>NC_034181.2:23146703-24346703 GCF_002021735.2 Oncorhynchus kisutch | reverse complement strand
AACCAAGGAAAACACAAATAATCTTTACAAGAACAAGGAACACAAGGTGAGTATCTTTACACTACAACATAAATCACAGGTGTGTCACCGCCTTAACGATCTGTTCGTGGAGAACCCTCTTCGGGTGGTGGTCCGGATCCGTGGTGGCCATTCCCAAGAGGTCATGTGTCTTCTTCTTCCTTCCGAAAGGTATGTCCTCTCCTTTGGAGAAGCAAACACACTTTTCTTTCTCCAGCTCCTCTCTGCTGGTTCCCTCCTCTCTCATGTAGGGGAAAGAGAATAGGTCATTAGTACCGTCAGCTGTGCTTAATTGCCTCTGATCACCTTGACTCACATGCCAGGCTGGGCTACTATCCGTGGGACAAGCCTGCCCTCTGGTGGTCCTTCCACATACCTCCCCCCTCAGGACCGGACTGGAGGGCCGGGCGCCAGACGCGCCATCTTGGTCGCGTTGGGACAGCGCGTCCGCATTCCCGTTCCTCGGTCCGGCCCTGTAGATAACATGGAAAGAGAATGGTTGTAAAGCAAGAAACCATCTGACTATTCTGTTATTTTTTTTGTCTTACCGGCCATCCACGTGAGGGGAGGATGGTCAGTAACGAGGTAGTACCGGAGATAAGCGAGGGCCCACTTAATGGCTAGGGCCTCTTTCTCTACGGTAGCATATCTCTGTTCCCGATCAATGAGCTTCCTACTTATGAAGAGAATAGGCTTCTCTGCTTTGCCTTCACCCTGAGCTAGGACGGCCTGAGCCCCGTATCTGAGGCGTCTACCTGCACAATGAACTCATGGGAGAAACCAGGAGCCTGCAGGACGTGATCAGAGGACAGGCTATCTTTTAGCAACTGGAAGGCGTCTTCCGTCTTGTCCTTCCACGCTACACGGATTGGCAGGTTTTTCTTGGCTTGTGAGAGGGGTGGCAATGGTTGCATATCCAGAGATGAAACAGCGATAATATCCCGTTATCCCCAAGAAGGCTCGGACGTCCTGGGGCCGAGGCCAGTCCCGAATTGCCTTAGTCTTGCCTTGGTATTTTTCCGTTCCCCACGGTGTATCCCAGGTATTCCGCTTCGGTTAGACCCAGGCAGCATTTGTTTGGATTTGCAGTCAGCCCTGTAGCCTCCAGGCTCACGAGCACCGACCGCAGACACAGGAGGTGGCTATCCCAGTCCTCGCTGTGAATGACCACATCATCTATGTACGCCGCTGCGTACTCTTGATGGGGTTGTAGAATGGCATCCATGAGGTGTTGGAAAGTTGCCGCAGCACCATGCACTCCGAAGGGCATTCTCACATACTGAAAAAGCCCCTCCGGTGTGGTGAAGGCAGTCTTTGGGCGGTCCTCCGGAGCCACTGGCACTTGCCAATATCCTTTCATCAAATCCAGGGTGGTGATGAACTTGGCCTTCCCTAAACGCTCCAAGAGTTCATCCACGCAGGGCATGGGATACGCGTCGAAAGTAGAGATGGCGTTTACACCTCTAAAGTCGTTGCAGAGCGTCATACTACCGTCAGGTTTGGGGACCAGGACTATGGGACTGGACCACTCACTCGTAGATGGCTCGATCACCCTCATCCTCAGCATCTCCCTCGTTCTTAGCGATGACTTGGCGGTCCTCGGGAATCCTGTAAGGCCGGATATGCACCTTCTTGCCGGGTTCAGTGTGGATATGGTGAACCAGAACATCTGTTTGTCCTGGGAAGGGAGAGAATACCCTGCCCGAATTGCATAATCAGCTTGTCTAGCTGTCTAGACTGCTCCGGCAGGGGAGTTCGGCCATGGCGCACCTGTAGCAGGGCCTCCTCTTTTTCCTTGTCCTCCATGTCCATCAAAGCCACACCCTCCTCTCTTCCATGGTACTTCTGCAGATTGATATGATAGAGTTGGACCTTCTTCCTCCTGTCAGGTTGCTTGATGAGGTAATTGACCGATGAGACCCTTTCTGTTACCTCGTAGGGCCAACCCACTGCACCATCAAGCGGTGTTCGACCATGGGCACGAGTACCAGCACTTTCTCTCCCATGGTGAACTCCCTGGGTGTTGCTGACTTATCGTAGGCTCGGCCTTGAGTCTGTTGCGCCTTCTCCATATGTTAATTTACTATGGGTCAGACTGCCGACAGGCGGTCCCTCATCAGGGTAACATGCTCTATCGTCGACCGGAATGGGCATGGTTGGGCATCCCAGGTCTCCTTGGCTAAGTCGATGATCCCTCGACATGGCCGGCCGTAGAGCAATTAGAATGGGGAGAACCCAGTGGACGCCTGGGGTACTTCTCGCAGGGCAAACATTAAGTGGGGCAGAAGCATGTCCCAGTTATTCCCATCTCTGGACACCACTCTTCTCAACATGATTTTAATTGCTTTGTTCAGGCGTTCGCACAAACTGTCTGTCTGCGGGTGGAATATGCTTGTGTGTATCTGTTGAACCTGGTATAACCGACACATGTCCTTCATCAATCGGGACATGAGGCAGGGTAGCCTAGTGGTTAGAGTGTTGGACTAGTAACCGGAAGGTTGCAAGTCCAACCCCCGAGCTGACATGGTACAAATCTGTCGTTCTGCCCCTGAACAGGCAGTTAACCTACTGTTCCTAGGCCGTCATTGAAAATAAGAATTTGTTCTTAACTGACTTGCCTGGTTAAATAAAAGTCAAATAAAAAATTAAAAATTGAATGGGGTTCCCTGGTTGGTTAGGGTCGTCTTGGGAAGGCCCACCCGGGAGAACAGCATGAACAATTTCTTGGCGATTCCCTTTGATGACATGTTGCAAAGGGGTATGGCCTCTGGGAACTTAGTAGCGTAATCTACGACAACCAGGATGTACTCGTATCCTCTGGCGGATTTCGGGAGGGGTCCCACGAGATCCATAGCTATGCGTTCGAAGGGGGTCTCTATAATGGGGAGAGGAATCAAAGGACTGCGCACGTATGGCCGTACGCTGACATTGATCACACGTCCTACAATACCTGGCCACATCTAGGGTGACACGGGGCCAATAGAACCTCTGCATGATTCTGTCGATCGTTTCGCCCTGTGCCAGGTGTCCTCCTAGGACGTGGGAATGGGCTAGCTGTAGGACAGTATCCCTGTATGGTCTAGGCACCATTAGTAATTCCTGTTCCCCCCCCCCCCCTTCATTGCACAACCCAATGCAAGAGACCCTGCCTGATTGCATAGTAGGGAAGAGAGGGCTCCCCTGATCCGTCAACATTTCCTCATGACATCCCGTAGGTCTGGGTCTCCTATGCTGAGAGGTGCCGAACTGGTTTTTTTCTTTCTCTGCTTTCCTGCCCCCCTGCGGTAGCCCGGCTGTTGGCGTGTGATAGAGAGACCTGATCCCCTTTGTCCGGTGCATAACGTCATCTGCTGAAGCTCCTTATACAGGGGACAGTCTCTCCCGATCAATAATGGCACCTTCAGCTGGGGTACTTTCCCCACCCTGACTGTACACCTTCCTTTCGGGGTGAGAATGGACAGACTCATGGTGGGGTAATAGTGGGTGTCTCCATGGATACAGGACACAGCTACTTTGTCTGGTAGCAGTGTTGCTGTGGTCACCATCTGCTCCTCCACGATCGCAACCATACTTCCAGAATCGAGAATGGCTACCACGTCTCGTCCTTCTATTCAAACCGGAATCTCTGGGACTGGGGATATTTCTGCTAACCAACAGAGGTGATCCTGCCCATCTCAGACTGGGATGCGTGGGGACGGGCAGCAATGACTTGGTGGCCATGGACTTGTCCTTTCTGGGACATTGTGGGGCATAATGGTCCGGAGACTGGCATTTATAGCACCGACCCTGTTGTGTGGGTGATGACTTCTCCCACGTCCAGAGCGGATTTGGTCGTTTCGGTAGCGGACGTGCCGGTGTCAAACAGGCTTGGCAGAGTTCTTCCGGTCCTCCTTTTCACAACTCCCATGTAGATCGGTACGTTTCCACAGCCTCGGCTATGGGTTTGCTTGCCCCACGACCCTTTCTAAGTCACTGGGTAATTCCCTCAAAATCTTGTCCACTACGAGCGTCTCTACGACATGTCCTACTCCTTTTCCGGGCTCCAGCCATTGTTTCGTTAGGCGTAGGAGTGTGAATATCTGGGCACGGATAGGTTGGTCGGCCATATAGGTCCATTGATGGAACTTTTCGTCTCTATCTCGGGCGGTCAGCTGGTACCGGGACAGAATCTCGGTTTGTAGTCGCACATAGTCGGCAGCTTCGCGGGGGTCCAGGTCATAGTAGGCTTTCTAGGCTATCTGGGTCAAGAGGCGCTAACACACTCACCCATTCTGTGGGGGTCCACTCTTCCAAGGTGGCCGTCCATTCGAACGTCATGATGAAAGCCTCAATATCATCCTTTGAGAGACGAGGTAAGATAGCGGCTTCACTCGGCTTAACTCTCGGTTTTCTCGCCGGCTCAGCTGTTGTTGCATGAGTTCTATGGTTGTCTCCAGTGCTGTGATCAACTGTTGTAGTAGAGCGTTATCCATCCTTCTTGAATGGTTCCTCTGTGTCTACAGGTAGATTTTTGTTTTCCTCACTTATCCTTGTGTCACTCGTCCACATAATGCCCGCATTCTCCACCAACGGACCAAGTACTTTGAGGTTGCGGAAAGGTGGAATAAAAGAGTCAGGAGCAGGTTTTCTTAATTGAGGTATTTTTTTCTTCTCAAAACACTCCAACACAATCAAGGATGATCAACCAAGGAAAACACAAATCTTCTTCTTTACAAGAACAAGGAACACAAGATGAGTATCTTTAAACTATAACATAAATCACGGGTGTGTCACCACCTTAACTATCCGTTTGTGGAGAACCCTCTTTGGGTGGTGGTCCGGATCCGTGGTGGCCATTCCCAAGAGGTCATGTGTCCTCTTCTTCCTCCTTCCGAAAGGTATGTCCTCTCCTTTGGAGAAGCAAACACACTTTTCTTTCTCTAGCTCCTCTCTGCTGGTTCCCTCCTCTCTCTTGTAGGGGAAAGAGAATAGGTCATTAGTACCGTCAGCTGTGCTTAATTGCCTCTGATCACCTTGACTCACATGCCAGGCTGGGCTACTATCCGTGGGACCAGCCTGCCCTCTGGTGGTCCTTCCACAGAGATGACAAGAAAAACTTGTGCCACCCCTACTGCTTTCTCTTGTTAACATGGTTCTCCAGGGTCCCAGTCTGACCCTAGTGACATCAATAGTGACGTCAATTCCATTTAAATTCACGTCAATTTAGAAAGCAAAACAAATTTATCTGGGAGTTTGTAGAATATTGTATTAATGAGACTTGATACGGCAAAAGTCCCACATTAAATATTGTAAATATACTTTAAAAATGGTAAAATATTGTACAGTTATTATTCTTTGAAATACTATTTTTCATACACCGTTTATGCTAGAAACGCCATTGAAATTTAAAACATGTAGACTAGTCAACGTTTTTATAACATTAATACTTACAAGCTATTAGGCTTTTTGTCCTCCCCCAAAAAATCTCATCCACTTTAATGCGATTTCTTCAACATTCTAAAGGTCCCATTGTTAAAAACTCACAGAATTCCAACATTCTATTCACAGTAAACAACTTTCGACAAAAATCAGCTACTTTGCCATTCAAATCTGAAATCGGAACAGAAATATCTTCTACAAATCAAATGATACAGCTGTTAGAGTAACCAAATCTGTAACTTTCATGGGTTAGAGTTCATGTTTACAGTTAATTCATTAAGATGTGTCTAAAGATATTATTTACAGTTATTTACGTATGTACAAGAGTAATTGTATTACATTTGAAGTGATGGAGAATGAGAACCTCAGTGGCTTGCAAAAGTATTCAATCCCTTGGCATTTTTACTATTTCGTTGCCTTTCAACCTGGAATTAAAATCGATTTTTGGGGGGTTTGTATAATTTGATTTACACAACATGCCTACCACTGAAGATGCAACATATTTTTTATTGTGAAACAAACAAGAAATAAGACAAAAAAAATGGAAAACTTGAGTGTGCATATCTATTCGCCCCCCCCCCCCCCCCCCCCCCCCCCCCCAAAGTCAATACTTTGCAATTACAGCAATTACAGCTGCAAGTCTCTTGGAGTATGTCTCTATAAGCTTGGCACATCTAGCCACTGGGATTTTTGCCCATTCTTCAAGGCAAAACTGCTCCAGCTTCTTCAAGTTGGATGGGTTCCACTGGTGTACAGCAATCTTTAAGTCATACCACAGATTCTTAATTGGATTGAGGTCTTGGCTTTGACTAGGCCATTCCAAGACATTTAAATGTTTCCCCTTAAACCACTAGTGCTGCTTTAGCAGTATGCTTAGGGTCATTGTCCTGCTGTCCCAGTCTCATCTCTGGAAGACTGAAACAGGTTTCTCTCAAGAATTTCCCTGTATTTAGTACCATCCATCATTCCTTCAATTCTGATCAGTTTCCAAGTCCCTGCTGATGAAAAACATACCATGCATGCTTCACTGTCACTGTGGGGATATATTCTCGGGGTGATGAGAGGTGTTGGGTTTGCGCCAGACATAGCGTTTTCCTTGATTGACAAAAAGCTCAATTTCAGTCTCATCTGACCAGCGTACCTTCTTCCATATGTTTGGGGAGTCTCCCACATGCCTTTTGGTGAACACCAAATGTGTTTTCTTTTTTTTCTATTTTTCTGGACACTCTTCCATAAAGCCCAGCTCTGTGAAGTGTGTGGCTTAAAGTGGTCCGATGTACAGATACTCCAATCTCCGCTGTGGAGCTTTGCAGCTCCTTCAGGGTTATCTTTGGTCTCTTTGTTGCCTGTCTGACTAATGCCCTCCTTGTTTTGGTGGGCGGCCCTCTCTTGGCAGGTTTGTTGTGGTGCCATACTCTTTACATTTTTAAATAATGGATTTAATGATGCTCCGTGGGAAGCTCAAAGTTTCGGATCTGTACTTCTCCACAACTTTGTCCCTAACCTGTTTGGAGAGCTCCTTGGTCTTCATGGTGCCGCTTGCTTGGTGGTGCCCCTTGCTTAGGCCCCAGGTTCTGCAACACCACTATCAGAATAGGTATACTGAGATCATGTGACACTTAGATTGCACACAGGTGGACATTATTTAACTAATTATGTGACTTCTGAAGGTAATTGGTTGCACCAGATCTTATTTAGGGGCTTCATAGCAAAAGGGGTGAATACATATGCACGCAACACTTTCCCCCCCCAAATGTTATTTTGAATATTTTGAAACAAGTTATTTTTTTCATTTCACTTCACCAATTTGGAATATTTGGTGAATTTCCATTACATGAAATCCCCCCAAAAATCAATTTTAAATTACAGGTTGTAATACAACAAAATAGGAAAAACACCAAGGGGAATGAATACTTTTGCAAGACACTGTATGTGCAAGTGTTGGTCCCATGTTTCATGAGCTGAAATAAAAGATCCCAGAAATGTTCCATACACACAATAAGCGTATTTCTCTCAAGTTTTGTGCACAAATTTGTTTACATCCCTGTTAGTGAGTATTTCACCAATATATACAAAAACGAAAAATACAAAAAGTAAACGAGAGGACAACAAACCACGTCTGCACTGCTACGCCATCTTGGATGGCATCGTGTGGGCGAGCGGTTTGCTGATGTCAACATTGTGAACAAAGTGCCCCATGGTGGCGGTGGGGTTATGGTATGGGCATGCATTTTATCGATTGACAATTTGAATGCACAGAGATATCGTGATGAGATTCTGAGGCCCATTGTCGTGCCATTCTTCCGCCACTGTCACCTCATGTTTCAGCATGATAATGCACGGCCCCATGTCACAAGGATCTGTACACAATTCCTGGAAGCTGAACATGTCCCAGTTCTTCCATGGCCTGCATACTCATCAGACATGTCACCAATTAAGCACATTTGGGATGCTCTGGATCAACGTGTAGGACAGTGTGTTCCAGTTCCCGCCAATATCCAGCAACTTCGCAGAGCCATTGTAGAGGAGTGGGACAACATTCCACAGGCCACAATCAACAGCCTAAGCAACTCTATGTGAAGGAGATGTGCCGCGCTGCATAAGGCAAATAGTGGTCACACCAGATACTGACAGGTTTTATGATCCAAGCGCCTACCTTTTTTTAAGGTGTCTGTGACCAGGCCTAATGAACTGATTTCAATTGACTGATTTCCTTATGAACTGTAACTCAGTAATATATCTTTGAAATTGTTGCATGTTGCGATTTATATTTTTGTTCAGTGTACATCTTTCTGTTCCATTGATTAGTATTGGATTACGCTATTGACTGCAAGTACCAGAATGCTTGGCGACAGAAAGTGGAAGTAGAACAAGAACGCTGCAATTATGAAGAAGTGACAAGTGATTAGCCTGGCTTTTGCTAGAAACATTATTTTATTGTTTTGTAAAATTAAAAGTTGTAAAATGTAACGTGAACAAGTGTTGTTATTAAAAGAAGCTTTCATTTTATAAGAAAAGTCTGGAGTCATTACTTTGAAGATAGTTATTCTATAGCATCAACTACATTTTCAAACTGACATTATGACCACTTTCCTAGAAAATTAGACAAAGACTCTACTTATCTGCTTTACAAATCAGCAATCAGAATATAAATATAATCTACTAATCAGGAGATACAGCTGTTTTAGTATATATTTTAGTAATCTTGCTCTCTCTTTTTATGAAACCTTTATTTCCTCATATCTCTCAACAATACATGTTATTTTTAACCCTTAACACCTTGAATATATTTTTTGTGTTTAATTTCTCTTGGAAAGCAGCATCGTGTGTGGGTGTGGGCACACACCAATCAGAGTACTGAATTTCCCATCATGTTGGCCGCTCTGATGAACCCTCATTCTGCCACTGACTCATTACTTAAGAACTACATATGCATCATGTAAATCAAGTCGTAACTGCATGTGAAAATGTCCTCCATTGTACATTTTTTTTGATGGTGATCCAGTTAAGGAATTTAGCTTTCAACACAAGCTCCACAAACCCCGCTGGCTTGCCAGCTTCAACATGCCATCACCCTGCTTCCTCCATTCCTGAAGAGGGTGGCTCTAAGCATCATAATCACAAGCTCCAACCCTGCTAGTGCAGGGAAGCCCAACCCCAGAGGTAACTCTTCTTATCAACAGTATGCAAGAATTTGATATGTGTTGTCCTAAGAATTCAACATTCTCTGTTGGTCTTGCCAAACCCCATTGTCTTGTCACACCTCTGAGAAGTAGACGTTACGTCATGTAGGTCTGATATCTGATTGCAGGTTAACTTAACTCAGGTTTTGAATCCAAACAACTCCGATGCTTAAGCTTTATGCCTTGTATGTGATTCCATTAGTTTTACAAAGTAATTAAATACACTTATATTTAGAATCCATTCTCAGACATTTCTTCATTGCCTATTACTGTAACTCAACCATAGTCTCTTGCATATTGCTAATTATCTTTATGTCAGATAAACATTTTAATAGGATAATTGCTTAGTCTTATTTTGAATCACGTGATATATTTAGAATATACACATATCAAAAATGATTGCCCACTACACTGGCTTACCAACATCAATAGAATCTTCCTCTCATCAAGGGAATCTTCCTCTCCCTTGTTATAGACCTTTGTTTCCTCATATCGCTCAGAACATTAATGTCTTTAAAGACTAACAGAACATTGTGGCTTTGTGCTAGGACCCCAAAATGCTGATCCAGCTTTAAATAGGGGTTCTAGCACCGGTCCGAGCACATTTGTACGAAACAGTATGTTGTAAATCATATGTAGTATGATTAGTACACCGTGTGTAGTTTAAGTAAGCAGTAGGCAGATATCGAACAAGGCCTCTGTAGTAGTCTAAAGACAGCTTGTGAATAGTCATTGCGTTCCAAAATGGCCACTCCACCTAGGGCTATAATGGCCATTTTCACTTTGTCAAATTTAATTAAACTCAGCAGGATTGTAGAACCCACCAACAGGGGGTGGCAGGTAGCCTAGTGGTTAGAGCATTGGCCAGTAACTGAAAGGTTTCTGGATTGAATCCCTAAACTGACAAGGTAAAACAAAAAAATTGGTCATTTTGCCCTGAGCAATGCTGTTCCCCGGGTGCCGAAGATGTGAATGTCGATTATGGCAGCATCTCTCTGATTCAGAGGGGTTGGGTTAAATGTGGAAGACACATTTCAGTTGAAGGCACCCCCCCTTAACCCCCTTAATGATGGACTGTTGTTTCTCTTTGCTTATTTCAGCTGTTCTTGCCATAATATGGCCGTGGTCTTTTACCAAATAGGGTTATCTTCTGTATACCACCCCTACCTTGTCACAACACAACTGATTGGCTCAAACGATTTAAGAAGAAAAGAAATCCCACAAATTAACTTTTACAAGGCACACCTGTTTAATGCATTCCAGGTGACTACCTCATGAAGCTGGTTGAGAGAATGCCAAGAGTGTGCAAAGCTGTCATCAAGGCAAATGGTGGCTACATTGAAAAATATAAAATATATTTCACAAACTCAACTATTATTATGCTTAGTCACCCCTCTAACAGAAAATGCATAATTCAATAAGATAATATTGATAATTCCAAGGTGGCATCCTGAAAGATCAAGAGAATGGATACAAAACACTCAATGCACACAGTCACTAACTCCTAATCCTGCTCCCAGTCTGTTACGTGACTGGTGTGTCAGAGGGTTGGGTACTGTGGCAGTATAAATACACATTTCCACTGTTAAATAATTGTATAATTACAATTTTATTTTATTTAACCTTTATTTAACTAGTCAAGTCAGTTAAGAACAAAGTATTATTTACAATGATGGCCTACCCAGTGATAATCCAATGATACAAAAATATGATGTTGTTTGAATGTTGAATAAATGTGTTAAATGTGAAAAAATTTGTAACTGAGGATGCTGCAATACTCCTAAAGGTGACTGGTTTCACAAATGTGTTATGAATGCCTTAGTTATAGCCACTACAAGTAAAGTGTTAACAACATCTATGTATTTTATTATTTATTTCAAAATTGAGCTAGCATACAGATGTGCTGAAATATTTTGTAACTGTGGTACCTTCTGACAGGTCTCAATGAACTCGTCAATGGTCACCACTCCATCTCGGTTTCTGTCCATTTTCTAAAGAAAGAAGAAAGGGAGGGAGGGGTAAGGGAGAGACAGAAAGGAAGAAAGTAAGGAGAGAGGAAGAGAGCAAGTTTAGTGGGTATCAAAACTTTTTTTTTGGTGTGTGTATGAACAGTGTTTGCGTGTGTGTGTGTGTTTGTGCGCACAGCGCGGCACGCACCTGGAAGAACTTATCCACATGTTCAGAGGGTGCCTCGTCCCGTACACTGGGGTAGGTGTACCTGCCCATCATATCATAGATGGACTTCATAATAGCCAGCATCTCCTGAGAAAGAGAGTGAGAGTCAGTTTACAGCGATCTATTTAAAACTAGCCAATCATTTAGATATGCAATGTTTCTATAGTAGCCAATCACAGAGTACCTCTTTAGTGATGTATCCGTCCTTGTTGATGTCATACAGGTTGAAGGCCCAGTTGAGTTTCTCTGTGACTGTCCCTCTCAGAAGAACAGACAGGCCGATCACAAAGTCCTCAAAACGAATAGAGCCGTTTCTGTCCATATCAAACGCATTGAACAGGAAATGTGCATAGGTGGTGGCGTCTGTAGGATAGGAGGGAGGGAATGAGAGGTGAGGAGACTGGGGAGAGTGTTAGTGGTAGGAAGACATTCAAATAATCAGCAACCATAAGCTTTTCCTGGCATTCTTCATATAAATCTGTCAGAGTCGGGTGTACTATTATCATATTCCAGGCACATGGAAACAGAGAGTCAATGGAGATAAAGTAGCACTCTCCTCTCACCTCCTTGGGGAAAGAACTGAGAATAGATGGTCTTGAACGTCTCTTCATCAACCAAACCACTGGGACACTCCTACCAGAGAGAGAGGGGGGGAGAGAGGGAGGGGTGTACAGGGAAAAGCCATGTGTCTATTATTATTAAAGTACGTATACTCAAATCTACTCGATCACATTTATTCATCATTCTCATGTAAAACTCCAAACTGCCCAGAAATAGAGATCCAAGCTCAACCTCTAAGATGGCGCCGAAGAGGATGACTGACGTTTTACATGTTCTGAACCAAATGTGCTATTTTGTTAGTTTTTTTTGCATGGTTTGTAACTTATTTTTTAAACTTATTTTGCACATAATGTTGCTGCACTGTCTCTTATGATCGAAAAGCTTCTGGACATCAGAACAGCGATTACTCACCACAAACTGGAAAAAGCTTTTTCCTCTAACGAGTCCGACGAGAAGGATATACTGCTCTCCCGGGAACAGGCCCAAATCCCCGTCATTTGTGTTAAAAAAAGATGGAGGAAAAGAGGACGCAGATTGGGCTGCCGTCTGAGAATCCGTAGGCGAGCGAGTAAACTCACACTGCCTTCCGTTCTACTTGCTAACATACAATCATTGGAAAATAAAATTGACCTATAATTACGATTATCCTACCAACAGGGCATTAAGAACTGTAACATCTTATGGTTCACCGAGTCGTGGCTGAACAACGACACGGATAATATAGCTGGCAGGATTTTCCATGCACCGGCAGAACAGATGCTACGTCTGGTAAGACGAGGGGTGGGGGTGTGTGTCACACTATCTACCAAGAGAGTTCCCATCTATATTATTTGTAGCCGTCTATTTACCACCACAGACCGATGCTGGCACTAAGACCGCACTCAACCAACTCTATAAGGCCATAAGCAAACAAGAAGCACTAGTGCTCCTGGTGGCGGGGGACTTTAATGCAGGCAAACTTAAATCAGTTTTACCAAATGTTTACCAGCATGTCACATGTGCAACCAGAGGATTCCTGCTTACAAGCAAAAACTAAAACAGGAAGTACCAGTGACTCGCTCAATACGGAAGTGGTCAGATGACGCGGATGCTACACTATAGGACTGTTTTGCTAGCATAGACTGGAATATGTTCCGGGGTTCACCCAATGGCATTGAGGAGTATACCACCTCAGTCATCGCCTTCATCAATAAGTGAATCGACGACTGCGTCCCCACAGTGACCGTACGCACATACCCCAACCAGAAGCCATGGATTACAGGCAACATCCGCATCGAGCTAAAGGCCAGAGCTGATGCTTTCAAGGAGCGGGACACTAATCCGGACGCTTATAAGAAATCCCGCAATGCCCTCAGATGAACCATCAAACAAGCAAAGAGTCAATACAGGATTAAGATTGAATCCTACTACACCGCCTCTGACGCTCGTCAGATGTGGCAGGGCTTGAAAACTATTACGTACTACAAAGGGAAACCCAGACACGAGCTGCGCAGTGACGGGAGCCTACCAGACGAGCTAAATGCCTTTTACGCTCGCTAGGAGGCAAGCAACACTGAAGCATGCATGAGAGCACCAGCTGTTCTGGATGACTGTGTGATAATGCTCTCGGTAGCCGATGTGAGCAAGACCTTTAAACAGGTCAACATTCACAAAGCTGCCGGGCCAGATGGATTACTAGGATGTGTACTCAAAGCATGCGGGGACCAACTGGTAAGTGTCTTCACTTACATTTTCAACCTCTCCCTGACTGAGTCTGTAATACCTACATGTTTCAAACAGACCACCATAGTCCCTGTGCTCAAGGAAGTGATGGTAACCTGCCTAAATGATTACAGCCCCGTAGCACTAATGTCGGTAGCTATGAAGTGCTTTGAAAGGCTGGTCATGGCTCACATCAACAGCATACTCCCGGATACTCCAGATCCACTCCAATTCACATACCACCCCAACAGATCCACAATCTCAATCACACTCCACACGGCCCTTTCCCACTTGGACAAAAGGAACACCTATGTGAGAATGCTGTTCATTGACTTCAGATCAGTGTTCAACACCATAGTGCCCAAAAAGCTCATCACTAAGCTAAGGACCCTGGGACTAAACTCCTCCCTCTGAACCTGGATCCTGGACTTCCTGACGGGCCACCTCGAAGGGGGTATGGGTAGGCAACAACACATCTGCCACGCTGATCCTCAACACTGGGGCCCCTTAGGGGGGATGTACTTAGTCCCCTCCTGTACTCCCTGTTCGCCCACGACTGCGTGGCCAAACACGACTTCAACACCATCATTAAGTTTGCTGACGACACAACAGTGGCAGGCCTGATCACCGACAACAATCGGGAGGAGGTCAGAGAACTGGCAGTGTGGTGTCAGGACATCAACCTCTCCCTCAATGTGAGCAAGACAAAGGAGCTGATCGTGGACAACAGGAAAAGGTGGGCCGAACAGGCCCCCATTAACATCAACGGGGCTGTAGTGGAGCGGGACGAGAGTTGTCCACATCACCAAAAAACTATCATGGTCCAAACACAAAAAGACAGTTGTGAAAAGGGCGCAACGAAACCTTTTTCTCCCTCAGGAGACTGAAAAGATTTGGCATGGGTCCCCAGATCCTCAAAAAGTTCTACAGCTGCACCATCGAGAGCATCCTGGTTGCATCACCGCCTGGTATGGCAACTGCTCAGCATCTGACCGTAAGGCGCTACAGAGGGTAGTGCGTATGGCCCAGTACATCACTGGGGCCAAGCTTCCTGCCATCCAGGACCTATATAACAGGCAGTGTCAGAGGAAAGCCCGTAAAACTGTCAGACTCCAGTCACCCAAGTCATAGACTGTTTTCTCTGCTACCGCACGGCAAACGGTGCTGGAGCACCAAGTCTAGGACCAAACGGCTCCTTAACAGCTTCTACCCCCCAAGCCATAAGACTGCTGAACAATTCATAAAATGGCCACCGGACTATTACATCGTTTTCTTTTTACTTTAGTCGTTTGGTAAATATTTTCTTAACCAACAGCGCAGTTCAAGAAGAGTTAAGGGCTTGTAAGTAAGTATTTCAAGGTAAGGTCTACACTAATGTGACAAAGTTTGATTTGATTTGCAGTCCCAGTCCCACAGCATCCCCAAACCATCCTCTCTGTTCCACTACGTACGTTCTTGAAGCCCCTGTATAGAGACTGGAGCTCCTTCTTGGTGAACTTGGTCTGAACCTGCAGCTGGTCCAAGCCTTCTGGCTGGTGACGAACCGTAGACAGCTCCAAATCACTCTCACTACTGTCTGTAAACAAGAGAAAAGTGGGAGAGACGGAGATGGAAAGAGAGAGGGAAAGAGAGAGAGAGAAGGGGATAGAGAGGAGAGGGAAAGAGAGAGGGAAAGAGAGAGGGAAAGAGAGAGGGAAAGAGAGAGAGAGAAGGGGATAGAGAGGAGAGGGAAAGAGAGAGGGAAAGAGAGAGGGAAAGAGAGAGGGAAAGAGAGAGGGAAAGAGAGAGGGAAAGAGAGAGGGAAAGAGAGAGGGAAAGAGGGAGGGAGAAAGGGGAAGACATAGAAATAGAGGGAGAGGGATGGGTAGAGGATGAGTGCATGGCAAGCAGAGTAAGAGAGGAGAAGGAGGGATAACATGTAAGGCGCGAGATCAAGAAAGAGATAGAATAAAAGTAAAAAAGAGCGAGACAAAAAAAAGCAAGGACTCAAAATGAGAGGGAGGTACCTTCTTTTATAATGTGATCTTTGCAAAGAAACCCATTGATATATTAGTGTTCACTGATTAGATTTAGGGGGAACAGGTGCCAGATTAGTAAGAGTGAAAACTTGAATCCAATTAAAGCCATGACTAAGAATGTTGACTATAAGGCTGTTTGATGTGTATTAGTCCTACTTGTTCAAACACAGTAAGAGAAAGCACTAAGACTGGGAGAAAGAAAAGCAAGACGTAGATCAAAAAGGATGTGGAGTTTCTAAAAACCATACTTACCATCTTTTAACACACAAAACAGAGATAGTGTGTGTGTGAGAGAAAGTAAGAGATAGAGATGTAAAGACAGTAAATGGAGTAAAGAGAGGTACAGAGAGACAGTGAGAAAAGGGAGGGAAAAAACAGAGAACATGGTCAAGTCAGACATTGTGGAATACAAATACTGCCTAGGGAGAACAAAAGAGGAATAGACAGAATCTTCATAAATGCAGTTTGTTGCCCTCTCTCCCTCCACCCTCCCTCCAACCGCTCTCCCTTCCTCTCCCTCTATCTTACCTCTCTCCCTCCAACCTCTCTCTAACCCCTCTCCCTCCAACCTCTCTCCCTCCACCCTCCAACCCCTCTCCCTCCAACCCCTCTCCCTCCAACCTCTCTCCCTCCACCCTCCCTCCAACCCCTCTCCCTCCAACCCTTCTCCCTCAACCTCTCTCCCTCCAACCTCTCTTCAAACTCTCTCCCTTCCTCTCCCTCCATCTTACCTCTCTGCCTCCCTCCCTCCCTCTCCATCCATCCAACCGCTCTCTCTCCCTCAATCTCCCTCTCTCTCTTCCATCTACATCCAACCTCTCTCTCTCTCCCTCCACCCCCCCCCCCCCCCCTCTCACCGGTCTCTGTGATGTCGATGAGTCCCAGTAGGTGCATCAGTTTGAGGAACATTAATACAAGGCAGACGATCCCAACAGTCTGTAGCCCCTCCGACTCCCACCTGACACTCATCTCCCCTTCTTCCTCCGTCTTTCCGTCTTTTTGTTCCCCCAGCGTGAAAATTCTCTCTGTCCTCTCTCTCTCAGTTCTTTCTCCTTCTGTTCTCTCTTTCTCTCTGTCAGTCTTTCAATAAAATGCCATCTGTCTCTCAAACTAAAGACCGATATGGCTTTAGATCCTTGGGATGCTACAAAGTTCCTATAGAGTTCTACAGTTCTAGAGAGAATAGTTCCAACTGTGATGCAAAGAGATTTAAGTTGAAGCCATGAAAAGCGATTTGACCAGACTCATGCTCAATGATATTATAAAAGACTGAAAACAGTCTCTCAAATAAAACTGAAAGTAGAGGGAACAAGTAGAATCCTTCTTTCCATGACAAATCCCACGCTGTTGTTTGTTTTCCCCCAAAATTATTCCAATTGTTTACTTATTGTCCCGTCCTTTAACTCCCAAGTCCTGGGACAGCCAGGTTAGAGGTTACTGATATCATCCCACTGAATCAAAACTCTGATGAACGAACAGACATGTATCACTTAACCGTGAGAATTTACTCTCTGCCATCTCTCCTTCTTGGCTTCCCCTCCTCCTCTCATTCTCTTTATCCCATTAACCTGTGCACTCCTGTGAAAACTATCCACAGATACAGAAGGAACCTAACACATTTCTTTCAAATAATCGTGAAAAACCAACTATATTTAGGGACAGTTCCAGCGACAAAAGAAATCCCTCCGTACCCCCTGCTTACACGACAAATCTGTAATAAGACGTCAGCATTCATTACAAAGATGTTTAACAAGGTATTTCCACAAAATTGATGCAGTGCTTGCCAGTATACCCATTTGCCTTTAAGGAGTCAGTGTATATGGCTGCATACCAACCGTTTAAAGTGGCTTCCTCTCCTCGTCTCCTTCATCTGCTCTGATCTGATAGAAAAAGACAGGTGAAAGCTGATACCCAATAGAAATTGCTTATACCAAGTCTGTTTTCAGATTAGTGTAGATGATGAAGAGGAGAAAAGGAAAAGAAGACTCTTTAGTTTACAGTAATGAGACCCAGCCCATTTGTCCTAAATCCCATGTCCCCAGCAGGCTCTGTGATCCAGTTCAAGTCTAATTGTTCTTGTCTCTCCAGAGTTCATTAACACAGCTCTCAGCAGGCAGAGGCTTCACACCGGACGATTCCCAAATGGAAACATATTCTCTATATCGTGCACTACTTTTGACAAGAGCCCTGTGGGCCATAGTCAAAAGTAGTGCACTATATAGGGAATATGGTGCCATTTGGGACGTAAAATAGTCAGACACAGTCAGATAGAGCAGATACAGTAATTCACTGGACAATAGTTCCCTCGAGGCCTGTGACACTTGCCAAAAACCCATCTCTTTAATTCAAGGTCCTAATACTACTGTTTTTCAATTCCCATACACACACACACACACACACACACACACACACACACACACACACACACACACACACACACACACACACACACACACACACACACACACACAGAGACAGACAATATGACTCCATTGAAATAAAGGTGGTTATCATTACTGTCCTCTGGTGGCAGTAGTAAGGAAGTAGTTGGCAGAAGTCCAGACTGTATTGATCAGTCCACTGCCATTATAACATTAAAGGCCAGACTCATCTCACTGACACCACACACAACCCAAAATACACAGCACCACCAGACATACCAGAAATACACCAAACAGACAAAACATATAACACACATTAGGACTGGTGAAACGTCTAAAATCTAAAGCAACAACTAGGGATTTGTGTGACACACATCCACCAAAACGCACAAACACACAAACGAACACAAACATGCACAACCAGACACCCATACACAGTATTGGATAGTGGTGGTTAATGGACCTGTTGCTAAGTACTAGGTGGCTATAAATAATGTAGCTGGTAAAACAGATGGCCTTGTTTGAATGCTGATCGATTTGAAGGACCTGGGACTCAGGGCCATACTATGGGTATATGGCTATGTATCTATTATTATGGCTATGTACCTGTTATTATGACTACGTACCTATTATTATGGCTATGTACCTGTTATTATGGCTACGTACCTGTTATTATGGCTACGTACCTAATTATTATGGCTACGTAACTATTATTATGGCTATGTAACTATTATTATGGCTATGTAACTATTATTATGGCTACGTAACTATTATTATGGCTATGTATCTATTATGGCTACGTACCTATAATTATGGCTACGTATCTATTATTATGGCTATGGGAGTATTATTATGGCTATGTACAGTCGTATGAAAAAGTTTGGGCACCCCTGACAATTTCCATGATTTCCATTTATAAATAATTGGGTGTTTGGATCAGCAATTTCATTTTGATCTATCAAATAACTGATGGACACAGTAATATTTCAGTAGTGAAATTAGTTTTATTGGATTAACAGAAAATGTGCAATATGCATCAAAACAAAATTAGACAGGTGCATAAATTTGGGCACCCCAATAGAAAAATCACATCAATATTTAGTAGAGCCTCCTTTTGCTAAAATAACAGCCTCTAGACGCTTCCCATAGCCTCTAATGAGTTCCTGGATGAAGGTATTTTGGACCATTCCTCCTTACAAAACATCTCCAGTTCAGTTAGGTTTGATGGTTGCCGAGCATGGACAGCCCGCTTCAAATATCCCACAGATTCTCAATGATATTCAGGTCTGGGGACTGGGATGGCCGGATGGCTTGTTCCTCTGCATAAATGCCCCGGGTAGATTTTGAGCAGTGTTTTGAGTCGTTGTCTTGTTGAAATATCCAGCCCCGGCATAACTTCAACTTTGTAACTGATTCTTCAACATTATTCCCAAGAATCTGCTGATATTGAGTGGAATCCATGCGACCCTCAACTTTAACAAGATTCCCAGTACTGGCACTGGCCACAGCCCCACAGCATGATGGAACCCCCACCAAATTTTACTGTGGGTAGCAAGTGTTTTTCTTGGAACGCTGTGTTCTTTTGCCGCCATGCATAACGTCCCTTGTTATGACCAAATAACTCAATCTTTGTTTCATCAGTCCACAGCACCTTATTCCAAAATGAAGCTGGCTTGTCCAAATGTGTGTTTGCATACCTCAAGCGACTCTGTTTGTGGCGTGTGTGCAGAAAAGGCTTCTTCCGCATCACTCTCCCATACAGCTTCTCCTTGTGCAATGTGCGCTGAATTGTTGAACGATGCACAGTGACACCATCTGCAGCAAGATGATGTTGAAGGTCTTTGGAGGTGGACTGTGGGCTTTTTTTGACCGTTCTCACCATCCTTCGCCTTTGCCTCTCCAATATTTTTCTTGGCCTGCCACTTCTGGCCTTAACAAGAACTGTGCCTGTGGTCTTCCATTTCCTCACTATGTTCCTCACAGTGGACACTGACAGCTTAAATCGCTGCGATAGCTTTTTGTAGCTTTCCTCTAAGCCATAATGTTGAACAATCTTTGTTTTCAGCTCATTTGAGAGTTGTTTTGAGGCCCCCATGTTGCCACTCTTCAGAGGAGAGTCAAAGAGAACAACAACGTGCAATTGGTCACCTTAAATACCTTTTCTCATGATTGGACCAATTGTGTGTTCCAATTAATCAGTGCTAAGTAGTTACAGGTATTCAAATCACCAGAATGACAAGGGTGCCCACATTTTTGCATAGCCTATTTTTCACATCTGATTTAATTTCATACAACTTAATATTGCTACACTAAAAATCTTTGTCTGGACAATACCCCAGTACTCAGCTTTTATTAGAAAATGAATGGCATGCCACTGTGATCATTTTCTGTGACGACAGAGTAAATTGAGAGGAAAAGCTATTATGGGACACTACTGAACAGTGGGGGAGGATTTTGGGGGCCACTGCTGGATGGCCAGTGTCCTTCAGGGTCCTGGCGAAGGACTGCAGGCTCCATATTTAGGCGGTCTCAGAGAAAGCCTGTTCAATACTGCATGTATAATTAATGCTAGGTAATGCTAGACCTGGGTGTGGGCCCTGCCTATCTGAAGCTGTGAGAGAGGGAGATGGGGAGAAGGGAGGAGAAGGAGAGAGAAAAATGCACTATATATATATATATATATATATAGGAGTCTCTCTCTCTCTCTCTCTATATATATATATATAGAGCTAGGTATGTATATATATATATATAGAGAGAGAGAGAGAGACTCCCACAGGAACACCAAATTTGTCAAATCATTATTTACCTGATTCCTAGATAAGAATGTAAAAGGTACACATAGCTATTACCATTACAGTATAATGCTTATGATGCCTGTGATAAGCACTTCAATGTGAGGTTGAAGGCTTTCAACTATAATTGCTTTGGCACAGTGACTACAAGGCACTTTGACTGGCCTTTGGCCTAAAACGATTTATTCTTCAGGGAACAGTATATAATCAGATTGCTGATGTGATTCTTTACCACCCTGAATCTACACTTTACCTTTAGTGTACACTTTACTTTAATGCCCACTAAAACATATATTTTTTTCTCTTGAGAAAGATTTCCTAATAGATACCATAATGCCCATCTCAGAATCCCCAGTGTCAAGAGGCATACTGCCATACCCCAGCCTCAGAAGAGAGGAGCTTTATGTTTGGTTAGGTTTACACATTCAAGAGTGCATGCAGTGTATACACTCTTAGAAAAAAAGGTGTTATCTAGAACCAAAAAGGGTTCTTTGGCTGTCCCCATAGGATAACCCTTTGAAGAACCCCTTTTACTTCCATGGGTTCCATGTAGAACACTTTCAACAGAGGGTTCTACGTGGAACCCAAAAGAGTTCTACCTGGAACAAAGAGGGTTCTACCTCTACCAGGAACCAAAAATGGTTCTCTTACTGTATGGGGACAGCCAAAGAACCCTTTTGGAACCCTTTTTTTCTCAGACTGTAGAGCGTGTGACTTGTTTTTATACTCTCTTAGAATATATCCAATACCAAGACATCACACACAAAATGCCCCATCCCAGACACTAGATACCCAGATATGATCCAGGAATATCTACTGCGTAACCCCTAGGTACCACATACCCACTTTTCCTCCCAAATACCAGATACAGATCGAACACCCTATCTCAGATAGCAGATAGTTAATGCTGAAACGTCGACCTAAATGCCATGTCCACCTTTTAGAACCAGGAATAAAAAGGTACAGACCACCAGGCATTTTGCCTCCCAGCCTCTTCACTGGATTTCCAGCTTCAGTTGGAATCCCCTCAGGGCTCTTACCTTCAAAGGAGGACATGGGCTCCAGGATGCCAAAGCCCTTGAGCACTGCCACAAACATTATCATGACCACGCCAATGGCAAACAGCTCCATACCCTGGATCTGGATCCCCATGGCTGGGAGAGGGCAGGGGAAGCCTGCTGAGGGCAAGCCCACACACAGAGGCCCTGCGCGAGAGACTCCAGCAGGTGCAAAGTTCGTGATGATAATAATAGTCTCTGTTGTTGAACAACAGATGCTAAGCTATGCAGCAGTCAGTAAGTTAGGCTAGGTACTTTGAGGCTTGGCTAAGCGTGTCAGGTTGTGCTAACATAAGGCACTGAGCAGCATGAGAGAATGGCCAACAAAATGGATATTAAATGTAAACGATTATGGAATGGAAAATATCCAAAAGTGGGTAGACACAGAAAAAAGCCCTCTTCAGATCTGATGCGTGGGAAAATAGAGGTTTAGTCAAAGGTCACCTATTTTGATGGTGAGGAGGGATCTAAAGTTAAAGTTGAAGTCATTCTTCCAGAGTCGTTCTCAAAGATCCAGACATATAGCCAGTGATAGAGCATCACTACACAGCTTTACAGTCCAAAGAGTAAACATCAATCATCATAGGAGTTGTCATTTGTTGGACTGAATGATCTCTGGATAAAAACACATTTAGGAATTAGACAATTCCCATCAATCAGCTGTATCCATGTGATATCCAGTTCATGATGTGTCTTAAAACTCTGAATCATTGAAGTGAATCTGATTACTGACTTGCTGACACAGGAAAGTGTGTAGAAGGGAAGTGGTGAGAGTGAAATCACTTCACTGTGATCATCTCATCTTTCCCACGATATCAACAGAAATATAAGAACAACCAACTTAAAGACATGGATTCTCTGAACTTAAACTATTCCCACTCTGTGAATGAAACATAATACCAACGTGCCTAAATAGAGGCCTTTCCCTTCCTTATTTTAGATCTTGTCACAGTATATGTATAGATCTGTTAGCAAATCAATTAATCGATCAATCAATCCACCATATAATCAATACTATAACTGACAGATACTGACAGATCTGTAGTCACCACTTTCTAAGGCACTACGAACAATCTTCACACTTATTTCTCTTTTTTCCAACCATTCCTCCCTATTTCTCTCAGTAACAGATAGTCCAGTCCAGTTCAATCGAATCCGGTCCAGATCTGGTTTGGTTCAATCCAGGTATGATCTGATTCAGGCTAATATGGTCCAGGCCTTGTTTGGTCCAATATTTCCAGTCCAGCTTAGTCCAGGTAGTGACCACAGAGTGGTCCAAAAGATTGGGTCCGTGTAGGGCTGAGAGAGATCCGATGGACTGAAGAGCGAGCACCGCCCTTCCCTTACCGCCAGGCGTGTTCCCTTCTCTCCTCTTCTGCTCTCTCTTTCTTGCTCTTTCTTTCTTTCTCTCTCTCTCTCTCTCCCTCTCACTGTCTTTCCAATGTCAGTACTGGGGGCTGCTATCGCTTTCAACTTGTTCACCCCACTCTCCTTCCGTCTCTCTCTCTCCTCTCTCCCACTTTCCTGTAAGAAACCGCAGATGATGAAGTTACAGTGGGCAGTCCGGTGAATCCCTCCATCCAGTCCACCCCTCCTCTCTTTCTGTCCATATTGCTGGTCCTCTCCCCCCCCCTCTCTCTCTCTCTTTCCAGCTGCCCTCCATCCCCCATATTCATTCCTTCACTCTTTCCAACCACAGGCTCAGTATCTCCTTCTGATCCCTCCTTTATTCTCTCTCTCTCCTTGACCTCCCCCTCTCTATGCCCCCATGGTCCCCCCCTCTCCCCCTTTGCGCTCTCACTTGCTTGGGCACCACGGGTGAAGACATTTACAGACTGAAAAGAGAGAGGGATCAAATACACACACACACACACACACACACACACACACACACACACACACACACACACACACACACACACACACACACACACACACACATATCACAGTCACATCACACTCACAGTCACACACAAAGATCAAATAGCAGACACCCCCACCCCATTCATACTCCCCCCCTCTTTCCTTTCCTCTCCTGGAGACAGATAAACAGAAAGAAATAGAGACGAGATTTCTACTGCAATGCTACAGGTTTCATTTTAAAGTGCTTTTGAATCAAACTAACATAGACCACTGTTCTGTTAGTAAGCACACACCCACACACACCCGCACACACACGTACACACACACACGCACACTGCAAGTGCTAAACAATGGTTGTTTTTTCTGTATGTGTGCATCCACACATGAGTGTGCACTTGCGAATGCATTGAGTGTGAGATGGTGACAGAGACAGGTGTGTGTGTGTCTGTGTGTGTGGGTGTGTGCACTAATGCATTGATGGAGACTGGGAGAGGCCAGAGAGAGAGAGAAATCGACCTGTGGTGAGCCTCTCCCCTCTCCTCTGTCCTCTGCTCCTACCTCCACAGCACTAACTATAATACTCCATGTCCTCATATTTACACACTACAATCATCACCCTGACATGTTAGGGAAGCCTACTTGCCATCCTGTGACCCAAAAAGTGTGTGTATGTGTGAAAGAAACTGATCCTTGTCATAATCTTCATTTAATCTTGTGTACTATTCTTATTATGTTTTCTGCCTGCCTGCCCGCCCACCCGCGCCCGCCCGCCCGCGGCATCTGTGCCACCAATATGTACAGATAGTAGTATAAATCCCCTTGCACAGTCCCCGAAGCCGGACAATTTTCTCATGGCTTCTGGAAGGAAATGCTGTAGGAATGCTCAACCGGTGTCGCTCTTTCAGCCAACAGCCGACACAAACTTTCAACCGGTCCTCCCCATTAAGCAATGAGTCGGAGTCGGAGGCGGAGCCTTCTCTGGTCTCTCCTCCACTCGTTACGGGGTCTGAGACGCCAAAGCCTCCCACCATTAGCTCTGACAAATTGAAAAGCCTAGTCATTGGCGACTCCATTACCCGCAGTATTAGACTTAAAACGAATCATCCAGCGATCATACACTGTTTACCAGGGGGCAGGACTACGGACGTTAAGGCTAATCTGAAGATGGTGCTGGCTAAGGCTAAAACTGTAGAGTGTAGAGAGTATAGGGATATTGTTATCCACGTCGCCACCAATGATGTTAGGATGAAACAGTCAGAGGTCAACAAGGGCAACACAGCTTCAGCGTGTAAATCCGCTAGAAAGATGTGTCGGCATCTGGCCCCCTCCCAGTTAGGGGGAGCGATAAGCTCTACAGCAGAGTCTCACAATTCAATCACTGGTCGAAAACTGTTTTCTGCCCCTCCCAAAAGATAGAATTTGTATATAATTGGCCCTCTTTCTGGGACTCACCCACAAACAGGACCAAGCCTGGCCTGTTGAGGAGTGATGGACTCCATCCTAGCTGGAGGGGTGCTCTCATCTTATCTATGAACATAGACCGGGCTCTAACTCCTCTAGCTCCACAATGAGATAGGGTGCAGGCCAGGCAGCAGGCTGTTAGCCAGTCTGCCACTAGCACAGTCAGTGTAGTCAGCTCAGCTATCCTCATTGAGATCTAGGTTGGGCAAAACTAAACATGGCGGTGTTCTCTTCAGCAATCTCACTGGAATAAAGACCTCCTCCATTCCTGTCATTATTGAAAGAGATTGTGATACCTCACATCTCAAAATAGGGCTACTTAATGTTAGATCCCTCAATTCTAAGGCAGTTATAGTCAATGAACTAATCTCTGATCATAATCTTAATGTGATTGGCCTGACTGAAACATGCCTTAAGCCTGATTAATTTACTGTGTTAAATGAAGCCTCTCCTCCTGGTTACACTAGTGATCATGTCCCCTGCACCACCCGCAAAACGTGGAGGTGTTGCTAACATTTACGATAGCATATTTCAATTTACAAACAAAAAAATGACTGCGTTTTCATCTTTTGAGCTTCTATTCATGAAACCTATGCAGTCTACTCAATCACTTTTTATAGCTACTGTTTACAGGCCTCCTGGGCCATATACAGCTTTCCTCACTGAGTTCCCTGAATTCCTATCGGACCTTGTAGTCATGGCAGATAATATTCTAATTATTGGTGACTTTAATATTCACATGGAAAAGTCCACAGACCCACTCTGGGTTTTGTCCAAACTGTCTCTGGACCTACTCACTGCCACAGTCATACTCTGGACCTAGTTTTGTCCCGTGGAATAAATATTGTTGATCTTAATGTTTTTCCTCATAATGTTGGACTATCGGACCACCATTTTATTACGTTTGCAATCGCAACAAATAATCTGCTCAGACCCCAACCAAGGATCATCAAAAGCTGTGCTATAAATTCTCGGACAACCCAAAGATTCCTAGATGCCCTTCCAGACTCCCTCCAGCTACCTAAGGACATCAGAGTACAAAAATCGGTTAACCACCTAACTGAGAAACTAAATGTAACCTTGCGTAATAACCTAAATGCAGTCGCACCTGAGCCCTGAAGCATGCTTCCAGAAAATACCTGAGCCCTGAAGCTTCCAGAAAATACCTGAGCCCTGAAGCAAGCTTCCAGAAAATACCTGAGCCCTGAAGCATGCTTCCAGAAAATACCTGAGCCCTGAAGCATGCTTCCAGAAAATACCTGAGCCCTGAAGCATGCTTCCAGAAAATACCTGAGCCCTGAAGCATGCTTCCAGAAAATACCTGAGCCCTGAAGCATGCTTCCAGAAAATACCTGAGCCCTGAAGCATGCTTCCAGAAAATACCTGAGCCCTGAAGCATGCTTCCAGAAAATACCTGAGCCCTGAAGCAAGCTTCCAGAAAATACCTGAGCCCTGAAGCTTCCAGAAAATACCTGAGCCCTGAAGCATGCTTCCAGAAAATACCTGAGCCCTGAAGCTTCCAGAAAACTGGAACGGAAATGCTGTTACACCAAATTGGAAGTCTTCCGACTAGCTTGGAGAGATGGTACCGTGCGGTATCGACGAGCCCTCACTGCTGCTCCATCATCCTACTTTTACAACTTGAGGAGAATAACAATCCAAAATGTATTTTTGACACTGTTGCAAAGCTAACTAAAAAGCAGCATTCCCTAAGAGAGGATTGTTTTCACTTCAGCAGTGATAACGAAAAGATCTTTGACAAAAAGATAATTAGAAAGCAAATAACAGACTCCTCTTTAAATCTGCGTATTTCTCCAAAGCTCAGTTGTCCTGAGTCTGCACAACACTGGCAGGACCTAGGATCAAGGAAAACACTCAAGTTTTTAAATACTTTCTCTTGACACATTGATGAAAATAATCATGGCCTCTAAACCTTCAAGCTGCATACTGGACCCTATTCCAACTAAACTACTGAAAGAGCTGCTTCCTGTGCTTGGCCCTCCTATGTTGAACATAATAAACGGCTCTCTATCCACCGGATGTGTACCAAACTCACTAAAAGTGGCAGTAATAAAGCCTCTCTTGAAAAAGCCAAACCTTGACCCAGAAAATATTTTTTTAAACTATCGACCTATATCGAATCTTCCATTCCTCTCAATTTCTTTAGAAAAAGCTGTTGCACAGCAACTCACTGCCTTCCCGAAGACAAACAATGTGTACGAAATTCTTCAGTCTGGTTTCAGACCCCATCATTGCACTGCGACTGCACGTGTGAAGGTGGTAAATTACCTTTTAATGGCTTCAGACCGAGGCTCTGCATCTGTCCTCGTGCTCCTAGACCTTAGTGCTGCTTTTGATACCATTGATCACCAGATTCTTTTGGAGAGATTGAAAACCCAAATAGGTCAACACGGACAAGTTCTGGCCTGGTTTAGATCTTATCTGTCAGAAAGATATCAGTTTGTCTCTGTGAATGGTTTGTCCTCTGACAAATCAACTGTACCTTTCGGTTCTGTTTTAGTACCACTATTCTTCTCACTATATATTTGACCTCTTGGGGATGTCATTTGGAAACATAATGTTAACTTTCACTGCTATGCGGGCGATACACAGCTGTACATTTCAATAAAACATGGTGAAGCCACAAAATTGCCATCCCTGGAAGCCTGTGTTTCAGACATAAGGAAGTGGATGGCGGCAGATGTTTTACTTTTAAACTCGGACAAAACAGAGATGCTTGTTCTAGGTCTCAAGAAACAAAGAGATCTTCTGTTGAATCTGACAATTAATCTTGATGGTTGTACAGTCATCTCAAATAAAACTGCGATGAACCTCGGGGTTACTCTGGACCCTGATCTCCATCTTGCCAAACATATCAAGACTGTTTCAAAGACAGCTTTTTTCTATCTACATAACATTGCAAAAATCTGAAACTTTCCATCCAAAAATGATGCAGAAAAATGTATTCATGCTTGTGTCACTTCTAGATTAGGCTACTGCAATGCTCTACTTTCCGGCTACCCGGATAAAGCACTAAATAAACTTCAGTTAGTACTAAACACAGCTGCTATAATCTTGACTAGAACCAAAAAATGTGATCACATTACCCCAGTGCTAGCCTCTCTACACTGGCTTCCTGTTAAGGCTAGGGCTGATTTCAAGGTTTTACTGCTAGCCTACAAAGCATTACATGGGCTTGCTCCTACCTATTTTTCCAATTTGGTCCTGCCGTACATACCTACCCGTACGCTACGGTCACAATACACGTACACTACGGTCACAAGACGCAGGCCTCCTTATTGTCCCTAGAATTTCTACACAAACATTTGGAGACAGGGCTTTCTCCTATAGGGCTCCATTTTTATGGAATGGTCTGCCTATCCATGTGAGAGACGCAAACTCGGTCTCAACCTTTAAGTCTTTATTGAAGACGCATCTCTTCAGTAGGTCCTATGATTGAGTGTAGTCTGGCCCAGGGGTGTGAAGGTGGTCGAAAAGGCACTGGAGCGACGAACCGTCCTTGCTGTCTCTGCCGGTTCCCCTCTTTCCACTGGGATTCTCTGCCTCTAACCCTATTACGGCGACTGAGTCACTGGCTTACTGGTGCTCTCCACGCCATCCCTAGGAGGGGTGGGTCACTTGAGTGGGTTGTGTCACTGACGTGATCTTCCTGTCTGGGTTGGCGCCCCCTCGGGTTCGTGCCGTGGCGGAGATCTTCGTGGGCTATACTTGGGCTTGTCTCAGGATGGTAAGTTGGTAGTTGAAGATATCCCTCTAGTGGTGTGTGGGCTGTGCTTTAGCAAAGTGGGTGGGGTTATATTTTGCCTGGTTGGCCCTGTCCGGTGGTATCGTCGGACGGGGCCACAGTGTCTCCCGACCCCTCCTGCCTCAACTTCCAGTATTTATGCTGCAATAGTTTGAGTCGGGGGCTAGGGTCAGTCTGTTATATCTGGAGTATTTCTCCTGTCTTATCTGGTGTTCTGTGTGAATTGAAATATGCTCCCTCTAATTCTCTGTATAGCACTTGATGACATTGGCTGATGTAAAAAGGGCTTTATAAATACATTTGATTGATTGATGTGTGCATGTGTGTCATCACAGCCAGCATCACTGCAGAGATTAGTTCATTATCTAATTTGCTGAACACAAAAAAAACATGAGTGAGGAGAGAGGAGCATCATTAGACCCACGCCCAGCTCCAGCCCCATCTCCATCTCCAGCTCCAGTCCCAGCTCCAGTCCCAGCTCCTACCCCATCCCCATTTCCAGCTCCAGTCCCAGCTCCTACCACAGCCCCAGCCCCATCTCCACCTCCAGCTCCAGTCACAGCTCCTACCACAGCCCTAGGCCCATCTCCACCTCCAGCTCCAGTCCCAGCTCCTACCCCAGCCCCAGCCTCATCCCCATCTCCAGCTCCAGTCCCAGCTCCTACCACAGCCCCATCCCCATCTCCAGCTCCAGTCCCAGCTCCTACCACAGCCCTAGGCCCATCTCCAGCTCCAGTCCCAGCTCCTACCCCAGCCCCAGCCCCATCTCCAGCTCCAGTCCCAGCTCCTACCACAGCCCTAGGCCCATCCCCATCTCCAGCTCCAGTCACAGCTCCTACCACAGCCCTAGGCCCATCCCCATCTCCAGCTCCAGTCACAGCTCCTACCTCAGCCCCAGCTCCAGCCCCATCCCCATCTCCAGATCTAGGCCCAGTTCCAGCCCCAGACTCTGGACAGATGAGCCATAGATAGCCTGAGGATTGATCCATGCTATCCGTATCTGGCTGGTGAAAACAGTCATACTGTAGCAGCGTCACAGGGTCCAAAACACAAACAGACAAGATACACAAACAGACAAGATACACAAATGTCAATATGGACATGTCTAAATACTGCTTTTAAACACTGTAGATCCATCTTCAGAACATAAAAAATGGTCACATGCTTCATAGACAACAACGGGTGGAGACTTAGAGGGATTGAGTGAGGGGGAGAGATAGAGAAAAGAAAGATTCAAAAAAGAAAATAGGAGAATTTAGGAAAAGTGTACAACTGATGGGTTCTTGAGAATATATTGAGGGAGTAGAGAGAGAGAGTACATGTGATGGTGTACAGTAGCTGAGCAGTGGTATCTAGCAGCATTATGGTGACAGTCAGACAGAGAAAAGGAGATAAAATAAAGAGAAGTAGAGAGAGAAGTGAGAGCCTACCTGAGTGGTGGTAGCGTGCAGCACTATGGCGACAGTCAGACAGACAGCTGGGGTGAGACAGACGCCTCCTGGCCTCCAGGGAGAGAGCTGCCATCACAGCACCCATAGCAACCACACCAGATGAGACTCCACAAGATAACTAGAGCCTAGACTATACCACCCTAGACAAGACTAGACTCCAACTCGGAATAGAGTAGCAAACTGGATGACTAGAGACTACAATGAGATGAGATTAGGCTAATCGATAAAGGAGTCCTAGAAGAGACAGCTAAATATACACTAGACTCAACTAAAGAATCCTAGAAGACAAGATGAGACTTTGAGACACACTGCAGAGTGATCCACTCAGATTATAAACGAATAATAAAGTCAACTCTCAGATAATAACTATTCTACCTGTCATATCAAACTACAGCCCGATAGATCACAGAACAGATTCAACTGACGCTGACAATTGTGTGGAGAGGACAGACGATGTGTGTGTGTCACATTTTCTAGTCTGTTTGTAGTTTGTGAAGCTGGGCTTGAGTCAGACCCAGATGAAGAGAGAGCAAGAGAGAGAGAGAGAGAATAGAGAGAGAGAGTAGAGAGAGAGAGAGAGATCAATGAAGAGGCCAAAGAACCAAAGAGCCTGACCTTTCACAAACATCATGCACAGCCACCTCTTTCTTCTCTTCTCTCTCTCTCTCTCTCACCACTGAGTCTCTGTCTGCTTCTCCCACTGTCCACATTCCTCATGTTTAACTTTCCCTCTCTCCTCTCTTGTTCCATGATCACGTGTAAAATAAATAAAATATACAACCTGTAACACGTGTACTTGAGGAACTGTAGAAACTGTTGTAAAAGTTGGGTCTTAACTAAACAGCTACACGAAGTACAAAATTGGTCATATAACCATGCTCATGACAAAATCCAAGCTGTGTAATGACTTACAATACCCACTAGTGGGTGCTAGCACCACGTATGCAGCAGAGCCATGTTCACCAGTCTACAGTTCTGGTATACAGGAATGCTGACTGAGGTTAGTGATCTGATATCATCAGTCATAATACTCAGCCATCAAATAATTGCTCAGCCTATTTAAAGAATCACATGGAGCATTACTCAGCTGTTCTAGAGAAACAGCCATGATCATTTAACATGGAGACGTCTCAGAGGAGGAAGGATCAGTGAATTCCATAAACATTTAAATAATGAAACATTTATAAAGTTATCCTTTTTAGTTAGCTATTATGGTGACAAAGATGTAGGCTGTGTGTAGCGGTTAGCGGTTATGATATGAAAATTTGTCTTGGAAAGGTTTTTTCACCTGGTTACAGACAGCTGACGTGTTGTGTACTGAAGTCCACAAGCGAAGGGAAAAGGTGAGAGGAGGAGAGCGTGTAGATGCGAGAAGGAATTATGCAGCGAGCAAAATGATCATGCTGTTTGTATGTTTCTACTATGAAAGTGAACTGTGCTTGTGTGTGATCAGTGGTGTATTCGATTCTGTTGACAAACATAATGAAACAGGGATAAACATACCTGAATTTGACCAATAGAAACTATCGTTTGCAACTGTTGGACTACTGATTACCCCCTAGATCAGCAGGCAAGAGTGTGCAAGGTGGTATTGAATGTGTCATTGTCTGTCACCTTGATTACTAAAATGTTTCTCTCGACCTGTGTACCTACGTTGTTCACTTCATTCATAGATCTAATCTTCCTCCAACCTCATGGTGGGTATAGGGAACATTAGAGTATCATGTAGTAGCCTAAACATATCCATGTTACATTGCGCTGGGTGAATGGAATATGAATGACAGTCATCCAATATGCTGTAATAGAAATAAGGCCATACTCATTAAAAATGATATCGTCCTCCCTCATCCTAAACGTCACCGATCGCCACTAGTATAGACCTACAATGGGTCACATGGTTGGTTGTTCCTATATTCCTCTTTATTTTCACAGTGTCTCAAGGACGATATAAATTCAAAACAGGAACCCAAATGGAAACAAAATAAAGTAATTTGATCACACAGATGTTACTAATGCTTCCACTACAGGCAACTCTATATATATTTGAACTTGGTCTACTAAAAAAGGTTTATGTATTCATTCATTCATTCCAAAATAATAGTCTGGGACCCAATGCCCAGCCACTTTCTGAATTATGGAAGGTAAAGTTCATATGTTCATGCACAGGGAGGGTCACCAGGGTTACGGTTCAAGTGGGGTCATTTTACCGTAAAGATTAATCATGGGGGGTAAGTCCTAATATCTTACTTTATACCTTTCCTCTCACCCTCTCACCCATCTTCATCTCAATAAAGTCTAACTCATACCAAAACCCCAATCACCCATTCATACACCACCTCAGCCCGCAGGCTTATAGACAGCCATAGCTAGGCAATTAAAGAGAAGGACTTTTTATTTAAGATGAACTCAGACCTACAGTACACAACACAACACTCCTCCTTTTCTCTCATGAATCTCTTTCTCTCTCTCTATCACATTTCCCAGTGACCTCTCACTCTCTCCCTGTCTGTCTCCTCTCTATACCTGTCTCTCTCTCTATCACATTTCCCAGTGACCTCTCACTCTCTCCCTGTCTGTCTCCTCTCTATAACAGTCTCTCTATCTCTCTCTCTGACCTCTCACTCTCTCCCTGTCTGTCTCCTCTCTATACCTGTCTCTCTCTCTCTGACCTATTGCTCTCTCCCTGTCTGTCTCCTCTCTATATCAATTCAATTCAATTCAAGGGCTTTATTGGCATGGGAAACGTGTTAACATTGCCAAAGCAAGTGAGGTAGACAACATACAAAGTGAAAAACAACTAAAATTAACAGTAAACATTACACATACAGAAGTTTCAAAACAGTAAAGACATTACAAATGTCATATTTTATATATATATATATATATATACAGTGTTCTAACAATGTACAAATGGCTAAAGGACACAAAATAAATAAGCATAAATATGGGTTGTATTTACAATGGTGTTTGTTCTTCACTGGTTGCCCTTTTCTCGTGGCAACAGGTCACAAATCTTGCTGCTGTGATGGCACACTGTGGAATTTCACCCAGTAGATATGGGAGTTTTTCAAGATTGGATTTGTTTTCGAATTCTTTGTGGATCTGTGTAATCTGAGGGAAATATGTCTCTCTAATATGGTCATACATTGGGCAGGAGGTTAGGAAGTGCAGCTCAGTTTCCACCTCATTTTGTGGGCAGTGAGCACATAGCCTGTCTTCTCTTGAGAGCCATGTCTGCCTACGGCGGCCTTTCTCAATAGCAAGGCTATGCTCACTGAGTCTGTACATAGTCAAGGCTTTCCTTAATTTTGGGTCAGTCACAGTGGTCAGGTATTCTGCCGCGGTGTACTCTCTGTGTAGGGCCAAATACAGTGCCTTGCGAAAGTATTCGGCCCCCTTGAACTCTGCGACCTTTTGCCACATTTCAGGCTTCAAACATAAAGATATAAATCTGTATTTTTTTTGTGACGAATCAACAACAAGTGGGACACAATCATGAAGTGGAACGACATTTATTGGATATTTCAAACTTTTTTAACAAATCAAAAACTGAAAAATTGGGCGTGCGAAATTATTCAGCCCCTTTACTTTCAGTGCAGCAAACTCTCTCCAGAAGTTCAGTGAGGATCTCTGAATGATCCAATGTTGACCTAAATGACTAATGATGATAAATACAATCCACCTGTGTGTAATCAAGTCTCCGTATAAATGCACCTGCACTGTGATAGTCTCAGAGGTCCGTTAAAAGCGCAGAGAGCATCATGAAGAACAAGGAACACACCAGGCAGGTCCGAGATACTGTTGTGAAGAAGTTTAAAGTGGGATTTGGATACAAAAAGATTTCCCAAGCTTTAAACATCCCAAGGAGCACTGTGCAAGCGATAATATTGAAATGGAAGGAGTATCAGACCACTGCAAATCTACCAAGACCTGGCCGTCCCTCTAAACTTTCAGCTCATACAAGGAGAAGACTGATCAGAGATGCAGCCAAGAGGCCCATGATCACTCTGGATGAACTGCAGAGATCTACAGCTGAGGTGGGAGACTCTGTCCATAGGACAACAATCAGTCGTATATTGCACAAATCTGGCCTTTATGGAAGAATGGCAAGAAGAAAGCCATTTCTTAAAGATATCCATAAAACGTGTCGTTTAAAGTTTGCCACAAGCCACCTGGGAGACACACCAAACATGTGGAAGAAGGTGCTCTGGTCAGATTAAACCAAAATTGAACTTTTTGGCAACAATGCAAAACGTTATGTTTGGCGTAAAAGCAACACAGCTCATCACCCATCCCCACTGTCAAACATGGTGGTGGCAGCATCATGGTTTGGGCCTGCTTTTCTTCAGCAGGGACAGGGAAGATGGTTAAAATTGATGGGAAGATGGATGGAGCCAAATACAGGACCATTCTGGAAGAAAACCTGATGGAGTCTGCAAAAGACCTGAGACTGGGACGGAGATTTGTCTTCCAACAAGACAATGATCCAAAACATAAAGCAAAATCTACAATGGAATGACTCAAAAATAAACATATCCAGGTGTTAGAATGGCCAAGTCAAAGTCCAGACCTGAATCCAATCGAGAATCTGTGTAAAGAACTGAAAACTGCTGGTCACAAATGCTCTCCATCCAACCTCACTGAGCTTGAGCTGTTTTGCAAGGAGGAATGGGAAAACATTTCAGTCTCTCGATGTGCAAAACTGATAGAGACATACCCCAAGCGACTTACAGCTGTAATCGCAGCAAAAGGTGGCGCTACAAAGTATTAACTTAAGGGGGCTGAATAATTTTGCACGCCCAATTTTTCAGTTTTTGATTTGTTAAAAAAGTTTGAAATATCCAATAAATGTCGTTCCACTTCATGATTGTGTCCCACTTGTTGTTGATTCTTCACAAAAAAATACAGTTTTATATCTTCATGTTTGAAGCCTGAAATGTGGCAAAAGGTCGCAAAGTTCAAGGGGGCCGAATACTTTCGCAAGGCACTGTAGCATTCTAGTTTGCTCTGTTTTTTGTTAATTCTTTCCAATGTGTTAAGTAGTTATCTTTTTGTTTTCTCATGATTTGGTTGGGTCTAATTGTGCTGCTGTCCTGGGGCTCTGTAGTTTGTGTTTGTGAACAGAGCCCCAGAACCAGCTTGCTTAGGGGACTCTTCTCCAGGTTCATCTCTCTGTAGGTGATGGCTATACCTGTCTCTCTCTCTCTGACCTATTGCTCTCTCCCTGTCTGTCTCCTCTCTATACCTGTCTCTCTCTCTCTCTCTCTCTCTCTCTCTCTCTCTCTCTCTGACCTCTCACTCTCTCCCTGTCTGTCTCCTCTCTATACCTGTCTCTCTCTCTCTGACCTCTCACTCTCTCCCTGTCTGTCTCCTCTCTATACCTGTCTCTCTCTCTCTGACCTCTCACTATCTCCCTGTCTGGCTCCTCTCTATACCTGTCTCTCTCTCTCTCTCTCTCTCTCTCTCTCTCTCTCTCTCTCTCTCTCTGTCTCTCTGTCTTTCTGTCTCTCTCTCTCTGACCTCTCACTCTCTCTCTGTCTGTCTCCTCTCTATACCTGTCTCTCTCTCTCTCCTGACCTATTGCTCTCGCCCTGTCTGTCTCCTCTCTATACCTCTCTCTCTCTCTGACCTCTCACTCTCTCCCTGTCTGTCTCCTCTCTATACCTGTTTCTCTCTCTCTCTCTCTGACCTATTGCTCTCGCCCTGTCTGTCTCCTCTCTATACCTCTCTCTCTGACCTATTGCTCTCTCCCTGTCTGTCTCCTCTCTATACCGGTGTCTCTCTCTCTCTCTCTCTCTCTCTGACCTCTCACTCTCTCCCTGTCTGTCTCCTCTCTATACCTGTCTCTCTCTCTCCCTCTCTCTCTGACCTCTCACTCTCTCCCTGTCTGTCTCCTCTCTATACCTGTCTCTCTCTCTGACCTCTCACTCTCTCCCTGTCTGTCTCCTCTCTATACCTGTTTCTCTCTCTCTCTCTCTCTCTGACCTATTGCTCTCGCCCTGTCTGTCTCCTCTCTATACCTCTCTCTCTCTCTCTCTCTCTCTCTGACCTATTGCTCTCTCCCTGTCTGTCTCCTCTCTATACCGGTCTCTCTCTCTCTCTCTCTCTCTCTCTCTCTCTCTCTCTCACCTCTCACTCTCTCCCTGTCTGTCTCCTCTCTATACCTGTCTCTCTCTCTCCCTCTCTGACCTCTCACTCTCTCCCTGTCTGTCTCCTCTCTATACCTGTCTGTCTCCTCTCTATACCTCTCTCTCTCTCTCTGACCTCTCACTCTCTCCCTGTCTGTCTCCTCTCTATACCTGTGTCTCTCTCTCTCTCTGACCTATTCCTCTCTCCCTGTCTGTCTCCTCTCTATACCTGTCTCTCTCTCTGACCTATTTCTCTCTCCCTGTCTGTCTCCTCTCTATACCTGTCTCTCTCTCTGACCTCTCACTCTCTCCCTGTCTGTCTCCTCTCTATACCTGTGTGTCTCTCTCTCTCTCTGACCTATTGCTCTCTCCCTGTCTGTCTTCTCTCTCTCTCTCTCTCTCTGACCTATTGCTCTCTCCCTGTCTGTCTTCTCTCTCTCTCTCTCTCTCTGACCTATTGCTCTCTCCCTGTCTGTCTCCTCTCTATACCTCTCTCTCTCTCTGACCTATTGCTCTCTCCCTGTCTGTTTCCACTCTATACCTGTCTCTCTCTCTCTCTCTCTCTGATCTATTGCTCTCTCCCTGTCTGTCTCCTCTCTATCTCTCTCTCTCTCTGACCTATTGCTCTCTCCCTGTCTGTCTCCTCTCTATACCTCTCTCTCTCTCTGACCTATTGCTCTCTCCCTGTCTGTCTCCTCTCTATACCTGTCTCTCTCTCCCTCTCTCTGACCTATTGCTCTCTCCCTGTCTGTCTCCTCTCTATACCTGTCTCTCTCTCAATTCAATTCAAGGGCTTTATTGGCATGGGAAACATGTGTTAACATTGCCAAAGCAAGTGAGGTAGACAACATACAAAGTGAATATATAAAGTGAAAAACAACAAAAATGAACAGTAAACATTACACATACAGAAGTTTCAAAACAGTAAAGACATTACAAATGTCATATTATATATATATATATATATACAGTGTTTTGACAATGTACAAATGGTTAAAGGACACAAGATAAAATAAATAAGCATAAATATGGGTTGTATTTACAATGGTGTTTGTTCTTCACTGGTTGCCCTTTTCTCGTGGCAACAGGTCACAAATCTTGCTGCTGTGATGGCACACTTGGGAATTTCACCCAGTAGATATGGGAGTTTTTCAAAATTGGATTTGTTTTCGAATTCTTTGTGGATCTGTGTAATCTGTTGGAAATATGTCTCTCTAATATGGTCATACATTGGGCAGGAGGTTAGGAAGTGCAGCTCAGTTTCCACCTCATTTTGTGGGCAGTGAGCACAGCCTGTCTTCTCTTGAGAGCCATGTCTGCCTACGGCGGCCTTTCTCAATAGCAAGGCTATGCTCACTGAATCTGTACATAGTCAAGGCTTTCCTTAATTTTGGGTCAGTCACAGTGGTCAGGTATTCTGCCACTGTGTACTCTCTGTGTAGGGCCAAATAGCATTCTAGTTTGCTCTGTTTTTTTGTTAATTCTTTCCAATGTGTTAAGTAGTTATCTTTTTGTTTTCTCATGATTTGGTTGGGTCTAATTGTCCAGGACCAGCTTGCTTAGGGGACTCTTCTCCAGGTTCATCTCTCTGTAGGTGATGGCTTTGTTATGGAAGGTTTGTGAATCGCTTCCTTTTAGGTGGTTGTAGAATTTAACAGCTCTTTTCTGGATTTGGATAATTAGTGGGTATCGGCCTAATTCTGCTCTGCATGCATTATTTGGTGTTCTACGTTGTACACGGAGGATATTTTTGCAGAATTCTGCGTGCAGAGTCTCAATTTGGTGTTTGTCCCATTTTGTGAAGTCTTGGTTGGTGAGCGGACCCCAGACCTCACAACCATAAAGGGCAATGGGCTCTATGACTGATTCAAGTATTTTTAGCCAAATCCTAATTGGTATGTTGAAATTTATGTTTCTTTTGATGGCATAGAATGCCCTTCTTGCCTTGTCTCTCAGATCGTTCACAGCTTTGTGGAAGTTACCTGTGGTGCTGATGTTTAGGCCAAGGTATGTATAGTTTTTTTGTGTGCTCTAGGGCAACAGTGTCTAGATGGAATTTGTATTTGTGGTCCTGGTGACTGGACCTTTTTTGGAACACCATTATTTTGGTCTTACTGAGATTTACTGTCAGGGCCCAGGTCTGACAGAATCTGTGCATAAGATCTAGGTGCTGCTGTAGGCCCTCCTTGGTTGGTGACAGAAGCACCAGATCATCAGCAAACAGCAGACATTTGACTTCGGATTCTAGAAGGGGGAGGCCGGGTGCTGCAGACTTTTCTAGTGCCCGCGCCAATTCGTTGATATATATGTTGAAGAGGGTGGGGCTTAAGCTGCATCCCTGTCTAACCCCATGACCCTGTGTGAAGAAATGTGTGTGTTTTTTGCCAATTTTAACCGCACACTTGTTTGTGTACATGGATTTTATAATGTCGTATGTTTTACCCCCAACACCACTTTCCATCAGTTTGTATAGCAGACCCTCATGCCAGATTGAGTCGAAGGCTTTTTTGAAATCAACAAAGCATGAGAAGACTTTGCCTTTGTTTTGGTTTGTTTGGTTGTCAATTAGGGTGTGCAGGGTGAATACATGGTCTGTTGTACGGTAATTTGGTAAAAAGCCAATTTGACATTTGCTCAGTACATTGTTTTCATTGAGGAAATGTACGAGTCTGGTGTTAATAATAATGCAGAGGATTTTCCCAAGGTTACTGTTGACACATATTCCACGGTAGTTATTGGGGTCAAATTTGTCTCCACTTTTGTGGATTGGGGTGATCAGTCCTTGGTTCCAAATATTGGGGAAGATGCCAGAGCTAAGTATGATGTTAAAGAGTTTTAGTATAGCCAATTGGAATTTGTTGCCTGTATATTTGATCATTTCATTGAGGATACCATCAACACAACAGGCCTTTTTTGGGTTGGAGGGTTTTTATTTTGTCCTGTAACTCTTTCAATGTAATTGGAGAATCCAGTGGGTTCTGGTAGTCTTTAATAGTTGATTCTAAGATCTGTATTTGATCATGTATATGTTTTTGCTCTTTATTCTTTGTTATAGAGCCAAAAAGATTGGAGAAGTGGTTTACCCATACATCTCCATTTTGGATAGATAATTCTTCGTGTTGTTGTTTGTTTAGTGTTTTCCAATTTTCCCAGAAGTGGTTAGAGTCTATGGATTCTTCAATTGCATTGAGCTGATTTCTGACATGCTGTTCCTTCTTTTTCCGTAGTGTATTTCTGTATTGTTTTAGTGATTCACCATAGTGAAGGCGTAGACTCAGGTTTTCCGGGTCTCTATGTTTTTGGTTGGACAGGTTTCTCAATTTCTTTCTTAGATTTTTGCATTCTTCATCAAACCATTTGTCATTATTGTTAATTTTCTTCGGTTTTCTATTTGAGATTTTTTGAATTGATAGGGAAGCTGAGAGGTCAAATATACAGTGCCTTGCGAAAGTATTCGGCCCCCTTGAACTTTGCGACCTTTTGCCACATTTCAGGCTTCAAACATAAAGATATTTCTTTAAAAAAGTTTGAAATATCCAATAAATGTCGTTCCACTTCATGGTTGTGTCCCACTTGTTGTTGATTCTTCCCCAAAAAATACAGTTTTATATCTTTATGTTTGAAGCCTGAAATGTGGCAAAGGGTCGCAAAGTTCAAGGGGGCCGAATACTTTCGCAAGGCACTGTACTGTTAAGATTTTCTACTGCCAAGTTTACACCTTCACTATTACAGTGGAACGTTTTACCCAGGAAATTGTCTAAAAGGGATTGAATTTGTTGTTGCCTAATTGTTTTTTGGTAGGTTTCCAAACTGCATTCCTTCCATCTATAGCATTTCTTAATGTTACTCAGTTCCTTTGGCTTTGATGCCTCATGATTGAGTATTGCTCTGTTTAAGTAGACTGTGATTTTGCTGTGGTCTGATAGGGGTGTCAGTGGGCTGACTGTGAACGCTCTGAGAGACTCTGGGTTGAGGTCAGTGATAAAGTAGTCTACAGTACTACTGCCAAGAGATGAGCTATAGGTGTACCTACCATAGGAGTCCCCTCGAAGCCTACCGTTGACTATGTACATACCCAGCGTGCGACAGAGCTGCAGGAGTTGTGACCCGTTTTTGTTGGTTATGTTGTCATAGTTGTGCCTAGGGGGGCATATGTGGGAGGGAATGCTGTCACCTCCAGGCAGGTGTTTCTCCCCCTGTGTGCTGAGGGTGTCAGGTTCTTGTCCGGTTCTGGCATTTAGGTCGCCACAGACTAGTACATGTCCCTGGGCCTGGAAATGATTGATTTCCCCCTCCAGGATGGAGAAGCTGTCTTCATTAAAATATGGGGATTCTAGTGGGGGGATATAGGTAGCACACAGGAGGACATTTTTCTCTGTTAGGATAATTTCTTTTTGAATTTCTAGCCAAATGTAGAATGTTCCTGTTTTGATTAATTTAATGGAGTGAGTTAGGTCTGCTCTATACCAAATTAGCATACCCCCTGAGTCCCTTCCCTGTTTCACACCTGGTAGTTTGGTGGATGGGACTACCAGCTCTCTGTAACCTAGAGGGCAACCAGTGGGTCCATCTCCTCTATACCAGGTTTCTTGCAGGATGACAATGTCTGTATTACCGATTTCTTTGGTGAAGTCCGGGTTTCTGCTCTTTAGGCCAAAGGCAGATGACCTCAGGCCTTGGATATTCCAGGATAATATAGTGAAGGCTTTTTGTTCCATAGAGTGTCCAATGTTGTTGGTCGTGGTTTAGCCTCAGGCCAGTAAGTGTGAGCAGAGCCTGCTGAGCATCTGGTACATGCCATTGGCTTGGGCGAGTGTGAGAGTGGGGGTTGGGACTGTTTGCCCGCTCACTACCTTGTCGTATGTGTGGCTTCCATGTTGAGGCCCTCTTTGCGGGGGTGGGGTGCATGGGGTGGGCAGGAGTGGCATAGGTCTGATCTGAGGGGGCCTAAATGGAGTGTGGGCATGGTTGACGTGGGGGGGTGTTGATTGGTTGGGGTGGGGGTGTGGATGTGTCTGGGTGTACTGTGGTCTGGATGTAATTCCTCTTGGCGTGGGTCCTCTATGTGTAGGTCCAGGGGGAGGTCCTGCAGATCTGGGAGGGTGTCTCGCTGGTCTGGGTGGGGTGTCTATTGATCTGTTGCTCCTGTGTGGAGTGTTGGGGATACGTTTGAGAGCGATGTCCTTTAGAGTCCGGGCAAAGGTGGGCACTGCTGCCTTGTAGAGGTGGACCTGGTCATAGAGGCTGTTCAAGTCCAGGGTGGAGTGGTGGGCCAGGAAAACGTTTGGTTTTGAGGCACAGTCACGGGAAATACTTGCATTTACCCGCTGTATTGTGGCGGGGTGGAAGTCTTTTCGTGGTAGCAGGGTGGAGATAACCACTTGTGCGTTGGGGAAAGTAGAAGAAGCCTTTTCAATCACTCCCTTCAGTGCTGTGGCCACTCTTTCCTGCTGTGCTCTCAGGTCGTTTGTGCCTGTGTGTATTATTATGTGGCTGGGTGAGCCTAGTTTGGCCTCAGACAGAAGGTCTAGGGCGCGCTGGGTGTTTGGACACCAGAGTTTAGACACAGTGTTTGGGAAAAAGTTTTTTTTCTTCTATATATTTCCCATTTGAGTCCATAAGTAGTACAATCTGTGTCTTGTGTTTGTCCTCAGTGGGTGTGGGGGGGTTGACAGAAGGGCTATCAGGGTGGCTGACAGGGGGGGTGCTCAGAGGGGGTGAGAGCCTCTGGGCTTGGGGTTCTTCATTTGTCTGTTGTGCTGTGATGTCGACTCTATGGTCAGGGTCTGGTGTGGACTGTTCTGCTGTGGTGTCGACTCTACGGTCAGGGTCTGGTGTGGACTGTTCTGCTGTGGTGTCGAGACTTTTGTTGGGTGCTGAGGTGGGCTGTTCTGCTGGCTTCTCTGTGGGGGTGGCCACCTCTCTAGTGGGTTGTTCTCTGTCACACGCCGTCCCCCTCAACTTCTCCTCCATCCCCCTCACCCTCTCCTCCATCCCCCTCAACCTCTCCTCCACCAGCAGTCTGATACTCTCCTCTAGTGCTCTGTTCTGCTCCTCTTTCTCCTGTTGTATTTGTCTCACCACTGTCCAAAGTGCAGATATGTCTCTGTCCACCTCCAGCTCTCCGGGTCTGGTTAAGGGGCTGTTGTTGTGCTGGACTGTTGTCTGGGTCTGTGCTGACTGAAGTGTAATCACCTGCTGTTCCAGCTCCACCTGCCTTATCTCCAGCTGGGTGAATTTGTCCTTCATTTCAATGAGGGAGTGGTAATCTGTGCTGGGAGGTTGACCCTCCACTGGGGGTTGCTCATCTGTGGGGTTACATAATGAAGAGGTCTGGTCTGATCCTCTCGGGGTGGGGGTATCTTTATCAAGGGAGAGTTTCTCCTGCTGAGCTAATTCTTTGATTAGGTGAAAGTCCAGCTGAAACTGTTTGTGGTTACCCTGTACCATCACTGTTCCGGACTTATAGATATTTATATTACTTAACTCAGAGTCCTCGTTGTCAAGTATTCTGAGTTTCCACCCCTCGTTAATCCCCCCTCTCTTAACAGAGGGGTAGTGTGCTAATATAGCACTGTGCCATGCCAGGGGATGGTTTGTGTGGAAGATAAGGTTGCTGATGTTCCCATTTTTGTAATAGTCAGCAAAAAGTGTCTCTTGATTTTCCATAAGGAGCTTCATTTTGTAATCTTTTCTTGCCTTATCATTCTTTACATGCACAGGGTACTGTATTTTAATTGCCTCTGAACAGCGGGAGGGAGCTTCTAAGGCCTCTCCATTTGGTTGGGGTAGACTGTGTGACTCTCCTGCCATTGTTGGGCTAATGGGCTTTGACACCTCTCACTTGACACGTCAGTGCTATTTGAAGCTGTATCAAGCTTGGCAGAATTATGGTAGAATTCAGTATGTTAGAATTCAGTCCTTATAAAGTAATGTTGTGTATTTTTCTTCTTGGCTTTTGGAGAAAAAATATATATAGTTTCAGACTAAGCATTACTCACTCAGTTCCAGGTTGGATGGTGTTTTCAGGTTTCTGTTGTTTTCCAGAGAATTTGCTGTATAGAGAAATAAATCTTGGTAGTTGTGAACCTTCCAGGTGATTCCGTAATTCCGTCCAAAATCAGGTTGTAGGTTTTAAGTTTTGATTTGAAGTAGGGGTTATGTTGTAGAGGGTAGAATCCAGTATGTGCTCTCTTCCTCCGCCGCTATATCTTTCTCTTCCTCCCCCTCTCTATCTCTCTCTTCCTCTGCCGCTATATCTTTCTCTTCCTCCCCCTCTCTCTCTCTCTTCCTCCGCCGCTATATCTCTCTCTTCCTCCCCCTCTCTCTCTCTCTTCCTCTGCCGCTATATCTTTCTCTTCCTCCCCCTCTCTATCGCTCTTTTCCTCCCCCTCTCTATCTCTCTCTTCCTCCCCCTCTCTATCTCTCTCTTCCTCCGCCGCTATATCTTTCTCTTCCTCCCCCTCTCTCTCTATCAATTCAATTTCAATATAAGGGGCTTTATTGGTATGGGAAACATGTTCACATTGCCAAAGCTAGTGAAATAGATAATAAACAAAAGTGAAATAAAAATGAACAATAATGAAATAAATGAATGAAATAAAAGTTAACAGTAAACATTACACTCACAAAAGTTCCAAAAGAATAAAGACATTTAACATGTCATATTATGTATAATGTTGTAATGATGTGCAAATAGTTAAAGTACAAAAAGGAAAATAAATAAAAGTTATATTTACAATGGTATTTGTTCTTCACTGGTTGCCCTTTTCTTGCGGCAACAGGTCACAAATCTTGCTGCTGTGATGGCACACTGTGGTATTTCACCCAGTAGATATGGGAGTTTATCAAAATCGGGTTTGTTTTCGAAGTCTTTGTGGGTCTGTGTAATCTGAGGGAAATATGTGTCTCTAATATGGTCATACATTTGGCAGGAGGTTAGGAAGTGCAGCTCAGTTTCCACCTAATTTTGTGGGCAGTGAGCACATAGCCTGCCTTCTCTTGAGAGCCAGGTCTGCCTTCGTCAGCCTTTCTCAATAGCAAGGCTATGCTCACTGAGTCTCTCTACCTCTCTCTCTCTCCCGCTCTATCTCACTATACCCCCCCCCCCTCATGCTTTTCAATTGAGATTTTTCAACCTCTCCCTGACCCAGTCTGTACTGCCTACATGTTTCAAGCAGACTACCATAGTCCCTGTGTCCCATATGGACCCAACAGACCCACAGATGATGCAATCTCTATTGCACTCCACACTGCCCTTTCCCACTTAGGCAAAAGGAACACCTACGTGAGAATGCTGTTCATTGACTACAGAACTGAATTCAACACAATAGTTCCCTCCAAGCTCATCACTAAGCTAAGCACTCTGGAACTAAACACCTCTCTCTGCAACTGGATCCTGGACTTCCTGATGGGACACCCCCAGGTGGTGAGGGTAGGCAACAACATATCCGCCACGCTGACCCTCAACACAGGAACCCCTCAGGGGTGTGTGCTTAGTCCCCTCCTGTACTCAATGTTTACCCACAACTGCTTGGCTGTGCATGACTCCAACACCATCATTAAGTTTACAGATGACACGACGGTTGTAGGCCTGATAACAGATGACGATGAGACAGCCTATAGAGAGGAGGTCAGATACCTGGCAATGTGGTGCCAGGACAACAACCCTCCCTCAACATCAGCTCGAAGGAGCTGATCGTGGACTAAAGGAAACGGAGGGCTGAGCACGACCCCATCCACATCGACAGGGCTGAAGTGGAGCGGATCAGGAGCTTCAAGTTCCTGGGTGTCCACATCACCAAGGGTCTATCATGGTCCAAACACAACAACACAGTCGTGAAGAGGGCACGACAATGCCGCTTCCCCTTAGGAGGCTGAAAATGTTTGGCATGGGCCCTCAGATCCTCAAATATTTATACAGCTGCACCATTGGGAGCATCTTGACTGACTACATCACCACTTGGTATGGCAACAGCTTGGCATCCAACAGAAAGGTGCTACAGAGGGTAGTGTGTATGGCCCAGTAAATCACTGGGGCCAAGCTCCCTGCATCAAGGACCTCTATACCAGGTGGTGTCAGAGGAAGGCCCTAAAAAACGTTCAAGACCCCAACAACCCAAGTCATAGACTGTTCTTTCTGCTACCGCACGACAAGCAATACCGATGCACCAAAATCTCCAGCTACAATAAATGCGGCCTCAGGATATGTGTTTTCCAGTTTGCCCAAAGCCCAGTACAGTTCCTTGAGGGCCATTGTGGTGTTGGCTTGAGGGGGACTATACACTGCTGTTACTATAATCAAAGAGAATTCTCTTGGGAGGTAATCGGGTCAACATTTTGATTGTGAGATATTCTAGGTCAGGTGAACAAAAGGACTTGAGTTCCTGTACGTTAATCATAAAGCATACACCACACCTTTCTTCTTCCTGGAGAGGTCTTTGTTCCTGTCTGCACGATGTACTGAGAACACTGCTGGCTGTATGGACTGAGACAATATATCCGGAGAGAGTCCTGATTCCGTGAAACAGAGTATGTTACAGTCCCTGATGTCTCTCTGGAAGGAGATCCTCACCATGAGCTTGTTTACTTTATTGTCCAAGGACTGAACATTAGCGAGTAAAATACACGGAAGTGGTGGATGGTGTGCACGCCTCCCGAGTCGGACTAGAAGTCTACTCCAAATATCTCTTCTCCATTGGCGGCATCATGGAGCAGCCTCTGGGATAAGTTTAATTGCCCTGGATCAGTCGTATTTCTGGCTGTATGTAAAAACACAAAAACATTCTGTGCTAATATGGAAGAAATAACACACACACAAAAAAATGTGCTGGGACAATAAAAGGCCACTCTAAAATGTGCTGGGACAATAAAAGGCCACTCTAAAATGTGCTGGGACAATAAAAGGCCACTCTAAAATGTGCTGGGACAATAAAAGGCCACTCTAAAATGTGCTGGGACAATAAAAGGCCACTCTAAAATGTGCTGGGACAATAAAAGGCCACTCTAAATGTGCTGGGACAATAAAAGGCCACTCTAAAATGTGCTGGGACAATAAAAGGCCACTCTAAAATGTGCTGGGACAATAAAAGGCCACTCTAAAATGTGCTGGGACAATAAAAGGCCACTCTAAAATGTGCTGGGACAATAAAAGGCCACTCTAAAATGTGCTGGGACAATAAAAGGCCACTCTAAAATGTGCTGGGACAATAAAAGGCCACTCTAAAATGTGCTGGGACAATAAAAGGCCACTCTAAAATGTGCTGGGACAATAAAAGGCCACTCTAAAATGTGCTGGGACAATAAAAGGCCACTCTAAAATGTGCTGGGACAATAAAAGGCCACTCTAAAATGTGCTGGGACAATAAAAGGCCACTCTAAAATGTGCTGGGACAATAAAAGGCCACTCTAAAATGTGCTGGGACAATAAAAGGCCACTCTAAAATGTGCTGGGACAATAAAAGGCCACTCTAAAATGTGCTGGGACAATAAAAGGCCACTCTAAAATGTGCTGGGACAATAAAGGCCACTCTAAAATGTGCTGGGACAATAAAAGGCCACTCTAAAATGTGCTGGGACAATAAAAGGCCACTCTAAAATGTGCTGGGACAATAAAAGGCCACTCTAAAATGTGCTGGGACAATAAAAGGCCACTCTAAAATGTGCTGGGACAATAAAAGGCCACTCTAAAATGTGCTGGGACAATAAAAGGCCATTCTAAAATGTGCTGGGACAATAAAAGGCCACTCTAAAATGTGCTGGGACAATAAAAGGCCACTCTAAAATGTGCTGGGACAATAAAAGGCCACTCTAAAATGTGCTGGGACAATAAAAGGCCACTCTAAAATGTGCTGGGACAATAAAAGGCCACTCTAAAATGTGCGGGGACAATAAAAGGCCACTCTAAAATGTGCTGGGACAATAAAAGGCCACTCTAAAATGTGCGGGGACAATAAAAGGCCACTCTAAAATGTGCGGGGACAATAAAAGGCCACTCTAAAATGTGCTGGGACAATAAAAGGCCACTCTAAAATGTGCTGGGACAATAAAAGGCCACTCTAAAATGTGCTGGGACAATAAAAGGCCACTCTAAAATGTGCTGGGACAATAAAAGGCCACTCTAAAATGTGCTGGGACAATAAAAGGCCACTCTAAAATGTGCTGGGACAATAAAAGGCCACTCTAAAATGTGCTGGGACAATAAAAGGCCACTCTAAAATGTGCTGGGACAATAAAAGGCCACTCTAAAATGTGCTGGGACAATAAAAGGCCACTCTAAAATGTGCAGTTTTGTCACACATCACAATGCCACAGAGTTTTGAGGGAGCGTGCAATTGGCATGCTGTCTGCAGGAATGTCCACCAGAGCTGTTGCCAGATAATTGAATGTTAATTCTACCATAAGCTGCCTCCAATGTAATTTTAGGAAATTTGACAGTACATCCAACTGGCCTCATAATCATGTGTAACCACTCTAGCCCAGGACCTCCACATCCGGCTTCTTCACCTGCGGGATCTGAGACCAGCCACCCGGACAGCTGAGGAGTATTTCTATCTTTAATAAACCCCTTTTGTCGGGAAAAACTCATTCTGATTGGCTGGGCCTGGTTCCCCAGTGGGTGGGCCACCCCTGCCCAGTCATGTAAAATCAATAGATTAGGGCCTAATGAATTTATTTCAATTGACTGATTATCTTATTAAACTGTAACTTATTAAACTGTAATTAAAATCAAAATTGTTGCATGTTGTGTTTATATTTTTGTTGAGTATAATTTAAGAAATCTGTTCCCAAGTATTCCCACCCATAATAGAGAGACACATGATCGTATACAAATATAACCAAGGTTTGAAATGATTATGTTTTATTTAAACATTATATCTGTTTGGGATTCTTGCGGTCAATTTGAAGTCTGCAAATGATTTGTAATTATGTTCTGGACCCCCGACCATCAGGTCCATAAAAATCGTTCCACAGCTGAATCTAGTTGATGATCCCTGGTCTAATGGAACAGTATGATGTGAACACTGTATATTTAGTGACACGAAGAAGGAGAGTTCAGTCTGTTCAATCTGCAATCGACACAGAAGTTTAACTAAGAGCTCCAAAATAATGAGCAAAGGAAAGGCCATTGATGCATCAAATATAGTGTGGGTGTGTGTGTGTGTGTGTGTGTGTGTGTGTGAGAACTCTGACCCCTTGGTGAATGTACCGCCCACTAAATGTGTATGCTCACCCACAGGGACCAGCAGACGTCAGGCCAGTCCAGTCTTGAATCCATTCCAATTCATTTACTTACTGTTTACACATTCAACTCCACAAATGTGTCCCTCTCTCTCCACCACCTCTCTCCCCTCTCTCTCTCTGTCCTTTCCCCCTCTCTCCACCTTTCCCCCACTCCCCCCTCACCTGCCACCCTCCCCCCACACCCAACCCAACCCCACCCTCTCCCCGTCTTCTCTCCTCACCTTTGTCTGGTGTTGTCCTGCTGGTGACGATCCATTTCACCAGACAGCTCATCAGGGCTTTGCGTGTGAACCGGGGCTTCTGCCATTTCCCAGACTCCTTCACTCTTCCTGGACTTGGCTCTACCCCCGTTGGCATCACCCAACAGGCTGCCATCCACCACCTTACCATCCTCCTACACACAGAGAGAGAGAAAGAGAGAGAGAGGAAGTCATGAAGTTTAATTACAGACCTGTAGGGCACTAGGGAGACAGACAGTGAATGATTATTACTGCAGACACTGACTATACAAAGCATTGGGGCAAAGGTGAAGGAGAGATGGATAGAGAGGAGTGAGTGAGTGAGTGAGTGAGTGAGTGAGTGAGTGAGTGAGTGAGTGAGATGGACGGACAGGGTCATCAGATCACAGATTTAATTTGAGAACAGACATATGGGAGGGAACAGAAGGATGGGGGAATTATAGAAAGGAAAGGGGACCAAGAGAGGTCCATGGGTGTGTCTCCACCACTAAACCTAAAGCATAGCAGAACAACATTATCTCTTTACATAAGGATGTTTCAACAAGGTGCTTGAGCGGCCCAAGGGCATTGTGAAAGTCAGTGTGGATGGATGAGAGATCTGATAAGAGTGATACAGCTCATTTCCCTAAACGATCCTAAAACGTCTGTCTCGCCCCCCACCCGCATGCACACACACACAAACGCGGGATTGGCTAGGTCCCCTTGGTGATCGAGGGAAGGCGATGAAAGAGAGAAGATACAGGAGCTCTGTTTGCTCTCTGCTGTGTGGGAGGGATGCGAGGGATGACAGGGGACAAAAACACACAGTGGAGGAGTGTAAACGGCTGTGAGATCCTGGGGGAGTCTGACAACACAGGCACATCCCTCTCTTTATACTGAGAGAGAGAAGAGATAGAGAGAGGATGTAAAGGAGTTTGTTCTTGGAAGAATTGAAGTCAATTATCCTAATGAATGCTGGGCTATCTAAACAGGAGCACAGGACAAATAGAGGTTTAGGGGGGAGTACTGGCAGAGAGGGATGAGAGAGAGGAGGTAGTGGTGGGCTAGAGATAGAGAGGGGGATAAGGACGAGGGGAAGAGAATGGTGGGAGAGAAAGGGATGGAGAGAAGACTGGAAAAGGGAGAGGGGTGAGGGAAAGAAAAACAAAGGAGAGATGTATATGATATCAAATAAATGTTGCATGGCTATTTCTGTGTATTTCACAGGAGCATAAAGTGAGGAAGAAGAGGGTAGAGAGGGAGGTAGATAAGGTAGGAGAGAAATGAGGGAGACCAGAATGAGAGAGAGTGTGTGTGTGTGTGTGTTCATGTCACATACATTTCCCACGGCATAATGACCACATAAGAAGAAGAAGGAGTGACCTATTGTACCCATCCTATTATCTGGCAATATTTTTATCGTTGCCAGATTAAGATTAAAAAAGCACGCTTGGGGGAAAGGAGCACGCTCGGGGGGGGGGAAGGAGCACGCTCGGGGGGGGGGGGGGGAGCACGCTCGGGGGGGAGGAGCACTCTCGGTGGGGAGGAGCACTCTCGGGGGGGAGGAGCACTCCTCGGTGGGTAGGAGCACGCTCGGTGGGTAGGAGCACGCTCGGTGGGGAGGAGCACGCTCGGTGGGGAGGAGCACGCTCGGGAAGATGGAGCACGCTCGGTGGGGAGGAGCACCGTCGGAAGATGGAGCACGCTCGGGGGATGGAGCACGCTCGGGGGATGGAGCACGCTCGGGAAGCTGGAGCACGCTCGGGAAGATGGAGCACGCTCGGGGATGGAGCACGCTCGGGAAGATGGAGCACGCTCGGGAAGATTGAGCACGCTCGGGGGATGGAGCACGCTCGGGGGATGGAGCACGCTCGGGGGATGGAGCACGCTCGGGAAGATGGAGCACGCTCGGGGGATGGAGCACGCTCGGGAAGATGGAGCACGCTCGGGAAGATGGAGCACGCTCGGGAAGATGGAGCACGCTCGGGGGATGGAGCACGCTCGGGGGATGGAGCACGCTCGGGGGGAAGACATGGAGAAGGAAGAAAAGAAGGACAGGAGCGGATGAGTCTTTCAGTTGGAGGAAATAATTTTCATTGTGTGAATATTAACAGGAACAGAGAGAAGGAAAAGAGAGGATGAGAGGCCATGCAGGAGGAAGAGAGGAAAAGAGGGAGAAGATGAGGAGAGCACAGAAGGAGGGGGGAAAGAGAGGAGGAAGAGAGGAAAAGAGGGAGAAGATGAGGAGAGCACAGAAGGGAGGGGGGAAAGAGAGGAGGAAGAGAGGAAAAGAGGGAGAAGATGAGGAGAGCACAGAAGGAGGGGGGAAGGAGAAGATGAGGAGAGCACAGAAGGAGGGGGAAAGAGAGGAGGAAGAGAGGGAAAAAGAGGGAGAAGATGAGGAGAGCACAGAAGGTGGGGGGAAGGAGAGGAGGGAAGAGAGGAAAAGAGGGAGAAGATGAGGAGAGCCAGAAGGAGGGGGGAAGGAGAAGATGAGGAGAGCACAGAAGGAGGGGAAGGGGGGAGGAAGAGAGGAAAGAGGGAAAAGATGAGGAGAGCACAGAAGGAGGGGGAAAGAGAGGAGGAAGAGAGGAAAAGAGGGAGAAGATGAGGAGAGCACAGAAGGAGGGGGGAAGGAGAAGATGAGGAGAGCACAGAAGGAGGGGGAAAGAGAGGACGAAGAGAGGAAAAGAGGGGAGAAAGATGAGGAGAGCACAGAAGGAGGGGAAAGAGAGGAGGAAGAGAGGAAAAGAGGGAGAAGATGAGGACAGCACAGAAGGAGGGGGGAAAGAGAGGAGGAAGAGAGACGTATAATGAAGAGGAGAGGAGCAACTCACACCCTGAACTAGCCCTCATCCCCATCCAGATTTTTTTTAAACACTTTCTGGATTATTCATACATGTAAGGCCAGTCTAATGTTCAAACTCAAACTCAAACACACACCACACACACACACACACACACACATACACGGCACATCAGTATACTGCCATTTACCATCAATTATTTAATATTGTGTCAATGTGCCAATGTGTCAATGTGCCAATGTGTCAATGTGCCAATGTGTCAATGTGCCAATGTGCCAATGTACCAATTTGTCAATGTGCCAATTTGTCAATGTGCCAATGTGTCAATGTGCCAATGTGTCAATGTGCCAATGTGCCAATGTGCCAATGTGTCAATGTGTCAATGTGCCAATGTGTCAATGTGCCAATGTGTCAATGTGCCAATGTGCCAATGTGTCAATGTGCCAATGTGTCAATGTGCGGGGGCAACCGGTGTCGAGGTAGTTGAGGTAATTATGTACATGCAGGTAGGGTTAGTAAAGTGGCTATGTATAGATGATAATAGAGAGTAGCAGCATAGTGTTGTATATAGATTTTTGTTGCTGTCCTGGGGCTCTGTGGGGTCTGTTTGTGAACAGAGCACCAGGACCAGCTTGCTAAGGGGGCTCTTCTCCAGCTTCATCTCGCTGTAGGTGTTGGCTTTGTCATGGATGGTTTCAGAATCACTTCCTTTAGGTGGTTGTAGAATTTTACGTCTCTTTGCTGGATTTTGATCATTAAGCGGGTATCGGCCTAATTCTGCTCTGCATGCATTATTTGTTTTACGTTGTACACTGAGGATATTTTTGCAGAATCCTGCATGCAGAGTCTCAATTTGGTGTTTGGCCCATTTTGTAAAGGGCAATGGGTTCTATGACTGATTCAAGTATTTCTAGCCAGATCCTAATTGGGATGTCGAATTTAATGTTCCTTTTGATGGCATAGAAGGCCCTTCTTGCCATGTCTCTCAGATGTTCACAGCTTTGTGGAAGTTTACCTGTGGTGCCTGATGTTTAGCGCCAAGGTATGTATAGTTTTTTGTGTGCTCTCGGGCAACGATGGTCTAGATTGGAATTTGCGTATTTGTGGTCTGGCAACTGGACCATTTTTTTGGAACACACATTATTTTTGGTCTACTGATATTTTAACTGTTCAGGGCCCAAGTCTGACAGAAACTGTACAGAAAATCTAGATCGCTACATGTAGCGGCACTCCGGTTGGGTTGGTCGGTCTCTGGCTCTCTTTCTCTCCTCTCTTCTCTCTCTCTTCTCTTTCTCCATCTCAGATCACACACTAGTCACACTCCACGTCCCAATGAGGCCCAACCTCTTCTCTCTCTCATCATCGTCCTTTCTTCTCTCTTTCTCGTCTTGTCTCTCTCTCTCTCTCTCCTCTCTCTCTCTCGTCTCTCTCTTCTCTTCCTCTCTATCTTCGTTCTCATCTCTCTTTCTCTCTCATCCTCTCTCTCTCTCCTTCCATCTCTCTCTCTCTCTCCTTCTCTCTCTCTCTCTCTCTCTCTATTCTATTCTATTCTATTCTATTCTATTCTATTCTATTTCAATTGAATAGCTTTATTGGCATGGGTAACATATGTTTACATTGCCAAAGCAAGGGAAATAGATAATAAACAAAATATATACAGTGTTGTAATGATGTGCAAATAGTTACAGTCTCTCTCTCTCTTTTCACTACTTCTCCCTGAGAGGAGAGGATAGAGGAGGATAGGGATGAGGAAATAAGAGGAATTGCTGAGTCATTATAGACCCATTACTAATGAAGGGAGAGGAAGGTTGATGGCGAGGAAGCAGAGGAAGGAGGAGGAGGGATGAGGAGGGGAGCAGAGGGGAGTGGAGGCGGAGTGAGGAGCAGAATAAAGAAGAGAGGGATGAGGAGGGGAGCAGAGGGGAGTGTAGAGGGAGTAAGGAACAGAGGACAGGAGGAGAGGGATGAGGAGGGGGAGCAGAGGGGGCGAGGGGAAGGGAGGAGGGAGGAGGAGCAGAGGACCGAGAGAGGGATGAGGAGGGGAAGCAGAGGGGAGTGGAGGGGGAGTGAGGAGCAGAATAAAGAAGAGAGGGATGAGGAGGGGGGAGCAGAGGGGAGTGGAGGGGGACTGAGGAGCAGAGGACAGGAGAGAGGGATGAGGAAGGGGGTGGAGGGGGGAGTGAGGAGAAGAGGACAGGAGAGAGGGATGAGGAGGGGGAGCAGAGGGGAGTGGAGGGGGGGAGTGAGGGGCAGAAAAAAGAAGAGAGGGATGAGGAGGGGAGCAGAGGGGAGTGGAGGGGGATGACGAGCAGAGGACAGGAGAGAGGGATGAGGAGGGGAGCAGAGGGGAGTGGAGGGGGAGTGAGGAGCAGGGACAGGAGAGAGGGATGAGGAGGGGGAGCAGAGGGGAGTGGAGGGGAGTGAGGAGCAGAAAAAAGAAGAGAGAGAGGGATGAGGAGGGGGAGCAGATGGGAGTGGAGGGGAGAGTGAGGGCAGAAAAAAGAAGAGAGGGATGAGGAGGGGGAGCAGAGGGGAGTGGAGGGGGAGGGAGAGAGCAGCAATAAAGAAGAGAGGGATGAGAAGGGGGAGCAGAGGGGAGTGGAGGGGGATTGAGGAGCAGAATAAAGAAGAGAGGGATGAGGAGGGGGAGCAGATGGGAGTGGAGGGGGAGTGAGGAGCAGAGGACAAGAGAGAGGGATTAGGAGGTGGAGCAGAGGGGAGCGGAGGGGAGGGGAGGAGGAGCAGAAAAAGAAGAGGGATGAGGAGGGTAGCAGAGGGGAGTGGAGGGGGGGAGTGAGGAGCAGAATAAAGAAGAGAGGGATGAGGGGGGAGCAGAGCAGAGGGGGTGGAGGGGGAGTGAGGAGCAGCAGAATAACGAGAGAGGGAAGAGGAGGGGGAGCAGAGGGGAGTGGAGGGGGGAGTGAGGAGCAGAGGACAGGAGAGAGGGATGAGGAGGGGGAGCAGAGGGAGTGGAGGGGGGGTGAGGAGGAGCAGGACAAGAGAGAGGGATGAGGAGGGGGAGCAGAGGGGAGTGGAGGGGGATGTGAGGAGCAGAGGACAGGAGAGAGGGATGAGGAGGGGGGAGCAGAGGGGAGTGGAGGGGGGAGTGAGGAGCAAAATAAAGAAGAGAGGGATGAGGAGGGTAGCAGAGGGGAGTGAGGGGGAGTGAGGAGCAGAATAAAGAAGAGAGGGATGAGGAGGGGGAGCAGAGGGGAGTGGAGGGGGATGTGAGGAGCAGAATAACGAAGAGAGGGAAGAGGAGGGGGAGCAGAGGGAGGGAGGGGGAGTGGGAGTGAGGGGAAAAATAAAGAAGAGAGGGATGAGGAGGGGGGAGTAGATGGGAGTGGAGGGGGAGCAGATGGGTGGAGTGGAGGGGGAGTGAGGAGCAGAGGACAGGAGGAGAGGGATTAGGAGGGGAGAAGCTAGGGGAGTGGAGGGGGGGATGAGGAGCAGAATAAAGAAGAGAGGGATGAGGAGGGGGGAGCAGAGGGGAGTGAGGAGCAGAGGACAGGAGAGAGGGATGAGGAGGGGGAGCGGAGGGGGAGTGAGGAGCAGAGGACAGGAGAGAGGGATGAGGAGGGGGGAGCAGAGGGGAGTGGAGGGGGAGTGAGGGAGAGGACAGAGAAAGGGATGAGGAGGGGGAGCAGAGCAGAGGGGAGTGGAGGGGGAGTGAGGAGCAGAATAAGAAGAGAGAGGGATGAGGAGGGGGATCAGAGGGAGTGGAGGGGGAGTGAGGAGCAGAATAAAGAAGAGAGGGATGAGGAGGGGGAGCAGAGGGGAGCGGAGAGGGAGTGAAGGGCAGAAAAAAGAAGAGAGGGATGAGGAGGGGGAGCAGAGGGGAGTGGAGGGGGAGAGAGGAGCAGAGGACAGGAGAGAGGGATGAGGAGGGGAGCAGAGGGGAGTGGAGGGGGAGTGAGGAGCAGAGGACAGGAGAGAGGGATGAGGAGGGGAAGCAGAGGGAGTGGAGGGGGAGTGAGGAGCAGAAAAAGAAGAGAGGGATGAGGAGGGGGAGAGCAGAGAGGGAGTGGGGGGAGTGAGGAGCAGAAAAAGAAGAGAGGGATGAGAGGAGGGGGAGCAGAGGGGAGTGGAGGGGGAGAGAGGAGCAGAATAAAGAAGAGAGGGATGAGGAGGGGGAGCAGAGGGGAGTGGAGGGGGAGTGAGGAGCAGAATAAGAAGAGAGGGATGAGGAGGGGGAGCAGAGGGCAGTGGAGGGGGGAGTGAGGAGCAGAGGACAAGAGAGAGGGATGAGGAGGGGAGCAGAGGGGAGCGGAGGGGGAGGGGAGTGAGAGCAGAAAAAAGAAGAGGGATGAGGAGGGGAGCAGAGGGGAGTGGAGGGGGAGTGAGGAGCAGAATAAGAAGAGAGGGATGAGGAGGGGGAGCAGAGGGGGGGTGGAGGGGGGGAGTGAGGAGCAGAATAACGAAGAGAGGGATGAGGAGGGGGAGCAGAGGGGAGTGGAGGGGAGTGAGGAGCAGAGGACAGGAGAGAGGGATGAGGAGGGGGAGCAGAGGGGAGTGGAGGGGGAGTGAGGAGCAGAGGACAAGGAGGAGAGGGATGAGGAGGGGGGGAGCAGAGGGGAGTGGAGGGGGAGTGAGGAGCAGAGGACAGGAGAGAAGGGATGAGGAGGGGGGAGCAGAGGGGAGGGAGGGGGGAGTGAGGAGCAGAATAAAGAAGAGAGGGATGAGGAGGGGGAGCAGGGGGAGTGGAGGGGGAGTGAGGAGCAGAATAAAGNTGCAATTGGCATGCTGTCTGCAGGAATGTCACCAGAGCTGTTGCCAGAAATTGAATGTTAATTCTACCATAAGCTGCCTCCAATGTAAATTTTAGGAAATTTTGACAGTACATCCAACTGGCCTCATAATCATGTGTAACCACTCTAGCCCAGGACCTCCACATCCGGCTTTCACCTGCGGGATCTGAGACCAGCCACCCCGGACAGCTGAGGAGTATTTCTATTTTAATAAACCCCCTTTGTCGGGAAAAACTTCATTCTGATTGGCTGGGCCTGGTTCCCCAGTGGGTGGGCCACCCCTGCCCAGTCATGTAAAATCAATAGATTAGGGCCTAATGAATTTATTTCAATTGACTGATTATCTTATTAAACTGTAACTTATTAAACTGTAATTAAAATCAAAATTGTTGCATGTTGTGTTTATTTTTTGTTGAGTATATTTAAGAAATCTGTTCCCAAGTATTCCCACCCATAATAGAGAGAACATGATCGTATACAAATTAACCAAGGTTTGAAATGATTATGTTTTATTTAAACATTATATCTGTTTGGGATTCTTGCGGTCAATTTGAAAGTCTGCAAATGATTTGTAATTATGTTCTGACCCCCGACCATCAGGCCCATAAAAATCGTTCCACAGCTGAATCTAGTTGATGATCCCTGGTCTAATGGAACAGTATGATGTGAACACTGTATTAGTGACACGAGAAGGAGAGTTCAGTCTGTTCAATCTGCAATCGACACAGAAGTTTAACTAAGAGCTCCAAAATAATGAGCAAAGGAAAGGCCATTGATGCATCAATATAGTGTGGGTGTGTGTGTGTGTGTGTGTGTGTGTGTGAGAACTCTGACCCTTGGTGAATGTACCGCCCACTAAATGTTATGCTCACCCACAGGGACAGCAGACGTCAGGCCGTCCAGTCTTGAATCCATTCCAATTCATTTACTTACTGTTTACACATTCACTCCACAATGTGTCCCTCTCTCTCCACCACCTCTCTCCCCTCTCTCTCTCTGTCCTTTCCCCCTCTCTCCACCTTTCCCCACTCCCCCCTCACCTGCCACCCTCCCCCACACCCAACCCAACCCACCCTCTCCCCGTCTTCTCTCCTCACCTTTGTCTGGTGTTGTCCTGCTGGTGACGATCCATTTCACAGACAGCTCATCAGGCTTTGCGTGTGAACCGGGGCTTCTGCCATTTCCCAGACTCCTTCACTCTTCCTGGACTTGGCTCTACCCGTTGGCATCACCCAACAGGCTGCCATCCACCACCTTACCATCCTCCTACACACAGAGAGAGAGAAGAGAGAGAGAGGAAGTCATGAAGATTTAATTACAGACCTGTAGGGCACTAGGGAGACAGACAGTGAATGATTATTACTGCAGACACTGACTATACAAAGCATTGGGGCAAAGGTGAAGGAGAGATGGATAGAGAGGAGTGAGTGAGTGAGTGAGTGAGTGAGTGAGTGAGTGAGTGAGTGAGTGAGATGGACGGACAGGGTCATCAGATCACAGATTTAATTTGAGAACAGACATATGGGAGGGAACAGAAGGATGGGGGAATTATAGAAAGGAAAGGGACAAGAGAGGTCCATGGGTGTGTCTCCACCACTAAACCTAAGCATAGCAGAACAACATTATCTCTTTACATAAGGATGTTTCAACAAGGTGCTTGAGCGGCCCAAGGGCATTGTGAAAGTCAGTGTGGATGGATGAGAGATCTGATAAGAGTGATACAGCTCATTTCCCTAAACGATCCTAAAACGTCTGTCTCGCCCCCACCCGCATGCACACACACACAAACGCGGGATGGCTAGGTCCCCTTGGTGATCGAGGGAAGGCGATGAAAGAGAGAAGATACAGGAGCTCTGTTTGCTCTCTGCTGTGTGGGAGGGATGCGAGGATGACAGGGGACAAAAACACACAGTGGAGGAGTGTAAACGGCTGTGAGATCCTGGGGGAGTCTGACAACACAGGCACATCCCTCTCTTTATACTGAGAGAGAAGAGATAGAGAGAGGATGTAAAGGAGTTTGTTCTTGGAAGAATTGAAGTCAATTATCCTAATGAATGCTGGGCTATCTAAACAGGAGCACAGGACAAATAGAGGTTTAGGGGGGAGTACTGGCAGAGAGGGATGAGAGAGAGGAGGTAGTGGTGGGCTAGAGATAGAGAGGGGGATAAGGACGAGGGGAAGAGAATGGTGGGAGAGAAAGGGATGGAGAGAAGACTGGAAAAGGGAGAGGGGTGAGGGAAAGAAAACAAAGGAGAGATGTATATGATATCAAATAAATGTTGCATGGCTATTTCTGTGTATTTCACAGGAGCATAAAGTGAGGAAGAAGAGGGGGTAGAGAGGGAGGTAGATAAGGTAGGAGAGAAATGAGGGAGACCAGAATGAGAGAGAGTGTGTGTGTGTGTGTGTTCATGTCACATACATTTCCCACGGCATAATGACCACATAAGAAGAAGAAGGAGTGACCTAATTGTACCCATCCTATTATCTGGCAATATTTTTATCGTTGCCAGATTAGATTAAAAAAGCACGCTTGGGGGAAAGGAGCACGCTCGGGGGGGGGGAAGGAGCACGCTCGGGGGGGGGGGGGAGCACGCTCGGGGGGAGGAGCACTCTCGGTGGGGAGGAGCACTCTCGGGGGGGAGGAGCACTCTCGGTGGGTAGGAGCACGCTCGGTGGGTAGGAGCACGCTCGGTGGGGAGGAGCACGCTCGGTGGGGAGGAGCACGCTCGGGAAGATGGAGCACGCTCGGTGGGAGGAGCACGCTCGGGAAGATGGAGCACGCTCGGGGATGGAGCACGCTCGGGGGATGGAGCACGCTCGGGAAGCTGGAGCACGCTCGGAAGATGGAGCACGCTCGGGATGGAGCACGCTCGGGAAGATGGAGCACGCTCGGAAGATTGAGCACGCTCGGGGATGGAGCACGCTCGGGGGATGGAGCACGCTCGGGGGATGGAGCACGCTCGGGAAGATGGAGCACGCTCGGGGGATGGAGCACGCTCGGGAAGATGGAGCACGCTCGGGAAGATGGAGCACGCTCGGGAAGATGGAGCACGCTCGGGGGATGGAGCACGCTCGGGGGATGGAGCACGCTCGGGGGGAAGACATGGAGAAGGAAGAAAAGAAGGACAGGAGCGGATGAGTCTTTCAGTTGGAGGAAATAATTTTCATTGTGTGAATATTAACAGGAACAGAGAGAAGGAAAAGAGAGGATGAGAGGCCATGCAGGAGGAAGAGAGGAAAAGAGGGAGAAGATGAGGAGAGCACAGAAGGAGGGGGGAAAGAGAGGAGGAAGAGAGGAAAAGAGGGAGAAGATGAGGAGAGCACAGAAGGAGGGGGGAAAGAGAGGAGGAAGGAAAAGAGGGGAGAAGATGAGGAGGCACAGAAGGAGGGGGGGAGGAGAAGATGAGGAGAGCACAGAAGAGGGGGGAAAGAGAGGAGGAAAGAGGGAAAAGAGGGAGAAGATGAGGAGAGCACAGAAAGGTGGGGGGAAGGAGAGGAGGAAGAGAGGAAAGAGGGAGAAGATGAGGAGAGCACAGAAGGAGGGGGGAAGGAGAAGATGAGGAGAGCACAGAAGGAGGGAAGGGGGAGGAAGAGAGGAAAGAGGGAAAAGATGAGGAGAGCACAGAAGGAGGGGGAAAGAGAGGAGGAAGAGAGGAAAAGAGGGAGAAGATGAGGAGAGCACAGAAGGAGGGGGGAAGGAGAAGATGAGGAGAGCACAGAAGGAGGGGGAAAGAGAGGACGAAGAGAGGAAAAGAGGGGAGAAGATGAGGAGAGCAAAGAAGGAGGGGGAAAGAGAGGAGGAAGGAGGAAAAGAGGGAGAAGATGAGGACAGCACAGAAGGAGGGGGGAAAGAGAGGAGGAAGAGAGACGTATAATGAAGAGGAGAGGAGCAACTCACACCCTGACTAGCCCCTCATCCCCATCCAGATTTTTTTTTAAACACTTCTGGATTATTCATACATGTAAGGCCAGTCTAATGTTCAACTCAACTCAAACACACACACACACACACACACACACCACCATACACGGCACATCAGTATACTGCCATTTACCATCAATTATTTAATATTGTGTCAATGTGCCAATGTGTCAATGTGCCAATGTGTCAATGTGCCAATGTGTCAATGTGCCAATGTGCCAATGTACCAATTTGTCAATGTGCCAATTTGTCAATGTGCCAATGTGTCAATGTGCCAATGTGTCAATGTGCCAATGTGCCAATGTGCCAATGTGTCAATGTGTCAATGTGCCAATGTGTCAATGTGCCAATGTGTCAATGTGCCAATGTGCCAATGTGTCAATGTGCCAATGTGTCAATGTGCGGGGGCACCGGTGTCGAGGTAGTTGAGGTAATTATGTACATGCAGGTAGGGTTAGTAAAGTGGCTATGTATAGATGATAATAGAGAGTAGCAGCATAGTGTTGTATATAGATTTTTGTTGCTGTCCTGGGGCTCTGTGGGGTCTGTTTGTGAACAGAGCACCAGGACCAGCTTGCTAAGGGGGCTCTTCTCCAGCTTCATCTCGCTGTAGGTGTTGGCTTTGTCATGGATGGTTTCAGAATCACTTCCTTTTAGGTGGTTGTAGAATTTTACGTCTCTTTGCTGGATTTTGATCATTAGCGGGTATCGGCCTAATTCTGCTCTGCATGCATTATTTGTTTTACGTTGTACACTGAGGATATTTTTGCAGAATCCTGCATGCAGAGTCTCAATTTGGTGTTTGGCCCATTTTGTAAGGGCAATGGGTTCTATGACTGATTCAAGTATTTCTAGCCAGATCCTAATTGGGATGTCGAATTTAATGTTCCTTTTGATGGCAATAGAAGGCCCTTCTTGCCAATGTCTCTCAGATGTTCACAGCTTTGCTGAAGTACCTGTGGTGCTGATGTTTAGGCCAAGGTATGTATAGTTTTTTGTGTGCTCTAGGGCAACGATGTCTAATGGAATTTGTATTTGTGGTCCTGGCAACTGGACCTTTTTTGGAACACCATTATTTTGTCTAACTGATATTACTGTCAGGGGCCCAAGTCTGACAGAAACTGTACAGAAAATCTCGATGCTACTGTAGGCCCTCCTTGGTTGTCTCTCTCTCTCTCTCTCTTCTCTCTCTCTCTCTCTCTCTCTCTCTCTTTCTCTCTTTCTCTCTCTCTCTCTCTTTCTCTCTTTCTCTCTTTCTCTCTCTCTCTCTCTCTCTCTCTCTCTCTCTCTCTCTCTCTCTCTCTCTCTCTCTCTCTCTCTCTCTCTCTCTCTCTCTCTCTCTCTCTCTCTCTCTCTCTCTCTCTCTCTCTCTCTCTCTATTCTATTCTATTCTATTCTATTCTATTCTATTCTATTTCAATTGAATAGCTTTATTGGCATGGGTAACATATGTTTACATTGCCAAAGCAAGGGAAATAGATAATAAACAAAATATATACAGTGTTGTAATGATGTGCAAATAGTTACAGTCTCTCTCTCTCTTTTCACTACTTCTCCCTGAGAGGAGAGAGATAGAGAGATGAAGGGATGAGGAATAAGAGGAAATGCTGAGTCATTATAGACCCATTACTAATGAAGGAGAGGTGAGCGAGGAGCAGAGGACAGGAGAGAGGGATGAGGAGGGGAGCAGAGGGGAGTGGAGGCGGAGTGAGGAGCAGAATAAAGAAGAGAGGGATGAGGAGGGGAGCAGAGGGGAGTGTAGAGGGAGTAAGGAACAGAGGACAGGAGAGAGGGATGAGGAGGGGGAGCAGAGGGGAGTGGAGGGGGAGTGAGGAGCAGAGGACAGGAGAGAGGGATGAGGAGGGGAAGCAGAGGGGAGTGGAGGGGAGTGAGGAGCAGAATAAAGAAGAGAGGGATGAGGAGGGGGAGCAGAGGGGAGTGGAGGGGGACTGAGGAGCAGAGGACAGGAGAGAGGGATGAGGAAGGGGAGTGGAGGGGGAGTGAGGAGAGAGGACAGGAGAGAGGGATGAGGAGGGGGAGCAGAGGGGAGTGGAGGGGGAGTGAGGGGCAGAAAAAAGAAGAGAGGGATGAGGAGGGGGAGCAGAGGTAGTGGAGGGGGAGTGACGAGCAGAGGACAGGAGAGAGGGATGAGGAGGGGAGCAGAGGGGAGTGGAGGGGGAGTGAGGAGCAGAGGACAGGAGAGAGGGATGAGGAGGGGAAGCAGAGGGGAGTGGAGGGGGAGTGAGGAGCAGAAAAAAGAAGAGAGGGATGAGGAGGGGGAGCAGATGGGAGTGGAGGGGGAGTGAGGGGCAGAAAAAAGAAGAGAGGGATGAGGAGGGGGAGCAGAGGGGAGTGGAGGGGGAGAGAGGAGCAGAATAAAGAAGAGAGGGATGAGAAGGGGGAGCAGAGGGGAGTGGAGGGGGATTGAGGAGCAGAATAAAGAAGAGAGGGATGAGGAGGGGGAGCAGATGGGAGTGGAGGGGGAGTGAGGAGCAGAGGACAAGAGAGAGGGATTAGGAGGTGGAGCAGAGGGGAGCGGAGGGGGAGTGAGGAGCAGAAAAAAGAAGAGGGATGAGGAGGGTAGCAGAGGGGAGTGGAGGGGGAGTGAGGAGCAGAATAAAGAAGAGAGGGATGAGGAGGGGGAGCAGAGGGGGGTGGAGGGGGAGCGAGGAGCAGAATAACGAAGAGAGGGAAGAGGAGGGGGGAGCAGAGGGAGTGGAGGGGAGTGAGGAGCAGAGGACAGGAGAGAGGGATGAGGAGGGGGAGCAGAGGGGAGTGGAGGGGGAGTGAGGAGCAGAGGACAAGAGAGAGGATGAGGAGGGGGAGCAGAGGGAGTGGAGGGGGAGTGAGGAGCAGAGGACAGGAGAGAGGGATGAGGAGGGGGAGCAGAGGGGAGTGGAGGGGGAGTGAGGAGCAAAATAAAGAAGAGAGGGATGAGGAGGGTAGCAGAGGGGAGTGGGAGGGGGAGTGAGGAGCAGAATAAAGAAGAGAGGGATGAGGAGGGGGAGCAGAGGGGGAGTGGAGGGGGAGTGGAGGAGCAGAATAACGAAGAGAGGGAAGAGGAGGGGGGAGCAGAGGCGGAGTGGAGGGGGAGTGAGGGGAAAAATAAAGAAGAGAGGGATGAGGAGGGAGTAGATGGGAGTGGGGGGGGAGCAGATGGTAGTGGAGGGGGAGTGAGGAGCAGAGGACAGGAGAGAGGGATTAGGAGGGGAAGCATAGGGGAGTGGAGGGGGGATGAGGAGCAGAATAAAGAAGAGAGGGATGAGGAGGGGGAGCAGAGGGAGTGAGGAGCAGAGGACAGGAGAGAGGGATGAGGAGGGGGAGCGGAGGGGGAGTGAGGAGCAGAGGACAGGAGAGAGGGATGAGGAGGGGGAGCAGAGGGGAGTGGAGGGGGAGTGAGGAGTAGAGGACAGGAGAAAGGGATGAGGAGGGGGAGCAGAGGGGAGTGGAGGGGGAGTGAGGAGCAGAATAAAGAAGAGAGGGATGAGGAGGGGGATCAGAGGGGAGTGGAGGGGGAGTGAGGAGCAGAATAAAGAAGAGAGGGATGAGGAGGGGGAGCAGAGGGGAGCGGAGAGGGAGTGAAGGGCAGAAAAAGAAAGAGGGATGAGGAGGGGGAGCAGAGGGGTGGAGGGGAGAGAGGAGCAGAGGACAGGAGAGAGGGATAGGAGGGGAGCAGAGGGGAGTGGAGGGGGAGGTGAGGAGCAGAGGACAGGAGAGAGGGATGAGGAGGGGAGCAGGGAGTGGAGGGGGAGTGAGGAGCAGAAAAAAGAAGAGAGGGATGAGGAGGGGAGCAGATGGGAGTGGAGGGGAGTGAGGGAGCAGAAAAGAAGAGAGGGATGAGGGGGGCAGAGGGGAGTGGAGGGGAGAGAGGAGCAGAATAAAGAAGAGAGGGATGAGAAGGGGGAGCAGGGGAGTGGAGGGGGAGTGAGGAGCAGATAAAGAAGAGAGGGATGAGGAGGGGGCAGATGGGGAGTGGAGGGGGGAGTGAGGAGCAGAGGACAAGAGAGAGGATTAGGAGGGAGCAGAGGGGAGTGGAGGGGGAGTGAGGAGCAGAAAAAGAAGAGGGATGAGGAGGGTAGCAGAGGGGAGTGGAGGGGGAGTGAGGAGCAGAATAAGAGAGAGATGAGGGGGGAGGCAGAGGGGGGTGGAGGGGGAGTGAGGAGCAGAATAACGAAGAGAGGGAAGAGGAGGGGGAGCAGAGGGGAGTGGAGGGGGAGTGAGGAGAGAGGAAAGAAGAGGGATGAGGAGGGGAGCAGAGGGGAGGTGGAGGGGAGTGAGGAGCAGAGGACAAGAGAGGGATGAGGAGCGGGGAGCAGAGGGGAGTGGAGGGGAGTGAGGAGCAGGAGGACAGGGAGAGGGGATGAGGAGGGGGAGCAGAGGGGAGTGGAGGGGGAGTGAGGAGCAGAATAAAGAAGAGAGGGATGAGGAGGGGGCATAGGGGAGTGGAGGGGGAGTGAGGAGCAGAATAAAAAGAGAGGGATGAGGAGGGGGAGCAGAGGGGAGTGGAGGGAGGAGTGAAGGGCAGAAAAAGAAGAGAGGGATGAGGAGGGGAGCAGAGGAGTGGAGGGGGAGAGAGAAGCAGAGGACAGGGAGAGGGATGAGGAGGAGGCAGAGGGGAGTGGAGGAGTGAGAGCAGGAGGACAGGAAGAGAGGGATGAGGAGGGGGAGCAGAGGGGAGTGGAGGGGGAGTGAGGAGCAGAAAAAAGAAGAGAGGGATGAGGAGGGGAGCAGATGGGAGTGGAGGGGGAGTGAGGGGCAGAAAAAAGAAAGAGGGATGAGGAGGGGAGCAGGGGGAGTGGAGGGGGAGTGAGGAGCAGAATAAAGAAGAGAGGGATGAGGAGGGGGAGCAGAGGGGAGTGGAGGGGATTGAGGAGCAGAGGAAAGAAGGAGAGGGATGAGGGGGAGCAGATGGGAGTGGAGGGGAGTGAGGAGCAGAGGACAAGAGAGAGGGATTGGAGGGTGGAGAGAGGAGCGGAGGGGGAGTGAGGAGCAGAAAAAAGAGAGGGGATGAGGAGGGTAGCAGAGGGGAGTGGAGGGGGTGAGGAGCAGAATAAAGAAGAGAGAGGGATGAGGAGGGGAGCAGAGGGGGTGGAGGGGGAGTGAGGAGCAGAATAACGAAGAGAGGAAAGGAGGGGGAGCAGAGGGGAGTGGAGGGGGAGTGAGGAGCAGAGGACGGAGAGAGGGATGAGGAGGGGAGCAGAGGGGAGTGGAGGGGGAGTGAGGAGCAGAGGACAAGAGAGAGGGATGAGGAGGGGGAGCAGAGGGGAGTGGAGGGGGAGTGAGGAGCANGGGGGAGTGAGGAGCACGAGGACAGGAGAGAGGGATTAGGAGGGGAAGCATAGGGGAGTGGAGGGGGGATGAGGAGCCAGAATAAAGAAGAGAGGATGAGGAGGGGGAGCAGAGGGGAGTGAGGAGGCAGAGGACAGGAGAGAGGAGATGAGGAGGGGGAGCGGAGGGGGAGTGAGAGCAGGGACAGGAGAGAGGATGAGGACGGGGGAGCAGAGGGGAGTGGAGGGAGTGAGGAGTAGAGGACAGGAGAAAGGATGAGGGAGGGGGAGCAGAGGGGGAGTGGAGGGGAGTGAGGAGCAGAATAAAGAAGAGAGGGATGAGGAGGGGATCAGAGGGGAGTGGAGGGGGAGTGAGGAGCAGAATAAAGAAGAGAGGGGATGAGGAGGGGGAGCAGAGGGAGCGGAGAGGGAGTGAAGGGCAGAAAAAAGAAGAGAGGGATGAGGAGGGGGAGCAGAGGGAGTGGAGGGGGAGAGAGGAGCAGGGACAGAGAGAAGGATGAGGAGGGAGCAGAGGGGAGTGAGGGGAGTGAGGAGCAGAGGACAGGAGAGAGGGATGAGGAGGGAAGCAGAGGGGAGTGGAGGGGAGTGAGGAGCAGAAAAAAGAAGAGAGGGATGAGGAGGGGGAGCAGAGGGAGTGGAGGGGGAGTGAGGGGCAGAAAAAAGAAGAGAGGGATGAGGAGGGGGAGCAGAGGGAGTGGAGGGGGAGAGAGGAGCAGAAATAAAGAAGAGAGGGATGAGAAGGGGGGAGCAGAGGGGAGTGGAGGGGGATTGAGGAGCAGAATAAAGAGAGAGGGATGAGGAGGGGGAGCAGATGGGAGTGGAGGGGGAGTGAAGGAGCAGAGGACAAGAGAGAGGGATTAGGAGGTGGAGCAGAGGGGAGCGGAGGGGGAGTGAGGAGCAGAAAAAAGAAGAGGGATGAGGAGGGTAGCAGAGGGGAGTGGAGGGGGAGTGAGGAGCAGAATAAAGAAGAGAGGGATGAGGAGGGGGAGCAGAGGGGGGTGGAGGGGGAGTGAGGAGCAGAATAACGAAGAGAGGAAGAGGAGGGGGAGCAGAGGGGAGTGGAGGGGGAGTGAGGAGCAGAGGACAGGAGAGAGGATGAGGAGGGGGAGCAGAGGGAGTGGAGGGGAGTGAGGAGCAGAGGACAGAGAGAGGGATGAGGAGGGGGAGCAGAGGGGAGTGGAGGGGGAGTGAGGAGCAGAGGACAGGAGAGAGGGATGAGGAGGGGGAGCAGAGGGGAGTGGAGGGGGAGTGAGGAGCAGAATAAAGAAGAGAGGGATGAGGAGGGGATCAGAGGGGAGTGGAGGGGGAGTGAGGAGCAGAATAAAGAAGAGAGGGATGAGGAGGGGGAAGCAGAGGGGAGCGGAGAGGGAGTGAAGGGCAGAAAAAAGAAGAGAGGGATGAGGAGGGGGAGCAGAGGGAGTGGAGGGGAGAGCAGGAGCAGAGGACAGGAGAGAGGGATGAGGAGGGGAGCAGAGGGGAGTGGAGGGGGAGTGAGGAGCAGAGGACAGGAGAGAGGGATGAGGAGGGGAAGCAGAGGGGAGTGGAGGGGAGTGAGGAGCAGAAAAAAGAAGAGAGGGATGGAGGAGGGGGAGCAGATGGGAGTGGAGGGGAGTGAGGGCAGAAAAAAAGAAGAGAGGGATGAGGAGGGGAGCAGAGGGGAGTGGAGGGGGAGAGGAGGAGCAGAATAAAGAAGAGAGGGATGAGAAGGGGGAGCAGAGGGGAGTGGAGGGGGATGAGGAGCAGAATAAAGAAGAGAGGGATGAGGAGGGGGAGCAGATGGGAGTGGAGGGGGAGTGAGGAGCAGAGGACAAGAGAGAGGGATTAGGAGTGGAGCAGAGGGAGCGGAGAGGGGAGTGAGGAGCAGAAAAAAGAAGAGGATGAGGAGGGTAGCAGAGGGGAGTGGAGGGGGAGTGAGGAGCAGAATAAAGAAGAGAGGGATGAGGAGGGGAGCAGAGGGGGGTGGAGGGGAGTGAGGAGCAGAATAACGAAGAGAGGGAAGAGGAGGGGGAGCAGAGGGGAGTGGAGGGGAGTGAGGAGCAGAGGACAGGAGAGAGGGATGAGGAGGGGGAGCAGAGGGGGAGTGGAGGGGGAGTGAGGAGCAGAGGACAAGAGAGAGGGATGAGGAGGGGAGCAGAGGGGAGTGGAGGGGGAGTGAGGAGCAGAGGACAGGAGAGAGGGATGAGGAGGGGAGCAGAGGGGAGTGGAGGGGGAGTGAGGAGCAAAATAAAGAAGAGAGGGATGAGGAGGGTAGCAGAGGGGAGTGGAGGGGAGTGAGGAGCAGAATAAAGAGAGAGGGGATGAGGAGGGGAGCAGAGGGGAGTGGAGGGGGGAGTGAGGAGGAGCAGAATAACGAAGAGAGGGAAGAGGAGGGGGAGCAGAGGGGAGTGGAGGGGGAGTGAGGGGAAAAATAAAGAAGAGAGGGATGAGGAGGGGGAGTAGATGGGAGTGGGAGGGGGAGCAGATGCGTAGTGGAGGGGGAGTGAGGAGCAGAGGACAGGAGAGAGGGATTAGGAGGGAAGCATAGGGGAGTGGAGGGGGGATGAGGAGCAGAATAAAGAAGAGAGGGATGAGGAGGGGGAGCAGAGGGGAGTGAGGAGCAGAGGACAGGAGAGAGGGATGAGGAGGGGGAGCGGAGGGGGAGTGAGGAAGCAGAGGACAGGAGAGAGGGATGAGGAGGGGAGCAGAGGGGAGTGGAGGGGGAGTGAGGAGTAGAGGACAGGAGAAAGGGATGAGGAGGGGGAGCAGAGGGGAGTGGGAGGGGGAGTGAGGAGCAGAATAAAGAAGAGAGGGATGAGGAGGGGGATCAGAGGGGAGTGGAGGGGAGTGAGGAGCAGAATAAAGAAGAGAGGGATGAGGAGGGGGAGCAGAGGGGAGCGGAGAGGGAGTGAAGGGCAGAAAAAAGAAGAGAGGGATGAGGAGGGGGAGCAGAGGGGAGTGGAGGGGGAGAGAGGAGCAGAATAAAGAAGAGAGGGATGAGGAGGGGGAGCAGAGGGGAGTGGAGGGAGATTGAGGAGCAGAATAAAGAAGAGAGGGATGAGGAGGGGAGCAGATGGGAGTGGAGGGGGAGTGAGGAGCAGAGGACAAGAGAGAGGGATTAGGAGGTGGAGCAGAGGGGAGCGGAGGGGAGTGAGGAGCAGAAAAAAGAAGAGGGATGAGGAGGGTAGCAGAGGGGAGTGGAGGGGGAGTGAGGAGCAGAATAAAGAAGAGAGGGATGAGGAGGGGGAGCAGAGGGGGGTGGAGGGGATGAGGAGCAGAATAACGAAGAGAGGGAAGAGGAGGGGAGCAGAGGGAGTGGAGGGGGAGTGAGGAGCAGAGGACAGGAGAGAGGGATGAGGAGGGGGGAGCAGAGGGGAGTGGAGGGGAGTGAGGAGCAGAGGACAGGAGAGAGGGATGAGGAGGGGGAGCAGAGGGGAGTGGAGGGGGAGTGAGGAGCAGAGGACAGGAGAGAGGGATGAGGAGGGGGAGCAGAGGGGAGTGGAGGGGGAGTGAGGAGCAAAATAAAGAAGAGAGGGATGAGGAGGGTAGCAGAGGGGAGTGGAGGGGGAGTGAGGAGCAGAATAAAGAAGAGAGGGATGAGGAGGGGGAGCAGAGGGGAGTGGAGGGGGAGTGAGGAGCAGAATAACGAAGAGAGGGAAGAGGAGGGGGAGCAGAGGGGAGTGGAGGGGAGTGAGGGGAAAAATAAAGAAGAGAGGGATGAGGAGGGGGAAGTAGATGGGAGTGGAGGGGGAGCAGATGGTAGTGGAGGGGGAGTGAGGAGCAGAGGACAGGAGAGAGGGATTAGGAGGGAAGCATAGGGGAGTGGAGGGGGGGATGAGGAGCAGAATAAAGAAGAGAGGATGAGGAGGGGGAGCAGAGGGGAGTGAGGAGCAGAGGACAGGAGAGAGGGATGAGGAGGGGGAGCGGAGGGGGAGTGAGGAGCAGAGGACAGGAGAGAGGGATGAGGAGGGGGAGCAGAGGGGAGTGGAGGGGGAGTGAGGAGTTAGAGGACAGGAGAAAGGGATGAGGAGGGGGAGCAGAGGGGAGTGGAGGGGGAGTGAGGAGCAGAATAAAGAAGAGAGGGATGAGGAGGGGGATCAGAGGGGAGTGGAGGGGGAGTGAGGAGCAGAATAAAGAAGAGAGGGATGAGGAGGGGGAGCAGAGGGGAGCGGAGAGGGAGTGAAGGGCAGAAAAAGGAAGAGAGGGATGAGGAGGGGGAGAAGATGGGAGTGGAGGGGGAGTGAGGAGCAGAGGACAAGAGAGAGGGATTAGGAGGTGGAGCAGAGGGAGCGGAGGGGGAGTGAGGAGCAGAAAAAAGAAGAGGGATGAGGAGGGTAGCAGAGGGGAGTGGAGGGGAGTGAGGAGCAGAATAAAGAAGAGAGGGATGAGGAGGGGGAGCAAGAGGGAGGTGGAGGGGGAGTGAGGAGCAGAATAACGAAGAGAGGGAAGAGGAGGGGAGCAGAGGGGAGTGGAGGGGGAGTGAGGAGCAGAGGACAGGAGAGAGGGATGAGGAGGGGGAGCAGAGGGGAGTGGAGGGGGAGTGAGGAGCAGAGGACAGGAGAGAGGGATGAGGAGGGGCAGCAGAGGGGAGTGGAGGGGAGTGAGGAGCCAGAATAAAGAAGAGAGGATGAGGAGGGGGAGCAGAGGAGAGTGGAGGGGAGTGAGGAGCAGAGGACAGGAGAGAGGGATTAGGAGGTGGAGCAGAGGGGGAGCGGAGGGGGGAGTGAGGAGCAGAAAAAAGAAGAGGGATGAGGAGGGTAGCAGAGGGGAGTGGAGGGGGAGTGAGGAGCAGAATAAAGAAGAGAGGGATGAGGAGGGGGAGCAGAGGGGGGTGGAGGGGGAGTGAGGAGCAGAATAACGAAGAGAGGGAAGAGGAGGGGAGCAGAGGGAGTGGAGGGGGAGTGAGGAGCAGAGGACAGGAGAGAGGGATGAGGAGGGGGAGCAGAGGGAGTGGAGGGGGAGTGAGGAGCAGAGGACAAGAGAGAGGGATGAGGAGGGGGAGCAGAGGGGAGTGGAGGGGGAGTGAGGAGCAGAGGACAGGAGAGAGGATGAGGAGGGGGAGCAGAGGGGAGTGGAGGGGGAGGAGGAGCCAAATAAAGAAGAGAGGGATTGAGGAGGGTAGAGAGGGGAGTGGAGGGGAGTGAGGGAGCAGAATAAAGAAGAGAGGGGATGAGGAGGGGGAAGCAGAGGGGAGGGAGGGGGAGTGAGGAGCCAGGAATAACGAAGGAGAGGGAGAGGAGGGGGAGCAGAGGGGAGTGGAGGGGGAGTGAGGGGAAAAATAAAGAAGAGAGGGATGAGGAGGGGAGTAGATGGGAGTGGAGGGGAGAGATGGTAGTGGAGGGGGAAGTGAGGAGCACGAGGACAGGAGAGAGGGATTAGGAGGGGAAGCATAGGGGAGTGGAAGGGGGATGAGGAGCAGAATAAAGAAGAGAGGGATGAGGAGGGGAGGCCAGAGGGGAGTGAGGAGCAGAGGACAGGAGAGAGGGATGAGGAGGGGGAGCGGAGGGGGAGTGAGGAGCAGAGGACAGAGAGAGGGATGAGGAGGGGGAGCAGAGGGGAGTGGAGGGGGAGTGAGGAGTAGAGGACAGGAGAAAGGGATGAGGAGGGGGAGCAGAGGGGAGTGGAGGGGGAGTGAGGAGCAGAATAAAGAAGAGAGGGATGAGGAGGGGGATCAGAGGGGAGTGGAGGGGGAGTGAGGGAGCAGAATAAAGAAGAGAGGGATGAGGAGGGGAGCAGAGGGGAGCGGAGAGGGAGTGAAGGGCAGAAAAAAGAAGAGAGGGATGAGGAGGGGGAGCAGAGGGGAGTGGAGGGGGAGAGAGGAGCAGAGGACAGGAGAGAGGGATGAGGAGGGGAGCAGAGGGGAGTGGAGGGGAGTGAGGAGCAGAGGACAGGAGAGAGGGATGAGGAGGGGAAGCAGAGGGGAGTGGAGGGGGAGTGAGGAGCAGAAAAAAGAAGAGAGGGATGAGGAGGGGGAGCAGATGGGAGTGGAGGGGGAGTGAGGGGCAGAAAAAAGAAGAGAGGGATGAGGAGGGGGAGCAGAGGGGAGTGGAGGGGAGAGAGGAGCAGAATAAAGAAGAGAGGGATGAGAAGGGGGAGCAGAGGGGAGTGGAGGGGGATTGAGGAGCAGAATAAAGAAGAGAGGGATGAGGAGGGGGAGCAGATGGGAGTGGGAGGGGGAGTGAGGAAGCAGAGGACAAGAGAGAGGGATTAGGAGGTGGAGCAGAGGGGAGCGGAGGGGGAGTGAGGAGCAGAAAAAAGAAGAGGGATGAGGAGGGTAGCAGAGGGGAGTGGAGGGGGAGTGAGGAGCAGAATAAAGAAGAGAGGGATGAGGAGGGGGAGCAGAGGGGGGTGGAGGGGGAGTGAGGAGCAGAATAACGAAAGAGAGGGAAGAGGAGGGGGAGCAGAGGGGAGTGGAGGGGGAGTGAGGAGCAGAGGACAGGAGAGAGGGATGAGGAGGGGGAAGCAGAGGGGAGTGGAGGGGGAGTGAGGAGCAGAGGACAAGAGAGAGGGATGAGGAGGGGGAGCAGAGGGGAGTGGAGGGGGAGTGAGGAGCAGGAGGACAGGAGAGAGGGATGAGGAGGGGGAGCAGAGGGGAGTGGAGGGGGAGTGAGGAGCAAAATAAAGAAGAGAGGGATGAGGAGGGTAGCAGAGGGGAGTGGAGGGGGGAGTGAGGAGCAGAATAAAGAAGAGAGGGATGAGGAGGGGGAGCAGAGGGGAGTGGAGGGGGAGTGAGGAGCAGAATAACGAAGAGAGGGAAGAGGAGGGGGAAGCAGAGGGGAGTGGGAGGGGGGAGTGAGTGAGGGGAAAAATAAAGAAGAGAGGGATGAGGAGGGGGAGTAGATGGGAGTGGAGGGGGGAGCAGATGGTAGTGGAGGGGGAGTGAGGAGCAGAGGACAGGAGAGAGGGATTAGGAGGGGAAGCATAGGGAGTGGAGGGGGATGAGGAGCAGAATAAAGAAGAGAGGGATGAGGAGGGGGAGCAGAGGGGAGTGAGGAGCAGAGGACAGGAGAGAGGGATGAGGAGGGGGAGCGGAGGGGGAGTGAGGAGCAGAGGACAGGAGAGAGGGATGAGGAGGGGGAGCAGAGGGGAGTGGAGGGGGAGTGAGGAGTAGAGGACAGGGAGAAAGGGATGAGGAGGGGGAGCAGAGGGGAGTGGAGGGGGAGTGAGGAGCAGAATAAAGAAGAGAGGGATGAGGAGGGGGATCAGAGGGGAGTGGAGGGGGAGTGAGGAGCAGAATAAAGAAGAGAGGGATGAGGAGGGGGAGCAGAGGGGAGCGGAGGAGAGGGAGTGAAGGGCAGAAAAAAGAAGAGAGGGATGAGGAGGGGAGCAGAGGGGAGTGGAGGGGGAGAGAGGAGCAGAATAAAGAAGAGAGGGATGAGGAGGGGGAGCAGAGGGGAGTGGAGGGAGATTGAGGAGCAGAATAAAGAAGAGAGGGATGAGGAGGGGGAGCAGATGGGAGTGGAGGGGGAGTGAGGAGCAGAGGACAAGAGAGAGGGATTAGGAGGTGGAGCAGAGGGGAGCGGAGGGGGGAGTGAGGAGCAGAAAAAAGAAGAGGGATGAGGAGGGTAGCAGAGGGGAGTGGAGGGGGAGTGAGGAGCAGAATAAAGAAGAGAGGGATGAGGAGGGGGAGCAGAGGGGGGTGGAGGGGGAGTGAGGAGCAGAATAACGAAGAGAGGGAAGAGGAGGGGGAGCAGAGGGGAGTGGAGGGGGAGTGAGGAGCAGAGGACAGGAGAGAGGGATGAGGAGGGGGAGCAGAGGGGAGTGGAGGGGGAGTGAGGAGCAGAGGACAGGAGAGAGGGATGAGGAGGGGAGCAGAGGGGAGTGGAGGGGGAGTGAGGAGCAGAGGACAGGAGAGAGGGATGAGGAGGGGGAGCAGAGGGGAGTGGAGGGGGAGTTGAGGAGCAAAATAAAGAAGAGAGGGATGAGGAGGGTAGCAGAGGGGAGTGGAGGGGGAGTGAGGAGCAGAATAAAGAAGAGAGGGATGAGGAGGGGGAGCAGAGGGGAGTGGAGGGGGAGTGAGGAGCAGAATAACGAAGAGAGGGAAGAGGAGGGGGAGCAGAGGGGAGTGGAGGGGGAGTGAGGGGAAAAATAAAGAAGAGAGGGATGAGGAGGGGGAGTAGATGGGAGTGGAGGGGGAGCAGATGGTAGTGGAGGGGGAGTGAGGAGCAGAGGACAGGAGAGAGGGATTAGGAGGGGAAGCATAGGGGAGTGGAGGGGGGATGAGGAGCAGAATAAAGAAGAGAGGGATGAGGAGGGGGAGCAGAGGGGAGTGAGGGCAGAGGACAGGAGAGAGGGATGAGGAGGGGGAGCGGAGGGGGAGTGAGGAGCAGAGGACAGGAGAGAGGGATGAGGAGGGGGGAGCAGAGGGGAGTGGAGGGGGAGTGAGGAGTAGAGGACAGGAGAAAGGGATGAGGAGGGGGAGCAGAGGGGAGTGGAGGGGAGTGAGGAGCAGAATAAAGAAGAGAGGGATGAGGAGGGGGATCAGAGGGGAGTGGAGGGGGAGTGAGGAGCAGAATAAAGAAGAGAGGGATGAGGAGGGGGAGCAGAGGGGAGCGGAGAGGGAGTGAAGGGCAGAAAAAGGAAAGAGAGGGATGAGGAGGGGGAGAAGATGGGAGTGGAGGGGGAGTGAGGAGCAGAGGACAAGAGAGAGGGATTAGGAGGTGGAGCAGAGGGGAGCGGAGGGGGAGTGAGGAGCAGAAAAAGAAGAGGGATGAGGAGGGTAGCAGAGGGGAGTGGAGGGGGAGTGAGGAGCAGAATAAAGAAGAGAGGGATGAGGAGGGGGAGCAGAGGGAGGTGGAGGGGGAGTGAGGAGCAGAATAACGAAGAGAGGGAAGAGGAGGGGAGCAGAGGGGAGTGGAGGGGGAGTGAGGAGCAGAGGACAGGAGAGAGGGATGAGGAGGGGGAGCAGAGGGGAGTGGAGGGGGAGTGAGGAGCAGAGGACAGGAGAGAGGGATGAGGAGGGGCAGCAGAGGGGAGTGGAGGGGGAGTGAGGAGCAGAATAAAGAAGAGAGGGATGAGGAGGGGGAGCAGAGGAGAGTGGAGGGGGAGTGAGGAGCAGAGGACAGGAGAGAGGGATGAGGAGGGGGAGCAGAGGGGAGTGGAGGGGGAGTGAGGAGCAGAGGACAGGAGAGAGGGATGAGGAGGGGGAGCAGAGGGGAGTGGATGGGGACTGAGGAGCAGAATAAAGAAGAGAGGGATGAGGAGGGGGAGCAGAGGGGAGTGAGGAGCAGAATAAAGAAGAGAGGGATGAGGAGGGGAGCAGAGGGGAGTGGAGGGGGAGTGAGGAGCAGAATAAAGAAGAGGGGGATGAGGAGGGGGAGCAGAGGGGAGTGGAGGGGGAGTGAGGAGCAGAGGACAAGAGAGAGGGATTAGGAGGGGGAGCAGAGGGGAGCGGAGGGGGAGTGAGGAGCAGAATAAAGAAGAGAGGGATGAGGAGGGGGAGCAGAGGGGAGTGGAGGGGGAGTGAGGAGCAGAGGACAGGAGAGAGGGATGAGGAGGGGGAGCAGAGGGGAGTGGAGGGGGAGTGAGGAGCAGAGGACAGGAGGGGGAGCAGAGGGGAGTGGAGGGGGAGTGAGAAGCAGAATAAAGAAGAGAGGGATGAGGAGGGGGAGCAGAGGGGGAGTGAGGAGCAGAGGACAGGAGAGAGGGATGAGGAGGAGGAGCAGGGGGGGGTGAGGAGCAGAATAAAGAAGAGAGGGGTGAGGAGGGGGAGCAGAGGGGAGTGGAGGGGGAGTGAGGAGCAGAGGACAGGAGAGAGGGATTAGGAGGGGAGCAGAGGGGAGTGGAGGGGGAGTGAGGAGCAGAATAAAGAAAAGAGGGATGAGGAGGGGGGGCAGAGGGTAGTGGAGGAGGAGTGAGGAGCAGAGGACATGAGAGAGGGATGAGGAGGGGGAGCAGAGGGGAGTGGAGTGGGAGTGAGGAGCAGAATAAAGAAGAGAGGGATGAGGATGGGGAGCAGAGGGGAGTGGAGGGGGAGTGAGGGGCAGAATAAAGAAGAGAGGGATGAGGAGGAGGAGCAGAGGGGAGTGGATGGGGACTGAGGAGCAGAATAAAGAAGAGAGGGATGAGGAGGGGGAGCAGAGAGCGGAGAAGAGAAGTCCTCGTCTGTAGCGTCACAGATGGGTGATTACATTAACAAGTCATGTGTGATTAACATCCTATCTGGCCACGCTGGAGAGATAGAAAGACCATGGTACATTCTCTCTATGTCTCTCTCCATCTCTCTAGCTCTGTCCTTCTTTCTGTATGTTTGTGAGTATGTGTGCCTCTCTCCCTCTTCTGCCCTTGTTCCCCACCTCTACTCCTCCCCTCCCCTATTTCCTCCTCTCTTCTCCTCCCCTATTTCCTCTACTCCTCTCCTCCCCTATATTCTCCTCTCTTCTCCTCCCCTATTTACTCCTCCCCTCCCCTATTTCCTCCTCTCTTCTCCTCCGCTATTTACTCCTCTCCTCCCCTATTTACTCCTCTCCTCCCCTATTTACTCCTCTCCTCCCCTATTTACTCCTCTCCTGTCCTATTTACTCCTCTCCTCCCCTATTTACTCCTCTCTTCTCCTCCCCCATTATGTATTAAAGACATTGGGCGTACATTTCTGAACACTACTGGTATTCATCCTACTCTCCTTTTAGGGACTGAGTAATACCTGACTAGGAGACCAGAGTGGTATAGTATGATGCCAACTACAACTCCAACTAGCCATCTTCAGTTAGCTTCACATTCAAACTCAGGCGTCATCCATATTACAAAGGTAGATATTGATCATTTCTGAGTCAATCACTCCACTCTTCTCTCTCCTGTCCTCCTACGCTCTCTCTCTTTCTCTCTCTCTGCTCCAGGTGTAGCCTAAATACAGCAGTGTGTGTGAGAAAAGGATCTGTGTGTTTAATGAGTATTGACCCAAGGAAGACCACTGACAATGGGTAACATGTCTACGAACGAGAGGGACGGGGATGGAGAGAGACTGATGGAAAGAAAGAGAGAAGGATGGAGGAAAATAGAGCGATTGGGGAAGAGAAGGAGAGAGAGGGGTCCAAAGCTGCTATTTGTCTTTTATATGAGACTGCCTCTCTCTCTGTGAGAAAACACATGGTTGTCATGGAGCATGAGTGTGTTGTCTAATTGTATTATCCTTTTGGGTTCCAAAGGTTCATAGGTTTAGTGGTTAGGATGAGGGTTAGGAATTAGAGTTAGATGTAGTTTTAGGGTTAGGGGTTAAAGTTAGATTTAAGTTAAGAGTTAGGTTAAGGGGTTAGGGCTAGGTTTGGTGTTAAGGTTGAGGTTAAATAGGATTTTGAATTGGAATAAATGTTTTGGTCCCAACTTGGATAGTAAAACCAATGTGTTTCTCTCCACTCAATCACCCCACATATTTCCCAATTCCCATACATTCATTCTGGATTAAGTGAAACTGTGGACAATAGCATGTAACACACAGGATAGTAGCATGTAATACACAGTAGTACACTCTCACAGGCAGTCACCCATTAAAGACCTCTATGAAACAGACTATTTAAAGATATAAAGACATGCACGAATCACAATAGACCCAGGCAGACAGACTATAGGGCTCTAGTCACCGTGGAAAAGTGGAAGACACACACACACACACACACACACACACACACACACACACACACACACACACACACACACACACACAGTCCATTCACTGTGGAAGACATGATTCTCTGTGACACCTCACTGGAAGCAGCCGGAGGATGGGGTCCCTGTGCAGTGTGTGCCCTAGCCCAAGCCATATAGCACTGTAGAATTACGTAAATTCGCTCGGAACTGTGCTCTGGCTCAACATGCGAGAAATGTGTTGCTGAAGGACATGTGGACGAAAGGATGGAAGATTGGAAACACTGGACGATTTATCGCAATTTCTCGTCGGAATTGTTAGGGCGTGAAACATGTAGTTTTGGATTGACTCACAATTTCAGAAGCTTGGTAATCTTTCTAAAAATGAAAACATCTATAGCCATGTTAATAGAATGGATGAGTTCGTTTACCTGCATGTTGTAGCCGAGTTCTCCGATTTAAAGGGTTAATTAATCTGTCCTCCCGCTCTTCTCAAAGCAGACCCTTGCCTGTCCGCGGGAATGCAAAGGCAGGCACTGGCACTGTCTGTGACTTTTCTGAGAGAGGTGGATGGAGTGTGGTGAGCGAGAGAGAGTGGGGGGTGGCTGGTATAGAGAGCGAGGAATTAGATGCGCTGTGTGTTCCCTCGAACTCGTTTTAATTTTCCATGCTCGATTTGAATTGTCTATGTAGTCTAAACAGAAATGCTAATTCATTAAATTATTTGAATATAGTTGCCATTTAGGAAATTTGAAAAACTCACAAAATAATGGAATGTCATCAAATGCCACAAAATTAACTGAGCCAAGGTGAATTATTGTTCACCTCTTCTGAATTATTTGCATTCTCTTCTCTGTCATTAGGCTACTGTTTACCATAATAGGCATCCAATTCAATCTCATCATGTGGAGAAGACCAATCCTCTGGGGAGGACTGTGGTGTGTGTGTGTGTGTCTGCACACACGTGTGGGTGTGACCAGAGGCGTCATGCCCATAGTGGGAACAGGGGCACATACCCCCTCAGATTTGTCCTGTTAAAACAAAAACAAACAGGCTTATATATACAGTGCCTTTGGAAAGTATTCAGACCCCTTGACTTTTTCCACATTTTGTTACGTTACACCCTTATTCTAAATAGATTTTTTTTTTAGATCCTCAGCAATCTACACACAAAACCCCATAATGACAAAGCAAAAACAGGTTTTAGTAAATTTTAGCAAATGTATTAAAAATAAAAACAGATACCTTGCTTGCATAAATATTCAGACCCTTTGCTATGAGACTCAAAATTGAGTTCAGTTGCATCCTGTTTCCATTGATCATCCTTGAGATGTTTCTACAACTTCACTGGAGTTCACCTGTGGTAAATTCAATTGATTGGACATGATTTGGAAAGGCACACACCTGTCTATATGAGGTCCCACAGTTGCCAGTGCATGTCAGAGCAAAAACCAAGCCATGAGGTCAAAGGTATTGTCCATAGTGCTCTGAGACAGGATTGTGTCAAGACACAGATTTGGGGAAGGGTACCAAAAAATGTCTGCAGCATTAAAGATCCCCAAGAACACAGTGGCATCCATCATTCTTAAATGGAAGAAGTTTGGAACCACCAAGACTCTTCCTAGAGCTGGCCGCCCGGCCAAACTGAGCAATCAGGGGAGAAGAGCCTTGGTCAGGGAGGTGACCAAGAACCAGATGGCCACTCTGCCAGAGCTCTAGAGCTCCACTGTGGAGATGGGAGAACATTCCATAAGGACAACCATCTCTGTAGCACTCCACCAATAAGGCCTTTATAGTAGACTGACCAGACTGAAGCCACTCCTCAGTAAAAGGTACATGACAGCCAGCTTGGAGTTTGCCAAAAGGCACCTAAAGGACTCTCAGACCATAAGAAACAAGATTCTCTAGTCTGATGAAATGCCAAGTGTCACGTCTGGAGGAAACCTGGCGCCATCCCTAGTGTGAAGCATGGTGGTGGCAGCATCATGCTGTTGGGATGTTTTTCAGCTGCAGGGACTGGGAGACTAGTCAGGATCGAGGGTAAGATGAACACAGCAAAGTTTTTATTTATTTTTATTTTACCTTTATTTAACTAGGCAAGTCAGTTAAGAACAAATTCTTATTTTCAATGACGGCCTAGAAACAGTGCCTGTTCAGAGGCAGATTTGTACCTTGTCAGCTCGGGGATTCGAACTTGCAACCTTTCAGTTACTAGTCCAACGCTCTAACCACTAGGCTACCCTGCCGCCACAAGTACAGGGAGATCCTCCGGACCTCAGACTGGGGCGAAGATTCACCTTCCAACAGGACAATGACCCTAAGCACATATCCGAGCCAACGCAGGAGTGGCTTCGGGACAAGTCTCTGAATGTCCTTGAGTGGCCCAGCCAGAGCCCGGACTAGAACGCGATCGAACATCTCTGGAGAAACCTGAAAATAGCTGTGCAGCAACACTCCCCATCCAACCTGACAGCGCTTCAGAGAATCTGCACAGAAGAATGGGAGAAACTCCCCAAATACAGGTGTGCCAAGCTTGTAGCGTTGTACCCAAGAAGACTCGATGCTGTAATCGCTGCCAAAGGTGCTTCAACAAAGTACTGAGTAAAGGGTCTGAATACTTATGTAAATGTAACATTACAGTTTTTAATTCTTTATAAATTAGCAACAATTTCAAAAAATCTGTTTTTGCTTTGTCATTATGGGGTATTGTGTGTAGATTGATGAGGGAAAAAAACAATTGAATACATTTTAGAATAAGGCTGTAAGGTAACAAAATGTGGAAAAAGTCAAGTGGTCTGAATACTTCCCAAAAGCACTATATATATATATATATATATATATATATATATATATATATATATATATACAGTATATACAGTTGGGAGAACAAGTATTTGATACACTGCCAATTTTGCAAGGAATGTAGCCCATCCCAGCCTTGTGCAGGTCTACAATGTTATCCCTGATGTCCTTACACAGCTCTCTGGTCTTGGCCATTGTGGAGAGGTTGGAGTCTGTTTGATTGAGTGTGTGTACAGGTGTCTTTTATACAGGTAACGAGTTCAAACAGGTGCAGTAAATACAGGTAATGAGTGGAGAACAGGAGGGCTTCTTAAAGAAAAACTAACAGGTCTGTGAGAGCCGGAATTCTTACTGGTTGCTGATCAAATACTTATGTCATGCAATAAAATGCAAATTAATTACTTAAAAATCATACAATGTGATTTTCTCGATTTTTGTTTTAGATTCCGTCTCTCACAGTTGAAGTGTACCTATGATAAAAATTACAGACCTCTACGTGCTTTGTAAGTAGGAAAACCTGCAAAATCGGCAGTGTATCAAATACTTGTTCTCCCCACTGTATATAAATATGTCTCTGTAGGCTAATACTACTAGACACCTAGCAATTTTATGAAGTTGGCTTTAGCTAGCTCAGATTGGTTCCCAATCTCCCAACCTCATAACTACCAAGAAGTGATTTTAGGCTATTGATCAAGTTAGTGTAGCTAGCTTGTCTAACTATCTTAGCTGGCATGCCTGCTGGCAAGGTTGGTAGACTTTAGAAAAGCAAGCAGTAACTAAATGTACTGAATAAGACTCACATTCCTTTCAAACCTTTACACAGATTTGAGCAGAAATGCAGAGAAGCATATTTAGTTTATTTAAAAAAAAACACCAGGATACAGACAGCTTAAGAGGTATGCTTAGATATGCAGAAAAATAAATGAATGATTATGGCTCTAGACTGCAAGAAATAGCTGTTTCAATTTATGGACGAGGGGCTTAGGCCCCCAGCGGACCTCCAACCAGCCATCCTCACATACTTTGTGCCCGCTCATATTTTTTTCGGTACATCACGCCCAAGAAGCTCAGCGAAAATCCAAATCAATTTAGGCGACCTTGTTTTATTCTGAGGCTGCTCATGTCAGAGAAAGGCGGAAAGGGTGAGAGAGAATGGGGTTGGAGTGAGAGAGGGTGTGAGAGAGATGGGGAGGGAAGGGAGAGAAAGAGAGAGATAGAGGGGTTGGACTTGGAGAGGGTGTGAGAAAGGGAAGGGAGAGGAAGAGATATAGAAAGGGGTGTGAGAGAGAGGGCTTGGATTGGGGGAGGGTGAGAGAGAGAGAGAAATAGGGGGGTAGGGGAGAGATAGACAGGAGAGAGGGGTGAGAGAGAGAGAGAAATGGGGAGGTAGGGGAGAGATAGACAGGAGAGAGGGGTGAGAGAGAGAGAAATGGGGAGGTAGGGGAGAGATAGATAGGAGAGAGGGGTGAGAGAGAGATAAATGGGGAGGTAGGGGAGAGATAGACAGGAGAGAGGGGTGAGAGAGAGAATTGGGGAGGTAGGGGAGAGATAGACAGGAGAGAGGGTTGTCCTATTTTAGTAATGATCATTAAGTCCACAGGCACGACTGATTTCCTGCTATGAAGCACATGCACTTGGACTAAGCTCAATGGAAGTTCGGGATATGTTCAGGGTCACACACACAACAGACCGGAAACAAATAATTACATATTGGCTTCATTAGGTGGCTTTCTCTCTCTCTTTTCACTATATTACCCAGTGTCAGTGGTCTTCTTTGGGCCAATACTCATTACACACAGGGATCTTTTACTGTAGACAACTGTCACACCCAACCACGGAAAACATCGCCAGACCATTATTCCTCCTCCACCAAACTTTACAGTTGATATTATGCATTGGGACAGTTGATATTATGCATTGGGTCAGGTAGCGTTTTCCTGTTCTGCCACATCCAGATTTTTCCGTCGGACTGCCAGAGGATGAAGCGTGAATCATCACTCCAGAGAATGCGTTTCCATTACTCCAGAGTCCAATGGCGGCGAGCTTTACACCACTCCAGCCGACGCTTGGCATTGCGCATGGTGAGCTTAGGCTTGTGGGCGGCTGCTCGGCCATGGAAACTCATTTCATGAAGCTTCCGACGAACAGTTCTAGTGCCGACGTTGCTTCCACAGACAGTTTGGAACTCGGTAGTAAGTGTTGCAACTGAGGACAGACAATTTTTACGCACCATGTGCTCCAGCACTTGGTGGTCCCGTTCTGTGAGCTTGTGTGGCCTACCACATTGCGACTGAGCCGTTGTTGCTACTAGACGTTTCCACTTCACAATAACAGCAATTACAGTTGACCGTGGCAGCTCTAGCAGGGCAAGCATTGGTACTGCTGCCGTGCAGTAGCAGAGAGAACAGTCTATGACTTGGGTGGCTGGAGTCTTTGACAATTTGTAGGCCCTTCCTCTGACACCGCCTGGTATAGAGGTCCTGGATGGCAGGGAGCTCGGCCCCAGTGATACACTGCCTTGCGTTCTGATGCAGAGTAGTTGCCATACCACGTTGTGATGCAGCCAATCAAGATGCTCTAAATGGTGCAGTTGTATAATTATCTTCTTGAGGATCTGAGGGCACATGCCAATTCAGCTTACTGAGAGGGAAGATGCATTGTCGTGCCCTCCACTAAGCCCAGTCTATGTGAATGGGGGCGTGCTCAGCCCTCCGTTTCCTGTAGTCCACGATCATCTCTTTTGTCTAGCTGACGTTGAGGGAGAGGTTGTTGTCCTGACCCGTCAGGAAGTCCAGGATCCAGTTGCAGAGGGAGATGTTCAGTCCCAGGGCCCATAGCTTAGTGATGAGCTTGGAGGGCACTATGGTGTTGAACACTGAGCTGTAGTCAATGAACAGCATTCTCACATTGGTGTTTCTCTTGTCCAGGTGGGAGAGGGCAGTGTAGAGTGGAGTAAAGATGGCATCATCTGTGGATATGTTGGTGTGGAATGCGAATTGGAGTGGGTCCAGGGTGTCTCGGATGATGGTGTTGATGTGAGCCAACAGCCTTTCAAATAATTTCATGGCTACAGATATGAGTGCTACAGCACGATAGTCATTTAGACAGGTTAACTTAGCATTCTTGGGCACAGGGACTATGGTGGTCTCCTTGAAACATGTGGTTATTACAGACTGGGTCAGGGAGAGGTTGAAAATGTCAGTGAAGACACTTGCCAGCTGGTCAGCGCATGCTCTGAGTAGGGGCCCTGGCAATCCATCTGGCCCTGCGGCCTTGTGAATGTTAACCTGTTTAAAGGTCTTACTCACATCAACTACAGAGAGCGTGATCACACAGTCATCCAGAATAGCTGGTGCTCTCATGCATGGTTCAGTGTTGCTTGCCTCGATGCGAGCATAGAAGGCATTTAGCTCGTCTGGTAGGCTTGCGTCACTGGGCAGCCCATGGCTGAGTTTCCCTTTGTAATCCGTGATAGTTTGCAAGGCCTGCCATATCCGAACGTCATAGCTGGCATAGGAGGATTCAATCTTAGTCCTGTATTGACACTTTGCTTGTTTGATGGTTTGTCGGATGTTGTAGCGGGATTTCTTATAAGCGCCCGGATTAGTGTCCCGCTCCTTGAAAGCGGCAGCTCTACCCTTTAGCTCAGTATGGATGTTGTCTGTAATCCATAGCTTCTCGTTGGGATATGTACGTACTGCAGTGGCGGTCGGTGCCGTTTAAGTTGAGGGAAGACAATCATTTTTTAATGAGCAGGGCCTTATTTCTATTACAGCATATTGGATGACTGTCATTCATATTTCATTCATCCATCTCAATGTAACCTCGATAGGTTTAGGTTACTACATGGTACTCCAATTTTTCTTATATCCATAATGAGGTTGTTACAAGGTGACAGACAATGACACATTCAATACCGCCTTGTACACTCTTGCCTGAATCTAGCTGATCTAGGGTGTAATCATTAGTCCAACAGTTGCAAACGAGAGTTTTCTATTGGACAAATTCAGGTATGTTTATCCCCGTTTCGTTCCGTTTAATTCTGTTTAAGAAACATTTTTCAACAGAATCGATGGAATGAATACACCCCTGATCACATGCAAACATAGTTCACTTTCATAGTAGCCATATACAAACAGCATAATCACTTTCCTCGTTAATTCCTTCTCACATCTACGGGCTCCCTCCTCTCACCTTTTCCCTTCGCTTGAAGGCTTCAGTGCAAAACACATCAGCTGTCTTTGACCTGGCGAAAAAAAACTTTCCAAGCCAAACCTTTATATCATACCAATAACCGCTACACACAGCCTACATCGTTGTCACCATATTAGCTAATGTCAGTCAACATAGTTACTAGAAATAAAGTGTAAACCTGCTACAATCGTGCAGTACTGTGTAGAGTTAGCAAGCAGTTTAGCAGTTACACTGGTGGGCCCTGGTGGTAATACATTTATAAAACCAAAAGCTTACCTTGACTTGGAAAAGTTCCAGTGTTGGATAGCCATAACCAGCTTGCTAACATAGCATCCCTCCCTGTTTGAGAAGGATGTTTGAGTAGGCTAAACTAGCTAGCTGCAAGTGAAAGTGAAAGAAAATACAACAAGAAAACTCTCTTGTTTCTCCTTTATTTTTGAAAAATGTATTTGTTCAAAACTGTTCAACTATTGTCTTTCTCTCTCTTTGAGTCAACTACTCACCACATTTTATGCACTGCAGTGCTAGCTAGCTGTAGCTTATGCTTTCAGTACTAGATTCATTCTCTGATGCTTTGTTTGGCTGGACAATATGTCCAACATGTTCATATTTCAAGAGGTTGGAGGACGTCCTCCGGGAGTTGTCATAATTACTAAGTCTATGGAAGGGGGCAAGAACCTCCTAGATTTTGTATTGAAGTCAATGTACCCAGAGGAGGAGGGATGCTGTCTGTTGAGGCTACTTTAGACCTTCGTTGCAAAACAGTGTGTTTTAATCAATTATTTGGTGATGTGAATATATTTAGTACAGTTTTATCTAAAAAGGATAACTTTTTTAGACACACACACACACACACACTCAGAACACCGTTTACCACTTGTAGCTATTTTTAGAGGTGATATAAATAGCTTTTCTTTAGCTCAAACATTTGCATTCATGTCTGACTGTAGCCAGCAGCCTTGTTTTCTGTTGTCTACAGATGTTAGACACGGATGTTATCATCTACTCTGATTCTGTTCTCTCTGCTATCGCACGGCAAGAGGTATGGGAGCGCCAAGTCTTGGACCAAAAGGCTCCTGAACAACTTCTACCCCCAAGCCATAAACCAGCTGAACAGTTAATCAAACGTCTACCCTGACTATTTACATTGATCCCCTTTTTATTTCAACTGACTCTCTTGCACCAGTGCTATACAAACTCACTGAACTCTACCCACACACTCACACATACTACACTGACACAACACACACACACACACACAAATAGACTACATACAACTACATACCCTCACACACACACAAACCACACACACACATATTGACATAACACACACACACACACTTTCCCACTCTTTCACACTTCACATACACTGCTGCTACTCTGTTTATGATCTATTCTGATTGCCTAGTCACCCCTTACCTACATGGACAGTTGAAGTTGGAAGTTTACATACACCTTAGCCAACTACATTTAAACTCAGTTTTTCACAATTCCTGACATTTAATCCTAATAAAAATCCCTGTTTTAGGTCAGTTAGGATCACCACTTTATTTCAAGAATGTGAAATGTCAGAATAATAGTAGAGAGAATGATTTATTTCAGCTTTTATTTCTTTCATCACATTCCCAGTGGGTCAGAAGTTTACATACACTCAATTAGTATTTGGTATCATTGCCTTTAAATTGTTTAACTTGGGTCAAATGTTTCTGGTAGCCTTCCACAAGCTTCCCACAATAAGTTGGGTGAGTTTTGGCCCATTCCTCCTGACAGAGCTGGTGTAACTGAGTCAGGTTTTTAGGCCTCCTTGCTCGCAAGCGCCTTTTCAGTTCAGCCCACAAATTTTCTCTAGGATTGAGGTCAGTTCTTTGTGATGGCCACTCCAATACCTTGACTTTGTTGTCCTTAAGCCATTTTTCCACAACTTTGGAAGTATGCTTGGGGTCAATGTCCATTTGGAAGACCCATTTGCGACCAAGCTTTAACTTCCTGACTGATGTCTTGAGATGTTGCTTCAATATATCCACACAAATTTCCTCCCTCATGATGCCATCTATTTTGTAAAGTGCACCAGTCCCTCCTGCAGCGAAGCACCCCCACAACATGATGCTGCCACCCCCGTGCTTCACGGTTGGGATGGTGTTCTTCGCCTTGCAAGGCTCCCCCTTTTTCCTCCAAACATAACCATGGTCATTATGGCCAAACAGATCTATTTTTGTTTCATCAGAACAGAGGACATTTCTCCAAAAAGTACGATCTTTGTCCCCATGTGCGGTTGCAAACCGTAGTCTGGCTTTTTTTAATGGAGGTTTTGGAGCAATGGCTTCTTCCTTGCTGAGCGGCCTTTCAGGTTATGTTGGTATTGAAATCGTTTTACTGTAGATAATTCTGTACCTGTTTCCTCCAGCATCGTCACACGGTCCTTTGCTGTTGTTCTGGGATTGATTTGCACCTTTCGCACCAAAGTCTCCTTCCTGAGTGGTATGGCGTCTGCGTGGTCCCATGGGGTTTATACTTGCATACTATTGTTTGTACAGATGAACGTGGTACCTTCAGGCGTTTGGAAATTGCTCCCAATGATGAACTAGACTTGTGGAGGTCTACAATTTATTTTCTGAGGTCTTGGCTGATTTCTTTTGATTTTCCCATGATGTCAAGCAAAGAGGCACTGAGTTTGAAGGTAGGCCTTGAAATACATCCACAGGTACACCTCCAAATGGCTCAAATTGGCTCAAATGATGTCAATCAGAAGCTTCTAAAGCCATGACATCATTTTGATACAGTGAATTATAAGTGAAATAATCTGTCTGTAAACAATTGTTGTAAAAATGACTTGTGTCGTGCACAAAGTAGATGTCCTAACTGACTTGCCAAAACTATAGTTTGTTAACAAGAAATTTGTGGAGTGGTTGAAAAATAAGTTTTAATGACTCCAACATAAGTGTATGTAAACTTCCGACTTCAATATTACCTCAATTACCTCAACTACCTCGTACCACTGCACATTGACTCAGTACCGGTACTCCTTGTATATAACCTCGTTATTGTTATTTTATTGTGTTACTGTTTCCTTTTTTAATGTTCACAAAAAAACATTTTGTCTCTACATTGTTGGGAAAGGACTCGCAAGTAAGCATTTCACAGAAAAGTCTACACCTGTTGTATTCAGCGCATGTGAGAAATAAAATTTGATTTGATCTATATAGTTGTTATATGACCTGGCTCTTTACACAGAGCACTTATATTGGTGTGTGTGTGTGATGTCTCACCATTCTATCACCCCACAGATTTCCTGGAAATTCTTTCTAGAAACTGGGATTTGAGGACAACCACACACAGTAACACACACACAGTCCCTTATATGCCTTAATCTATAGTTTCTCTAAAGCTCTCTGATCTTACTATTAAAACACAGAGCAGTGCTATAGGACAGTGCACCTCATTCATCCATATAAATGTCCCTCTGTTCCTGCAATGGATATTCTTAAAAGCTTTGCAATCATTGATTGTTTCTGATATGTGCAGTATTCCATTTAAAGGGAGGAAGATGTCAATTCAATACAATGTTTTCTTCTCATTAACCCCTACTAGTCTAATCCTGTAGACGGTGACATCCACTAAGCTAACATATGGAGCTGTTTTATTAATATGGTCATAAGACGGACCACTTAGCTATTTGATTTGGAGTTTTAGGACCCCTGTAAACGTTTAGCCTTTATTAAAGCCTTCATGGTGGAGCTTTAGGAAGTGGATGGAACAAAACACAGCCCAGAGACACAAAACACAGCTTATCTTGGAGGTGGGGTGGGGGCGATGGAGGGAGACACGTTGTAGCCTTGGAAACGGTTGCTAAGTAGCGGGGCGAAGGATGCCTGGACAGAGGGGCCGAGGTGGAACTGTGAGGAGGGATGAGGAGAGAAAAGAGGGGGAGACCTGTGTGTGTGTGTGTGTGTGTGTGTGTGTGTGTGTGTGTGTGTGTGTGTGTGTGTGTGTGTGTGTGTGTGTGTGTGTGTGTGTGTGTGTGTGTGTGTGTGTGTGTGTGTGTGTGTGTGTGTGTGTGTGTGTGTGTGTTGAACAGTAGTCTGTGAATCGAGTACACACATGGAACTCTAAAGTGCTTTTGCACTCCGTGGACCCTGCCTTTGGTGGGATAAAAATAACCAGGTTCTGGTTAACCAACACCACTGTATCCTAAAGACACACACACACACACAGACACACATTTCCATTCAATCTGCTCTTACTTGAGTTTATTCCACTCGATGCCTAGTTGAACTAAAACCTCTGTACCCTCTGTTTTTTCTCCTTTCCTCTGTCTATCCCTTCTCCACTCTCTTTTATCCTCTCCTTTCCTCTGTCTATCCCTTCTCCACTCTCTTTTATCCTCTCCTTTCCTCTATCCCTTCTCCACTCTCTTTTATCCTCTCCTTTCCTCTGTCTATCCCTTATCCACTCTCTTTTATCCTCTCCTTTCCTCTATCCCTTCTCCACTCTCTTTTATCCTCTCCTTTCCTCTGTCTATCCCTTATCCACTCTCTTTTATCCTCTCCTTTCCTCTGTCTATCCCTTCTCCACTCTCTTTTATCCTCTCCTTTCCTCTGTCTATCCCTTATCCACTCTCTTTTATCCTCTCCTTTCTCTCTTCCTCAGTTATGAATGACAGAATATGAATGACAGAAAGCGGACACAGACGACATGCAATTCATATGCTAATCCATGTGGGTTGGATTTCCGCAGTTCCCGGCCACATTCAGTGAATACACAAGTTCACTTTAAATCAATTTGGATTAAAGCATCTGCTAATTGAACCTTTTGTTTTTATATTAAAATGACATTATATGTGTTATTGGAACTTCTCTCAATCACCGAAACAGTGCTTACTTACTTGCTTATGGTAGCTCAATTCATCAGATGATGGTACGCATAGTTCTCTGTTAATCATGACAGTAGATGTCGGTAGATGTTGTCCACGTATGTTTCATGTGGTCTTCCACTATGAGACCACTGGTGGCCAGCTGATGATGCCTGAAACATACAGAAACTGTATTGAAGATTAAAATAATAAACACAAATCATAAGACCAAGTAGGACATGGACAGACACGCATTCTAATGCACACACGTATTCTGTGTATATTCCTGAATGGTAGAGATGGGGGGAAAAACATGAATTCGAAATAGTCTGGAAAGATTTCATCTATTTAGGCAGCGGTGGTTGTGTTTTGGTAGCAGCCTTGAGTAGTTATTTGTTTGACAACAGACAAGCATTCATACACTGAGAATACAAAACATTAAGAACACTGCTCTTTTCATGACATAGACTGACCAGGTGAATTCAGGTGAAAACTATGATCCCTTATTGATGCCACTTATTAAATCCACGTCAATTAGTGTAGATGAAAGGGAGGAGACAGATTAAAGAAGGATGTTTAAGCCTTGAGACAATTGAGACATGGATTGTATATATGTGCCGTTCAGAGAGTGAATGGGCAAGACAAAAGATTGAAGTGCCTTTGAACAGGGTATGGTAGTAGGTGCCAGGTGTACCGGTTTGTGTCAAGACTTGCTGTGTTTTTCACACCCAACAGTTTCCTGTGTGTATCAAGAACGGTCCACTATCCAAAGGACATTCAGCCAACTTGACACAACTGTGGGAAGCAGTGGAGTCAACATGGGCCAGCGTCCCTGTGAAACGTTTTCGATACCTTGCAGAGTCCTTGCCCCTGGCTGTGGTAAGGGCTGTTCTGAGGGCGGGGGGTGCAACTCAATATTAGGAAAGTGTTCCTAATCCTCGGATGGGGCCACAGTGTCTCCTGACCCCTCCTGTCTCAGCCTCCAGTATTTATGCTGCAGTAGTTTATGTGTCGGGGGGCTGGGGTCAGTTTGTTATATCTGGAGTACTTCTCCTGTCCTATTCGGTGTCCTGTGTGAATCTAAGTGTGCGTTCTCTAATTCTCTCCTTCTCTCTTTCTTTCTCTCTCTCGGAGGACCTGAGCCCTAGGACCATGCCCCAGGACTACCTGACATGATGACTCCTTGCTGTCCCCAGTCCACCTGGCCATGCTGCTGTTCCAGTTTCAACTGACCTGAGCCCTAGGACCATGCCCCAGGACTACCTGACATGATGACTCCTTGCTGTCCCCAGTCCACCTGGCCATGCTGCTGCTCCAGTTTCAACTTCCACCTGACTGTGCTGCTGCTCCAGTTTCAACTGTTCTGCCTTATTATTATTCGACCATGCTGGTCATTTATGAACATTTGAACATCTTGGCCATGTTCTGTTATAATCTCCACCAGGCACAGCCAGAAGAGGACTGGCCACCCCACATAGCCTGGTTCCTCTCTAGGTTTCTTCCTAGGTATTGGCCTTTCTAGGGAGTTTTTCCTAGCCACCGTGCTTCTACACCTGCATTGCTTGCTGTTTGGGGTTTTAGGCTGGGTTTCTGTACAGCACTTTGAGATATCAGCTGATGTACGAAGGGCTATATAAATAAATTTGATTTGATTTGGTATACTCAGTGTATATAGGCATGAATGAATGGATACAGGTGTAACTGACGTATTCTAAATGGATACAGGTGTATCTGACATATTCTAAATGGATACAGGTGTATCTGACATATTCTAAATGGATACAGGTGTATCTGACATATTCTAAATGGATACAGGTGTATCTGACGTATTCTAAATGGATACAGGTGTAACTGACGTATTCTAAATGGATACAGGTGTATCTGACGTATTCTAAATGGATACAGGTGTATCTGACATATTCTAAATGGATACAGGTGTAACTGACGTATTCTAAATGGATACAGGTGTATCTGACGTATTCTAAATGGATACAGGTGTAACTGACGTATTCTAAATGGATACAGGTATATCTGACGTATTCTAAATGGATACAGGTGTATCTGACGTATTCTAAATGGATACAGGTGTATCTGACATATTCTAAATGGATACAGGTGTATCTGACGTATTCTAAATGGATACAGGTGTATCTGACGTATTCTAAATGGATACAGGTGTATCTGACGTATTCTAAATGGATACAGGTGTATCTGACGTATTCTAAATGGATACAGGTGTATGACATATTCTAAATGGATACAGGTGTATCTGACGTATTCTAAATGGATACAGGTGTAACTGGTGTGTCCTTGACTTGTGCGGCCAGTCTTCCTTGCACACGTCAATATATCTATAGGACTAACTCTGGAGGGAGAACATTTGGCCATCAGAATTCTCTCGATTTTCCTCTCTCTTACATCTCTTTTTATCTATCTCCCGCTCTCCTTTTCTCTCTCTTGATCTCCCCCTTCCCTGCTCCCTCTACACCAGGGGAGAACGACTGGTCCCTCTCGTTGAAGACACGAAGTTCAAGGCCGACCGCCGTACTGCAGGAATTGTTTGCAGAAAATAGGATCCCCATTATAATGAAGGGGAAATGGCGATCTTTGTGGTCAGTCTTCATGTAAATAAATACAAATTTGAAGGAAATCCTGGTACCAATATTACTTCTATAACACCAGATGTATCAATCAATCAAATTTATTTATATAGCCCTTCGTACATCAGCTGATATCTCAAAGTGCTGTACAGAAACCCAGCCTAAAACCCCAAACAGCAAGCAATGCAGGTGTAGAAGCACGGTGGCTAGGAAAAACTCCCTAGAAAGGCCAAAACCTAGGAAGAAACCTAGAGAGGAACCAGGCTATGTGGGGTCGCCAGTCCTCTTCTGGCTGTGCCGGGTGGAGATTATAACAGAACATGGCCAAGATGTTCAAATGTTCATAAATGACCAGCATGGTCGAATAATAATAAGGCAGAACAGTTGAAACTGGAGCAGCAGCACAGTCAGGTGGAAGTTGAAACTGGAGCAGCAGCATGGCCAGGTGGACTGGGGACAGCAAGGAGTCATCATGTCAGGTAGTCCTGGGGCATGGTCCTAGGGCTCAGGTCCTCCGAGAGAGAGAAAGAAAGAGAGAAGGAGAGAATTAGAGAACGCACACTTAGATTCACACAGGACACCGAATAGGACAGGAGAAGTACTCCAGATATAACAAACTGACCCCAGCCCCCTGACACATAAACTACTGCAGCATAAATACTGGAGGCTGAGATGTATGTCCTTGAAGAGATTATTTTTAAATCACACAGAAGAAATTATAAGGATAATTTAGTAGCTAATATCAGCCTGCAGTACCCCGGTCAGTCTTCAATTTGAGGAGCAGCACTGAGCTACCCTCAAAGGTCACTTGATTTAGTAGCTCAAACTTTGCATGTGAGGTCTAAATAAATCTCCCACGAGACACCATTTTAACCAACTTTGCATTCCAAACACTTAACAGACACACCCTCTCAAATTAAGTGGACACTTCTGATGACTTATCATGAAATCTGACGAGTTTACACTTGCAGGGCAAGGGGCGAGGGAGGAAGGAAGGAATTTTAAATGGACCACTCTTGCCCGGATATTCGTCCTCGTTCATCCCACGACGATTGTGTTTTCAGCCACTGGTAGCTTGTGGGTGCTTTATATGCGCTACAGTCAATTATGATTGCATGTCTACTTATATTAAATATATAATTATTCATATACGCCTAATGTATGATAGCTAGCAAATTAATTAGCTAACTAATGTTAGCCTGCCTAGCTAGAACTTCTGAAGTAGGAAAATGTTTTATTTTTTACAATTTCCAAAAGCTAACCAAACTAAAACATAATTACTGAAAACGAGGACTGAGGGGCTTACGTTGCAAACTTCCCTTGCTTGGATAATCATTTGGACCGACGACAAATATGGCCGCAGGGATTCCCCCAAGGGCATAAGACAAGGATAAATGAATAAGGGTGTGTCTTTTATGAGTTTGAAACGCAGCCCTGGGCTTCAAATGCGCTATTGAGTCTTCAGATGGGAATGAATGGTGTCACGTGATCGGTGGCTTTGTCCATTCATAAATGTAGTCTTTGCGCTGTACCCACCTAGGTATACCTAGACTCACAGAGTAAGACCAAAGTGACTTGCTCTCCTCCCTCTCTCCATTAGCGATCCCCTGACTTTTACTATCTCCATGTATCTTCATCTCACTCTGTCGTTTCTGTCTCGGTCTGGGTGACCCACACTCATTGAGAAGAGTCTAACGCAGCTCTGTATTAACTCATTTCCCTCTGCCTCAGAGAAAACTATAGAACTTACACTGTACAACACTAGACTCCACACTGTAGTATCCCTCGTTCATGTGTTGTACTACAGTATACTATAGACAGCAAAAACACTAGTGTATACTATCGTATTTATACCGTAGTGTACTATACTATTCTTTCATGTGAGGGGAGAGAGCGATAGAGACGATTGACACGCAAGCCTAAATATTCTCAGTACTGGATAATCTCCTTTTGCATCTGAGGGGAGGGGGGCACAGAGAGAGAGGCGGCGCATCACCCTGTCCCCTTATCTCACCCCGTCTCTGGCGCAAATCCCAGTCCTCTAAAAAGCAGTTTACACACCAGACAGAAAAAGCAGAGGGAACGAGAAAGGAATGGACTAGAGAGATAAGTGCGGTAGAGTAATGAGCAGAAAAGGCTGAATAGACAAAGGGCACTCCAGGCCAGAGAGAAAAGCTAACTATACTAAACATGTAAAGCAGAGAAAGCAAACTCTATAGGCTAACTTTATGAGTTGTCTGGCTCAAGAGATGTGAAGGGGTGAATTGTTAGACTGCGCAGCAGTAATGCTTGTTAATGTACTTTTAAATGATTAGAATGCTTGGGCACAAATAACTATAAGACAAATGCAGGGGCTACGCAGAGACAGACCTGTCACCAGAGGAAGACTGAGAAATGGAAGTGTCCAGTTAAACCGTCATAGTTGCCTCAATATTTCATTAACCACTCACATCAAGACTCATTACTTTATAGAATTCATCAGAAGTCCACCTAGGTTTGTAACCAGAGAAGGGGGACAGATGGAAGCATTGCCTGGAGCAACCTGAGGCAGTAGTTATTTTTACCTTCAGTAGAAATTGGTCACAGAACCCCTGATGATTTAACTTGAAATGAAGGTTGAGGGAAAAAAACAAATTTCTCCCCTGGTTGCTGTGGATACTAACTCAATGCAGCTCAGCAGATTAGTTTTGAGAGAGCCTGTGGTAGCTGGGAAAGGGATAATGTAGAAATGCAATCTACAGTGAGATTATAATCCAGCCCTCCCCTTTGTTGCTTTTGGGCTGGTTGAACCCAGTGAAGTGCTAAAATTGAGTATACATCTGAAGCCAGATGTACCGATGGGATTAGGGTTTTAGAAAACCCAGACTGACAGAGCTGTGTTGGCTAGGCCCGTAGAGGATTGCTAGAGGACATAGCCTATTCACTTATAGCATGAGTGCCAGTGGTTGTGCCATAATGCCAAACAGTTTGTTTTGACAATGACAGTTGTCAAGGGCAAACAGATCTGGGCCCAGGCTACTATTTACAGCAGTCAAAACGGTTTTGATTGTAAAAACCTTGGATTTTGATTGCTATAAATAGCCTGGTCCCAGATCTGTGTGCCCTTGACAACTGTCATTGTCAAACCAAAGAAGCATTTTAAGACTAGGTAGAAATCACATATCTGCGATCAACTCACATTACCCCAATCGGTAGGGGGATTAGGGGATTGAAGAAATACCAGACCCTATATGGTTAGTGGGAACTAGCAGGATCAGTGGGTCCCCCAGGGGATGGTTGAGCTAACCTAGGCTAATGCGATTAGCATGAGGTTGTAAGTAACAAGAACATTTCCCAGGACATATCTGATATTGGCAGAAAGCTTAAAATTCTTGTTAATTTAACTGCACTGTACAATTTACAGTAGCTATTACAGTGAAAGAACACCATGCTATTGTTTTAGAGTGCACAATTATGAACATGAAGTTATTAATAAACAAATTAGGCACATTTGGGCAGTCTTGATACATTTTGAACAGAAATGCAATGTTTCATCAGATCAGTTTAAAACTTGGCACACTTGCCATCTAGTGGCCAAAATCAAAATGGTACCTGGCCTGTTACGGCCTCTTGCATTTGCATCAGACAATAAAAATAAAGTACTTTCTTTCATCAGATCTAACGCGTTATATTCTCCTACATTAATTTCACATTTCCACAAACGTAAGCATTTCCTTTCAAATGGTATCAAGAATATGCATATCCTTGCTTCAATGCCTGTGCTATAGGCAGTTAGATTTGGGTATGTCGTTTTAAGCAAAAAAATTGAAAAGGGCAGATCCTTATTAAAACATGCACCAATTGTCTAAATACATTGGTAAATTAATCTGGATAAAGTTTCCCTTAAAAACAAGAGTATGTTAAGAGGCATATATTATTTTTCAGGGACACAGATCAACCTCAATACTGGAATAAAAATGTGTTCAAACAAGATTCTCCATTGCAAGTAATTTGTCAAACTAGTCCATCTATGCCCAGGAAAACTGCAAATGAAATGGCACTGAGAAAGTTCTGATTATTTTATAGTCATGGGCACCACCTTGTGGTAGCAGATAGAAAATACATATTGTAAATCAGAATCAAAGTATTTATTTATTGGGGTTCAAGAATAAAAAGTTGGAGTGGTGAACATGACCACAGAACATATATACAGACATATCTACAAACTGGATTGAGCATTTGTTTTCCAAACAGAAGAGGGAACAAGGGGAGCATGGAGTTCTGTTGATCTTCCTCAGACAGCTGGCCAGGTAAGATTAGCAACTAAAAAGTACTTGCGCTAGAATAAGAACCCTAGTCCCAGAAAAGGACATCAGTAGATCCCTACCACATATACACACATATATATATATATATATAAAAATGACTGGATCAGTCAAACTGCTGATAAACAAACATATCCAGATAAAACTAAAACGCAATAGCGATGCCATGATGCAGACAAAGTCAGCCAGCCATCTCTTTCCCACCCGCCAACAAGATCCTCCTCCCCACCCACAGGAAGGAACATGACCGACCCCCCCCCCCCCCCCCCCCCCCCCCCCCACTCCATTGGAAGTTTGGACCAGGGAGGTTTAGGAAGCCTCCTCATCAATCTTGGGCGCCAGGTAGTACTTGACATGGCCCATGTCAGCTATCTTGTACTCCACCACTGTCAAAGAAAAGATCAGTCAGACATCAGAAAACAATGTACAGTACCTGATAGGCTGTGTGTATGGGGTAGAGGTTAGGGTTAGAGGGCAGGAGCAGGTTACCTACCTAGGGGAATGTCTGCAGACATGCTGAGGATGACTGTCTTGGAGAGGGGTGTGGCCTTGGTGAAGAAGTTGAGGTAGTTGAGAGCAAAGATCAGCTGGACTGGCTCGTTCATCTCAATACTGACCTAAGAGGAAGGAATGGGAGAGAAAATATTTAATTCAACATCGAAGCTTCCAGTGATCCCAGACAAAACTGCAAATCTGTTGTCCAAGAGAACAACCGTTACCGAGCTGATGGCCATTCTGGTTGACATGTTCATTGTCCATCTGATATGCAGTTTCTCACACTTCACCCCAGGGATGAAATGATATAGGGCACTATATAGGGAATAATTTGGGATACAGACCCAGGTCTCCTCCCCATACGTACCGCTTCCTCCTCCTTGTCCACATTGCTGGTTTGGGACAGCTTGACGTTGCCAGTGCCCAGCTCTCCCGTGGCCGAGAACTTAACGCCATCCTTGGCGCAAGAGATCATGACGGCGTCACCAATCTGAGACAGGTCACGGCAGATACGGGCAAACTCCCCCGATGGCATCTTGACCACACAGCTGTACTCCTGCTCCTAGAGGGTAAGAGAGGGGTGAGAACGTGACAACCAACATGGCATGGTCTGGTGACAAACGCTACTGCCACAAGTATGGTTCAAATAGCACACTGAAGAGAAGTTTAGAACTTTTACTTAATGGAATATTGGGAGAACACTTACTGGGATTCCCAACTGCTCTACATCGAGATCCATCAACTTCATCTCATAGTCCGACACCTTCTCCTGGTCTAAGAGAAGAACAGGTTAACACTGACATCTAATTAAACATTAAATACATGACCAAGCATATATGATAGCAGTGGTTTACCATGGGTCCTGAGAATTCAAGTCTTCCTACAACAAATCTAATAGATCTAGCAATCTATCATTCCAGCTGCAAAATGAAATTTCCCTACTGTAAAAGTATAGATATTGCTTGATGGAGAAAGGTACTCACTGAGTGTCTCGAAGACTAGGGCGAGTGTGTCTGCGTTGTCCTCTGCTCTGAGAGTGATAATGTCTTCATTCCCAGCACACTTCAGGATCTTTGACATACTAGGAGGGAGAGTGGTAGACCAGTCATAATTTCACTCAAAAAAACTTGCTGAAGCACAAAATATGAAAATTGATTTGATATGCTTTGTTTATACGGCAATATTTGTATTAGCATATTTAAACCTGCCCTTTCCATAGGCTGCGTATGTCAATCAAATGCAACTTTGGTTAGGCCGTCATGACACTGCACAGAGCACCATTGTCTAGAAGCTCTGCTACACGTTAGTGGTTAAATTATACATAAGCATTTATGAGATAATATACAAAGTGATTTCATATAGCTGGTAAACGTGATCGTATGCTCCATTTAGCAAACAGCCAACTTCAAATAATGGTGACTGACGTCACCTGAACTTGGCGGGTTCGCGAAATTCCCGCCAACCTTCAACCAGCGATTTGGCGCTCAAGTGACGTCACTTTCAAAAGGCGGCTTTATTACATGCATGTTACGCTGCAACCGGTCGATAATATCAGTTTTCCAGGAAAAACATTGTCTACAGACTTTTAACTTCTGAAAATAACACGAGGCGTTGCAAGAGACGAACGTCTAAAATTTCCTCAACACAGTAAAAATTAGAATACTAAAGCCACGCCAACAAAATAACATGGTTAACTTAGCTTACTAGCGACAATGAAAAATCTTAAACTAGTTACCTCCTTGCTAAACTAACGACATTATTGTTCTCTAGGCAAAGTAACTAACCTTGACAATCATGCTGTCATACTCAAAATCAGTTCCACTAACCTGCTAAGATTGACTCCCATTGCGAGGTTGCGGTCACAACGGTAGGAGTCGAATCCGTCGCTGCGGAGAGTGAGCTGAACTAGGGAGACGTGGGACGAGTCCATACTCTGAAGAGAGATACCCGACGAGCTCACGTCCCAACAGGCCTCGGTGATCAGGTCCTTCAGAGCCTCCAAAACCTTCTTCAGGATGGATCCCTGTACCAAGCGAGCCTCAAACATTGTCGAGTCTGTTTGTATGTAGTAGAAATACAAAATTATTTCCTGAGACCTTCTCCTTCAACTTTGGTCCTGCAGTCTAAAAAAGCAGGCTTGGATAAAAAAAAATGTAAAAAAGAGCTCCCTTCCCAAAATGCGACAAGAGTTCTCTCTTCTCTAGTTGGAGGGGAAACGGTCTGTGGATCATGAACGCGCGCTAAAGTGTCGTTTAAAGCGTCATTCGTCATTTCCGTTTAATAATGGGCGCCTTCGGCTCCTCCCACTGAAGAAATTGAGGCACAATAATCTCTATCTTTGATATAGTTTTAGGCACTTGTTCATACGCATACGTTGATCCAAAAATGGTATACCTATTTCCAAAATAAGGAAGTTCGATGGCGCCAAATGTTCTCCAGCTTAATTTTCAAAACAGTAAAATGACTCCGATATTTCGACCGTAGCTATGCATACATGTTCTCTGGTTTTACTTTATTTGACTCATATTTATTACTTTAACCCATTCGTTTGAGTGATATGCAACTGTCTATGCGCTGCTGCATTAGGTTTGTCTGAGCTTTCCCAGCTTGCATTTTTGTGTGACTTTGTCATAAATTCCTGTTTTGTTGCAAACAGTCCATGCACCATGACAAATGTAATACATTTGAATATGGAATATACATGAATATGGAAACTATAGCTTCCATATTCAGCATACAATTGGTTAAAAATGGATTTCCCAAAATATATATATGTGATTGGTGGCCTACCTCTAACCTATATACCTGCCATTCCACAATTCCTGGTCCTACAGATGTTAACATTGGTTATTGAAATAAGTAAACATTGAAAATCGATTATTTTATTGAAGCACACAACCATTTGACTTGCCACTCATCTCAAGTTTCACGTGTATAAAATGGATGAACACAGAGCATGTCATTTCTCCCCTGAGAGTATTCAATACAGTGACTCATGTTAGATATGGGGGTAAAACATTTGGGACACTTAAGGTTGGATGGATATATATTAGCATGATCTTAGAAACAGAATCTATCGAACAACAACCTGAGCTCTTGGAATGTTTGAAATTAACTGCCAATATCACACCATTGATGGATGTCTGTTCTTATTCTTTGTGTAATATATCAAATTATACTGGCACTAACATATTAGGACGGTTATCTGTGATATAACTCAGGACAGAGTAGGGTACATTCTACACATTCTTATATCACAAGGTTGCTAAGCACTGGGCAGGGTGTAGTTGGGTTGCTAGGCGCTGGGCAGGATGTAGTTGGTAGCCATGGCAAGGACTGGCGCTCCGGTGGGTACACCGGGGAAGGGGCCGCTGGAGCCAGCGATGTCGATGTGAGAGTATGGCAGAGGATTGCCAGAGTCCACACCATACTAATGGAGGGAAACAAACAAACGAACACAGATTATGTTCGATCCAGGGCTGTGAAAAGAGCTGGAGCATTGTGTGTCTGTGTGGTGTGGGATGTGTACCTTGTCCAGCCCAGAGGCCATGATGAGGAAGGCGGCGGGGGTCTGATGTCCGCGGGGAGTAGCAGAGGATGGCAGGTTGTTGCTCTGCAGAATCTCCTCGTACTCAGACTTCCCCTTATGAAAGTCATAGTCCTCACGCCTGATACTGGACACCTCAAACAGATCACCCAGCACCTCCCCCGCTACACAGAGGGAGAAAGAAATAGGACTAACAGGTTAAACCATGTCCAACCCAGAAAACCCACATTCAGACCTGTAAACCCTGGTTTGAATGAATAGTATCCTGTATGTACAGTGGGGCAAAAAAGTATTTAGTCAGCCACCAATTGTACAAGTTCTCCCACTTAAAAAGATGAGGCCTGTCATTTTCATCATAGGTACACTTCAACTATGACAGACAAAATGCGAGAAAAAAAATCCAGAAAAACACATTGTAGGATTTTTTATGAATTTATTTGCAAATTATGGTGGAAAATAAGTATTTGGTCACCTACAAACAAGCAAGATTTCTGGCTCTCACAGACCAGTAACTTCTTTAAGAGGCTCCTCTGTCCTCCATTCGTTACATGTATTAATGGCACCTGTTTGAACTTGTTATCAGTATAAAAGACACCTGTCCACAACCTCAAACAGTCACACTCCAAACTCCACTATGGCCAAGACCAAAGAGCTGTCAAAGGCCACCAGAAACAAAATTGTAGACCTGCACCAGGCTGGGAAGACTGAATCTGCAATAGGTAAGCAGCTTGGTTTGAAGAAATCAACTGTGGGAGCAATTATTAGGAAATGGAAGACATACAAGACCACTGATAATCTCCCTCGACCTGGGGCTCCACGCAAGATCTCACCCCGTGGGGTCAAAATGATCACAAGAACGATGAGCAAAAATTCCAGAACCACACAGGGGGACCTAGTGAATGACCTGCAGAGAGCTGGGACCAAAGTAACAAAGCCTACCATCAGTAACAAAATACGCCGCCAGGGACTCAAATCCTGCAGTGCCAGACGTGTCCCCCTGCTTAAGCCAGTACATGTCCAGGCCCGTCTGAAGTTTGCTAGAGAGCATTTGGATGATCCAGAAGATTGGGAGAATGTCATATGGTCAGATGAAACCAAAATATAACTTTTTGGTAAAAACTCAACTCGTCTTGTTTGGAGGACAAAGAATACCTACTGTGAAGCATGGGGTGGAAACATCATGCTTTGGGGCTGTTTTTCTGCAAAGGGACCAGGACGACTGATCCGTGTAAAGGAAAGAATGGGGCCATGTATCGTGACATTTTGAGTGAAAACCTCCTTCCATCAGCAAGGGCATTGAAGATGAAACGTGGCTGGGTCTTTCAGCATGACAATGATCCCAAACACACCGCCCGGGCAACGAACGAGTGGCTTCGTAAGAAGCATTTCAAGGCCCTGGAGTGGCCTAGCCAGTCTCCAGATCTCAACCCCATAGAAAATCTTTGGAGAGAGTTGAAAGTCCGTGTTGCCCAGCAACAGCCCCAAAACATCACTGCTCTAGAGGAGATCTGCATGGAGGAATGGGCCAAAATACCAGCAACAGTGTGTGAAAACCTTGTGAATACTTACAGAAAACATTTGACCTCTGTCATTACCAACAAAGTATTGAGAAAAACTTTTGTTATTGACCAAATACTTATTTTCCACCATCATTTGCAAATAAATTAATTCCTACAATGTGATTTTCTGGATTTTTTTTCTAATTTTGTCTGTCATAGTTGAAGTGTACCTATGATGAAAATTACAGGCCTCTCATCTTTTTAAGTGGGAGAACTTGCACAATTGGTGGCTGACTAAATGCTTTTTTTGCCCCACTGTATATGTATGCATGTGCGGAGCGTCTCACCTTTCTGCCACTGCCGGGCATTGCCAGAGCGTTGGGCAGCTCCGTTGTCCATGATGATCTAAAATGGGACAAAGTTTAATCAAACAAAATTGTCACCATGGCCAGTGTGTTGTATTGTACTGTGTGTGTATGGTAGAGTACAGTGTGTGTATATGGTCCAGTCCTCACAGAGTAGTTTGGTCCCATGGCTCTGATGGCGTGTCCTGTCAGAGTGGCAATGGTAAACAGCTGAGGAGACACCTCACATACCGCCTGGAAAGAGAGGAGATAGAGGGTGTCATTACACTTGACGATACACCCTGCCAAGAAATTAAACTTTAAACCTCATTTGACATTGTCATCAACAGCTAATCCCTAGAACGTCGCATGCAAACATATCCAGTGACACCTGTTTTGGGACTTAAACAGATATACGCAAACATTAAAGGTCTTGCCCCTTGACCTGGAAGGCGTATAAAGTCACTGACAGTCAGTCAGTTTTTGACAGGAAGAGGTGAGATTAAGGTGACAGAATGGGTTGGACAGGAGAAACCGAGGGAGAGATGGAGAGAAGAGGGAATAGAATTGTGTATTCTCACTTTCTCCTTCATTTCACAGAGCAGGTCGACCATCACCATGCGTCCCTCAGCGTCCGTGTTCCCCACACGAACTCTGCGACCCGCACGGGACACCACCAACTCATCAGCTACGTAGCAGTCTGAAAGAAGAGAACCACAACACACAACCCTTAAACCCTCATTCAGTCAGAGAGACAACACACAGAGAGAGATAGGAGAGAGGGAAGACGCCAACTGTACACTCATTAGGTGAAACTATAGAAATAGAATAATAAAAATAGATTTTCATATAAGATTCTATTTGTGAAACCCCTACGTCATCACACTGACCTGAGCCCACGCTGTTCCTGACCATCGCCATGGCACCGACCACCTTCAGATGCTTGGGCTTGAGTTTGGCCAGGACCTGACAGGACAGAACAGAGCTACATGTTAGCAGGAGAAGCAGACTATTTGAGGGACTATGAAACATCTCTAACTACCATCCTCTAGTGATAACTAGTGTCAAAGTGCTAGTTGTTGAACCTGGAAGAACCCAGCCACGGCAGCAGCACCACACTTGTCTCTGTGCATGCCAGCCATGAAGCCACCAGCCTTGATGTCAGCTCCACCGGTGTCATAGGTGATGCCCTGAGAGAAACACACACAAACATGTTACATCCAAAAACATGTTCATGACATGAGAACACCCCACCCCCTTTATCGCCACCATCATCTTCCCCTCTTCCACACTCTCCCTCTCACCTTGCCGACCAGCATCAGTGTGTGTTGGACTGGTCCTTCTCCACAGTACTGCAGCTTGATCACTCTGGCCTGGTGACGAGGCACAGCTATAAGAGACAAACACACAGATGAAAAACACAGACACACCAGACCTAGGTTCAAATACATGTGAATTTGAGTATCTGGTATTTAAAATACTTTTCTCTGTGTATTTGAGTATTTTCAAATAAACAGCCCAAAACAAGTACTTTTATTTGAGTATTTGAATGGTTATTTGTAAAAAAAAACAGATAGAATATCAAAAATTGAGAGCATTATCAAATACATGGGAGTGTATGAGTATTTTCAAATATTCAACTACTATTCAAATAAGAGATCTGAATACTTACTGTGAATGTATGTAAAAGTAATTGAGATATTTGAACCCAGGTCTGACACACACACTTACCATTGGCACAGCGGTTGACAGCAGCGAGGCAAGGGTACTCCTTCTCCAGCACCTTCAGATCACTCACCACATCTACCTGAGAAAGACAGGGTGGTTCAGCTTAATCACATTAACATATTAGTGAAATACATGAGACAAGTAGAGTTTAGATATGCTGGCACTACTAAAGGCTGGTAAAGAATGGAGAGCTTATCTGGGTAAAGTCATATTCCCCAAAATTAAAGGTGATTGCATCTCCCAAAAAGACTGCAACAAAGCTTTGACAAAGACCGATAGCTTTTTTAACTAATAAAAAAAGCACCTGAATCACAAAATCACTTTGTTGTTGCCGTCTTTTTGGGAGATAGAAATCACCTTTTCCTTTTTGGATATATGAGAAAATCATCTCTCACCTGCACTGGGCTGTCCTTAAAGAGGGCCTGGATGTACTCAGCTACACGAGGAGCAGCCATCCTCTCAGGATCGGACCCTCCTATGTCGCGGCAAGCCAGCCTGGAGAAAGAGAGAAAGAGAGAAAGAGAGAGAGAAAGAGAGAAAGAGAGAAAGAGAGAAAGAGAGAAAGAGAGAAAGAGAGAAAGAGAGAAAGAGAGAAAGAGAGAAAGAGAGAAAGAGAGAGATTGCTTTTTTAAACTAACAAAAAAAAGATTTTTCAGATCTAATGCATTTAAAAACCTCTCCCCATAAGAGGGATCACTAAGTTGTGAATATGTGTGTGTGTGACCCACCGTCCACTCTCCAGAGCAGAGGCCAGATCCACCAACTCCTTCCCCTGGGCCTCCTGGTCCACCCACAGCCCCAGAACACACACCTTATACTGGCTAGGCTTCACAGACGCCTCCCTCACTTCCAGAGGCTGAGAGAGAGAAGGAGATGGAAAAAGAGAGAGGGAGAAAAAGAGAGAATAAATGTCAGCACCATATTTGGTGCAAGATAATTGATTTTCTAGAGCTCCATATGTGTGCAAAGTTTATTTGAATAAGGGTCTAGGGGTTTATGGGCACAGGAGTGCCTGAAAGTTCTTCGGGTCGAAATGTTGCACAATAAAAAACAACTATGGGAGCATTAATCAGTGTACTGGTATCTATTCTGTTTTTCATAGGATAGTTCTCACCATGTAGAGGGCGTGCAGGGCACCTAGGGCAGCCACCAGGGTGCTCCTGTCATAGCTGCTATGGCGAGGACAGACCAGAAGGGGGCGCTGCATGCCTGCTTTCATGGCCCTGAAGAAACACCCAGAGAGTATATGGTAATGAATGGGAGACACACACACACAGCGTAACCTCTTGATACCATTTGTGTGTGTGGTGTTGACTGACCTCTTGATGCCATTAACAGCTGCGTCACTGAAGCGTCTGACATCATCGTAGTCCCGGTTAACGGGCCCAGTGGACGCAAACACCAAGCGGTTACCAGGCAACCCCGGAACCTTCAACACCACCACCTCATCTCCCAGACCACAGTCCACCTAGAAGAGAAAGGGAGAAAGGAGAGAGATGGAGGAAAAATGTAGGGCTATATTCATCTATCTATCTATATGCTGTTGTGTGACTCACAGAGCTGTAGTCCAGCAGAGGTGCTTTCAGACATTGCAGCTCCTTGGGCAGCGTGTCATAACTCTGCGTCACCAAGACTATTCCATCATAACTGGAGAGAACACACACAGTTAGATCTCACACACACACACACACACACACACACACACACACACACTTAATACTCACTTCTGGCTCTTACAGTCAGTGGTCCACTCGATGGGCTGGACACTATGGACAGTGGTGGAAAAAGTACCCAATTGTCATACTTGAGTAAAAGTAAAGATACCTTAATAGAAAAATGACTCAAGTAAATGTGAAAGTCACCCAATAAAATACTAGAGTAAAAGTATTTAGTTTTAAATATACTTAAGTATCAAATGTAAAAATGTAATTTGTAAAATATACTAAAGTACCAAAAGTGAAAATAATTTCACATTCCTTATATTAAGCAAACCAGAGGGCACAATGTTTGTGTGTCATTATTTTAGGGATAGCCAGGGGACACTCCAAAACTCAGACATTTACAAACAAAGCATGCGTGTTTAGTGAGTCCACCAGACCAGAGACAGTAGGGATGTTCTCTTGATTATGTCTGAACTGTCCTGCTAAGCATTCGAAATGTAGCTAGTACTTTTGAGGGTCAGGGAAAATGTATGGAGTAAAATTACATTATTTTCATCAGGAATGTAGTGGAGTAAAAGTGGTCAAAAATATAAAGTAAAGATGCCCCCCAAAAACTACTTAATTAAGTAGTACTTTAAAGTATTTTTACCTTAGTACTTTACACTTCTGACTATAGAGAGAAACATTAATTACAGCTCAATATTACTGGTCTTGAAGGTCCAACTCACAAACCTGGTCCCAGATTTGTATGTGACCTTGTCAACCCCATTGCAGTCATTGTCAAGCCAAACATTGTTAAGCATGATAATGAATGACACGGAGTTGGAAATCATTATAGTACACACTGGATCTCTGGTTACCAACTCAGAATAATACAGTGAGCTGTTTTGACTGCAGAGAAAGGTGAGATAATGTATTGCTTTGCTTTCCTGTTTGGTATTCTCTGCTGCAGGGTTAGCGATTTCACTGAGACTGTGTCAAAGTCTGTCTTGCAGAGAAACCTTTGGCCTCTAGATAATCTGCAAGACTCGTATACACGCGGCCTGTTAAGACTCCCTGGTTATCTCTAAAGGCACACATAGTCAAGGGGATATCGCTTTTACCTGCCCAATTCATCCACAACGCACAAGGAACAGAGAGACCTTTGAGATCCACTTTATGTTGAGTTGCAGACCATATGAGTCCGACTCAGTATTTACGTATCTCGCCATAGAACGAACCATGCCTTCAGATTGAAATGGAAGGGGTGTTCTAAAGACCAGTGTTACCTTTCTCTCACCCTCCCTTTCCTGTAATGTGGAGATTCATGCATTTGTCACAAGAATAACATGTCATGCAGGGAGACTATTATATCTCCAAAAACAAGGAACACGATCTAGGAACAGAAAGTGAAAATGGCAGATTCTATTTTTTGCCATAGGCCAAGACAAACTGGGCTGTAATAAAAAGCTAGTTCGCAGCTACTTGAATGCAAAATTGCAACTATCTTGCTAATCAGCCTGTCTGTAAAAACAATAGACAGTCCTTGCGAATTGATCAAGTGGATTTAAATATGCATGCAATCCTGTCGAACAAAGCCACGGCTCAAGAAGTTAGTTCGCTCATTCATACCAGATAACAATTGATCCTGCACACATGCATTTCACAAAGTACATTTTCTGACCGAATCTTTGCACGGAAAACAGCTAAATAATATGAATCGGTAGGCTTACCGGGCACACATTGCTGTCCTTCCGACGTCTAGAGGGAAAGAGACAGCAAGCTGACAGAACGAAGCCTCCCTCTGGTTGATCACCTGATTTATCAACGTTCTTTAAATTTAATCATGGGAATTGTAGTTTATACATAGCAATTACTTATCGTCTCGGTCGCGGAAATGTATGCAGATTATCCATAGAAATTGTTCAGATAATCAATTGTAAGTGTTACTTATGATGCACATGCTAGAGAGCATTGACCTTTGATCTCACATACTGTGAGCACTGAGTGACAGTATACAGTAAACTAAACTACAAACACTGACCAGGAAGTGCACTTCTGTGCATATCTGTTCTGTAGACAAACTAGCAAGGCGAGTTTATTGATCTTCGGTCCAAAGTGCAATAATGAGACGATTTACAAGACGTTTGACCTGATTTATATGATGTCGGTAAAAACCAGCTACTTTTCATTGACTAGATTGTATTAGCAGATTTTGGTTGTGCAACGTAGAGTATATGTTGCTGGCTGCGTAATGTATACACCAGTTCCACAGCATAGGGACAAGGGGTTAATTTGGGATTGGGCACAAGCGTTACAAGTGTTGTCTGTTGTGGTCCTCAGTGCTTGACTTCAGCAAGAACTCACCGGAGTTGACTACTGGCACCTAAAATGTTCTACTGCTTGAGCTCCTGTTCCTCTAATAGAATAGGAACTCATACGTATTGTGACGCTCCTGTACCATAATGAAGTGTTCCTGTATATGCGAGTATTTCAGAGAGGTGACGTGGTTGAGTGTCAGATAGAACAGCTGGGGGTAATAGCAACAATGTTGTCTAACCTATGACTCCTGAAGCAGCCAGCCCATTGGTCAGCTCTTTTTTTAATCAACCAATCATTATGATTGATAGATTCAGCTCTCGTTTGGACCAAAGTGGCATTATTCTACTGTACTGTAAATCAGGTCACAAATCCAAGCAATGTTTTGTGTGTAAATTCTGTCAATCTAACTCATGTTGCATATATTTTGTGGAATTCTTGTAGATTCGACTAGATTACTTATCAATTCAAGCTCTGTGTGTGTTCGGTGATCATTCTTATACAAAACATCTGTTGTCATACTAAAATACCACTCACATGGCTAAATGCATGATGAGTCTTTACAGAAGTCAAGTGTGCTATAACAATGTTTCCATCCCAAATGGCACCCTATTACCTACATGACCACAGACCAAAAGTAGTGCACTATATAGGGAATAGGATGCCATTTGTGATGCAAACAGTGTCATAAAGAATATATTTTTACCTAGACAATTAGATTAAGCAGGACTACCATTAATAATTGTGATAAATATTCATGGGGGTCATTATGACTCATATCACTGTTATATTTCTTTGACAATAGATATACTCAGTGGTCAGTTTATTTAGGTACACCCAGCTATACTGAACAAAATAAAACACAAAATGCAACAACTTCAAAGATTTTAATGAGTTAAATGAACTTGAAGGAAATTAGTCAATTGAAATACATTCATTAGGCCCTAATCTATGGATTTCATATGACTGGGAATACAGACAGGCAACTGTTGGTCACAGATACCTTAAAAAAAAAGGTAGGGGTATGGAACTGAAAACCAGTCAGTATCAGGCGTGACCACCATTTGCCTCATGCAGCGCAACACAACTCCTTCGCATAGAGTTGATCAGGCTGTTGATTGTGGCCTGTGGAATGTTGTCCCACTCTTTAATGGCTGTGCGAAGTTGCTGGATATTGGCAGGAACTGGAACACGCTGTTGTACAAGTCGATCCAGAGCATCCCGAACAGGCTCAATGGGTGACATGTCTGGTGAGTATGCAGGCCATGGAAGAACTGGGACATTTTCTGCTTCCAGGAATTGTGTACAGGTCCTTGTGATGTGGGGCCGTGCATTATCATGTTGAAACATTAGGTGATGGCGACGGATGAATGGCAAGACAAATGGGCCTCAGGATCTCGTCACAGTATCTCTATGCAATCAAAAATTGCCATCGATAAAATGTTTGTTGTCCGCAGCTTATGCTTGCCCATACCATAACCTCACCGCCACCCCTCTGTTCACAAAGTTGACATCAGCATACTGCTTGCCCACACATGAACCCTCCAGGACACCTGATGTCACCTGATGTTCAGGACACCCGATGTCACAGGAAGGCCCAAAAGATCAAGGACAACAACCATCCGAGCCACTGCCTGTTCACCCCGCTATCATCCAGAAGGCGAGATCAGTACAGGTACGTCAAAGCTGGGACCGAGAGACTGAAAAACAGTTTATCTCGAGGCCATCAGACTGTTAAATAGCCATCACTAGCACAGAGGCTGCTGCCCTATATAAACTCAGCAAAAAAAGGACCCTGTCTTTCAAAGAAAAACAGTAAAAATCCAAATAACTTAACAGATCTTCATTGTAAAGGGTTTATACACAGTTTCCCATGCTTGTTCAATGAACCATAAACAATGAATGAACATGCACCTGTGGAACAGTCGTTAAGACACTAACAGCTTGCAGATAATTACCTACTAAGGTCACAGTTCTGGAAACTTAGGACACTAAAGAGGCCTTTCTACTGACTCTGAAAAACACCAAAAGAAAGATGCCCAGAGTCCCTGCTGATCTGCGTGAACGTGATGTGGCCAGCGCAATAAATTGCAATGTCTGTACTGTGAGACGCCTAAGACAGCGCTACAGGGAGACAGGACGGACAGCTGATTGTCCTCGCAGTGGCAGACCACGTGTAACAACATCTGCACAGGATCGGTACATCCAAACATCACACCTGCGGGACAGGTACAGGATGGCAACAACAACTGCCCGAGTTACATCAAGAACGCACAATCCCTCCATCAGTGCTCAGACTGTCCGCAATATGCTGAGGAAGGCTGGACTGAGGGCTTGTAGGCCTGTTGTAGGCAGGTCCTCACCAGACATCACCGGCAACAATGTCACCTATGGGCACAAACTCACCGTTGCTGGACCAGACAGGACTGGCAAAAAGTGCTCTTTACTGACGAGTTAAGGTTTTGTCTCACCAGGGGTGATGGTCGGATTCGCGTTTATCGTTGAAGGAATGAGCGTTACACCGAGGCCTGTACTCTGGAGCGGGATCGATTTGGAGGTGGAGGATCCGTCATGGTCTGGGGCGGTGTGTCACAGCATCAGACTGAGCTTGTTGTCATTGCAGGAAATCTCAACGCTGTGCGTTACAGGGAAGACATCCTTCTCCCTCATGTGGTACCCTTCCTCCAACATATCAATGTTTGTGCACAAAACTTGAGATACGCTTTTTGTGCTTATGGATAATTTCAGGGATTTTTTATTTCAACTCATGAAACATGGGACCAGCACATTCTATATGTCGCGTTTTATTTATGATCAGTGCAGTACCGGGTTGAACCCCCCTTTGCCTCCAGAACAGACAGAATTCTTCAGGGCATGGATTCTACTTTATATAGCAAGCCACAGTCCCATGAGTCACTGTCTGTAGGTGTGAACCATTTTCATGAATGGGGTGGTGTACCTAATAAAACAGACAACTGAGTGTATGAGGGTAGATGTGGGCACAGATAAGATTCCAGTGTGTGCAGGAATAGCAGCTGCTTACCATGAGGCAGTGTGGCAGCTGTAAAGGTATTGCTCTGAGTCAGCTGTTATGGGCAGCTCATCTTCTCTGTATAGAGATGGTGGCTTTGGTCTCCATGATTCAATCAGACATATGTATGACCTTGGAAATATTAAATATCTGGGTCCACTGCAGCTCAATGCTCTACGGTAGATACATATTTTGTATTGGAAACATTATACCTGGTTAGTCTCACCATCAGACAGTGGCCTCTCCTGTGGCACTTACACAAACACAAGTGTTTACTGTGTCAAACACAGCCCAGAGATACCCACTTAATCTAAATGCAAAGTGCGAGACCGAAAGAGAGAGCTGAAGGCTATTGATTATTCAAGGGCAATAGAGGTAAAATGCACAGCCAGCCTGTCACATCTCTGATTACAAATGCTGCCATTTGTTCAGACCAACACAAGGTGGTAGTAGTGTGTCATAAGACGTCTTCTGACATTCAGACGGTATCTAATCTCTGCCATCTCTTGAAATAGTCTGCATGCTATATTGTTGCCTTACAAGACAACTGATTTGACTTATTTCCATCTGTTCAAATGTTTCTTACACATGTTGTCTTCTACAGTATGTAAGGGTGAATTATTTGACCTCAACTCATCTTCCCATGTTTTTGCTCTGTCCAGCCACTTCTCCCAGGTTAAGTATGGATTGCTCTCTCTTTGTTATTCAGTGACCCCCCCCATCCCCTGGTTGTTCATGCTCTCCTGGGCTCTGATTCAGCACATCAAGACAGATATAAAATATACTGTCTAGAACAGCGATGTTAGAAACGCACTACCTGGAACAAGCATGATAGAAATACACTGCCTACAACCAACATAAAGTACACTGCCTAGAACAGGCATGCTAGAAGTATAATATATATATATATATATATATATATTTATTATCAGTCAAACTTTTGAACACACTCATTCAAGGGTTTTTCTTTGTTTTTACTATTGTCTACATTGTAGAATAATAGTGAAGACATCAAAAGTCTGAAATAACATATGGAATCATGTAGCAACATTTAAATCTATTTTAGATTCTTCAAATAGCCACCCTTTGCCTTGATGATTGTTAAGAGTGTGCAAAGCTTTCGCTTAACCAACTTCACCTGGAACAGTCTTGAAGGAGTTCCCACATATGCTGAGCACTTGTTAGCTGCTTTTTCTTCACTCTGCGGTCCAACTCATCCCAAACCATCTCAATTGTGTTGAGGTTGGGTGATTGTGGAGGCCAGGTCATCTGATGCAGAACTCAATCTCATTCTTGGTCAAATAGCCCTTACACAACCTGGAGGTGTGTTGGGTCATTGTCCTGTTGAAAAACAAATGAAAAACAAATGGTCCCACTAAGCCCAAACCAGATGGGATGGCGTGTCGCTGCAGAATGTGTGCCTTGAATTCAAAATAAATCACTGACAGTGTTACCAGCAAAGCACCCACACACCACCTCCTCCTCCATGCTTCACGATGAGAACCACACATGCGTAGATAATCCATTCACATACTCTGAGTCTCACAAAGACACGGCAGTTGGAACCAAAAATCACAAATTTGGACTCATCAGACCAAAGAACAGATTTCCACCAATCTAATGTCCATTGGTCGTGTTTCGTTGCCCAATTAAGTCTCTTCTTCTTATTGGTATCCTTTAGGAGTGGTTTATTTGCAGCAATTCGACCATGAAGGCCTGTGTAGCATTTATTTGGGCTGCAATCTGAGGTGCAGTTAACTCTAATGAACTTATCCTCTGCAGCAGAGATAACTCTGGGTCTTCCTTTCCTCTGACGTTCCTCATGAGAGCCAGTTTCATCATAATGCTTGATGGTTTTTGGGCGGCAGGGTAGCCTAGTGGTTAGAGCGTTGGAATAGTAACCGAAAGGTTGCAAGTTCGATTCCCCGAGCTGACAAGGTCGTTCTGCCCCTGAACAGGCAGTTAACCCGCCGTTCCTAGGCCGTCATTGAAAATAAGAATTTGTTCTTAACTGACTTGCCTAGTAAAATAAAGGTTAAAAAAAATTCATGCAGTCTCTGAACAGTTGATGTGTCTGTTACTCGAACGCTGTGTAGCATTTATTTTGGCTGTAATCTGAGGTGCAGGTAACTCTAATGAACTTATCCTTTGCAGCAGAGATAACTCTGGGTCTTCCTTTCCTGTGACGGTCCTCATGAGAGCCAGTTTCATCATAGTGCTTGATGGTTTTTGCGACTGCACTTGAAGAAACGTTCAAAGTTCTTGATATTTTCTGTACTGACTGACCTTCATGTCTTAAAGTAATGATGGACTGTCGTTTCTCATTGCTTATTTGAGCTGTTCTTGACATAATATGGACTTGGTCTTTTCCCAAATAGGACTCTCTTCTGTATACCACCCCTACCCTGTCACAACACAACTGACTGGCTCAAATGCATTAAGGAAAGAAATTCCACAAATGAACTTAAGGCACACCTGTTAAATGAAATGCATTCCAGGTGACTACCTCATGAAGCTGGTTGAGAATGCCAAGAGTGTGCAAAGCTCAAAATCAAATAAAATTTTATTTGTCACATACACATGGTTAGCAGATGTTAATGCGAGTGTAGCGAAATGCTTGTGCTTCTAGTTCCGACAATGCAGTAATAACCAACAAGTAATCTAGATAACAATTCCAAAACTACTACCTTATAGACAAGTGTAAGGGGATAAAGAATATGTACATAAAGATATATGAATGAGTGATGGTACAGAGCGGCATAGGCAAGATACAGTAGATGGTATTGAGTACAGTTTATACATATGAGATGAGTATGTAAACAAAGTGGCATAGTTAAAGTGGCTAGTGATACATGTATTACATAAAGATGCAGTAGATGATATAGAGTACAGTATATACGTATACATATGAGATGAATAATGTAGGGTATGTAAACATTATATTAGGTAGCATTGTTTAAAGTGGCTAGTGATATATTTTACATAATTTCCCATCAATTCCCATTATCAAAGTGGCTGGAGTTGAGTCAGTGTGTTGGCAGCAGCCACTCAATGTTAGTGGTGGCTGTTTAACAGTCTGATGGCCTTGAGATGGAAGCTGTTTTTCAGTCTCTCGGTCCCAGCTTTGATGCACCTGTACTGACCTCGCCTTCTGGATGATAGCGGGGTGAACAGGCAGTGGCTCGGGTGGTTGTTGTCCTTGATGATCTTTATGGCCTTCCTGTGACATTGGGTGGTGTAGGTGTCCTGGAGGGCAGGTAGTTTGCCCCCAGTGAGGCGTTGTGCAGACCTCACTACCCTCTGGAGAGCCTTACGGTTGTGGGCGGAGCAGTTGCCGTACCAGGCGGTGATACAGCCCGACAGGATGCTCTCGATTGTGCATATGTAGAAGTTTGTGAGTGCTTTTGGTGACAAGCCGAATTTCTTCAGCCTCCTGAGGTTGAAGAGGCGCTGCTGCGCCTTCTTCACAATGCGGTCTGTGTGGGTGGACCAATTCAGTTTGTCTGTGATGTGTACGCCGAGGAACTTAAAACTTACGACCCTCTCCACTGCTGTTCCATCAATGTGGATAGGGGGGTGTTCCCTCTGCTTTTTCCTGAAGTCCACAATCATCTCCTTAGTTTTGTTGACGTTGAGTGTGAGGTTATTTTCCTGACACCACACTCCGAGGGCCCTCACCTCCTCCCTGTAGGCCGTCTCATCGTTGTTGGTAATCAAGCCTACCACTGTTGTGTCATCCTCAAACTTGATGATTGAGTTGGAGGCGTGCGTGGCCACACAGTCGTGGGTGAACAGGGAGTACAGGAGAGGGCTCAGAACGAGGAGGATCAGTGTTGAGGATCAGCGAGGTGGAGATGTTGTTGCCTACCCTCACCACCTGGGGGCGGCCCGTCAGGAAGTTCAGTACCCAGTTGCACAGGGCGGGGTCGAGACCCAGGGTCTCGAACTTGATGACGAGCTTGGAGGGCACTAGGGTGTTAAATGCCGAGCTGTAGTCGATGAACAGCATTCTCACATAGGTATTCCTCTTGTCCAGATGGGTTAGGGCAGTGTGCAGTGTGGTTGAGATTGCATCGTCTGTGGACCTATTTGGGCGGTAAGCAAATTGGAGTGGGTCTAGGGTGTCAGGTAGGGTGGAGGTGATATCGTCCTTGACTAGTCTCTCAAAGCACTTCATGTTGACGGAAGTGAGCGCTACGGGGCGGTAGTCGTTTAGCTCAGTTACCTTAGCTTTCTTGGGAACAGGAACAATGGTGGCACTCTTGAAGCATGTGGGAACAACAGACTGGGATAGGGATTGATTGTATATGTCCGTAAACACACCAGCCAGCTGGTCTGCGCATGCTCTGAGGGCGCGGCTGGGGATGCGTTTGGGCCTGCAGCCTTGCGAGGGTTAACACGTTTAAATGTTTTCCTCATGTCGGCTGCAGTGAAGGAGAGTCCGCATGTTTTGGTTGCGGGTCGTGTCAGTGGCACTGTATTGTCCTCAAAGCGGGCAAAAAGGTTATTTAGTCTGTCTGGGAGCAAGACATCCTGGTCCGTGACGGGGCTGGTTTTCTTTTTGTAATCCGTGATTGACTGTAGACCCTGCCACATACCTCATGTGTCTGAGCCGTTGAATTGAGATTCTACTTTGTCTCTATACTGACGCATAGCTTGTTTGATTGCCTTGCGGAGGGAATAGCTACACTGTTTGTATTTGGTCATGTTTCCGGTCACCTTGCCCTGATTAAAAGCAGTGGTTCGTGCTTTCAGTTTCACCGAATGCTGCCATCAATCCACGGTTTCTGGTTTGGGAATGTTTTAATCGTTGCTATGGGAACGACATCTTCAACGCACATTCTAATGAACTCGCACACCGAATCAGCGTATTCGTCAATGTTGTTGTCTGACGCAATACGAAACATATCCCAGTCCACGTGATGGAAGCAGTCTTGGAGTGTGGAATCAGATTGGTCGGACCAGCGTTGAACAGACCTCAGTGTGGGAGCTTCTTGTTTTAGTTTCTGTCTGTAGGCAGGGATCAACAAAATGGAGTCGTGGTCAGCTTTTCCGAAAGGAGGGCGGGGCAGGGCCTTATATGCGTCGCGGAAGTTAGAATAGCAGCGATCCAAGGTTTGGTTGCGCAATCGATATGCTGATACAATTTAGGGAGTCTTGTTTTCAGATTAGCCTTGTTAAAATCCCCAGCTACAATGAATGCAGCCTCAGGATGTATGGATTCCAGTTAGCAAAGAGTCAAATAAAGTTTGTTCAGAGCCATCGATGTGTCTGCTTGGGGGGGGAATATATACGGCTGTGATTATAATCGAAGAGAATTCCCTTGGTAGATAATGCGGTCGACATTTCATTGTGAGGAATTCTAAATCAGGTGAACAGAAGGACTTGAGTTCCTGTATGCTTTTGTGACCACACCACGTCTCGTTAGCCATAAGGCATACGCCCCCGCCCCTCTTCTTACCAGAAAGATGTTTGTTTCTGTCGGCGCCATGCGTGGAGATACCAGCTGGCTGCACCGACTCCGATAGCGTCTCTCCAGTGAGCCATGTTTCCGTGAAGCAAAGAACGTTACAGTCTCTGATGTCCCTCTGGAATGCTACCCTTGCTCGGATTTTATCAACCTTGTTGTCAAGAGACTGGACATTGGTGAGAAGTATACTGGGGAGTGGTGCACGATGAGCCCGTCTCCGGAGTCTGACCAGAAGACCGCTACGTTTCCCTCTTTTACGAAGTCGTTTTTTTGGGTCGCCGGCTGGGATCCATTCCGTTGTCCTGGGTGAAAGGCAGAACACAGGATCCGCTTCGCGAAAGTCATATTCTTGGTCGTACTGATGGTGAGTTGACGCTGCTCTTATATTCAGTAGTTCTTCTCGACTGTATGTAATGAAACCTAAGATGACCTGGGGTACTAATGTAAGAAATAACACAGTTAACTGCATAGTTTCCTAGGAACGTGAAGCGAGGCGGCCATCTCTGTCGGCGCCGGAAGTAGAGCTGTCATCAAGGCAAAGGGTGGCTACTTTTAAGAATCTATAAAATATATTTTGATTTGTTTAACACTTTTTTGGTTACTACATGATTCCATGTGTTATTTCATAGTTGATGTCTTCACTATTATTCTACAATGTAGAAAATAGTAAAAATAAAGAAAAACCCTTGAATGAGTAGGTGTGTCCAAACTTTTGATTGGTACTGTATATGTTCTTAATTTTCATTGGACATAAAAAACATTAACATTTTGGGAAATCTGTTCTAAAGTATTTCCATGCATAACAGTGATCATATACAAATGTAAGCAAGGTTTGAAATGATTTAGTTTCATTTATTATATATATATGTTTGCTAGTTTAGGGTTGGAGTAAAAACCTATACGATGGTAGCTCTCCAGAAATAGGGTTGGAGAGCCCTGGCCTAGAACAGTTATAGATATACACTGCCAAGAACAGGAATGATAGAAATATACTGCCTAGACTTGATAAGACTCAAGAGTTCTAATCTAAACTGACCTCTAGTCCATAAACCACTGTTAATTATGTGAACACTTGGCAAACAATAAACTGAATGGCTGCCCACACATTAGTTTTATAGGGATTGTTCTCAATCATTATGACCCTTATCACTTCTAATGGAGTGTGATGCTTCAGGTTTGTGAGAGCAGAGCAATGATGGATTCAGAAAATAAAAACATTTCTAGGTTTAATAACATCAACGTAACAAAGAGCATCATATGAAAAAAAATCTTGCTAGACACTTTCCACTGAGCTATTCTGCATCATTAACACTAGAAACACACATCTTCTCTCAATTTCTCTGGTGTGTCCAAAAATGTGAACTGTTCCAAGCCAAGTTATCACTATACATCTTTGGCCAAAGGCAACATCCAAACTGAAACAAGACCCAATGTTCCGGTCCATTATAGACTCATGCAAAGTCTTTTACTAAACTGAAACACGCATTGAGATTAAACAAAAAAAATGCCTGATGAGAACAGTAAAATGTAAACTTAATTCCAACGACTTGATCATGTAAACACATGAAAGTCAATAAGAGCAGGCTAAACATTATAGAGCTTCACTATATAGACTTTACTCTCATTCACTGCTTGGTCGTTCTCTTGTGGTGTGTGTGTGTTAGTCATAGAGGAACTGGGATATAAAGCTGTGGAGTTTCTGTCTGTTGTCTGTCTGTTGGAAGAGTGGACTGACTCCCAGGAACACACATCCTCTCTGCTGATCCTCAACCAGCACCTGACACACAAACACTATTTAGATACACGTGCAAGGACCAGTGAGTCACTGATAAAATGTTAATCATATACAGAGTGACTGCTTCTCACCCCCAGGTCTGTCAGCGTCCTGACTGTCACACGTGCCACCTCCTCTGAGCAGCTCTCTGTGTCACACACACACACAACAAACCAGTGTTTGTGAAAGGTGAGTCATGTGCGTAACCTCCAGACAAAAAAGCTGGTTATTAAAGAGGAGATTTTCATTAGGCAAATGTTTGAAGTATGGGTATTAAGCATTCTGTGTGTATGTCATTGTGTAATTCCAGTCTCACCATAGTGTCCCCTATCCCTCTGGGCGGTGTCACACAGGTGGGAGTGTATCTGGCCCAAACAGACAGCCTCTGCAGGGTGAGACACACACAGCTACTCAGAGGAGTTCCGTGCGCGCGCACACACACACACACACACACACACACACACACCCACCCACCCACCCACCCACCCACCCACCCACCCACCTGGTAGCGGAGTGTCTAGGAGGTCTAACCCCTTTGTAGCCCAGCACAGGGCCCTCAGGTAGCCAGCCATCAGACTGCACAGGAAGAAAAGCAGTTCTGGACACTGGCTGGGCTGGCTCAACTACAAAGAGAATGAGAGAGATAGATTTTAGTCACTGAGTTGTGTTGATTAGTAGTTCTGTGTGTGTACCTTGAAGGAGCGTGCCTCTCCTTCTTCACAGTCAGAATGGTCGTCTGAAGCACTCCAGGTCAGAGCACCCTTCCTCCAGAAATCACAGATCGGCGTGTCGCTAGGAACCTACACACACACAAACGATATAAATGACATAAGCCCAATCACTGGGTTGAAATGGTGAAAGTGTGTTGTGAGAGATGTACGTTTGTGTGTGATGCACTTTTAACCTCTTCCATCACAAGGATGCCACAGCGCACCAGTGTGTCCACTGCATCCAGAGCAAAGCCATGAGATGACTGACATGGCTATAGAGAAAGAAAGACAGAAACATGGGGCAAGTCAGAGCATTATCTGTGCATATTTTGTTGCTACTGGTGGACAGACAGGCAGTTATCAGTCAATGTGGAAACCCAGATGGGTAGGGGGGTTGAGGAAACACAGAGGGTAGGGGGATGATGTAATGGTTTTCTTCATCTGAAGGAGAGGCGGACCAAAGCGCAGCGTGGTGGTTATTCATATTCTTTAATTGATAAAGAAACTACACATGAGATAACAAAAACAACAAATGTGAGAAAACCTAAAACAGTCCCATCTGGTGCAAACACAAAGACAGGAACAATCACCCACAAACACACAGTGACACCCAGGCTACCTAAGTATGATTCTCAATCAGAGACAACTAATGACACCTGCCTCTGATTGAGAACCATACTAGGCCGAAACATAGAAAACCCCAAATCATAGAAAATCAAACATAGACTGCCCACCCAACTCACGCCCTGACCATACTAAATAAATACAAAACAAAGGAAATAAAGGTCAGAACGTGACAGATGAGGAAACACAGATGGGTAGGGGGGGGTGAGGAAACACAGATGGGTAGGGGGGGGTGAGGAAACACAGGAGGGTAGGGGGGGTGAGGAAACACAGATGGGTGGTGGGGGGGTGAGGAAACACAGGAGGGTAGGGGGGGTGAGGAAACACAGGAGGGTAGGGGGGGTGAGGAAACACAGATGGGTGGTGGGGGGGTGAGGAAACACAGGAGGGTAGGGGGGGTGAGGAAACACAGATGGGTAGGGGGGGGTGAGGAAACACAGATGGGTGGTGGGGGGGTGAGGAAACACAGGAGGGTAGGGGGGGTGAGGAAACACAGATGGGTAGGGGGGGTGAGGAAACACAGATGGGTGGGGGGGGGGGTGAGGAAACACAGGAGGGTAGGGGGGGTGAGGAAACACAGGAGGGTAGGGGGGGTGAGGAAACACAGATGGGTAGGGGGGTTGAGGAAACACAGATGGGTAAGGGGGGTGAGGAAACACAGATGGGTAAGGGGGGTGAGGAAACACAGATGGGTGGGGGGTGAGGAAACAGATGGTGGGGGGGTGAGGAAACAGATGGTGGGGGGGTGAGGAAAAACAGATGGATAGGGGGGGTGAGGAAAAACAGATGGATAGGGGGGGGTGAGGAAACACAGATGGGTAGGGGGGGGTGAGGAAAAACAGATGGGTAGGGGGGTGAGGAAAAACAGATAGGTAGGGGGGGGGGAACACAGATGGGTAGGGAGGGGGAGGAAACACAGATGGGTGGGGGGGGGAGGAAACACAGATGGGTAGGGGGGGAGGAAACACAGATGGGTAGGGGGGGATGAGGAAACACAGATGGGTGGGGGGGTGAGGAAACACAGATGGGTGGGGGGGAGGAATCACAGATGGGTAGGGGGGGGGGAAACACAGATGGGTAGGGGGGGGAAACACAGATGGGTAGGGGGGGGTGAGGAAACACAGATGGGTAGGGGGGGTGAGGAAACAGTGTGAGTCAGATAGAAATAAAAACTGATGCAATCAGACAAAGGAGAGAGCGAGAAGGAGAGAGAGAGGGAGCGAGAGAGAGAAATGCCTAGTATTTATGTCTTTGATTAAAAGCCTTTGAGGACAGAGAGTTCGAGAGCACACACTCCATACACAATCTCTCGCACTCTCAGAGCTAGATGAATGGCTGTGCTGCTCCATTAAACATTCATTGAATAAGACACACACACACCCAGCCAGTCCATTGTGTGTCTAGTATAGTATTTTCAGGCACAGTAGGTATGTGTGTGTGAATGTGTACTATTCACAGGTATTGTTCACAGGGGGGCATTGTGTGTGTACGTACTCACAGGTATATACCCCGGGGGCAGTAAGTGTGTGAGTTGCAGGGCTCTCTCAGTCAGTTCATCCTGACACAGTGCCACGTCAAACTCTATCTCCCCTCTGACCCCGTCACCTTTAATCTCTTCACCCCTGATCCTGCTGCTGCCCCCGCAGCCTGCCACCTCACACAGCATGGCCGACACCGCACACGCTGCACACACACACACAGTCAATTGTAGGAAAAACAAAAGAGTCATAAATAATACAACTAATCAATGAAGATTGTGAATGTGGTAATAAATTTGCACAGACGTACCTCCGACAGCCTCATGGATGAAGGTGTGTGTGAGTATCTGGGAATGGCGGGAAAGAGAGAGAGTGGCGGAGAGAGAGGGGTGGGGAGCGATGAGGGGATCAGACCTAGAAGGGAGGGAGAGAAATGGTTGGTATTCCCTCTCCGTCACACACACACACACACACCTACCTACCTGTCTTTGGGATGGGCAGCGAGGGTGAGGTGAGGGGTGAGGAGGGTGAGGGAGTGGTAGACCACCCCAACCAGACTCCCCCCAAAGCCCACATCTCTGTTCCTGAACAATATCTCCTCCAGCAGCCAGGCCACGTCACGACACAACACAGACAGACATACACCCTGGATGGAGGGTGGGGGTGGAGAGAGAAAATTAGGTAAGCAGACGACCTAATGACCAATAAAATGAAAGAACAGGGCTTTGCCCCTTTGAGAGTAGAAAGTCAGCATCAGCGACTCTAATAACGTCTATACACAGAAACATTAAGCAGCAAAGCAGAAAAACACGGGACTCCAGTACTTAACCCCCCAGGCTGAGTTTATGGTCATAGATGGTGTGTGTTCCCTGTGATATCACCACAGGGCTGGCAGGAGAATAGTTCTCACACACACACACACTACCTTGCGGTGTTTGTGCAGTAGAAGACAGGAGACCAGGCTAGTGGACATCACAGCCATGCAGGACATAGTGGCTAAAAAGAGGAAAAACACCAGGTATATTACATGTTAATAGACTGGAACTGGCATTATGACATGTCAAAGAGATGGAGACAGAGGGTGTGAGAGAGAGAGGGGGGTTGGACAGTGATGTAGTGTCAAAGATATTATGGAAACTCCAGACTAGTACAGTATAGCTGATCTGGTCCTTTCTGATGTACAAGGGGGAAATCAAGAAGAGTCTAGGAGTTAGGACTAGGGGTTGATTTAGGACGGCAATAGACTCACAGTAGATGAAGGGCAGGGTGGGGGTGTGTGTGCGCGCTTATGTATGCATCTCTGTGTGTGTGTGTGTGTGTGTGTGTGTGTGTGTAACTCACAGTAGGTGAGGTGCAGGGTGAGGGCAATGCTGAGGTCTCTCTCCGATTGGCAGAGCTCAGGCAAATAACGAGGGGGCAGGACCCATGACATCGTCCTCTGGCCAAATATCGCATCAGACCTGGAGGAAGGGCAAGGGCGCGCACAAACATATCAGCCTGAAGACCTTTCACTAAATCAGCTCCTTCAAAACAGGAAATCTCAATTAGCGATGCCAGATAGACAACAGGAAGCATAAAACCTAGAGAGTAGAGACTGCAGGGTGTTTGAGCATCAGTTAGGCACTTTGAATGAGTGTGTTTTTGTGAGTCAGATCAAAAGTGTGTGTATATCCCACCAGGTTCCCAGCTTGGTTTGGCCAGCTCTCCTGTTCACTGCTGTGTGTTTACTATTTGAGCTGTGAACAATAGAGACTTTAAACAGACCTAATAAACCAAGTAAAGCCAGACAGATTGACTCAACAAACTCTTTCTCCATCCATCTTCAGTCCCCACTGCTGATACCCCCTTTCAACTCTCTCCTTTTCCCATCGTCCTCTCTCCTCTGAGTTTCATAAGAAGTGAGGACTGAACAGCAAATATTGAGATAAGATGTGACGCAAGTGCAGGCACACACCTGTTGTGTAGAATGGTAGGGAGCAGGAGATCTTGTAGAGGGCGCCCTCCATCCACACGACACTTCCCTGTGTCACACATCTCCTACGCACGCACGCACGCACGCGCGCACACACACACAGCAGAGAGAAAAGTCAAAAGCAACATTTCTATAGGCTATGCAATTGCACGAGAAAACAGAGTGATGGCCTCTATTAAAAAGAGGACGATCCCATCAGCTTTCTTCAGGCTAGGCTTACTTTATTTATCAACTTTCATAATATTTAGCACATTGCTTCTCTTTACAACAGGAGTAGAGCCTACCTGACTGGTGTGAAAATAAACCAATGGAAAAGTGTCCTCCATTTGCTATTTAAGTGCATAGATGACATGTATTTTTCCCGATGGCCTGCTTTAAGACAGGTGCATGATAATGGTTCATTTTAAATCTAAACTAATTCCACACATATACAGTGGGGCAAAAAAGTATTTAGTCCGCCACCAATTGTGCAAGTTCTCCCACTTAAAAAGATGAGGCCTGTAGTTTTCATCATAGGTACACTTCAAATATGACAGACAAAATGAGGGAAAAAAATCCAGAATATCACATTGCAGGATTTTTAATAAATGTATTTGCAAATTATGGTGGAAAATAAGTATTTGGTCAATAACAAAAGTTTCTCAATACTTTGTTATATACCCTTTGTTGGCAATGACAGTGGCCAAATAACTTCTTAAAATGAAGCACATTAATCTGCTTTATAACAGGTGTAGAGCCTAACTGGCAAACATATGCAGTGCGTGAGTGTAAAGTCTGGGGGAAGATAATTTTCACCATAATAATTCACCTTTATAATAAAATTATTTAATGCATCATCGCATCTGTGGTCACTTTTGAGAATGGTGTTTTCCTGTTAATGGAACATTTGCGCTTATAGCCTACTGCCATTTGCGCATTGCTGCGCTTATAATGTCAAGAAATAGCCTAATAGTTTAACAACATTTTAAGCTAAATGTTCTCATCTGTTTCGTCAGGCTCATTGCTTAAAACAGTTTTTTTGATGCTAGTGGTTGTATTAATTTGGGATCTAGGGCATTCCACAACTGTCCCGGGCTATGTTTGGAAAATGTATTTCTCGCACGGAATAGGTGAACTTTTGTACTATGGGGATAGTATATAGACTAGTGCTTTTGCTGTTTGTTACGCCTACTCATCTTGTTGGTTGACAAAAAGTAAATGTGGACAGTTCTTCCAATATGCACCTCAGAATTGGATAAGGATGCGCACAGTTGCGTCCACGATGTGTCTGTCTTCACTTGTAGCCTGTGAGAAAGACATGTACCACGTGACTGAGAGCCATACGAGTGAGATGCTTCGGCACGCAGCCGGGAGAAGGGAATCATAATTATTATATTCAGCCCAAGGGCACAGACTTTTTTCTTGGGCATTACGGCCACAAAGGGGATGCAGCCAGGAAATTTGAGGCATTATCAAATGCTTGTCAAATTGTGAATGAGAGACTGATGAAGTGTGTACAGTCTGAGCAAAGAAAAACTAATCATGCCTTTTTTCTAAACATCGCACCATGCAGGCTTAGAATGTATAAAATCTAAACATTGTCATGACGTTGCCCTGTTGGGTGAGGTTTATGACTACCCATAAATACATTTCCTCCTTTTCTCTCCACTCTACAGAATGGACTCTTGGAAAGCCATTTGTTAACAGAGAGAGTATGGCAACATCAAAAGGTTGAGGGATGGAACAATATTTCCCTTTCTCAACCAGTTGAAAGTGTCCGTTGGTACTTAAAGAATATGATATCAGATCAGTTGGTGTCTGGGACATTATGTCTGATGAAAGGACGACAAATGTAATCTTGGGACATCTACACATTCTAGTTATAAGATTCACATGGAATGGTTGTGCAATTTAAATGTTTAAATATGAAACAATTTGTGACCAGATGTAATTTTAACTTCTAAATGAGAGAAATGTTTACATTAGTAAACTACGCTCACTCAGTGGACATCCCCAAGTGAACAGACATTGGTTGAGAACTATGAAACACGACCTTCTCTCCTACAGTACAAAGGCCCGTTGACGGATGTCAATTTAGTTCCCGACGACGTGAGGACTGGTGCGCAAATGTTTAAAAGGGTGAATTTCAACGTGGAAGTGACGATCACTACGCTGGAATGGTGAATTTCAATGTGGAAGTGACGATCACTACGCTGGAATGGTGAATTTCAACGTGGAAGTGACGATCACTACGCTGGAATGGTGAATTTCAACTAGACCAGCCAGAATACAGTGCGAGCTGATTACGGCAACTTGGTATGAACTTTGAACAGTTATTCACTAAAGAAGAAGTGAGCCTGCAGGAAGGGTACCACATGAGGGAAGAGGATGTCTTCCCTGTAACGCACAGCGTTGCGATTACCTGCAATGACAGCAAGCTCAATTGGTATATGTTTTTATTTATCACACTTTTCTTTAACCATTTATGTTCTTTAATACAGGGCCGACATACCAGTTCCTTACTTTTTTCCCCTTCTACTTGCCTCTTCCACTTTTGTGGTAGTGCTGCAATTAGTTGGTTGTAATTTTGGGTAGAGCAGATATTTCCATGTCTGTGTTAGCTGCATGTGTGACATAACTCCACCAGTCCTATTTATGATATCATTCACTAAAACACCTTTCCTAGCCACCGTGCTTCTACACCTGCATTGCTTGCTGTTTGGGGTTTTAGGCTGGGTTTCTGTACAGCACTTTGAGATATCAGCTGATGTACGAAGGGCTATATAAATAAATTTGATTTAAATAATTTCTTTGAAAAATATATATTTTTTGAATCAATTAGTATATTTGAGTTTAACCACAATATTTGTTGTATTATTTGTTCTGTCTTTTCAGGTGGATTCAACTGAAATTGCAACCAACTTTCTAAGGCTTGTTTAAAAAAATAACGATATTTGAGATTATTTGCTTTTCAAACAACCGAAAGTGAGCAGGTGTAATCTGAACAAAGGGGAAAAGGCCATTCTTGAACATAGGATGAGACATTCCTACCAATTTACTAGAAAACCAGTTTGGATTGAAGTATAACTTTTGTATGACTGATGCCTTTAGTGAGACCATTTAATTGGTAAACTACACGGTAATGTAAAATTAGCATTTTTTTGTGATCCAATACGTAATAGTACATTTATAATTTGGTTTTAATCCAGAGACGATAGCAAAAGTATCTAGATCCTCTATAAGGCCGTGGAAAGATTCTAATTGTGTTTTTAAAAGAAAACATGAATCAGTGTACAATGACACCTTAGTTTTTAAGCCATGGATTTCCAATCCCTTAATTCTTAAGGCTAGAGGGCATTATTTTCACATCCGGATGAAAGTGTGCCCAAAGTAAACTGCCTGATACTCAGGCCCAGAAGCTAGGATATGCATATAATTGGTAGATTTGGATAGAAAACACTAAAGTTTCTAAAACTGTTAAAATTATGTCTGAGTATAAGAGAACTTATTTGGCAGGAGAAACCCTGAGGACAAACCATCCAGGAATTTTGTTGTTGTTGAGGTCACTCTTTTCAATGGGTTTTCTATGTGGACCTAGATTTCTAAGGCACTTTCTTGCAGTTCCTATTGCTTCCACTAGATGTCAGTCTTTAGAAATTGGTTGAGGTTTTTCCTTTGTGTAATGAAGAAGTATGGCCATCTTGAATGAGAGTCACTTGAAGTGGACTGTTGGATAGATGCGCGTGACCAGAAAAGTAGCGTCAGTTTGTTTTCTTTTTGTATTGAAGACAGATCATCCCGTCTTCAATTTTATCGATTATTTACTTTAAAAAATACCTAAAGTTGTATTACAAAAGTAGTTTGAAATGTTTTGGCAAAGTTTACAGGTAACTTTTGAGATATTTTGTAGTGACGTTGGGCAAGTTGGAACCTGTGTTTTTCTGGATCAAACGCGCCACATAAATGGACATTTTGGATATATATGGACAGAATTAATTGAACAAAAAGGACCATTTGTGATGTTTTTGGGACATATTGGAGTGCAAACAAAAGAAGCTCAAAGGTAAGGCATGATTTACATTTTTATTTCTGCTTTTTGTGTCACGCTTGCAGGGTTGAAATATGTTCTCTCTCTTTGAATACGGAGGTGCTACCCTGAGATAACAGCTTCGTTTGCTTTCACCGAAAAGCCTTTTTGAAATCTGACATGTTGGCTGGATTCACAACACGTGTAGTTTTAATTTGGTATCTTACATGTGTGATTTCATGAATGTTTGATTTTTTATAGTATTTTATTTGAATTTGGCGCTCTGCATCTTCCCTGGCTATTGGCCAGGTGGGACGCAATCGTCCTATCCCAGAGTGGTTAAGCAATATCTAAAAATGTAATGAAATGTGAGATGCGTGTGTCTGCCGCCCCACCCCAACCCACATGAAATAGTCTATTTGAGGCTGTTGAGGGGCGGGCAGGCCCACAACAATGGCCAAAGTGAAATGGAGAAGGTAGATCTAGCTGGTCTGTCATAATATAATAGAGACAGTAGATCTAGCTGAAATGTCATAATATAAAAGAGACAGTAGATCTAGCAGGTCTATAATAATATATTAAACCTTATGTTCCCTGTACTCTATATATACACTGCTCAAAAAAATAAAGGGAACACTAAAATAACACATCCTAGATCTGAATGAATGAAATATTCTTATTAAATACTTTTTTCTTTACATAGTTGAATGTGCTGACAACAAAATCACACTAAAATTATCAATGCAAATCAAATTTATCAACCCATGGAGGTCTGGATTTGGAGTCACACTCAAAATTAAAGTGGAAAACCACACTACAGGCTGATCCAACTTTGATGTAATCTTCTTAAAACAAGTCAAAATGAGGCTCAGTAGTGTGTGTGGCCTCCACGTGCCTGTATGACCTCCCTACAACGCCTGGGCATGCTCCTGATGAGGTGGCGGATGGTCTCCTGAGGGATCTCCTCCCAGACCTGGACTAAAGCATCCGCCAACTCCTGGGCAGTCTGTGGTGCAACGTGGCGTTGGTGGATGGAGCGAGACATGATGTCCCAGATGTGCTCAATTGGATTCAGGTCTGGGGAACGGGCAGGCCAGTCCATAGCATCAATGCCTTCCTCTTGCAGGAACTGCTGACACACTCCAGCCACATGAGGTCTAGCATTAGGAGGAACCCAGGGCCAACCGCACCAGCATATGGTCTCACAAGGGGTCTGAGGATCTCATCTCGGTACCTAATGGCAGTCAGGCTACCTCTGGCGAGCACATGGAGGGCTGTGCGGCCCCCCAAAGAAATGAAACCCCACACCATGACTGACCCAACGCCAAACCGGTCATGCTGGAGGATGTTGCAGGCAGCAGAACGTTCTCCACGGCGTCTCCAGACTCTGTCACGTCTGTCACATGTGCTCAGTGTGAACCTGCTTTCATCTGTGAAGAGCACAGGGCGCCAGTGGCGAATTTGCCAATCTTGGTGTTCTCTGGCAAATGCCAAACGTCCTGCATGGTGTTGGGCTGTAAGCACAACCCCCACCTGTGGACGTCGGGCCCTCATACCACCCTCATGGAGTCTGTTTCTGACCGTTTGAGCAGACACATGCACATTTGTGGCCTGCTGGAGGTCATTTTGCAGGGCTCTGGCAGTGCTCCTCCTGCTCCTCCTTGCACAAAGGCGGAGGTAGCGGTCCTGCTGCTGGGTTGTTGCCCTCCTATGGCCTCCTCCACGTCTCCTGATGTACTGGCCAGTCTCCTGGTAGCACCTCCATGCTCTGGACACTACGCTGACAGACACAACAAACCTTCTTGCCACAGCTCGCATTGATGTGCCATCCTGGATGAGCTGCACTACCTGAGCCACTTGTGTGGGTTGTAGACTCCGTCTCATGCTACCACTAGAGTGAAAGCACCGCCAGCATTCAAAAGTGGTCAAAACATCAGCCAGGAAGCATAGCAACTGAGAAGTGGTCTGTGGTCACCACCTGCAGAACCACTCCTTTATTGGGGGTGTCTTGCTAATTGCCTATAATTTACAACTGTTGTCTATTCCATTTGCACAACAGCATGTGAAATTTATTGTCAATCAGTGTTGCTTCCTAAGTGGACAGTTTGATTTCACAGAAGTGTGATTGACTTGGAGTTACATTGTGTTGTTTAAGTGTTCCCTTTATTTTTTTGAGCAGTGTATTTGAAGATGTATAGAAAAGCTATATTTTTGTATTTTTATTATTATTATTATTATTATTAAGAACTATTTTTGAAATAGCCATGGAGTAGTCTTTATGTCTCTGAACAGCTGGTTATCAATATATAGTTTATCGACGACGAGATCGACTCGTTTCCCTTTTAATCAATTTTTCTTGGAAATTGGATACAGAACTTTATGCCATTCTGTAATTTCCTTCGGGAACTGGTCATTCATGCCAATTTTGGTCCCAGCAAGTCTTTTACCCAGGCTTTTATCCATTATTTTATCTTTAAATGTAGCAAATTTGGCAACGATTGGGCGTTCATACCTCTACTCTCTCTGTCCGAAGTGGTGTACACATTTGAGTTGGATTTTGTCGATAGCTTCGCATGGAATCTGAAGCACTGTAAGGAGGAACTCTAACTACAGATTCAGGAACTTCTCCTTCTTGGACACCTGTAAGTACCAAATTCTCTCTCATGGATCTAGTCTATGTCAAGTAAGGCTTCTCTCAGAACGGTGTTCACTTCGGTTTCAATCTTATGGATTGTCACTTTTAGCTTATTTGTTTCCTTCTCCAATGGTCGCAGCTTTTTCATCACTCATCTCGAGGCTTGCCTTCAACTCTTTTATATCCTTACTGACTATTTCAAGTATACCCAGTTTGTCATTTATTGATTTTAACAGATCGGTTTCGACCATTCCCGGTGGTGAAAATATTAAATTGTCTGTGTCTGTAGAAGAGTCACGTTTTCGTTCAGAAATCGGTTCCCCTGTCTTAACTCTGTCATATTTGTGTGTTTCTTGTTTTCTTAATATTTGTCAATAAATTTCTCTCGTCTTAAGATTTGTTTTGTGTTATTATCCAGATTGAAGGTTATCACCCACCAGATTGTGTTGTGCTAATATTTAGTCTAACTTGCCGATATTGAATATTACGTTTTCATCTTGAGGTGCTCTACATAACTACGTTCAGTCCACCATTACCTGTCTCAGTCCCGCCCTCTCCTCCTACCTCTATAGCCAAGTACTCACGACAATCAGAATGAGACCGATCGAGCTGACGATTAATAATTGACTGCTATTGATATAAAAGATCTTCAGATCTTTTAAAGAGTGGATTCGGGAGATAACCGCTCTATATAAATGAATGCCTCCGTGGTGCCCCAGGTTATTAGTGGTTTAATTGTTGCATGGTTTAATTCAATCATGTAATCAATTAAATGTTAGGTCATCGATTTGATAAAATAGCGTATCTTATAATTTAATCAGTCAGAAACACGACAAATCTAGTCTGCTAAATTAAATAGTGTAGCCCACAGCCATATGGCATAGCCGGATCAGGGCCTAACATAAGGACAACTCAGAGTATGCTATTCTGTTCTTCTGAAATATACTACATTTCCTTCATTTCATGTTTCTATAGACATGTCTAAAATAAATAACGGAGTTATTGTGATGGTGTAGGCTGGTGTACATGGATCTATTAGACTTTTTAAAATGTAGATGTTCCAAAGTTCTGCATCAGTGGCTTGTAGGCTGTGTGTGGAAGATGCTAAATGTGTTTTATGTTAACTAACGGTCACTTACCGTGAGACTGGCAGTTATTTGCTTGACATTCACAGGCTGACTAAATTTCATGACCGCCTCAGCCCTAGTCACAACTAGACTTCAAAAATACTAAGACAAAAGTGTTTCACAATCCCTGTCTGTTGGAGAGTTCGTTTTAAGCTAAGCAGCTCAGTCCTCCATGAAGGAACAACAATAGCATACCCATCAGTTCCTGGTCCAAACATACCTTCAGAGAGAAGGGCTGGGCGAAGTGGATCCTAACACTACTTCTCTGTCGGTTGCTGCACAGCAAGGAGAACACACACCTCAGAGTAGACAGCAGACCAACCTGGGGGATATGGAATATATAAACACATTGTTATCCTCGTGGGGACCTAGAATGAATTTCCATTCAAATTCCTATTTTCCCTAATCCCATAACCCTAACCCGTAACCCTAGCCCTAATAGTAACCCTAACCCCTAAGCTTAAAATAGCCTTAATCCTCATGGGGATGTGGGAATTTCTTTGGATACTTGAGGGAATGATTAGTTAGGAGAATGGAAGTACAGATACAATAGAAGTATAGAATACATGCACATAAGCACACACAGATCAGTTATGATGATACCATAATGGGGCTCTCCCATTAAGAGGAAGATTAGGGGAGCAATAACAAAAATGAGAAGGCTCTTTTAATTAACAATAGGATGACGTGTGTGTGTGCGTGTCAGATTAATAATGAACAATAAGATGTTGAGGGAACATTAGCCCACCCACAACGGAACACCATCTAACCAACAAGTACACAAGCAACACTGTGGGGGGGCTCCGAGGGGCTTTACCAGGAAATTTAAGATTAATGTGTGTGTGTTATACAGGTAACTGTCAAAAATAATGGGAACACTCAAATAAATGAGGGATAGAGGTGTGGTTCTTTCAGCATCCCATCAAGCTTAGGGTCATGTAGAAAAATGCTGGGCAGGCCATTATTTCAGCTACCATGGCTATAACCCCATAGGATGACAATGCACCAATCCACAAGGAACGAATGGTCACTGAATGGTTTGAGGAGCATGAAAATGATGTAAAACACATGCCATGTCTGTCTCAGTCACCAGATCTCAACCCAACTGACCACTTACGGGAGATTCTGGAGCGGCGCCTGAGACAGCATTTTCCACCACCATCAACAAAACATCTCTCCCAGTGTTCCAGACACTTGTAGAATGTATACAGTGCCTACGGAAAGTATTTAGACCCCTTGACTTTTTACATATTTTGTTACATTACAGCCTTATTCTAAAATGGATTAAATACAAATCCTCAGCACAGAGTAACCCATAATGACAAAGCGAAAACAGGTTAAGAATGTGTCCAAGGTACATATAAAAAATTTACTGAAATAGCTAATTTACATAAATATTCAGACCCTTTTGCTATGAGACTCGAAATTGAGCTCAGGTGCATCCTGTTTCTATTGATCATCCTTGAGATGTTTCTACAACTTGTTTGGAGTCCACCTGTGATAAATTCAATTGATTGGACATGTTTAAAAAAAAAAAAAGGTCCCACAGTTGCCAGTGTATGTCAGAGCAAAAACCAAGCCATGAGGTCGAAGGAATTGTCCGTAGAGCTCCTGGACAGGATTGTGTTGAGGCACAGATCTGGGGAAGGGTACCAAAAAATGTCTGCAGCATTGAAGGTGCCCAAGAACACAGTGGCATCCATCATTCTTAAATGGAAGTTTGGAACCACCAAAACTCTTCCTAGATCTGGCCGCCTGGCCAAACTGAGCAATCGGGGGAGAAGGGCCTTGGTCAGGGAAGTGACAAAGAACCTGATGGTCACTCTGACATAGCTCTAGAGTTCCTCTGTGGAGATGTGAGAACCTTCCAGAAGAACAACCATCTCTGCAGCACTCCACCAATCAGGTCTTTATGGTAGAGTGGCCAGACAGAAGACACTCCTTAGTAAAAGGCACATGACAGCCAGCTTGGAGTTTGCCAAAAGGCACCTAAAGACTCTCAGACCATGATTGATGAAACCAAGATTGAACTCTTTGGCCTGAATGCCAAGAGTTCCATCTGGAGGAAACCTGGTACCATTGTTACGGTGAAGCATGGGTGGCAGCATCATGCTGTGAGGATGTTTTTCAGTGTCAGGGACGGTAGACTAGTCAGGATCAAGGCAAAGATGAACGGAGCAAAGTACAGAGAGATCCTTGATGAAAAGCACTCTGGAGCAGGTTAGGACCTCAGACTGGGGCACAGGTTCACCTTTCAACAGGACAACGACCCTAAGCACACAGCCAACGCAGGAGTGGCTTCGGGACAAGTCTCAATGTCCTTGAGTGACCAAGCCAGAGCCCGGACTTGAACCCGATCAAACATTTCTGGAGACCTGAATAGCTGTGCAGCAACGCCTTCCATCCAACCTGACCGAGCTTGAGGGTCTGCAGAGAAGAATGGGAGAAACTCCCCAAATAATGATGTGCCAGGCTTGTAGAGTCATACCCAAGAAGACGCTAGGCTGTAATCGCTGTCAAAGGTGCTTCAACAAAGTACAGAGTAAAGGGTCCGAGTAGTTATGTAAATATGATACCAGTTTTTTATTTTTCAGAAATTAGCAACAATTTCTAAAAATCTGTTTTTGCTTTGTCATTATGGGGTATTGTGTGCCAATTGATGATAATAATTGTTTTAATGTAACATAACAAAATGTGGAAAAGGTCAAGGGGTCAGAATACTTTCCGAAAGGCACTGTACCAAGGTGCATTGAAGTTGTTCTGGCTTGTGGTGCCCAATGCCTTATTAACACACTTTATGTTGGTGCTTCCTTTATTTTGGCAGTTACCTGTAGGCTATACACTGAGTGTACAAAACATTAGCAACACCTGCTCTTTCCATTACAGACTGACCAGGTGAATCCAGGTCACCTGTTAAATCCACTTCAATCATTGTAGATGAAGGGGAGGAGACAGGTTAAAGAAGGATTTTTAAGCCTAGAGACAATTGAGACATGGACTGTGTATGTGTGCCATTCAGAGGGTGAATGGGCAAGATGAAAGATTGAAGGGCCTTTGAACAGGGTATGTTAGTAGGTGCCAGGCACACTGGTTTGAGCGTGTCAAGAACTGCACCGCTACTGGGTTTATCATGCTCAACAGTTTCCTGTGGGTCAACATGGGCCAGCATCCCTGTGGAATGCGTTCGACACCCTGTAGAGTCCATGCCCCAACAAATTGAAGCTGTTAGGTATTAGGTAGGTGTTCCTATTGTTGTGTATACTGTACCGTTGTGCTGGTGTTGGGAACACAGTCATAGGAGATGCCCACTGGAATCAGGTGGACGTCAGGCACCACTCCCTCTCTCACAGCCAGTCTGATGCGTGCCAACCATTGCCCTCCTCGCCAACTCTCTCCTGACACACACACACTCAGTACCTGGCCTTCACACAGCAACTCACCAACCAACTACACACATAAAGAGAGAGGGGGGGTGCGGAGCAGTTGGAGAAAAACACGTTTTGGAATGCAATAATCTGATAAATTACCCAACCATAACGTAATGACAACCTCCAATAAGAGGGGTGGGGGACCAGAGAAGGAGAAGAGAGGATAGAGAAATAGGAGAGCTAGGAGTAGTCGATGCCTCCAGTCCAAAGCATCTGTCCCTACTGAGAGGTTGAAAAGACAAGGATGATAAGGAAAGAGGGGATGATGAACAGAGAAAGAGAGAGGTACAGTGCCTTGCGAAAGTATTCGGCCCCCTTGAACTTTGCGACCTTTTGCCACATTTCAGGCTTCAAACATCTCTGCAGTTCATCCAGAGTGATCATAGGCCTCTTGGCTGCATCTCTGATCAGTCTTCTCCTTGTATGAGCTGAAAGTTTAGAGGGACGGCCAGGTCTTGGTAGATTTGCAGTGGTCTGATACTCCTTCCATTTCAATATTATCGCTTGCACAGTGCTCCTTGGGATGTTTAAAGCTTGGGAAATCTTTTTGTATCCAAATCCGGCTTTAAACTTCTTCACAACAGTATCTCGGACCTGCCTGGTGTGTTCCTTGTTCTTCATGATGCTCTCTGCGCTTTTAACGGACCTCTGAGACTATCACAGTGCAGGTGCATTTATACGGAGACTTGATTACACACAGGTGGATTGTATTTATCATCATTAGTCATTTAGGTCAACATTGGATCATTCAGAGATCCTCACTGAACTTCTGGAGAGAGTTTGCTGCACTGAAAGTAAAGGGGCTGAATAATTTTGCACGCCCAATTTTTCAGATTTTTATTTGTTAAAAACGTTTGAAATATCCAATAAATGTCGTTCCACTTCATGATTGTGTCCCACTTGTTGTTGATTCTTCACAAAAAAATACAGTTTTATATCTTTATGTTTGAAGCCTGAAATGTGGCAAAAGGTCGCAAAGTTCAAGGGGGCCGAATACTTTCGCAAGGCACTGTATATAGCAGGACAGACAAGTGGATTATGAATGTGTGAGATATATGTACATACATACACAGTTGAAGTCGTTAGTTTATTTACACACTCAGTTTCACAATTCATGACATTTAACCCTAGCAAAAATTCCTTGTCTTAGGTCAGTTAGGATCACAACTTGATTTTAAGAATGTGAAATGTCAGAATAATAGGAGAGAGAATGATTTGTTTCAGCTATTATTTCTTTCATCACATTCCCAGTGTGTCAGAAGTTCACATGCTACCAAATGCTAATTGAGTGTATTGCCTTTAAATTGTTTAACTTGGGTCAAACATTGTTTAACTTGGGTCAAACATTTTGGGTAGCCTCCCACAATATAATTTTGGCTCATTCCTCCAGACAGAGCTGGTGTAACCGAGTCAGGTTTTTAGGCCTCCTTTGCTCGAACGCGCTTTTTCAGTTCAGCCCACAAATTTTCTCTAGGATTGAAGTCAGGGCTTTGTGATGGCCACTCCAATACCTTGACTTTGTTGTCCTTAAGCCATTTTCCCACAACTTTGGAAGTATGCTTGGGGTCAATGTCCATTTGGGAGAACCATTTGCGACCAAGCTTTAACTTCCTGACTGATGTCTTGAGATGTTGCTTCAATATATCCACATAATTTCCCTGCCTCATGATGCCATCTATGTTGTGAAGTGCACCAGTCCCACCTGCAGCAAAGCACCACAACATGATGCTGCCACCCCGTGGTTCACGGTTGGGATGGTGTTGTTCGGCTTGCAAGCATCCCCCTTTTTCCTCCAAACATAGCGATGGTCATTATGGCCAAACAGTTCTTTTTTTTGTTTCATCAGACCAGAGGACATTTCTCCAAAAAGTACGATCTTTCTCCCCATGTGCAGTTGCAAACCGTAGTCTGGCTTTTTTATGGCGGTTTTGGAGCAGTGGCTTCTTCCTTGCTGAGCAGCCTTTCAGGTTATGTCGATATAGGACTCGTTTTACCGTGGATATAGATACTTTTGTACCCGTTTCCTCCAGCATCTTCACACGGTCCTTTCTGTTGTTTTGGGATTGATTTGCACTTTTCACACCAAAGTACGTTCATCTCTAGGGGATAGAACGTGTCTCCTTCCTGAGCGGTATGACGGCTGCGTGGTCCCATGTTTATACTTACGTACTATTGTTTGTACAGATGAACGTGGTACCTTCAGGCATTTGGAAATTGCTCCCAAGAACCAGACTTGTGGAGGTCTACAATTTTTTTCTGAGGTCTTGGCTGATTTCTTTTGATTTTCCCATGAGTTTGAAGGTAGGCCTTGAAATACATCCACAGGTACACCTCCAATTTATTCAAATGAAGTTAATCAGAAGCTTCTAAACCATGACATCATTTTCTGGTATTTTCTAAGCTGTTTAAAGGCACAGTCAACTTAGTGTATGTAAACTTCTGACCCACTGGAATTATGATACATTGAATTATAAGTGAAATAACTTGTCTGTAAAGAATTGTTGGAAAAATTACTTGCATCATGCACAAAGTAGATGTCCTAGCCAACTTGCCAAAACTATAGTTTGTTAACAAGAAATTTGTGGAGTGGTTGAAAAGCAAGTTTTAATGACTCCAATCTATGTGTATGTAAACTTCCGACATCAACTGTGTGTGTATATATATTAGAGGTCGACCGATTTATCGGAATGGCCGATTAATTAGGGCCGATTTCAAGTTTTCATAACAATCGAAAATCGGTATTTTTATATATATACATACAATATATATATATACAGTGGGGCAAAAAAGTATTTAGTCAGACACCAATTGTGCAAGTTCTCCCACTTAAAAAGATGAGGCCTGTAATTTTCATCATAGGTACACTTCAACTATGACAGACAAAATGAGAAAAAAAAATCCAGAAAATCTCATTGTAGGATTTTTAATGAATTTATTTGCAAATGATGGTGGAAAATAGGTATTTGCACGCAGAGTCAGGGTATATTCAACAGTTTGGGCAGCCCGGCTCATTGTGAACTAATTTGACAGATTTATACGTAATTATGACATAACATTGAAGGTTGTGCAATGTAACAAGAATATTTATAGACTTAGGGATGTCACCCGTTAGATAAAATACCGAACGGTTCCGTATTTCACTGAAATAATAAACATTTTATTCTAGAGATGATAGTTTCCGGGTTCGACCATATTAATGACCTAAGGCCATTTCTGTGTGTTGTTATAATTAAGTCTATGATTTGATAGAGCAGTCTGACTGAGCGATGGTAGGCAGCAGCAGGCTCGTAAGCATTCATTCAAAACAGCACTTTCTTGCGTTTTGCCAGCAGCTCTTCGCAAGCACAGAGCTGTTTATGACTTCAAGCCTATCAGCCTAATGGCTGGTGTAACCGATGTGAAATGGCTAGCTAGTTAGCGGGGTGTGCGCTAATAGCGTTTCAAACATCACTCGCTCTGAGACTTGGAGTAGTTATTCCCCTTGATCTGCAAGGGCCGCGGCTTTTGTGGAGCGATGGGTAACGCTGCTTGAAGTGTGGCTGTTGTGTTCCTGGTTCGAGCCCAGGTAGGGGCGAGGAGAGGGACGGAAGCTATACTGTTACACTGGCAATACTATAGTGCCTATAAGAACATCCAATAGTCAAAGGTATATGAAATACAAATGGTATGGAGAGAAATAGTCCTATAAATACTATATTAACTACAACCTAAAACCTCTTACCTTGGAATATTGAAGTCTCATGTTAAAAGGAACCACCAACTTTCATATGTTCTCATGTTGAGCAAGGAACTCAAACGTTAGCTTTTTTACATGGTACATATTGCACTTTTACTTCTCCAACACTTTGTTTTTGCATTATTTAAACCAAATTGAACATGTTTTATTATTTATTTGAGGCTAAATGGATTTTTATTGATGTATTATATTAAGTTAAAATAAGTGTTCATTCAGTATCGCTGTAATTGTCATTATTACAACAACAACAAAAAATAAAACGTCCGGCTTTTTTGGTCCTCCAATAATCGGCATCGGCGTTGAAAAATCATAATTGGTCGACCTCTAGTATATATACATAAGTGTGTGTGTGCACGCACGCACGCACGCACACACACACACACAGCAGGACGGATCAGTGATACTATAGGATGAGCTGCAGTAGCTAGATGCTGCCAGAGCCTCAAGTTGTGTTTTTGCTTCTCATACAGAGTGAATTAAATTACTATTGACCAGCAGAAGAGCAGCCCTGTGAAATGAACTCAATAAACTAGCAGGTCTATTAACAATGATGCACAGCCAATAGAAATACACACACAACTGCCTCCCTCCCTTTTCCCCTTACTTCCTCCTCCTCTCTCCTCTCCAGCCAACACAGATGCCACAGATTCTCTAGTGAGATTCAGACTTGCTGTTAATGGGAGTAGAACCAGAGCTGGAGTGGGATGGAGCCGGGGCTGACAGTGGGGGATGGAGCTAGAGTGTGGGATGGAGCCGGAGATGGGTCTGACAGTGGGGGATGGAGCCGGAGTGGTGGATGGAGATGGGGCTGACAGTGGGGGATATTGCCGGAGTGGTGGATGGAGATGGTGCTGACAGTGGGGGATGGAGCCGGAGTGGTGGATGGAGATGGGTCTGACAGTGGGGGATGGAGCTGGAGTGTGGGATGGAAATGGGGCTGACAGTGGGTGATGGAGCCGGAGATGGGGCTGACAGTGGTGTATGGAGCCGGAGTGGTGGATGGAGATGGGGCTGACAGTGGGGGATGGAGCTGGAGTGTGGGATGTAAATGAGGCTGACAGTGGGGGACAGAGCTGGAGATGGAGCCAGGCTGGGTTCGGGTTGAAGTTCTGCCATCAGCATGCCAAGGAGTGCAATAAAGATGGCGCACGTGTGTGTGTGTTTTACCCGAATTCCATTTCTCCCCTTCCCCTGACGTACGAAGGTCTCTCGAATCCACTTGTTGATGGAGACAGACTTACGGAGGTCATGACTGATGAGTAGAGGTTGTCGGTCTCTGCTTCCTGTTCTGTGATTGGATCTGGTGGGAGGAGGACAACGCCAAGTCTCTGCAGGACTGACCTATAAGAACAGGTTATACCAGTCAGGTGACAGGAAGAGTAGAGCAGCCAAACTGCCATACCAGGTTGCCTTTTTGTCAATCACTGACTGTCTGTGTGTGTGTGTGTCTGCACACGCGCGTACCTAAACCAGTTGTTGTGTATCTGTAGGTGACAGAGTGTGTATGGCACTCTCAGGTTGTGACAGAAGAGAACCAGTGGGATGAGAGCATAGTCCACGATACTCTGAGGCACACACACATACACCAGTGACGCACCCTGAAAAACAAAACGCATTACACACATTCATTCCTCCAATCGACCTTCTACACACACACACACCTACATATCTTCTTACACTCCGATCAAAATGTCTGTGTGTGCGTTCGCCAAAATTTCCTAGGGGGATGCAACCTTTATTTGAGGGGTAAAATATCCTTAAATAGCCTATAGGTACACCTAAAATATGTCATGAGTCTTGTTAAAATATGTAGAATTGCAGTAAATTAGCTTCAAAACATTTATTTTACTGTGGTTATAGCGTCATTTAATACATTTTTTGTTTATTTTAACCTTTATTTAACTAGCCATGTCAGTTACGAACAAATACTTATTTACAATGACGGCCTACACCGGTCCAAACCCGGATGACGCTGGGCCAATTGTGCGCCACCCTATGGGACTCCCAATCACGGCCGGTTGTGATACAGCCTGGATTCGAACCAGGGTCTGTAGTGACAGATGTGCCTTAGACCACTGCGCCACTCGGGACCCCATCACTATTGATTTAATATAGAGCCCTAGAACGACCTTGTCTGACGACTCAAACTGAATTATTCCGCTGCTCTATGTTCAACTACATACTTCAGTCAGACTGCCATCGTTGAAGTCGTTTGTGGTGACGTCAAAATGAGGGGTGTTGTACAAAATAAAGTCATCAGTGATTGGATCATCTCTAATCAGAGTATCAACGGCAATTACGAATTTTCAAAATGCAGCTTTACCCATGTGCGTTCTGGCTCTGGCCCAACGCATCAGTTTCTAGGACCACTAAGAAAGGTTCAAATGTCTTTGAGTTCTAGAAATAGTCGGGGAGGTACTCAGATCCAGCCTCTAACGTCCATGGGCATTTGGCCGGAGCAAGGAGTTTGGGTAACCAGGCAAAATGTCTGTATGACAGTGTGTGCGTGTGTGAGTGAGTACCTGCTTTGAGGCTCTGTGCAGGGGAGCCATGTGGTTCAGGTTGACCTGAACACTGCAGAACACTGACCCAAACGCCTTCAGCAACACCCAGCCGACCAGCCTGGAGAGAGTGAGAGAGACAAACGCTTCAGCAACACCCAGCCTGGAGAGAGAGAAAAACCCCTTCAGCAACACTCAGCCTACCAGCCTGGAGAGAGAAACCCCTTCAGCAACACTCAGCCTACCAGCCTGGAAAAAGAGAGAAACCCCTTCAGCAACACTCAGCCTGAAGAGAGAGAGAGAAAAAACCCTTCAGCAACACTCAGCCTGAAGAGAGAGAGAGAAAAACCCCTTCAGCAACACTCAGCCTACCAGCCTGGAGAGAGAGAGAAACCCCTTCAGCAACACTCAGCCTGAAGAGAGAGAGAAAAACCCATTCAGCAACACTCAGCCTGAAGAGAGAGAGAAAAAACCCTTCAGCAACACTCAGCCTGAAGAGAGAGAGAGAAACCCCTTCAGCAACACTCAGCCTGAAGAGAGAGAGAGAAAAACCCCTTCAGCAACACTCAGCCTGAAGAGAGAGAGAGAAAAACCCCTTCAGCAACACTCAGCCTGGAGAGAGAGAGAGAAAAACCCCTTCAGCAACACTCAGCCTGGAGAGAGAGAGAAAAACCCCTTCAGCAACACTCAGCCTGAAGAGAGAGAGAGAAAAACCCCTTCAGCAACACTCAGCCTGGAGAGAGAGAGAAAAACCCCTTCAGCAACACTCAGCCTGGAGAGAGAGAGAAAAACCCCTTCAGCAACACTCAGCCTGAAGAGAGAGAGAGAGAAACCCCTTCAGCAACACTCAGCATGGAGAGAGAGAGAAAAACCCATTCAGCAACACTCAGCCTTGAGAGAGAGAGAAACCCCTTCAGCAACACTCAGCCTGAAGAGAGAGAGAGAAAAACCCCTTCAGCAACACTCAGCCTGGAGAGAGAGAGAAAAACCCCTTCAGCAACACTCAGCCTGAAGAGAGAGAGAGAGAAACTCCTTCAGCAACACTCAGCCTGGAGAAGAGAGAGAGAAACCCCTTCAGCAACACTCAGCCTGGAGAGAGAGAGAAAAAACCCTTCAGCAACACTCAGCCTGAAGAGAGAGAGAAAAACCCCTTCAGCAACACTCAGCCTGAAGAGAGAGAGAAAAACCCCTTCAGCAACACTCAGCCTGGAGAGAGAGACAAATATCCCTTCAGCAACACTCAGCCTGGAGAGAGACAAATATCCCTTCAGCAACACTCAGCCTGGAGAGAGACAAACATCCCTTCAGAAACACTCAGCCTGGAGAGAGACAAACATCCCTTCAGCAACACCCAGCCTGGAGAGAGAGACAAACACCTTCAGCAACACCCAGCCTACCAGTCTGGGGGGGGGGGGAGAAAGAGAGAGACGCATTCAGCAACACCCAGCCTGGAGAGAAACAAACCCCTTCAGCAACACTCAGCCTAGAGAGAGACAAACCATAAAAATATAGCTGTATGTGAGCTCAATCAATGAATTATTAATTTATTTTATAAACCCCTTTCAACCTCAGCAGTTGTCACAAATTGCTTTACAGAGCTCTCAGGAGTGCTCGAATTCTAAAGATAGTGTTTGTGAGGGAAGGATAGGAGAAACATGACACTGATATGGAGAAAGCACGGGGTAAACCCATTTCAATTTAATCACTTTAATCAGTTCTTTGTAGTTTGACAACCCTGTTTGTAAGCTTTTAAATGATATCAAACTTTTAGATTTTCCAGTGATGAAGACATTTATAGCCTGAATGTCCAAAAAGTCACCTTTAGAGCACTTCTACAATGGACAAAAATTGAAAGTTTTGTTGAAATCAAAAGGGATGCTATGAAAAAGTAAATGAATTCAAATGGATTTACCCGGAGGGGGAGGGGTAGAAAGAGAGAGGAGATAAAGAGGGTCAGATGACACTGGCTGGAAATTAGATGGAAGTTGTGGGGGGAGAGAGCGCGGGTGGAGAGAAGTAGACAGATGTTAAAGACAACCACAATAGAATTCCAATGACCGAGTATATCTACTGGGGATGAAATTGAAAAGAGAATTTTCAATTCCATCCAGGACTACATTATATTCCACCATCTACAGAATCTGAAAGGCAGTGAAATTCAGAAGGCAGGTCAAATTAACTCCAAGACAGGATTTCAATGACAATGGTATTCCAAAAACAAATTCCAAGATTTATGGAACAGACAGAGTTAATCCCAAATGGCACCCTATTCCCTACTTTTGATAGGGCTCTATGGGCCTTTTGGGACGCACCCACTGCCGGACAGACAGACCCACCGTAGAAGCTGTGGAGAGATGCAGGTGTTGATGAGGGGGATGTAGGGGGTAAGGTGGGTGAGTGAACCCCAGGTGTCTCCCCCTGCTGGTGCTATGTCTGGTGAGGAGAGAGCCTTCTGAACCCTGAAACACACACACGTTGGGATAGGCAACAGGACAAAACAGCCATTTTACTTAACATGTGCACAAACACGTATGCATGCACTCATACACACATATCCACTTGAGCTTGGGTGAGCTCCCAGCCATCAAGGACGTACATGCAAGGGGGTGTCTGAGAAAGGCCAGAAAATTGCTAAAGACTCCAGCCACCCGAGACATGAACTGTTCGCCATGCTCCCGTCCGGCAGATGGTACCGGTGCATCAAAGCTCAGAACGACAGACTCTTACAGTTTTTATCCCCTGACCATAAGACTGTTAAAAGGCTAACAACTACTACTCACCCTCACACCTACACTCCTGCTAAAATCCTTAATGATTATATTTATTATTTCCACTATGATGCTGTTCATTGATTGCCATTATCTATCCATTTTATCCTGCTATTGGCCACTATTACTCCCATTCACATTTATACACTCACTGGACAGTTTATAAGGTACCCCCATCTAGTACTGGGTCGGACCCCCTCTGCCTCCAGAACAACCTGAATTATTCAGGACAAGGATTCTACAAGGTGTCGGAAATGTTGGTTGCTCAATTGGTATCAAGGGACCTATCGTGTGCCATGAAAACATTCCCCACACAAGTACACTACCAGCCTGTACGAACCAGGATGGGGCCATGGACTAATGCGGCTTACGCCAAATCGTGACTGTCATCCAGCATGACGCAACAGAAACCAAGATTCGTCGGACTAGGCAATGTTTTTCCACTCAATTGTCCAGTGTTGGTGATTGTGTGCCTACTGGAGCCGATTCGTCTATTTTTTAGCTAATAGGAGTGTAACCCGATGTGGTCGTCTGCTGCAATAGACCATCCGTGACGAGGATCGACACGTTATGCATTACGAGATGCCGTTCTGACCACAATTGTTGTACTGCACCGTTATTTATCAATTTGTGGCCCACCTGTTAGCTTGTATGATTCTTGCCATTCTCCTTTGACCTCTCAACAAGCTGTTTTCGCCCACAGGACTGCCGCTGACTGGATGTTTTTTGTTTGTCGCACCCTTCTTAGTAAACCCTAGACACGGTCAAGAAGAAAGGCCAAGGAGGGCATTCGTTTGAGTTACTGTATCTGGCACGCCTGGCACCGACGATCATACCACGGTCAAAGTTGCTTAAGCCACTCGTTTTGCCTATTCTAACATTGACTCATTGTACGTAGGAGCAAACCATTTTCGTGAACGGGGTGGTGTACCTAAAACTGGCATGTGAGTATCTGCTGGTCCCAGTGGTTTTCAATTAATGTGGTCTTGTTTTTTCCAGAGAGAGAGAGTTTTGATACATAGCGATCCATTTGTTATATGTCTGTAGGAGCAATCCATTTTTGCTATACTATTCTTTTAGTGATAACTGTACTGTTGGGTAGAGCTTGCAAGTTAAACATTTACGCTTCGAACACACCGACAGCGTCAATGGGCAAAATAGTATGCAGCATCATCTGGATATGTGTGCAACAAAAGTTACATTCACCTACAGTAAAATTCACCTTCTGCTACCATTTCTGCTACCATTTCTGTCAAGCCGTATACACATAGTTTAACGCATACGTTCAATAAATCCAACATCTGCACCACACCGAAAGCACTGCAACTGCCTCTGCAACACAATGCTGCACAGCAAACTCAGCGTTTCATTGGAAATGAATGTACTTCTGGTGTACCAAAATGCAATGACGCCGTCGGTGTGTTCGAAGCGTTAACTGTACCTTTGCATGCAACAACACAACACACACATACAGGTACCTGTTGCTTTGGGAGACTCGCTCCACTCTGTCAGTAGCAGGACTAGGGTAGACCCTGCAGCCTCTGACCAACAGCACACAGCACACTCTCCTCACCAGCCAACCACGATACCTACAACGCCCAGGAAACATCACATCATTGTGTATTTGCATGCAGTGTAAGGCCGTGGAGGTCTGTGTGTGTGTGTAATATATGTGTTACGTCTACCTGGTGTGGGTCTCATTGACACTCAGTAGATTATGGAAGCCCAGAGAGGGTATGGTCTGTCCCAGCTTCTTGCCCTGAAACGCAAGTGTACGCACACACACACACAACCTAGTTGGTTAGACCAGTCCAAAGACGACTACACACTGCCAGTACCACACCTCATAATAATGGCTGGAATTGAGTGATGGAATGGTATGAAACATGTTTGATGTGATTGACACCATTCCATTACTATGAACCCATCCTGATTTAAAGTGCCTCCAGCCACCACTGCTGCAGAGATTGACTGATGTGAACAGTAAACGTCCTCTCAGGACTTCATTTAAATGGGGCCTTTTATTAGGACATGACTGGGTTTGCTAAATGTGCTTTGTGTGTCAGGTCAACCCCATCTCTATGGTTACACCTCAATAGCCTCTCTATAGACCCTTTTCCAGTACACGACACACTGACATCACTCTTGGCGGCAGTAAGAAAGCCATCACCATTTGCGCCCATTGAACATTTAGATTTACGTTTTTATTACTTTAAACTTAATACGTTTTTTGGGTTCTCATACGCTTACAATGATGTTTTGATTCTAGCTTGAACAGTTGCTAAGATTATATTTTGTATGCAGCAGTTGTTAGCTAGAATGCTAACACTCTTTATTATAAGCTGTAGCAAAAGCTAGCCAAATAGCAATTTTACTGGTTGAAGTTTGTGTTTAAGTATAATGTAATTGATTTGCAATGATGACAAAAACAATATATTAAGCAGGACATTCATACATTCATTCAATTATAATCCAAAAGTAGAGTGAAATAAGCAACATGTAAATAGAGGCGTTTTTGCGGGCGTTCTGCCACCCTCATGCGGCAAAGTTTGCAAACACAGAAAGGGCTCTCTGGGCAGCCCCTCCATAGGCTCGCTCTCTGGGCAGCCCCTCCATAGGCTCGCTCTCTGGGCAGCCCCTCCATAGGCTCGCTCTCTGGGCAGCCCCTCCATAGGCTCGCTCTCTGGGCAGCCCCTCCATAGGCTCGCTCTCTGCGCAGCCCCTCCATAGGCTCGCTCTCTGCGCAGCCCCTCCATAGGCTCGCTCTCTGGGCAGCCCCTCCATAGGCTCGCTCTCTGGGCAGCCCCTCCATAGGCTCGCTCTCTGGGCACCCCCTCCATAGGCTCGCTCTCTGGGCACACCTCAAAAGTGTGAAGTGGCTTTCTCTCTTCCATCTGCATTATTTTTTTATTTCACCTTTATTTAACCAGGTAGGCCAGCTGAGAACAAGTTCTCATTTACAACTGCGACGTGGCCAAGATAAAGCAAAACAGTGCGACAAAAACAACAGAGTTAAACAAATGTACAGTCAATAACACAATAGAAAAATCTGTGTGTGTGCAAATGTAGTAAGATCAGGGAGGTAAAGCAATAAATAAGCCATAGCGGCGAAATAATGACAATTTAGCATTAACCCTGGAGTGATAGATGTGCAGATGATGTGCAAGTAGAGATACTGGGATGCAAAAAGAGCAAAAATAAATACATTTGGGGGATGAGGTAGTTGGATGGGCTATTTCCAGATGGGCTGTGTACAGGTGCAGTGATCGGTAAGCTGCTCTGACAGCTGATGCTTAAAGTTAGGGAGGGAGATATGAGTCTCCAGCTTCAGTGATTTTTGCAATTCGTTCCAGTCATTGGCAACAGAGAACTGGAAGGAAAGGCCGCCAAAGGAGTTGGCTTTGGGGATGACCAGTGAAATAAACCTGCTGGAGCGTGTGCTATGGGTGGATGTTGCTATGGTGACCAGTGAGCTGAAATAAGGCGGGACTTTACTAGCAAAGACTTATAGATGACCTGGAGCCAGTGGGTTTGGCGACGAATATGAAGCGAGAGACAGCCGACTAGAGCATACAGGTCGCAGTGGTGGGTGGTATATGTAGCTTTGGTGACAAAACGGATGGCACTGTGATAGACGACATCTAATTTTCTGAGTAGATTGTTGGAGGCTATTTTGTAAATGACATCGCCGAAGTCAAGGATTGGTAGGACAGTCAGTATTACGAGGGTATGTTTAGCAGCATGAGTGAAAGAGGCTTTGTTGCGAAATAGGAAGCCGATTCTACATTTAATTTTGGATTGGAGACGCTGGAAGGAGAGTTCAGTCTAGCCAGACACCTAGGTATGTGTAGTTGTCCACATATTCTCAGTCAGAACCGTCCTTCATTTGGGAGAACGGGCTTGTGGTAATGGCTGGCGCGGACTTAATGGAATGGTATCAATAACATCAAACAAATGGTTTCCAGGTGTTTGATGCCATTTGCTTCGTTCCGGACATTATTATGAGCCGTTCTCCCCTCAGCAGCGTCTACTGGAGACAACATACACATGGCCTGTACATTCATAAAAAGTACCATTGTTTACATTGTTACCTAGCAACGCACTACTACTCCTCCTCGGGCCTTATTGCTTAAGTACCCACCTCGCCTCGCTCTCCATCCCCCTACTTACCAGGCTGTCAGGGGTACACTGGTGGCAACATTGTCCTACAGATGGTCTGAATTTGCCGAGGTAGGGAGCTACAGTCTTCAGCTTCTTCTTGATCTTCGACCCCCACGACAACTAACAGGGAGAGAATGCAGGGATATGGCATTAACATACACACAAAATCACAATGTAAATTGACGACAGCATCAACTCTGAGTCAACATGCTTCATATTTGGTATTGTTCTTATATTGTCCGGCACAAACACATGATCTTATATCAACATGTCATAAACATGTCAACATGTCTAACACAAACCGGATTGTCACTGTATAGGACTTTTGAGCGGTGACTTTCAAACTAGTGGCAGTAGAATGTGTTTACATGACATCCCTATCAGTGAGACCAAATCCATTATTATTCTGTCTACTCCCAAAACACAAGTTTGTCTCTGTGAATGGTTTGTCCTCTGACAAATCAACTGTAAATTTCGGTGTTCCTCAAGGTTCCGTTTTGGGACCACTATTGTTTTCACTATATATTTTACCTCTTGGGGATGTTATTCGAAAACATAATGTTAACTTTCACTGCTATGCGGATGACACACAGCTGTACATTTCAATGAAACATGGTGAAGCCCCAAAATTGCCCTTGCTAGAAGCATGTGTTTCAGACATAAGGAAGTGGATGGCTGCATACTTTCTACTTTTAAACTCGGACAAAACAGAGATGCTTGTTCTAGGTCCCAAGAAACAAAGAGATCTTCTGTTGAATCTGACAATTAATCTTAATGGTTGTACAGTCGTCTCAAATAAAACTGTGAAGGACCTCTGCGTTACTCTGGACCCTGATCTCTCTTTTGAATAGCATATCAAGACCATTTCAAGGACAGCTTTTTTCCATCTACATAACATTGCAAAAATCAGAAACTTTCTGTCCAAAAATGATGCAGAAAAATTAATCCATGCTTTTGTCACTTCTAGGTTAGACTACTGCAATGCTCTCTACTTTCCGGCTACCCGGATAAAGCACTAAATAAACTTCAGTTGGTGCTAAATACGGCTGCTAGAATCCTGACTCAAACCAAAAAATTTGATCATATTACTCCAGTGCTAGCCTCTCTACACTGGCTTCCTGTCAAAGCAAGGGCTGATTTCAAGGTTTTACTGCTAACCTACAAAGCATTACATGGGCTTGCTCCTACCTATCGCTCTGATTTGGTCCTGCCGTACATACCTACACGTACACTACGGTCACAAGACGCAGGCCTCCTAATTGTCCCTAGAATTTCTAAGCAAACAGCTGGAGGCAGGGCTTTCTCCTATAGAGCTCCATTTTTATGGAACGGTCTGCCTACCCATGTCAGAGACGCAAACTCGGTCTCAACCTTTAAGTCCTTACTGAAGACTCATCTCTTCAGTGGGTCATATGATTGAGTGTAGTCTGGCCCAGGAGTGGGAAGGTGAACGGAAAGGCTCTGGAGCAACGAACCGCCCTTGCCGTCTCTGCCTGGCCGGTTCCCCTCTTTCCACTGGGATTCTCGGGGGGCTAGGGTCAGTTTGTTATATCTGGAGTACCTCTCCTGTCCTATTCGGTGTCCTGTGTGAATCTAAGTGTGCGTTCTCTAATTCTCTCTTTCTCTCTCTCTCTCTGTGGACCTGAGCCCTAGGACCATGCCCCAGGACTACCTGACATGATGACTCCTTGCTGTCCCCAGTCCACCTGACCGTGTTGCTGCTCCAGTTTCAACTGTTCTGCCTTATTATTATACGACCATGCTGGTCATTTATGAACATTTGAACATCTTGGCCATGTTCTGTTATAATCTCCACCCGGCACAGCCAGAAGAGGACTGGCCACCCCACATAGCCTGGTTCCTCTCTAGGTTTCTTTCTAGGTTTTGGCCTTTCTAGGGAGTTTTTCCTAGCCACCGTGCTTCTACACCTGCATTGCTTGCTGTTTGGGGTTTTAGGCTGGGTTTCTGTACAGCACTTTGAGATATCAGCTGATGTACGAAGGGCTATATAAATAAATTTGATTTGATTTGAAGTATTGTGCTGTGTGTGTGCGCATGTGTAACAGACAAAGGCTTGCTTGAAGTGTAGCACGGTACCACGGTAATATAACGTTACCAAAATGTCATGATACGAAGATTTTAGAATACCGTAGTACTGTCTCATACGATACTAGCGACTTTTTCAGCCTGACCGATCTAAAGAACCTGCGGGCGCCTGTTCTAAAATGTTTCTCAAGTCACTTTTGTTTATGAATTCAGTTGAATTTAAGCAACAGCCACTAGTCTCTTGAATCAGCAGGCAATAATATCCACTTCACTTTGTTAAAAAATATATACAATTTAACTGTGATGCGAGCGGGGATGCAGACCCAGACGAGTCTTATGTTGTTAGAGTTGTATATTTTGTACATTGGAGCAGAGAGATACATTGTATAATTTCATCACCTGTTACAACCAGGAGCACAGACCAGTCTGAGTAGACTTTAAAAGTTCCCTGACATGTAGCCTCTGAGTGCCAGAGGGAAAATGGAGCAGAGAAAACATATTGTCTCTAATCTAACCAGTGACAACAATATGACCCATATTACCAGAGATGCCTTTCATTCTACCTATCAGGATTCGCGCACATTTGCTATAATTTCATAAACCATGTCACGGGCCTTTTACACTAATCCTGGGTCGCTGATTATGAGTTTGGTAACAGACAACGTTGTTCAGTCATGTTACCCAGCTAGCTAACAACCTGGTAACTTGGCAAATTGAATTGGCACAGGAAGAAAGGAAATAGTCTGCTACTCATGAGGGGTATTTCAAAGGGAAGAATTAATTTATGGTGCTCCTTCAATTCTGTTTGGTGCCTGTAATTTTAAAAGTTGGGAGTAGTGTGTGTTTGTGGGAGAGAGAGAGTGGTGTGTGTGTGTGTGCTTTATGAGAGTGAGGGAGACAGAGGGTGTGAGGAAGGGAGGGTGTGTGTTAACTGAAAAGACTCTCCCCTTACTGACACAATGACATGCAGATCATTATGCATGTATATCACAGGAAGATGGTGGCACCTAAATTGGGGAGGACAGGCTAGTGGTAATGGCTGGAGCGGAATGGTATCAAACACATGGTTTCTGTGTGCTTGATGCCATTCCAATTGCGCCGTTCCAGCCATCATTATGAGCCATACTCCTTCCAGCAGCCTCCACTGATGTACATATATTCCTTCCCCTCATTCCTCCAGCCAATCACAGGTAGGCCTTTTCAAATATTAGCAAATCCTCCACAGGCTGAGCAGGGCCAGGGACAATCCACTTGAATAGAGAGCCTGCAGTATGACACTGATAAATGAGCCAGTTTTCAGTACAGTAAGTTTTCAGTACAGTAAGAACACATTGTGAAAAATGATAAAGTGCTGACATGTTAAAAGCAACTTTCCAAACCATATATATATATATATATATATATATAAATAATTCGGAGTTTTGCGTGTCAATTCATAAACCATGTAATCGGTACATTGAAAATCTCCCCAACTATTTTGCAATGTACATGGCACAGCTGTCAATATAAGGTCCCGCAGTTGCCAGTGCATGTCAAAGCAAAAACCAAGCCATGAGGTTGAAGTAATTGTCCGTAGAGCTCCAAGACAGAATTGTGTAGAGGCACAGATCTGGGGAAAGGTACCAAAAAATGTCTGCAGCATTGAAGGTCCCAAAAATCACAGTGGCCTCCATCATTCTTAAAAATGGAAGAAGTTTGGAACCACCAAGACTCTTCAGAGTTTGCCACCTGGGACAAGTCTCTGAATGTCCTTGAATGGCCCAGCTAGAGCCCGGATCTGAACTCGATCATACATCTCTGGAGATGCCTGAAAATAGCTGTGTAGCGACACTCCCCATCCAACCTGACAGAGCTTGAGATGATCTGCGGAAAAGAATGGGAGAAACTCCCCAAATACAAGTGTGCCAAGCTTGTAGCGACACACATCTCAAAACAGCAAATGCATTTGCAACGGAAGGCAGGCTTCATCAGCGTGTCATACACCACTTTCAATGAGATGGAGGCCGTATGCAATTTGAAAACAGCCTACTTAATCGTTTTACTACATTATGAAGCATGTCTTACCTTGCTTTAAAACCTCTTGGGGCTAGGGGGCAGAATTTTCACTTTTGGATAAATAGCGTGCCCAATTTCAACTTCCTGCTACTCATGCCAAGAATATAAGATACGCATATTATTCATAGATTTGGGTAGAAAACACTGAAGTTTCTAAAACTGTTTGAATCATGTCTGAGTATAACAGAACTTATGTAGCAGGCAAAACCCCGAGGACTAACCGTTCAGATGTTTTTTTTTTTAGGTCTGTCTGTTCATTGAGTTCTCTGGTTTGTTTTCATTCCTGTATTGAACACAGATAGACCAGTCTACAATTTGATCGATTATTAACGTTTAAAAATCCCTAAAGTTGTATTACAAAAGTAGTTTGAAATATTTTGACAAAGTTTATAGGCATGTTTTGAAATATTTTGTAGTGATGTTGCGTTTTTTGGAAGGTGTTTTTTTTGTGGATCAAACGCGCTTTTTAAATGGACATTTTGGATATATATGGACGGAATTAATCGAACAAAAGGACCAATTGTCATGTTTATGGGACATATTGGAGTGCCAACAAAAGAAGCTCGTCAAAGGTAATGCATGTTTTATATTTTATTTCTGCATTTGTGTAGCGCCTGCAGGGTTGAAATATGCTACCCCCTTTGTTTACTGCTGGTGCGATCATCAGATAATAGCTTCTTATGCTTTCGCCGAAAAGCATTTTAAAAAGCTGACATGTTGGCTGGATTCACAACGAGTGTAGCTTTAATTGAGTATCTTACATGTGTGATTTAATGAAAGTTTGATTTTATATTAAAAAAACTGCATTTTCCCTGTTTTTTTGCCCAAGTGGGACACAACTGTCCCGCCTCGTCAAAATTCAGACCATATCCGTGGAGGCAATTGTTTTATATAAACTTTTTTTTTTGTCCGGTAGCCAAAGGCACAACCCATGCTAGTTGTTGCATATTAGATCACCCCTCTTTCTAAATGTTTAAGGAAATGTTCATCTCTGTTACATGAAACCACTCGCATGTGCATTGCGCTTTTGACAATAAGCGTTTTCCCACTAATTGCATTCTGGAACGAAACGTTGCGCGTAGCCTACTGCTTTGCTGCGCTTATTATGTGAATAAATAATTGTTTTTCAACATTTTAAGCTAAACGGTCTGATCGGTTTCATCACTCATTGCCTTTTAAAGTATAATTTTTTGTATTTTTATGTAGCCTACTGTTTGTATGAATTTGGGATCTATCATCCCACAACTGTCCCAGTCTGTTTGGAATAGGCTAATTCTTTCTCGACAAGCTGACCAATAGAATAGGTAAACGTTTGTACTATAGTAGATTGACATAGGCTAGTGATTTTCTGTTTGTTACTCGTCTTGTTGGCTGAGGAAAAGTACATGTGGACAGTTATTCTAACATCTTCGAAGTGCACATCTGAATTCAGTAGGAAGAACCGCACATCGTTGCATCCTGGACTTGCATGTCCATTTAACATTTAATTACCATAAACAAAATGTGATTTGTCATTCTGAGCACTGTGGTTGGATGCCCTAATCAGGTTACATACCCAATGCATATGGGTCCGGTAAATTTCTCAAATGACAGGTAAATTAAAATGTTGCCGGTCAAATGTCCGGCGCCAAATTTTCCTAACGGAACCCCTGGTGGGTAGGTAGGTGGGTGTACTGTAGGCAGAAGGGTGTTCTTACTGCTGGTCTCTTCTGTTGAGTGCCCTGGGAGATGAGGGCTTCAGTAAAGCCATACCCACTCTCTTGCGCCATGGTGGTTCGTTCCACAGGTGTGTCACTCTCTCAGGGACCTATAGGCACAAAGAGGGTGGCAGGTTAAGAGCAGGTTTACTTCACACACATACACTGTAGAGCTCTTCACGGTTCCGGGTGGACACGATATACCTGAGACTCGAACAGATTGGGTTTGTGTTTGAAATTCAAACTTGTCCCTCGGGTCTGAGCTGGATCCTGTTTGATTGTCATCGGGTCTATGTAACTACAGCTTACAGACCCGAGTGGACCTGACCATGTTCTGCATAGCCCATAGCATACTTATGTTACGCTAATAAGGTGGATTTATTGACTTAGAAGGCCTAGCCAACATATAAAGACCTATTCATTAACCAGAAGAGCAACTTGTTAGTTCACAGGCTGAAACAATGGTGCTCAAACACAAGAGGCTGTTTCTGTTCTTAACTGCCATTACAATTAGACTTTCCTGTTCATCTGTTATCAATAGAAAAATGGTGTTCTGGTGAAGACATTCAGAGACAGATAACGCAGACTCACTGGCAAACAAGACAACAGTCAAGAGAAACAGTATGAATGAGTGCACTGACGCATCTAACATCTATCAGTATCACTGACATCTCCCCCTGCCTCTCAGTATCACATAATAAGGCCAGACTTCCATAATAGGAGAGAGATGACAGAGCCCGAGCAAGTGGCCAACCCAGTCATCCTCTGTTGCTGATAATACACCTGAAAGCATCGCACGCACATGCACCCTTTACATACAGACTTTCCCATGGGAATGAGGGTTATTCTAGGGTGAAGCTGTAACCATAGTAACCCTAGAAGCCAATCTAGCTTGACACACAAGCATTTGCTTTATTTTGCACAAACACCCATAAGCATGCACGCACGCACACTTTATGAATACATAACAGTAATGTGCTGGACACTGCACAAAACAAACAGAAGAGGATTGTGATTGAAATGCACAGAATGTGCTTTATCACTTAAATTACAGCTAAAGCCTTAACACACACACACCTTTCCCCCAAAACAAATTTACTCACCCAGTCCTGGCTAGGGAGTGTTGGCAAAAGTCAACCATCTATCAACCTGAGCCCATAGCTACAATTACTCATCCTCATTCTGCATCTCTCCACACCACATTTCACTCTACCTTCCTTATTACTAACTTTACTCACATCCTGAATCAACTCTCCTTTCTAGCAAGCGTATAGCCTAACTTAATGCTCAGAGAGGGCAAAGAGGGGTGGGCTATCAGCTGATCATAGCGAATGTACACTGAACAAAAATATAAAACGCAACATGCAACAATTTCAAAGATATTACTGAGTTACAGTTCATAAGGAAATTAGTCAATTGAAATAAATTCATTAGGCCCATCTATGGATTTCACAACTGGGAATACAGATATACATCACTTGGTCACAGATACCTTAAAGAACAAGGTAGGGGCGTGGATCAGAAAACCAGTCAGTATCTGGTGTGACAACCATTTGAATCATGCAGCACAACACATCTCCTTCACATAGAGTTGATCAGACTTTATTGTGGCCTATGGAATGTTGTCCCACTCTTCAATGGCTGTGCGAAGTTTCTGGATATTGGTGGGAACTGGAACATGCTGTCGTACATCCAGAGCATCCCAAACATGCTCAATGGGTGACATGTCTGGTGAGTATGCAGGCCACGGAAGAACTGGGACATTTTCAGCTTCCAGGAATTATGTACAGATCCTTGTGACATGGGGCCATGCATTATAATGCTGAAACATGAGGTGATGGCGACGGATGAATGGCACGACAATGGGCCTCAGGATCTCGTCACGGTATCTCTGTGCATTCAAATTGACATCGATAAAATGTATTTTTTTGTTGCCTGTAGCTTATGCCTGCTGTACTATAACCGCACCATGAGGCACTTTGTTCCCAACATTGACAACAGAAAACTGCTCACCCACATGTCTGGCATCTGCCCGGTACAGTTGAAACTGGGATTAATTCATAAAGAGCACACTAAGTGATGCCAATGGCCATCAAAGGTGAGCATTTGCCACTTAAGTCGGTTATGACACCGAACTGCAGTCAGGTCAAGACCCTGGTGAGGATGACGAGCTTCCCTGAGGCGTTTTCTGACAGTTTGTGCAGAAATTCTTCAGTTATGCAAAGCCACAGTTTCATCAGCTGTCTGGGTGGCTGGTCTCAGATGATCCCACAGGTGAAGAAGCTGGATGTGGAGGTCAAGGGCTGGTGTGGTTACACGTGGTCCGTGGTTGTGAGACAAGTTGGATGTACTGCCAAATTCTTAAAAATGACAGCGGCTTATGGTAGAGAAATTAACATTAAATTCTCTGGCAACAGCTCTGGTGGACATTCCTGCAGTCAGCATGTCAATTGCATGCACCCTCAAAAATGTTGACATCTGTAGCATTGTGTTGTGTGACAAAACTGCACATTTTAGAGTGGCCTTTTGTCCACAGCACAAGGTGCACCTGTGTAATGATCATGTTTAATCAGCTTCTTGATATGCCACACCTGTCAGGTGGATGGATTATCTTGGCAAAGGAGGAATGCTCACTAAACACATTTCTGCACAACATTTGAGAGAAAAAAGCTTTGTCTGCTTATGGAAAATGACTCAGATCTTTTAAATCAACTCATGAAACCACTACTCTATATGTTGCATTTGTAATTTTGTTCAGTATAGATTATGTAAAGCAGCTAATTATCTTGCTAGGTTGCTATTCTGTTGAAACAATCTAACTAGTCTTTACCTGTGATTGGAGTTATCTGCCTTTTAGGCCTACTGACAGTCGAATTGAAGCCTTCCCTGTTCCTGACCGTGAGATGACACAGGCAAATCAAAAGTGGGCCACTAGTAGCCTACACTACCGCTCGGCGCCGAAAGCTTCTGCCTGCAGGACAAGTAACAAGGAGAAGTACAGTACGCGCACGGGTTGGTGCGAAGGAGGAGGGAGTTTCAAGATTAAAAAATTAGCAATGAGCTGGTTTGATGGGCAACTCAAATAAGAGAGAAAATGGACTAAGTGAAATAAAAAAAGTTAAACGTCTCCAATCTGAAAGGGCACTTTTCTTATAGGAGGGCGAAAGAGCAGGTGCCCAGAAAGACCATCTATGCACGTGCCTGATTCCTGCTCTCTCAGTCTTTTCCTTTTTCTCCCATTCAACTCCATGGGTACATCTCTGGCTAAGCATCATTAGCTAAACATCAAATGGTACTAAAACAGAGTGGACAGGAATTAGTTTGTAACGTAAACTAGGCAGAGCCCCAACATAAGCCTACCTGTCTTTGCTCTTTCTCTCTTATTAACGCCTTTTCTAATTATCCTCTGAAGTTGTTCAACGCTACTCTATGATACGTATGACCGCTTATCCTGCACAGCTAGCTTATGTAACTAGCCAACTTGCTGGCTAGCTCCAAGTATGGGTAATTGCATACGTTCTGTCTAGAAGTGGGCGTGTCAACAGAAGTCGGAGGATCAACAGACCGTTTTGATTGTGCGTGTTGTTTTTAGTTTCCACGTTTTAATTGGTCAGTTCCCCACCGTGTGAACCAAGACTGGGGCTAAAATGCACTCTGTCCTTGATAGAGAATAATACTGTGCCATTTGAATGTTAACAAAACACACAACAAACACCTCACTTATTGCCTATATATGAAAATAAAAGTAATTTTAACGTTGAATGCTGAACTAAAATCCACAAATAGCAGTAGAGCATAGATAGGCCTTGGGGTTCTCCAGATGTTGCGGGATGAGATGCACTATACTGAGGATTGCTTAATCTGTGCCACATTTGTATTTGTTAGCCAACTGATGCAGGTCCAACAGTGTGTTTAGTCTGACTGAATGATCTTTTCAATACACTTCATTACAATGGAGGTCAGAGCAACAGGTCAACAGTCTTATCTTTGGGAGAAGGCTTCTGAGGAAGAGGGGTGATGATTGCCTTCTTCCACCGAGGTGGAACCGTGTGGGAATGTACAGGTATCTAAAAGACAGTGACTGGTGTTGAGCATGTTAACACACTTGGCAGAGAAGTGATGTCAAATTTTATGTAGAAGTCATTAAGTTAATTTGCTATTTTCTTTTCATCTGTTGTGTACAGTGGTTTTCTGGTGGGAGTTATATTAGTGATGGCTTTTATTGTTAACCTTTGTCCTTGAATACTCTTCATTCTAAGCTGGTTTGCTGCACAAGTCTAAGAGTAATTATATTGAGCAAAACAATTTTATTATCATCATCTGATAGTAAAATATATAGATGCCATAAGTTATAATAAAACAGATTTATTGGTAAATGGAAAAAAAACAATTGACTGTTTGCCGCCCAATTATACAAGAGTAATTATTATTGGTAATACGTGAAAAAATTGGAAGACTAATAACTGACATCAACATTTATTTTCATATACTGTATAAGCTATAAGAGAGGTGTTTGTTATGTGTTTCGTTAACATTCAAATGGCATAGTATGATTTTTTATCAAGAATAAAGCGGCTGTTAGCCTTCCCAGTCTTGTTTCACACTTTCAGGAACTGACCAATAAAAACACGCTCAATCAAAACAGTCTAACCAATTACAGAACGCTGGTGTAACGCCTATCGCTGCTGATCCTCCCACTTCTGTTGACACACCCACTTCCAGACACTCCACTTCCAGACAATCCACATATGCATTTACCCAAGGGAGGAAAAGTGACAAGGACAAGGCTAACGTTACTTGCTTGGGTAAAGTGTACATTGCAAATTTGAGTTATTTTGATTAATACATTTTTCAAATGTGCTTGCAAAACATTATTTGCTACTCACGTTGCGATCTTCTGTCTGCTGTACTAACCTAACATAGAAGGCGTAAAATAAACGCCTGAAACTAGATCCTCTACATCAGTGATTCTCAACTGGTGGGTTGCGACCAGGTTTTGAATGGGTTGCGAGTGTCCAAGTACATTTTTATTAAATTAAAAATACTCCAGTCTGAACTTAAATGACTAAAACCAGGTATAAAGTGTGTATAAATGATAATTAACCTATATTTTTTACTAATTTAACTTCTGAACAATTTCTTCAATCACAGTATTTTCAATATAGTTATTAGCAGAGCTATTTGGCAGATTTTGTAGTCTGAAACCAGTGAGCTTAACATTCTTCATCAAGAAAATGGGCAAATTGGAATTATTGACAATGAAAAAGGTGGGACATTTGTTCCCATGTCATATAATTGGTACATTTACTATCAAGTTAATATTAAAAATAGAATTCCATATTGCATTTTGGCAAATTTGGGCCGACTTTCTTCTCTGTATACATCAATGATGACGCTCTTGCTGCTGGTGAGTCTCTGATCCACCTCTACGCAGGCGACACCATTCTGTATACTTCTGGCCCTTCTTTGTAAACTGTGTTAACAACCCTCCAGACGAGCTTCAATGCCATACAACTATCCTTCCGTGGCCTCCACTGCTCTTAAATACAAGTAAAACTAAATGCATGCTCTTCAAATGATCGCTGCCCGCCCGTCCAGCATCACAACTCTGGATGGTTCTGACTTAGAATATGTGGACAACTACCTAGGTGTCTGGTTAGACTATCAACTCTCCTTCAAGACTCACATCAAACATCTCAAATCCAAAATTAAATCTAGAATCGACTTCCTATTTCGCAACAAAGCATCCTTCACTCATGCTGCCAAACATACCCTCGTAAAACTGACCATCCTACCAATCCGACGATGTAATTTACAAAATAGCCTCCAATACCCTACTCAATAAATTAGATGCAGTCTATCACAGCGCCATCCATTTTGTCACCAAAGCCCTATATACTACCCACCACTGCGACCTGTACGCTTTCGTTGGCTGGCCCTTGCTTCATACTCGTCGCCAAACCCACTGGCTCCAGGTCATCTACAAGACCCTGCTAGGTTTAGTCCCTGCTTAGCTCAGCTCGCTGGTCACCATAGCAGCACCCACCTGTAGCACGTGTTCCAGCAGGTACAGTGCCTACGCCAAACACATTACACACAGGTGGATTGTATTTATCATCATTAGTCATTTAGGTCAACATTGGATCATTCAGAGATCCTCACTGAACTTCTGGAGAGAGTTTGCTGCACTGAAAGTAAAGGGGCTGAATAATTTTGCACGCCCAATTTTTCCGTTTTTTATTTGTTAAAAAAGTTTGAAATATCCAATAAATGTCGTTCCACTTCATGATTGTGTCCCACTTGTTGTTGATTCTTCACAAAAAAATACAGTTTTATATCTTTATGTTTGAAGCCTGAAATGTGGCAAAAGGTCGCAAAGTTTAAGGGGGCCGAATACTTTCGCAAGGCACTGTATATCTCTCTGGTCACCCCCAAAGCCAATTGCTCCTTTGGCCGCTTCTTCTTCCAGTTTTCTGCTGCCAATGACTGGAACGAACTACAAAAATCTCTGAAACTGGAAACACTTATCTCCCTCACTAGCTTTAAGCACCAGCTGTCAGAGCAGCTCATAGATTACTGCACCTGTACATAGCCCATCTATAATTTAGCCCAAACAACTACCTGTCACGCTCCTCAAAATGAATAGACCAAGGGGCAGCGTGAATAGAGTTCCACATATTTTTAATCAACTGGAATTCACTGAAACATAACACCGACCGACCGACCGCAAATCTACCATTTCAGTGTTTTACTTGCTATATTTTACTTGCTATATTGTATTTACTTCGCCACCATGGCCTTTTTTTGCCTTTACCTCCCTTTTCTACTGTATTATTAACTGTATGTTTGTTTTACTCCATGTGTAATTCTGTGTTGTTGTATGTGTCGAACTGCTTTGCTTTATCTTGGCCAGTAAATGAGAACTTGTTCTCAATTTGCCTACCTGGTTAAATAAATAAAATAAAATAAAACATTTGGATAGCGACCGAGACAACCTAGTTCAATTTGGGTCCCGAAGAAAAACCAGTTGAGAAACACTGCTCTACATACTGTTCTTGACAAGAAGGGAAAATAACTGTTAGGGGAGGAGTTAAAATGGAGTGTCGCCAAAGTTGTCACCTTGATAACGTCCACAGTGGTAGTCGTGTCACAGGCTCTCTTTCCATTTCCCCTGAACACCAGAACATCCGGCCACAAAGTCAAAATTGTCTATATCGTAGAAATTCATGAAAACAAACACTTACTTTTGGGTCTTAATTTAAGGTTAGGCATAAGGTTAACAGTATGGTTAAGATTAGTGTTAAGGTTAGGTTTAAAAATCACATTTTATGAAAATAAATTGTAGAAATAGACAGAGTTTATGACTGCGGTAACTAGTGACAATTCTACTGAGAGGCGTGTAAGCGTGGAGCGCCCCCTTCAGGCCAAAAAGAAAGACAAGATTAGCACATTTGTTTGTTCATTTGTTAATATAATATCAGCGTTTTTATAAGCGAATGCCGATACATATGTATAAAAATATCGCTAAACTGATTTATTGTTTGGCCTCTAGTGGTCATAATGCTGTAGTGGGCTGGGATTGGGAGATCATGAGGGACTCTCAGTGAGAAGAGGAGACTGGCGTAACCATGGTTGCATTTGCAACCACTTAACACTGTCACTCACACTATCATCAACTCTGGTATTCACATCACACCGCAGGGCTGGAAATTCAGTCTAGAGGGGGAGACAGCGATTACATGAGAGAGTGTGAGCCGACAAACCAAAAAGAAACATGGACAGCGAGAAAGCAACAGAAGCAGAATACCTCTGTTAGTAAGAGACTGTGCTTGTATTGTTCCCTGTATCACTGATCTACAGAAGAGAGTTCTGACTGTCTACCGTCTGTCCTAAATGGCACCATATTCCCCATAGTGCACTACATTTAAAAAGTAGTACACAGGTGCGGCCTCCCGGGTGGCGCAGTGGTCTAAGGCTGGGCCACCAGAGGCTCTGGGTTCAAGCCCAGGCTCTGTCGCACCCGGCCGCGACCGGGAGGTCCATGGGGTGACGCACAATTGGCCTAGCATCGTCTGGGTTAGGGAGGGCTTGGCCGGTAGAGATATTCTTGTCTCACTGCGCACTAGCGACTCCTGTGGCGGGCCGGGCACAGTGCACGCTGACCAGGTCGCTAGGTGTACAGTGTTTTCTCCGACACATTGGTGTGGCTGGTTTCCGGGTTGGATGCGCACTGTGTTAAGAAGCAGTGCGGCTTGGTTGGGTTGTGTTTCGGAAGACGCATAGCTCTCGACCTTCGTCTCACCCGAGCCCGTACGGGAGTTGTAGCGTTGAGACAAGACTGTAGCTAATAACAATTGCATACTGTGAAATTGGGGAGAAAAAGGGGGTAAAAATAAATATATATATAATTTTAAAAAGTAGTGCACTGGGGAACAGGGTGCCATTTGAGACGCCTCCTAGGTTGTCCTATTTGCTGTGTGTGATCAGTCAGTCAGACTAGGTAGATAGGCTAGAGCCTAGAGAGGTACAGGGAGGCTAGAGGCTGTGTGTGGTCAGTAAGACCAGGTAGGTCAGGCCTGGTCTGATTGACCACACACAGCCTCTAGCCTCCCTGTACCTCCCCAGGCCCTAGCCTATCCACCTGGTCTGATGATTGTATGATGATTGTATGTATTTTCCATGGAGGGCCACATTAGAATATATTTTTGCCATTGCGGGCCAGAATCATATTACATACACACTACTTATTTTACTTTTTTAACATGCACAGAAATAAACCATATCCATGTTCTCCTCTTGGTAGTCATTATTAAACATGCAATGAACTACACGGAGGGAAAGTACACTGCACATTCAGCACCACGGACAGAACTCTTGTTAGCGGGTATGCACAAGAACACAAGAAAGAGAGAGATCAACATTACATTTAAACTACTCAATCAGTGTGAGGAGTGAAGTCTCTGATTGACATTGACTAGAGCAGTGAAGTCAGGTATAGTTTCTGACGTCACTATGCGCAGGATTGCTAAGAGGTGAGAGTCAGTAAGAGATGTGCCTTGACTTGTTATATTTCGTCACTGAAAATGTCTGTTCACATACATAGGTTGACCCAAACAGTACAAACATCTGAGCATGACTCCTAATCTTTGGAAAGTTTTGTTTATCGAGAGATGCATAGAACCTCGTCAGTGACATTGTTTTGAATAGTTCTCCAATCACTGCATCAGACTGAAGATTGATAAGCTCAAGTTGCAGGTAAGTGGGAGCGTTATCCACATTGAAGGTGAAAGGAGAGGAAACCAACAGCATTAAATTTTCCAACACTTTGAAGTCCTCAAAACGAGAGAAAACTCACCATTCAAAGCACGCAGCAGAGATGAATACTTCTCCCACTAGTCATCTGATAGGGAACAGACTAGTAGTGTCAGAAGGTGGTTGAGATTGTTGACTTCTACTTGGCGGGTCAGGAGGAGTAATTTTCCCTTGAAGGCTTTGACAAGGCTGTACATCTGATGTGCAAAAGGGCCCTTCCCTTGTAGTTTGGAATTCATTTAATTCACGAGGGCCATGATGTCCACGGTGAAGGCAAAATCAGCCAACCATTCTTTATCTTGCAGTTGAGGGAAATCCACATATTTTCCTTTAATTTGCAAAAACTCAGCAATCTCCTACTTCAGGTCCCACACCCTTTTAAGTACCTTCCCCAAACTCAGCCATCTCACGTTTGTGTGGTAGGGGAGATTTGCAACTTCCAACTGTGAGACAAACTGTCTGTGGTTTAAATATTTAGCTCTTATGAAGTTTACCACTTTAGTGACTGTGTCCACAGCATGACTCATTTTCAGAACACATTTACAGAGCACCTCCTGATGAGTAATGCAACGCAGGAAAATTATTTTCTGATCTGGGTTCAGCTCAGCTACTTGATCCTTTTCAAAAGGCCAATGTTTTTTTCTGTCAAGTTTGGGCACCCATCAGTGGTCACACTGGATAACTTTTCAAAACTCAGTCCCAGCTTTGCCACACACTTATTAACCTCCTTCAATAAACATTTCCCTGTGGTTTTGCTCTTCGTTGACTGCACTAAAGTAAGCCTCCGTAATTTCAGAGTATGGGGTTATGCCTCGTAATAATATCAACAACTCCGCCTTGTCACGAGCATCACTGCTCTCATCCAGGGCCAAGGAGAAATCCGTTACCTCGTCTTTCAACTGTTGTTCCATATTGTCTGCGATGTCCTCAACACGCCGTGTCACTATTCGTCTTGACAGGGAAACTTGTCTTGTGAAAAGTCTTTGCTGCTTTTCCAACTGAGAAAGCAACTCTTTCGATAGATCTTGCCTCATTAACTTGGTACTCCCAGAGAATTGCCCTAAAGGCGGTTACGCCCACTTCTGACCCAAGGGTATAAAACCTGTGAGTATAGAATTTATGACAGAACTACGTGACCCCAGCTGCAGCAAGGTTTAAAAAAGTCAACGAACCCAGAACGCAACGCAAGTTTGAGGACAAAGAAATCCTTTTCTAAACAAGCTACGGATGAGTAGCTAAGTCTAAGCGGGTGAATTCAAGTCGAACCACCTAGCCTCCATCTCCCATCGAATCGTGATATCTAAAGGGTTTCATTCCAATGCTGTGAGCTCTGACCTACAGAGCTGTCTGTCCTTAGAAGACCCCATTCCAGAGAAAAGGGTGAGGGAACAGACTCCTAAGCCAAAAAGGAGACTGACATCGGGAGGACGAGCAGGGAGGTGCGCAGGAGAAGTGCGTCATCGAACAGCGGAACGGTCCACGCAGAAAATCCTCGGAGATCATCCCCACGTAATTACATCATTATATTCTGACCCATAAGTGCGGCAGTTTGGGGCAAGGCTAGGGTTAGTATAAGCATAGCTGACAAATTCACCCAAATGTATATTTCTCTTGTGTACTTTATTTTTTCTCTCTCTTTTGAAATCCTCATTGTGGGTAACACGCGCCATAGTGTGTTGGCCCGTTATACTAAGTTCTAATCAATAGTCTATAATGTGTTTTGTCTATGTGTCACGAACCTCGCTGAAGAGGGTGCCTCTTCCTGTTCGGGCGGGGCTCGGCGGTCGTCGTCACCGGCCTATCGGGGTCCCCAGTTCACGCCCCGGGTTTGGAAGGCGTTTATGGAGCGTCTGGGGATCTCGGTCAGCCTTACCTCTGGTTATCACCCCGAAAGTAATGGGCAGGTGGAGAGATTAAACCAGGAAGTGGGTAGGTTTCTGAGGTCGTATTGCCAGGATCGGCCAGGAGAATGGGCGAGGTACGTCCCGTGGGCAGAATTGGCCCAGAACTCTCTTCGGCATTCGTCCACAAATATGTCGCCATTTGAATGCGTACTGGGCTACCAGCCGGTCCTGGCTCCGTGGCATCAGAGTCAGACCGAGGCTCCTGCGGTGGAGGAGTGGGTAGGCCTGCCGCTCTCAGGCAGGCCAGTGAACGGCAGAAGAGAGTCGCTGACCGCCACCGCAGTGAGGCCCCGGTGTTCGCACCAGGGGACAGGGTCTGGCTCTCGACCCGAAACCTGCCCCTCCGCCTGCCCTGCCGGAAGCTGTGGCCGCAGTGTGTGGGGCCATTTAAAGTCCTGAGGAGGATAAACGAGGTTTGTTATAGATTGCAACTTCCCTCTTATTATCGCATTAACCCCTCGTTTCATGTGTCTCTCCTCAGGCCGGTGGTAGCTGGTCCCCTACAAGACAATGAGGTACCGGAGGTCCCTCCACTCCCTCTGGACATCGAGGGGTCCCCGGCGTACACAGTACGAGCTATTCTGGACTCGAGACGCCGGGTGAGGGGCCTGCAGTACCTCGTGGACTGGGAGGGGTCCGGTCCGGAGGAGAGGTGCTGGGTACCGGGGAGGGACATTTTAGATCCTTCCCTCTTGAGGGATTTCCACCGCCTTCACCCGGATCGCCCCGCGCCTCGTCCTCCGGGTCGTCCTCGAGGCCGGGGTCGGCGCGCTGCGGGAGCCGCGCGTCAGGGGGGGGGGTACTGTCACGAACCTCGCTGAAGAGGGTGCCTCTTCCTGTTCGGGCGGGGCTCGGCGGTTGTCTTCACCGGCCTATTAGCTGCCATCGATTCTTTTTCCGTTTGTGTTTGTTATTGGTTAATTGGGTACACCTGTTTTGTATTAGGGTTTGTTTGTAGGGTATTTAAGGGCACTAGGCCTGCTGGGTATTTTGTGCGGGCTTGTTAATTGTTACTCTGTGTTTGATGGTGTATTTGCTTTTCGTATCTTTATTTATCCGGTCTATTTTGTCCTGTTGTTTTTGGACTGGCAACTTATACGCCCTGTGTGTTGGCGTCATCGTTTTGGTTGCACCGGTGAATAATTTTTGATAAACGACAGAACCCTGCTCTCTGCGCCTGATTCCACCCACCACTCATAGTTATTCGTAACACTATGTGTATCTTTTATCATAATTTTAGCTTTTTAGTAAGTAAATATTCAACTAAGATTGGTGTGGTACGAATTCATTAGTGAGACCCGGGTCCGTGCAGATTCACGGGCTATACGACGTTCAGAACGAGATTGGTAGAGGTAACTGGTAAATTAGCGGCTGTTGTAAAATCGATATTCTGATATTCTTTGAGTTAATTTGGGAAATAGAAACTCAATTAAAAACTAGTTTTCCTATGGTGACCCAGGTTAATGAGTTAATAATTGCTTGATTCAGTTAATCACGCAATTAGAAACTTGTAATCATTCGATGAGCAACAGTCGTCACATTAACTAATACAATGTCACAACACCATGTTATAACCAGAAGCACACAGCAATGCTGACCATATTTTGCTTTTATGAGAGATTTGCATTCAGAAATGCAAGCGGCCTCACTTTTGAGGGGCTGATGCGGTTTCTTCTCTCAGTAATTATTTGCTCAGTTTTTGAGAAGATCCTCTCAGAGGGAATGGATGTGGCCACTATACAGAGTCTCCCTGTCATGACTTTAGTAAGCCGTGGGTACACAGAGGCCTTATTATTCCACCAGCTCAGAGGATCTGCAGGAGGGGCTCCTCCAAATAGGATCAGACCTCCATTATGAGATCTGCTGAGGGATTTCTTTGTGCTGCATCCCCAGTTGCTCTCTCGTCGAACAGCATCCAAAAAGCAGACGTTTGTAGCACTACTGCTGGTGCTTCTGCTCCATCAGATCCCTCTTCTTCCTGTTGCCCTGGTGCCTGAGCCAGCTGACTGCTGGGGCTGTCCCTACCTGCTGCTGAGGTTATTCTTTGAAGAGCCTCATCAATCGCTCTGGCATCACTGAAGTCTAACTTCTTAAACCTGGTGTCAAGTGCAGCAGTTCCTGATAGCACGTAATTATATTCCATTCTGTGGAACTTTCTGTCCATTGATGAACATAGGGTGTCCATCAACTCTGTCACATGTCCTGTGGTTACATTTGCTTCTCTGTGGCGGCTGGCTATGATTCGCTGCAGACCTTTACATAGGAGTATCATTTTTGAACCTGTCACATAGCTGAAAAGAGAGAACAGTAACTTGTTAGTTCAACAGGTTCATGTTTTGTCTACTGATACTACATTCTCATGTACTGCTCATATAGAGTTGAAGTTGGAAGTTTACATACACTTAGGTTGGAGTCATTAAAACAAACTTTTCAACCACTCCACACATTTCTTGTTAACAAACTATAGTTTTGGCAAGTCGGTTAGTACATCTACTTTGTGCATGACACAAGTCATTGTTTACAGACAGATTATTTCACTGTATCACAATTCCATTGGGTCAGAAGTGTACATACACTAAGTTGACTGTGCCTTTGAACAGTTTGGAAAATTCCAGAAAATGATGTCATGGCTTTAGAAGCTTCTGATAGGCTAACTGACATCATTTGAGTCAATTGGAAGTGTACCTGTGGATGTATTTCAAGACCTACCTTCAAACTCAATGCCTCTTTGCTTGACATCATGGGAAAATCAAAAGAAATCAGCCAAGACCTCAAAAAAAACTGTAGACCTCCACAAGTCTGGTTCATCCTTGGGAGCAATTTCAAAACGCCTGAAGGTACCACGTTCATCTGTACAAACAATAGTACCCAAGTATAAACACCATGGGACCACGCAGCCGTCATACCACTCAGGAAGGAGACGTGTTCTGTCTCCTAGAGATTAACGTACTTTGGTGCGAAAAGTAAAAATCAATCCCAGAACAACAGCAAAGGACCTTGTGAAGATGCTGGAGGAAATAAGTACAAAAGTATCTATATCCACAGTAAAACGAGTCCTATATCGACATAACCTGAAAGGCCGCTCAGCAAGGAAGAAGCCACTGCTCCAAAACCGCCATAAAAAAAACAGAATACGGTTTTCAACTGCACATGGGGACAAAGATCGTACTTTTTGGACAAATGTCCTCTGGTCTGATGAAACAGAAATAGAACTGTTTGGCCATAATGATCATCGTTATGTTTGGAGGAAAAAGGGGGATGCTTGCAAGCTGAAGAACACCATCCCAACCGTGAAGCACGGGGATGGCAGCATCATGTTGTGGGGGTGCTTTGCTGCAGGAGGGTCTGGTGAACTTCACAAAATAGATGGCATCATGAGGTAGGAAAATTATGTTGATATATTGAAGCGACATCTCAAGACATCAGTCAGGAAGTTAAAGTTTGGTCGCAAATGGGTCTTCCAAATGGACAATGAGCCCAAGCATACTTCCAAAGTTGTGGCAAAATAGCTCAATGACAACAAAGTCAAGTTATTGGAGTGGCCATCATAAAGCCCTGACCTCAATCCTAGAGAAACTTTGTGGGCAGAACTGAAAAAGCATGTGAGAGCAAGGAGGCCTACAAACCGGACTCAGCTCTGTCAGAAGAAATGGGGCAAAATCCACCCAATTTATTCTGGGAAGCTTGTGGAAGGCTACCTGAAACGTTTGACCCAAGTTAAACAATTTAAAGGCAATGCTACCAAATACTAACCGAGTGTATGTAAACTTCTGACCCAGTGGGAATGTGATGAAAGAAATAAAATGCTTAAATAAATAATTCTCTCTACTATTATTCTGACAATTCACATTCTTAAAATAAGTGGTGATCCTAATTGACCTAAGACAGGGAATTTTTACTCAGATTAAATGTCAGGAATTGTGAAAAACTGAGTTTAACTGTATTTGGCTAAATTGTATGTAAACTTCCGACTTCAACTGTACATATATAACACTGGATTAAATAATGAGGTAGTAATAACTGCATACTGTACCTCTCTCCACTGATCTCCACAGGGACCTGCTCAAAGGGTTCCAGGACTCTGCACACCTCCTCAACCACCTCCCATTCCTCTTGGGTCAGAGCATCAACAGGTGCATTGACAATGGCCAGGGTAGAGATGATGGCATCCTTTGACTCAAGAAACTGCTTCAACATATAAAATGTTGAATTCTACCTTGTAGTGCAGTCTTGTTTAAGCCTCAGCTCAGGCGTCCCCATCTGGCATTGTGTAGACTTTAGTTTTACAGCAACTACTGTGCTCCTGTGGAAGTATTCTACAGCTACTTTCACTTTGTCCACAGGGGGCTTCATCACCTTCAGAGCATCTCTTACAATCAGGTTGATTGTGTGGGCAAGACATGGATGATGGGTTCATTTTAAAATTGTCATGGCTTTGGTTATGTTTGCTGCATTGTCACAGACCACTTTTCCATTTACTTGACATTCTCTGGCCACTCTCAACAGTTCCTCTGCCAAGTTCTCTGAGGTGTGTCTGTCGCTGAACTCAAAGCAGTCCAGAAGACAGCTGGACATTGAAATTTCTTCAATGAAGTGACATGTAACCGACATGTAAGAAGTGGTTACCCTTGATGTCCAGCAGTCAGTGGTAAGACAAACTGCAGTAGCTTTTTGGACTCTTTCCCACACTGAAGCCTGTGCGCTCTCGTACAGTTGTGGAATAAGTGATTTTGAAAGGGTTTTCCTGCTTGGAATTGTGTACATTGAATGTAAACTATTGCTATAATTTCTAAAACCTCTGTACTCCACGATTGAAAATGGCTGGAAATCAGTGGCAATCATTTTAGCCAATGCAATATCAATTTGGCCTTGTTTTTCTACAGACATAGACTTTGGCATAAACTGGTCCATAGAAGACTGCGTTGCTGTGGGTCGCGGAGTAGGCCTACTTGACTGAGTGGCTACATCTCCACATGTGGAGGTGATGGCTCCACCACTATCACTAGCAGGCCCGCTACTTTCTCGAAGCTCCAGCTCCAGCTAGCTTCACAGTTGGGTACACAGTTCGCATATGCCGGTGTAGGTTATGTGTAGAACCGGCTTTATATGAGATTTTGTTTTGGCAAATTCTACACTGTGCTCTAACATTGTTTACATTATTAAAATGCATCCAAATGCTACTGTACTTCCTCTCTCTCCTCGGCTGCTAAGTGTGTGACTGAGTGAGTTGGCTTGACACTTAGAGCCGACCCGTTTGCGAATAACCCATCACTAATTTGAATAACAAATACGTTTAAAAAAAACTTTACTATAGCAAATTCATTGATCTGATTTCGCGGGACGTATTGAATCAGGTCGTGGGCCGCATACGGCCCCTGGCCGGCCTTTGTCCAGGCCCCCTACCTTTCAGACAGAAAGAAAAGGTGGCAAAAAGTTGGCAGCATGTTAAAGTTGTGGTAGGTTTATATGTTTGGTCAGTCAGTGTGGCTGTTAGACCAGTGTGGTGGAGACTGGAGAAGAGACAGAGGGAGACTGGGAGTGCCTGGGAGGCAGCATTACACTAGATGGATTATTTAATGCTTGCAGGCTTCAGGTATTTAACACTGCTTATGCAACCCTGTTCCCCAACACCAACATCAATCTAGGTTAGTTTGAAACTGAGTGGCTCACAGCTATATAGGGCCTTAGGAAACATTATTTTACTTCATTTCACACAACTACAGTAGCTGGGGTATTTTTGCCAAATAAATGTTCAGTGTGAGCGAAGCCAAGGAAAGCTAGTTTTAATGACTGAGTACTGTGTTGTTGCTCGACAAGCAGGTTTCCACAGGCAATTCCTTTGATATATGCTTCTGTAGTAGAGTAAAGTTCACGTACTAGTGAGTTCAATACTAAACCTGCCACAAAGAGACTTAAAGCCTGTATCTCTCTCTCTCCCTATGTCTCTCTCCATCACTCTACCTCTCCCTCATCCCACTTTCTCTCCCTCCTGCCCCATTAAAGTTGGCTAATTAAAACCAATCCATTCCCTTCTTTGGGGAGGTGCTCCACTTCAACTGGCTCCGGTTCCCACATTTATTATCTTCCCCGTGGGAACACCAGGCATCAATCAGAGGTTACCAGGGCCCCTCGGTTTCCTCCAACAAGGGAGGAGGAAGAAGAGAGAGGGGAGGTAGAGGAGGAGGAAGATGGGAGAGGGGAGGGAAAGAGAGGAAGGGTGTTCATTTGTGGATTAAGGATGTCAGTAATCAGCATGTATCAGAGTGATAGGCTGTAATAGGGTTGTATAAGATCCCTACAGGGGAAGGCCACACAGAATCAGCATATACACATAGGTAGGTCAGCCCTATACTAGCTATGTACCAAAACCACCTCTCTCTCTCTAAACAAGGCCACATGAATTGGAAACCACTGGGGCCAGCAGATATACACTCAGTGGTACACCACCCCGTTCACGAAAATGGTTCGCTTCTACAGACAGTGAGTGATGTCATGTGGCCGTGGCTTACTATATGAAGCAGACACCCAGGCATCGAGGCATTCAGTTACTGTTCGATTTAATGTTAGAATGGGTGAAACGAGTAACCAAGCGACTTTGAGCACGATATGATCATCGGTGCCAGGCGTGCCGGTTCCAGTATCTCAGAAACGGCCGGCCTCCTGGGCTTTTCATGCTTGCCATTTCCCCAAAAACATCCAGTCAGTGGTAGTCCTGTGGGCGAAAACATCTCATTGATGAGAGGTCTAAGGAGAATGGCAAGAATAGCTGTATTTTTTTATATTCATGCCATGAGATTTCAACGAACGACGTGATTGGTTGATTGATCCTGCTTGTCGTGTCACGTTGTCACGCCCTGACCTTAGAGCTTTTTGTGTCTCTATTTTGGTTTGGTCAGGGTGTGATTTGGGTGGGCATTCTATGTTCCCTTTTCTATGTTTTTGTATTTCTTTGTTTTGGCTGGGTATGGTTCTCAATCAGGGACAGCTGTCTATCGTTGTCTCTGATTGGAAACCATACTTAGGTAGCTTTTTCCCACATGGTTTTTGTGGGTAGTTAATTTCTGTTTAGTGTTTTGCACCTTACAGGACTGATTCGGTTATTCTCTTTGTTATTTTTGTTATAGTGTTCAGTTATAGTGTCACTATCGTCTCGCGCACCTGCGCCTCATGACACTCACCTGGACTCCATCACCTCCTTGATTATCTTCCCTATATCTGTCGCTCCCCTTGGTTCTTTCCTCTGGAGTTATTGGCTCTGTTTCATTTCAGTGTGTTGTTTGTGTTTATTGTTTGTTTATTTATTAACACTTGCTCCCTGTACTTGCTCCCCGACTCTCAACGCACTCATTACATGAGACATGTTTCATAGCAATTATTGTGGCCTTAGTGATAAGGCGATTGCATGATTTAAAAAATATATTATTTCACCTTTATTTAACCAGGTAGGCTAGTTGAGAACAAGTTCTCATTCATAACTGCGACCTGGCCAAGATAAAGCAAAGTAGTGCAACACAAACAACAATACAGAGTTACACATGGAATAAACAAACATACAGTCAATAATACAGCATCCATTTAGTTTTGCTTGCATTTAAGAGAAGTTGGAGGCCACGGAAGGAGAGTTGTATGGCATTGAAGCTCGCCTGCAGGTTAGATAACACAGTGTATAAAGATGGACCATGTAACGGCCGTTGTTGGTGGAAGAAGGTGAGGACCAAGGTGCAGCATGGTATGTGTCCATATTTATTCAAATGAACACGGAAATAACAAAAATACCAAAGAGAAACGACCGAAAACAGTTCTGTCTGGTGCAGACACACAACAGAAAACTATAACCCACAAAACATAATAGAAAACAGGCTTCCTAAAATGGTTCTCAATCAGGGAAAACGATTGACAGCTGCCTCTGATTGAGAACCATACCAGGCCAAACACAGAAATAGCAAATCATAGAAAAACTGACATAGAAAACCCACCCAACTAAAACAAAGACATAACAAAAGAACTAAAGTCAGAACGTGACAGGCCAGAAGTATACAGAATGGTGTTGTCTGCGTAGAGGTGGATCAGAGAATCACCAACCGCAAGAGCGACATCATTGATGTATACAGATAAATGAGTCGGCCTGAGGATTGAACCATGTGGCACCCCCATACCAGAGGTCAGGACAACAGGCCCTCCGATTTGACACACAGAACTCTGTCAGAGAACAATGCCAGGTGAGGCAGTCATTTGAGGGTGTTGAGTCTGCTGATAAGAATATGGTGATTGACAGAGTCAAAAGCCTTGGCCAGGGTGATGAAAACAGCTGCACAGTATTGTCTCTTATTGATGGCGGTTATGATATCGTTTAGGACTTTGAGCATGGCTGAGGTGTACCCGTGACCAGCTCGGAAACCAGATTGCATAGTGGAGAAGGTAAGATGGCATTCGAAATGGTTGGTTATCTGTTTGTTAACTTGGCTTTCAAAGACCTTAGAAAGGCAGGGTAGGATAGATAAAGGTTTGTAGCAGTTTGGGTCTAGAGTGTCTCCCCCTTTGTCCGAGGTCAACGGCGAGGGTCGCCGCTCTAAAGAGGCCACGGAAGCGGGCTAAGAGGCAGACAAGGACTATGGTGGAGTGGGTTCCACGTCCTGCGCCAGAGCCGCCACTGCGGACAGACTGGGATGGGGATGGGGCATGCTTAATGGGGCATGCTTATTTAAGATGGTGAGGAAAGCACTTTTTTTTTACCCCAATTTCGTAGTATCCAATTGTTAGTAGCTACTATCTTGTCTCATCGCTACAACTCCCGTACGGGCTAGAGAGAGACGAAAGTTGAAAGTCATGCGTCCTCCGATACACAACCCAACCAAGCCTTACTGCTTCTTAACACAGCGCGCATCCAACCCGGAAGCCAGCCGCACCAATGTGTCGGAGGAAACACCGTGCACCTGGCAACCTTGGTTAGCGCTCACTGCGCCCGGCCTGCCACAGGAGTCGCTGGTGCGCGATGAGACAAGGATTCCCTACCAGCCAAACCCTCCCGAACCCAGACGACACTAGGCCAATTGTACGTCACCCCACGGACCTCCCTACACTAACTAGCATAGCGCAACGGTTGTTTCCTACCCTCACCACCTGGTGGAGGCCCGTCAGAAAGTCCAGGACCCAGTTGCACAGGGCGGGGTCGAGACCCAGGGTCTCGAGCTTAATGCCGAGTTTGGAGGGTACTATTGTGTTAAATGCTGAGCTGTAGTCGATGAACAGCATTCTTACATAGGTTTTCCTCTTGTCCAGATGGGTTAGGGTAGTGTGCAGTGTGATTGTGATTGCGTCGTCTGTGGACCTATTGGGGCAGTAAGCAAATTGTAGTGGGTCTAGGGTGTCGGGTAGGGTGGAGGTGATATGATCCTTGACTAGTCTCTCAAAGCACATCATGATGACGGAAGTGAGTGCTATGGGGCGATAGTCATTTAGCTCAGTTACTTTAGCTTTCTTGGGAACAGGAACAATGGTGGCCCTCTTGAAGCATGTGGAAACAGCAGACTGGCATATGGATTGATTGAATATGTCTTTAAATACACCAGCCAGCTGGTCTGCAAATGCTTTGGAGACGTGGCTAGGGATGCCGTCTGGGCCGGCAGCCTTGCGAGGTTTAACACGTTGAAATGTTTTACTCATGTTGGCTGTGGTGAAGGAGAGCCCACAGGTTTTGGTGACGGGCCGTGTCAGTGGCACTGTATTGTCCTCAAAGTGAGCAAAGAAATTGTTTAGTTTGTCTGTGGGAATTACATCGGTGTCCACGACGGGGCTGGTTTTCTTTTTGTAATCAGTAATTGACTGTAGACCCTGCCACATACCTCTCGTGTCTGAGCCTTTGAATTGCGACTCTACTTTGTCTCTATATTGACGCTTATCTTGTTCGATTGCCTTGCGGAGGGTATAGCTACACTGTTTGTATTCGGTCATGTTTCCGGTCGCCTTGCCCTGATTAAAAGTGGTGGTTCGCACTTTTTTGAGCGAATGCTGCCATCATTCCACGGTTTCTGGTTGGGAAAGGTTTTAATAGTTGCTGTGGGTACGACATCACCAATGCACTTGCTAATAAACTCGCTCACCGAATCAGTGTATACATCAATGTTGTTGTCCGACGCTATCCGGAACATATCCCAGTCCACGTGATCGAAGCAATTTTGAAGCGTGCAATCAGATTGTTCGGACCAGCGTTGAACAGACCTGAGCATGGGGCGTTTCCTGTTTTAGTTTCTGTCTATAGGCTGGGAGCAACAAAATGGAGTCATGGTCAGATTTGCCAAAAGGAGGGCGAGGGAGGGCTTTGTATGCGTTGCGGAAGTTAGAGTAACAATGATCCAGAATTTTGCCAGCCTGGGTCGCGCATTTGTTATGCTGATAAAATTTAGGGAGCCTTGTTTTCAGATTTGCCTTGTTAAAATCCCCAGCTACAATAAATGCAGCCTCAGGATATGTGGTTTCCAGTTTCCAATAAAGTTATTTCAGGGCCGTCGAGGTGTCTGGGGGGGATATACACGGCTGTGATTGTAATCAAAGAGAATTCTCTTGGTAGATAATGCAGTCAGTATTTGATTGTAAGGAATTCTAGGTCGGGTGAACAAAAGGACCACGACTCGTTAATCATAAGGCATACACTCCCGCCCTTCTTACCAGAGAGATGTTTGTTTCTGTCGGAACGATGCGTGAAGAAACCAGGTGGCTGTACTGACTCTGATAACTTATCCCGAGTGAACCATGTTTCCGCTAAACAGAGAATTTTACAATCTCTGATGTCTCTCTGGGAGGTAACCCTTGCACGAATTTCGTCTACCTTGTTGTAAAGAGACTGGACATTGGCAGGTAGTACACTCGGGAGCAGTGGGCAATTTTCCCATCTACGGAGCCTGACCAGAAGACAGCTCCGTCTGCCCCTTCTGCAGCACCTTTTTTTGTGTCACCTGCTGGGATCCGATCCATTGTCCTGGGTGGTGGACCAAACAGAAGATCCGATTCGGGAAAGTCGTGTTCCTGGTCATAATGTTGGTAAGTTGACGTTGCTCTTATATCCAATAGTTCCTCCCAGCTGTATGTAATAAGACTTAAGATTTCCTGGGGTAACAGTGAAAAATATATTAAAAAACAAAGTACTGTATAGTTTCCTAAGAACGCGAAGCGAGGCAGCCATCTCTGTCGGCGACGGATTTTGATCAAATATTAAATACATCAGGCGATTGCGTGAATCAGGCATTCATGGTAAAATTGCTGCAAAGAAACCACTAAAGGACACCAATAAGAAGGGACTTGCTTGGGCCAAGAAACACATGCAATGGACATTAGACCGGTGTAAATCTGTCCTTTAGTTTGATGAGTCCAAATTTGAGATTTTTGGTTCCAACCTCCATGTCTTGTGAGATGCAGAGAAGGTGAACGGCTGGTCTCCGCATGTGTGGTTCCCACCGTGAAGCATGGAGGAGGTGGTGTGGGGGTGCTTTGCTGGTGACACTGTCTGATTTATTTAGAATTCAATTCAGATGACCTGGTCTCCACAGTCACCTGACCTCAACCCAGTTGAGATGGTTTGGGATGGGTTGGACCGTATACAAGTCCGCCTGCATTTGTTGGTACTCCTTCAAGACTGTTGGAAAATTTCCAGGTGAAGCTGGTTGAAAGAATGCCAAGAGTGTGCCAAGCTGTCAAAGGCAAAAGGGTGGCTGCTTGTTTAACACTTTTCGGGTTACTACATGATTCCAAATGTGTTATTTCATAGTTTGTAGATGTAGAAAATAGTCAAAAATAAAAACCCTTGAATGAGTAAGTGTGTCCAAACTTTTGACTGGTACTGCATGTACAGCAGCTAGCAATAGCTATACCACAACGCAGTTGTGAGCATATTAGTTCATTGTATGTTATGCTAAAAAACATCACTCTAACTGAATATGGACGTTGTATTACTTGAATGTTCCAGGCAGGTTCCAGAATGTCATTCAGCTGGTTAACCTCATCTTGTGTTGGGTAACGGCAGCTGGTTTAGCAAGCTTAGGCCCTGTGTCAATGTTGGCAGGGGATGTTGAGTTTGGGGGGCTGTGACTCTTGCTCCTTGTAGACAACCGTCTGGTCCTTTCTTCACACCACAGCCAAGGTGGACAAGCCTCTCGTACACTTTCTTCACCACCCACTACTTTGACCGCTTGCAGAATATTTGTTTGTACTGGAAGTCTCCTGGAAAGACAGAGTGATCATGATGATGTGTAACTATATATTAAACCCTGTTTGTAAACAAAAATGGGTACAGTAGACTTGTTTTGTTACACTAATGGGGCACTGATATGGGCTGTTAGCAAAGACGTGAAAAGTTTGAGGCGGGCTTGACTTGTAGACAGTCTAGTCGTGTATTGTTGTGTACAAGCACCTACAGTTGTGCTGTTGAGTAGACAAGCACTGCCAACAATAGAATGATTAGGCTAGAAGAGTATACTCTAACAGCCCCTCTTACCATGCCAAAGAACTGACTGCAAGGGTGTGAAAAGTTTGAGGAGCACTTGTCTTGCAGACAGTTTAGTGTATTGGTAAATGTGTTTTCTCAAGAGGATATAGGTGCTTTTATGCATACATTTTGGCTGTCCTGGCTTGTTTCAAAGTCAGATGATGTTATTTAAGCTTGAGCTTATTCCAGGCTGGAAGCTTTCATCCAATGGGTCTACAGGCGCTGTACTACAAAAGCTGAGTCAAGGTCATCGTCATCAGTAGCAGGGTTAGTCTGTAGGACACACAGTATTCAGTGATTAGCCAACATTGTACCACTTTGCACTCATCAATACACACTCAAATAACGTACTATATCCACCCATCCCCCTCATGTCAATACAGCATGCATACTAACCTTCACACGCAATACCCACCCCAGTCAGTCACCCACACCATCCCCTCCTTACTAATATCTACTTTTCTCCAATTTAGACTTCAAGCCTTGCATGACCATTCAACTAAGCCTCCATAATACAGAGGTAATGAATGTACTGTAGAAGCTGTAGCCTACTTGTAAACACACTAATTATGACAACAAGACACGCATGGACCATGTTTATGTCTGGCTCCATTAAATGTATTTGCTCATCATGGAGTCATGGACAGATTTAGTAGATTTTAGTAAGATTTTAGAAGGTGACTTACACTAATTCCGGGTGCTGAGCTTGATGTTGATGCCTCTGCAGATGTTGATGGGATTAGACTCTAAATAGAACAGTCATGTTAGCCTCTGCGGTAGTTAGTTTGCTACAAATTTGCACAATCGCGACATTCAAACGAGGCTGCAATGAAAACTAATAGGACTGTAGCGACTGTGTTGACATCAAAATCTGGGGTGGGAACTACATTTCTATTCAAGCGTTGATTGACATGGTAATGGCTCAATATTATTGGACAAAAGTTGAAAAAACTGACCCCCTCTGACGCTGTACGTTAAATTGTGACGTGTCATGACGTAACGTACAGCACGCATGAAGCATCTAATTCTGTCTTAAAGCCTCTCTCCACTAGGTGTAGCACTTCTCTCACCGTTTAAAAGCAAGAAAGGGACAGGGTAATGGGGATACCGAGTCATTTTTTGCGTCATCACTGCAAGCTATCATGACTCTCAAAAGCTGCTGTTTACTTCTGAAGATCACTTTAGCACTGCCTTAAAACCCGATTCAAATTTGACACAAACCTTCAAATAGGTATGTAATGACACATTATATAAACTCTTTATCGTGTTTTATTTACATTTTAGAGGTGATAAGGTGATAAGCTGGACAGATCGAGTGAAAAAAGCTTTTTCCCCATCTCTCCTTCTCACTATCACGCAATAGGTTTTGCTTCACCACCTGCCATTTTAAAGAAGAACCCACAGAGCTCATTGCCTTCTTGAATCATGCAAAGATGGGCATCATGAAGGTCTCGTCACTGATTTTGTTGGAAAGGGGAGTAATTGTGCTTTACAATGATATTACAGTTGATCTGAAAGTATTACGTTTTTTGGCCGCTAAAATAAGGTAAATTGTACGGACCAGCGCAATGTACCAAAGTGAGTTAACGTTAGCTATTGGTTAGCTAATGTAACCTAAAGAAGCTAACACTAGCTTGCAACGTTACAAATCACATCGCCAGATAGCAGCTGCATAATTACATTGAAATGCTTTAGAATGTCTAGCCAGCATATTATGAAAGCTATCTAGATTTTGGTTTAGATAAACAAATGTAGTTAGCTACTATTTTCTGCTGCTCAGATTGGATAGCTCCCTCTTTGAAGTGAAGGGGGAAATCTACAGAATGGCATCAATTTTCAATGTTTGACGACATGGCAACCCCATCAGTTCTTATTCACATGATTCTCACGAGTCACACACACTGTGTATTACACCATGCACTTTAAGGGACCACAATGGAAATAAGTAATTCACTTTGTTATCCTAGTCTAAAAATGTACTGTGAGTATGTATTTTTTTCAACTGTAAAATAAAAGCAATCAATCAACGCACACACACACTATGCAGTCTGACCTTGATGATGTTCACAAGTAGATACTATTCTTTAAATGGTAATACTGTACCTTGTTTTCTAACATAGCAGCTCTAGAAAAAGGCTCAGTGCAATCAGCCAGCTGTAACGTTCCCGTTCTACACAACAATGACTGAGGGAACACTGACACTCACCTCTCAGGACCCTCAAAGGAAAATTAGATGGTTTGACTGCTTAATTGATTGATTGATCAATTATTTACACAAACAGCCAGCCTATGATGTGTAAATGTTTTCAGCAGTTTTAGGACAGCTCTCACAATAAGCTACCATTCTCAGAAAGGATCACTTGTATACATTTAGAAGACATAAACAAATATATAAGTAATTGAATGACTAATGTGATGTGTGCTAAGTGCTGCCGTTTAGAGCTGGTTTTGACTTGCTAATGAACTCTCTGGGATGGGCCAATTAGATGAGATGATTGTGCTGAGTGAGCAAATAGATAACGTCACAGACTGATGTATCATGTATGAAGGTAAGACCCAGATGCAGTGTCGAATTAACAATGTTTATTACAGCAACAGGGACAAAGGTACAGGATGGCAGGCAGGCTCATGATCAGGTCAGGCAGAGGTCAGTAATCCAGAGGTGAGGCAAAGTTACAGGACAGCAGGCAGGCTCAGGGGCAGGCAGAGTGGTCAGACGGGCGGGTACAGGGTCAGGACAGGCAAAGGTCAAAAACCAGAAGAACAAGAAAAGAGAGACTGGGGAAAAGCAGGAACTGACACAAAAATGCTGGTTGACTCGAAAAACAAGACAAACTGGCACAGATAAACAGAGAACACAGGTATAAATACACCAGGGAATATGGGCGACACCTGGAGGGGGGTGGAGACAATCACAAAGACAGGTGAAACCCTCAGGAGGTGTCTCACTGTGTATGCCGGATGGCCATCGACGACATGGGGAGGAGGGGTGGGCCTTGAAATAGAAGACAAAGGGCCGTGAGACACATGCTTAATTCTAGACACATGTAGGAATGTAGGATGAATACGAAGGGCACGGGGCAACAGAAGGCGAACAGCAGAGAGGCTAATGATCTTGGAGATGGAGAAAGAGATCCCGGGTGGACAGCCATACCTTCTGCCCGAGACAATACCGGGAAGCCGGGGTCAGATGGCAATCTGCATGTCGTCGATACTTGGAGTTGGTCTTGAGGAGGGCCGACTGCGCTCTCCTCCAGGTATGATGACAGCGGCGGACAAACAGCTGGGTAGAAGTTATGCCGACCTCCTCTTCCTGCTCAGGGAAGAGTGGAGGCTGATAGGTCCGTGGCAGAGCAGGGAAGGGTGTTGCAGGTGTATTTGACCCACACAAGCTACTGGCTCCAGGTGGGGGGGTTGGCGGAGACCAGGCAGCACAGGGTAGTTTCGAGGTCCTGGTTAGCTTGCTCCGACTGGCCGTTGAACTGTGGGTGGAACCCGGAGGACAGGCTGGCCGACAACCCAATGAGGGTGCAGAACGCCTTCCAGAACTGGGACGAGAATTGAGGACCCCAGTCGGAGACCATGTCTGCAGGCAGTCCCTAGATCCGGAAAACGTGCCACACCATGAGCTGGGCCATCTTTTTGGCAGGGGGTAGTTTGGGGAGAGGAATGAAGTGGGCGGCTTTGGAAAACAGACGGTCACCACGGTCAGGATGGCGGTGTAGCCATCAGACGAGGGAAGACCTGTTACAATGTCCAGGGAGATGTGAGACCAGGGACGGTGGGGAGAGGCAGAGGTTGGAGGAGACCAGCCGGAGCTGGCAGAGGAATCTTGTTCTGTGCACACAGTGCAAGCGGCAGCAAATACGAACACATCAGGGACCGTAGCAGGCCACCAAAAGCGCTGTTGCACAAATGCCAGGGTCCGACGGGCGCCCGGGTGGCAGGCAGGCCAGGAGGAGTGGGTGCACTCCAGGACCGTGGAGCGGACGGCGTCAGGAATGAACCTCCGGTTATCAGGGCCCCCCCGGGGGTTGGCTAGGAACGCTGCACCTCATGGACCTGCTTCCCTATTCCCCAGCTGAGTGCCCTCACCAGGCATGAAGTAGGAAGGATGGTCTCGGGTTCCGGAGTTGTAGTCGTGTGGCTATAGCGGCGGGATGATGCATCCGGCTTGACATTCTTGGATCCCGGCTGGTATGAGAGGGAGAAGTTGAATCGTGTGAACAGCAGGGCCCATCTGGCTTGCCTGGAGTTGAGGCTCTTGGCAGTGAGGAGATACTCCAGGTTCTTGTGGTTTGAGTTGATTTTTATTTAGATCTCTTTTAGTCCTCATTTGGATTAATCTTCCAAGAGTCCTTAAACATTCAAATACAATTTATAATACGAACACATTTTCACATATAAACACAGTGTTACAAACAGACATAATACACTAACATATTTACCCGATAAATACTCAGTCTAAAAAGATATTGATTCTTCATCTACTATAGTCCAACACAACATTTCTATGTATTATATTTAAATAGTTTTAAAGTATTGTTTAAATTTATATATTGAGAGGTTTCTGGTTTCCTCAGTTAAATTATTCAATATCGTTATTGCTCTAAATCTAAATGTTCTTTTGTCTATTTCTCTTTTCTGTCTGGATAACACATAGATAGTGGACAAAATATTCCTAGTATTTACTGAATGTCTGTCTCTTACCAACTGAATACAGTTGTGAATAGAGTTTGTCAGTTTTAAATGGCGTATATTATGAAACAAAATAAGCATGTTTTTTCAATTATCTTGTTGATTGATGACCAACCAAGAGCATTGTACATGACTACAACAGAAGAACCATATCTTCACCTTAAAACAATCTTTACTGCTTTGTTCTGTGCAAACTGCAGCCTCCTAATTTCACTTACTGATGCCTTTCCCCAGACCACAGAACAGTAGTTCACCTGACTCAATTAATGCTTGTGTTATTTGCTTAAGAATCTCTCCTGGTAAATATTTAGCTATTCTTCTGCTCATGCATGCTGTTTATTTTTTATTCTTTTTTATATAGATGAGTAATTTGAGACGACCATGATAAGCAGTTGTCTAGCTGCACTCCCAGTAGTTTGGTTTCTGCCACTTCCTCGATTTGTACTCCCCCCATACTTAATTGTACCCCATGCTCTGTTGGCCTTTTCTTAGTGGAACCGACCAACATAACTTTGGTTTTCTTGGTGTTTAAAACAAGTTAGTTCTGGCAAACCCACTCCATGATATTCTCCAAACCTCCTTGTAAAGCTTTCTGTACCTGTTGAAACGATTGTCTTGCTGTATAAATTGTAGTATCATCTGCAAATATAGTAGCTTGAGTTACAGATAAGGCATAAGGAAGGTCGTTGGTGTATATTAAATAAAGAAGAGGCCCAAGGCAACTGCCCTGTGGTATTCCACAGTTTAAAGCATGAGGGGAATAAAATTAACCATTGATATAGGTGGACTGTTTCCTGTCAGTTAGATATGACTGTACCCAATTCAATGCTACCTCCTTAAAACCATAATGCATTAATTTTGTCAAAATGATTTCATGATCCACTAAATCAAATGCTGGACTAAAATCTAAAAATAATACACCCACAAATCTGTCATTATCCATAGCATTGAGCCACTGGTCAGTCATGTCGACCAATGCAGTGGTAGTGGAATGCTTTTTGCGATAAGCATGCTGATTGGCTGTAATCAGATCATTCTTTTCCATGTACTCATATTTGTCTACTCACAATACCCTCCAATATATTCCTTTGTGAAGGGAGTAGACTAATTGGCAGGAGTAATTGGTTCTTTGCTGTCTTTCGGAATAGGACACCGTTTCTCATGGTTCCATACATTTGCAAACATCCCCTTTTCCAGTGACCAATTAAATATATATTTCAGTGGAGCTGCAATCTGGGGAGCAGCAAAGCGAAGTAAAACATTGCCCATAAGATCATAACCTGTAGATTTACCATCGGGTAATGACTTCAATAGGTTTAACACCTCCTCCACTGACACCATTTGTAGACTAAAAGAACAGGGCTTGTTGCTCATAATATGATCATCAATCCATTGGACAATAGCTTATTTGGAAGAATGTATGTTTGCATTAATGCTCAGTAAATTAATTTTCTTTGTAAAAAATTCAGCAAAATGATTGGCAATATCAGCTTGTTTTGTTATTGTTCTCCCGTCAACCTCTACACTAGATGGGCATGATGAGATAAATATACCAAGTAGGCCCTTAACTGTATTCCATACCTTTTTAGAATCATTTTTACAATCAATAAAAGCATTTTGGTAAAATAACGTTTTTTTTCTTACGATTCAATTTAACTGCATAATTACGTAATGTTCTATAATTCTGTTAATCAATTTCTAGTTCTGATTTGGCTGCTAAGACTTTAGACATATTTCTTTGAGAAAAAGCCTCACCCAGTTCATCATCAATCCATGGATATGGACAAGCCCCAACAACTCTTTCTTACTGGGACATGGTGGTCCATTACCTCAGTGAGCAAATCAATAAAACATTCTGTAGCATGATTTAAATCATCCTCTCGATAAATCAGCTCCAATGGGACAGCAGCCAAATCATTTAAAAATAGCTCATGATTAAATGTTTTAAAATGTCTCTTGACCACAATCCTAGGGGGTTTCTTTGGAACCTTGGTGTTCATGGTTATGGTCACAATATTATGGTCTGTCCAGCCCACTGGCATTGATCTGGCTTTTAAACATCGCAATGGTATATTACAGAAGATCAGATCAATGCATGTGTCTGAACGATGACCAAACTTAGTTGATGATCTAGTAGTATCATTAACCATTTGTTTCAAACCACAGTTCTCTGTATATCTCATCAATTTAGTTCTATTCTAATTTTGATGATCCTTCCAATTTATATTAAAACCACCCAAGATAAATTATTCTCTGTTGCTATCTGTGGCCTGGTCAAACCCAGTGCATAAGTCATCCAGATAGGACACCTTAGAGCTTGGCGTTCTATACACACATCCTACCAATATGGCTGCCTGGTGAGGCAGATGTACTTGAGCCCATAGTGCCTCTACTTGACATACATTAAGGTCATCCCTCCTCTTAAAAGGTATATGATTCTGAATGTACAGTACTGCACCCCCACCATTCCTATTCCCGTCTCTTCTAAGTAGACTATATCCTTGAATGTTAATTTGCCCATCATTTACAGATGCATCTAAATGCGTTTCGGTCAAAGCCAAAATATGAATATTATTTATGTTGACCAAGTTAAAAACCTCATGTATTTTGTTAGGAAGGCTAGATACATTAACCTGAGCTATATGCAACCCTTTTCTTGTCAAGTGGAGATCAATAGAGCATGTATTTGTTATAGTTGAAGTTGTCATGATGCACTACAACACAAACTCAGATTTGAACATTGAATTAAAATAGCCAGGGAGTTACTCTAGATTCCCGATACAATTGACCGTTGATGTAAAGTTTATCCATCACCATGGAGACTCGTTGATTCAGACAACGCTTTTCCTTCATGATGGGATAAAAAAATGTTTATCCTGTCATTGATCTCGGTGGGGAAGTGATCATTCATTCCAAAATCAGTGTTTCTAAGTTCTCTGCCCCTGCTCTTCGTCATTTCCTTTTGCTTAAATTTGTCAAAACATGCAATGATAGCCCATGGCCTATTTCCAGAAGCCACGGGCTCCTGAGGACTCTGGAGAAAGTGACATTATGCACAACATCAGTGGGCAGTTTCAGTTGAATTGACATAAAGTCTTGGGCAGTGTCCTCACAGCCTCTGCTGTTGTCATTCTCCGGTATCCCTGAAAATATTAGATTGTCCCGAATTGATCAGCACTGTACATCAAGCAAGGTTTCTTTTAGTTGTTTGTTTTCCCTTAGCACCACCTCCACCTTGCCTTGAATAGAGTCTACAGTAACCTTCAGCTCCGTATTCTCTTTCCTTAGATCATCTATCTGACATTGGCTGAATTCTAGACTGGCACATAATGTATTGATGTCCTCTCGTAATATGTCCAAGATATCAAGTTTGGCAAGCCTTTCATTGATGGATTTTAACAAGTCAACATCCATATCAGTAAACCTCTCCCCACACGCCACGTGCACCTTCCTTGGGGTTGTTTTGGTTTCATCTTTGATACCGCTTGGCCAACTTGACTTTGGTTTGTTTTGTTGATTGTGTTGGTTGTCCTTAACAATGCTTGAATCCTCCGAAACCAGCGACATGTTTCTTTGAGTTCGTAAGTATCTCTCGTCAAGAGACGTCAAGTCAAGTCTCTCGTCAAGTAACCCCGGATAAAATGGCGATAAAAGTTGGAACCCCAGGAAACTTTGCAGCTGCACCCTGGACATAGGCTGAGGCCAATCCATCACTGCTCTCACCTTCCCGGGATCCATCTGAACACTCCCAGCAGAGATGATGTAACCCAGAAAGGCAATGGTGGAGCGAAGGAACTCTCACTTCTCCACCTTCACAAACTGCTGATTCTCCAAGTGGCATTGAAAGACCTGCCAGAGATGGAGCACGTGTTCTTGAGGGGAGTGGGAGAAGATGATGATGTCATCAATGTAGACGAAGACGAACTGGTTCAACATGTTGCGGAGAACATCATTCACCAGAGCCTGGAACACAGCAGGGGTGTTGGTGAGGCCAAAGGGCATGTCCCGATTCTCGTAGTGGCTACTGGCTGTGTTGAAGGTGGTCGGTATTCCATTCATCCCCCTCTCGTATCCGCAACAGGTGGTAGGCCTTCCGTAAATCCAGCTTGGAAAACACAGTGACCCCCTGGAGCGGCTCGAAGGCCGAGGAGATGAGAGGTAGCGGGTAACGGTTCTCAACTTTAATGTCATTGAATCCCTGGTAGTCAATGCACGGGCGCATGGTCTTGTTCTTTATCTCCACAAAGACGAACCCTGCGGCGGCAGGGAGAAGATGAGGGACAGATAAATCCAGCAGCTAGGGAGTCCCCAATATAGGTATTGTGGCAAAGAAGGGGGTCGAGTGATAAGTGGCAGATATGTGAGAGCAGAACTAATAAACGGGCTCTGCCAGATCACTAAAATGGCCACCCCTGTCAGAACTACAGATCACTAAATGGCCGACCGCCAAAACTACAAGTCCCAGAAGCAAGGGGAACCCTCAGAAGGTGGAGCCGACTCACAGATAAAGGGTCAAGAAAAAACAGGAAGAGGAAGAGAGAGTGCTGGAAGGAGCTATGAACAATAGAGAAAGAGACTATAGAGATTGGCTGGATTTACCGTGTATGAGCTGGATTGTTTTGGACTTACCTGTTGGCGTTTGGACCTGGACCTACCGAGAACCCGATTCGTGTACCGAACCCTGCTATCCTTGACCTCGCCTACGGCCTGGGTGGACCAGGACGGAGAAACAAACACACAGGTACTGTCCTGTTCGAAAGAACTCTCATTCTTGGGTGATTTGGTGACAGTTTACCACTTAGATTGTGACAAACGCTCCTAACCTTGAAGAGGTTTGCCACAGTATCCATAGCCTTGGTCTCCGGTCCCGACAGGAGTACAGCGGCATGGTGCTAGGGAGAAGGTCAATCCCACAGTCATAGGGTCGGTGCGGCGGAAGATACGTGGCCCGGGCCTTTCTGAACACCTCCTGGAGGCAGGTTGTGCTGACTTCAGGCAATGGGTATGGCAGAACGGGGTCCAGCCCATGATGGCACCAGTAGACCAGTTAATGAGGGGATTGTGTTGTTGGAGCCAGGAGAATCCCAATACCACGGGAATCAGAGGGGATTTGATGAGCAGGAACTGGATATTCTCGCTGTGGTTCCATGACACCTGTAGGTTGATGGGAGTGGTGTTGTGGGTGCCTCGGCCTATAGAGCGCCCATCCAGTGCTCTACCGTCCATGGGAATGGAGAAGGGCTGAGTGGGGATGTTCAGCTCTGATGCCAAGGTAGCGTCCAAAAAGCTCTTGTCAGTCCCAAAGTCAATGAGAACCCGGAGAGATTTGGACTGGTCTCCTCACAGCAGAATGGCATGAAAAGGGGTGCGAGTAGGGGAAGCAGGAACGTTCTCCAAATGGCCCACCAGGGTCCTTGCTCCTACCAGTGAGCCTGGTTTCTTTAATGGACAAGAGGACATGAAATGACCAAGAGTCCCGCAATACAGACAACTCTTCGTGTCGATCCTGTATTGCCGTTCCGCTGGCGACAACCCAGCTCTGCCTAGTGGCATAGGCTCAGGAAGCGGTGACTCGGCCGTCTTCGGGCAGCCCTCACGGCAGGTCAGGAAGCCTCGGATTCTCCTGGCAACGAGACCATCGGGAGCTTCCGGGATGACTCAGAGGCAAGGTGGGATCCATAGGCGTGCGAGCAAAATCCAATTTCCTCTCCCTCCGTCGTTTACGTAATCGTCCATCGATACAGATGGTCAAAGCGATGAGGGAATCAAGCTCCGTAGGTAACTCCCGGGCTGCAAGCTCGTCCTTGACCTCCTCCGAGTTTCCGTGCAGGAACATATCGAACAGTGCCTCTTGATTCCAAGCACTCTCCGATGCCAACGTGCGGAAATCCACCGCATCATCAGCTACACTGAGGGAGTCCTGCCGAAGCTGGATTAGCTTTCGGGTGGCCTCTCGCCCGGAGAACGTGGCATCACAGACCTTCCTCACTTCTCCCACGAACCCCTCCAGACTAGCGTATATGGCCGGCTGTTGTTCCCACATGGCAGTAGCCCAGGCAAGAGCCCTCCCGGACATCAGCGTGATAAGGTAGGCTATCTTGGAGCTATTCGAGGGGAAGGAGGAGGGCTGAAGCTCGAAGACGAAGGCGCACTGAGCAAGGAACGCCCGACAGGTTCTCGTTCTCGACTCTCCATTGAATCGTGGCTCCCGAGAAGGTAGAGTGACCGATGAGACGGCGCTGTGGGGTTTCCACCGTGGTTGGCGGCCTCCCAGACAACCTGTGGAATTGCTCCAGCAAACTGTCCAACACCTGGTCATGGCATTCAGCCAATGTTTGGACCCCCTCCATAAGGCCACGAAGCAATGGTGGTCAGGTGGGCAGGGACAGGACAGGCAAGTGTCAAAACCAGGAGAACAAGAAAAGCGAGACTGGGGAAAAGCAGGCGCTGACACAAAAACGCTGGTTGACTTGACAAACAAGATGAACTGGCACAGACAAACAGAGAACCCAGGTATAAATACACAGGGGATAATAGGGAACATGGGCGATACCTGGAGGGGGGTGGAGACAATCACAAAGACAGGTGAAACAGACCAGGGTGTGACATGATGGGCATTTCCACAAACTTTAAAGCGTTCACTCTCTCTCTCTCTCTCTGACACACACACACTAGGGGTGCAATGGTTCACCAAACCCACGGTTCGGTATGTGTTGTGGTTTTGCGGTCACACAAAGGGCTACTTGAATGCAGAGGGGAGACAAAGATGTGTTTGACATTTTTGTGCATTTCTGTTGGTAGTAGGAATACTGGGATGATGTCGGCATAAATATGTCAACATGTTTGAGGTGTTGGCAGTTGCATCGGCTATTATTATTGAGTAGGGGCGACATACTCTCTGTAATTTACTGCAAAGCTAAAAACTTTCCCAAACTGGAGATTTAAACAATGATGGAGAATCCTCCTGGTTTATCGACCCCACTACTTGCCATTGTACAGAACTTGTTCCCACCTACGCCTCACAAAATTATAATTTGAAATGTGCCAATTAAGATATGAAGTTTGATTACAACGTGCACATAGGCTCTAGTTGTAACGGAATAGCCTGAAATGTTTTTGTGTAGCCTTTAGGCCTAGTGTTTTTATTTTGTACATAATTGTCTTATGTGTTTATTTGGGTTCCCAGTATCAACAATTTGGTACAAATAAGTGTGTAGTTACACCCATAACTCCCCCCCCCTCTCTCTCTCTCTCTCCCTCTCGGAGGGTCTTGTGGAGTGACTTTGAGTCATGGCGACAGAGTATCATTGATTTCCTCTAAAAGGCCTCAGAACAAAAGCTGCTATTTATCCCTTTCTTTCTCTCTCCCTCTCTCTATTTAGCTTCATGCTGCTCTCTTCTCAACTATCCTCCTCTACACTCCTTTGTTTCTCTAACCTTTCCTCCTCTCCACCGCTCTTTCTATTTACAGCCCTCTTCTCTCACTCCCTTTTTCTCCCTCTCTACCACACTCTCTCCCCTCTGTCCTTTTATCTCTCTTCAACTCTCTTCTCTCCCACTCTTTCCATCCCCTTTCTCTCTCTACCTCACCCTCCCTTTCTCTCCATTCCCATTTCTCTTTCCCTCTTTTCTAAACTATAGCCCCCACCTCTGTGTCTGTGCCCAGTTATTTTGGACATTATCAATAATCCCTTGATGGAATAAGAATGCTCATGTAATGTGTTGTTCCTTGGTTGTCTCCATGATTTAGAACTGTTATGACTCTCAATCTCAACCAAGTTATAGCCCCCCAAGCTCTGAACTAAATTAGTTGTACAATTCAGTTTTAATAGTCATAAGGCCTGACGTGGACGGTCCCACCTCTGATCTGGGTCTGGACAGAGAGAGGGGGCTGAGGGAAGAGAAGGCAGAGAGAAAAACAACAGAGACAGAAGAGATGGAATTAAATATATTGAATCAAATTGAATGTGAACTCTGCCTGCTCTCAGCTTTGGCTTCGTAGATAAAAAGGGAAGAGAAAGAGGGGTCAGAGAGGAGGTAAAGAGGGTTTTTGGAGAAATATGAAACAGTTCAGGTTAATTTAACCGTTGGCCATGTCATCTCCATCAGGTGATCCCCCCTTAGATGAAAAGAGTATTTTGTTCCCAGCTCTGCTTGAAAGGGAATTCTGTAATTATTCTGAATCAAACTCATCCAAGTTATGTCCTTGACTGGAAAAAATTGCCTACTGTTCCTCAACACTAACCATCTCCCCGAGTAGTACCTGATGAAGCTGAAAGTTTAACACATTGTTCGTTAACGCACTGCAAAATGGACTAATGCAGTCACAATACGAGTGGACTAGCTCAGTCACAGTACAATTTGACTAATGCCTTCATAATACAAGTGTACTAATTCAGCCACTACAAGTGAACTAGCTCAATCACACTACAAGTGGACTAATTCAGTCACTACAAGTGGACTAGCTCAGTCAGATTTAGTCCTGAGCGATTAACAAAAATGGATTTTTTCAACTAATTGACTAATGTGGATTAAATGATAGTTTCTCTTGAGATAAATCAGATCCAGCCTGAACTGTGCAATGTATTAGGGAGTTGAAGTTTCCAACAGGCTAATATTCTACATAGTTTAGTGCATAAAACGTGATAATTAACTACAATAACCATAATCCATTGCGCATCTACTTATCCAGTCTATTTCTTTTACCCCTGCCATGTAAGAGACAAGAGAATGTGCGATTGTGAGGGGATATGGATTGCAGCTGTTGCTTCACGAGGTATCGCTGCCTGAAAATACATGATTTAAGTGATTGATAGTTAGTATTCAGCAGTCATAAAAATATGCCTTATTTACTTTGAAGAACTACAAAATAGTGATTTTGTCAGACCGCATAGGTAGCAACTTGATTTGATTTATTAGGATCCCCATTAGCCGATGCCAATGGCGACAGCTAGTCATACTGGGGTCTGACATATAACGAAAAAGGCATTACAGACAAAAGACTTTACAATTGACATACATTTACAAGACATTGACATGTACTGTAGTATGTGTGTGCATCTTTGAAATATCAGCTGATGTAAGAAGGGCTACATAAATACATTTGATTTGATCTATCAGTTACACATACATGTCAGTACATACAAGTAGGTCACATGGGGAGAGGTGTTGTGCCATGAGGTGTTGCTTTATTTGATTTTTGAACCAGGTTTGCTGTTCACTTGCGCTATATAAGATGGAAGGGAGTTCCATGCACTCATGGCTCTGTATAATACTGTACATTTCCTTGAATATGTTCTGGACCTGGGGACTGTGAAAAGACCCCTGGTGGCATGTCTGGTGGGGTAAGTGTGTGTCAGTGCTGTGTGTAAGTTGACTATGCAAACAGTTTGAAATTTCCAACACATTAATGTTTCTTATAAAAACAAGAAGTGACAAGGTTGGTCTTTCCTCAACTCTTAGCAAAAAAGACTGGCATGCATAGTATTAACATTAGCCCTCTGATTACAATGAAGAGCAAGATGTGCGGCTCTGTTCTGTGTCAGCTGCAGCTTAACTAGGTATTTCTTTGCAGCACAATAATCAAGATAAGATAAAACTAGAGCCTGCAGGACTTGCTTTGTGGAGTGTGGTGTATCTCTTTATTACGGACAGACCTCTACCCATCTTTACAACCATTGAATCTATATGTTTTGACCATGACAATTTACAATCTACGGTAACACCGAGTCCATTAGTCTCCTCAACTTGTTCAACAGCCACACCATTCATTTCCAGATTCAGCTGAGGTCTAGAAGTTAGGGAATGATTTGTACCAAATACAATGCTCTTAGTTTTATATACATGACCAGTTTATTACTGGCCACCCCTTCCAAAACAGACTGCAACTCTTTAAGGGTTTCAGTGACTTCATTTTCTGTCGTTGCTGATGCATTTATTGTTGAATCATCAGCATACAGTACATGGACACACATGTTTTGTTTAATGCCAGTGGCAGGTCTTTGGTATAAATAAAAAGAGTAGAGGGCCTATGGAGATGCCCTGTGGTACCCCACACTTCACATGTTTATCATAAGAGAAGCTTCCATTGAAGAAAACCCTCTGAGTTATTTTATATAGATTGCCATATCGTGGATTCAGAGCTGAAGTTGAAAAGCCATAAGACATAAGTTTTCTCAACAAAAAGTTATGGTCCATAATATCACATGCACTGAAATCTTAACAGTACAGCTCTCACAATCTTCTTATTATCAATTTCTTTCAACCAATCATCAGTCATTTGTGTCAGTGCACTACATGTTGAGTGCCCTTCTCTATAAGCCTTCTGAAAGTAGGTTGTTACTTTTTTTTTTACAGAGAAGTAGCATTGAATTTGGTCAAAAAAAAAATTCTCCAAAAGTTGCTATGAGCTGGCAGCAAGCTGATAATTCTGCTGTTAGGACCGATAACGTTTGCTTTACCACTCTTGGGTAGCGAAATTACTTTGGTTCCCTCCAGGCCTGAGGACAAATACTTTCCTCTAGGCTCAGATTAAAGATATGACAGATAGTAGTGGCTATTGAGTCAGCTACCATCCTCAGTAGTATTCCATCTAAGTTGTCAATGCCAGGAGGTTTGTCATTATTGATTGTTAACAATACATTTTCCACCTCTCTCACACTAATTTACAAAAAGCAAACTTGCAATGCTTTTCTTTCATTATTTTCTTTTTATATGACTATGATAGCTCACTGCTCAATGTTAGCATTTCTTGCCTACTTTTGACCACTTTGCCAATGAAGTAATCATTAAAACAATTGACAACATCAATTGGTTTTGATGAATAAGCCATCTGATTCGATGACAGAACGAATTTGTCTTTCTGAAGAAAAAAAATGCATTAAAAGTACAAAAAAAAAATTTCTATCATTCTTTATTTCATTGATCTTAGCTTCATAATACAGTTTCTTCTTCCTGTTGTTGAGTTTTGTCACATAATTTCTCAATTTGCAATAAGTCAACCAGTCAGATGTGCGGCGAGACTTGTTAGTCACTCCTTTTCTCTTTCAACCCTACAGTTTTTCAATTCCTCGTGGAGTCTTAACAGCTCGAACAATCAGTTTCTTAATAACAGGTGCATGTTTATCAATAATTGGAAAATCAATTTCATAAATTCATCAAGTGCAGCTAATGGATGCTCCTTATTAATCACATCAGAACATCAAATATTTGTAATAGCATCAACACGAGTCACAGCAAAATCTTTTGCATGATCTCTTAAACACTATTTTAGGCCCAGCTTTTGGAACTTTGGCTTTCCTGGATATAGCCACTATATTGTGATCACTGCATCCAATGGTTACGGATACAGCTTTAGAACAAAGTTCTACCATATTTGTAATGTTTGAGAGATAAGCAGCATGTTATTTTGCACACCTAGTTAAAATGGTATGCATGTGTTCAGTGCATGATATTAAAAATATGTATCTGATTGGATGCGCACAGTTTTATTGGCAGGCCTCATTGGTTGTTGGCCAAGGTATTCAATTGTGTTTCCTTTGAGCGGGTGCAGATGGACTCAGCTTGGAACCGGCTATGTAGTATCCACTGTCATCTTGTAACTAAACCTATTTGTGATGTTAATTCTTTACACTGTCGAGTTTCTCTTTACAATAACTAAAAAGAACCCACTTCCTTTAACTGGAGATACAACAGATTGGTGACAAGGTACCGGAGTTTTTGTCCGAAGGGGAGAGAGCGAGCAAGAAAGACAGAAGATGTCATTCAGCAAGGCTGAGGATTTTCGCTTCGAGGAAAGTGAGGAAGATTTTGAAGCCTATTTGGAAAGGTTGGAACAGTATTTTGAAGCTAATGGGCTCAAATACGAGGATGATAAGTCTAAAGACATTTTTCTGACAAATGTTGGCAGAAAGACTCACAATTTGTTAATGGACTTATGTGCGCCACAGAAACCAAGTGAAATAATGTTGACAGAGTTGGTTGCGCTGTTAAAAAGTCACTACATACCGAGGACAAATTTTATTGCTGAAAGATTAAAGTTTCATGCAAGGAGTCAACTTGAGGGAGAGTCGATTAGTGAGCACTTGGTTAGTTTAAGAAAACCATCAACCAGATGTAAATTCGGTCTGTTTCTTGAAGAGTCATTACGTGATAGATTTGTGTGCGGTGTTAAAAGTGCAGAGCTGAGAGACCGGTTACTGAACGTAGCTCACACAAAATACTTAACATTAGCACTGGCTGTGGATGTGGGATTCTCTTTTGAAGTAACAAGGAAATGTGCACAGCAGTTTTCACAAAATACTTGTAAAGCAAATGCAGTTGAGAAGAAAAGCGTTGCCATGAAAATGGAGGCAACCGGGTAACCATGTTACTGTTGCGCGGGAAAAGGACACAAGCCAAATGATTGCCGCTACAAGGATTTTGAGTGTCGGTAGTGCAAGAATAAAGGACCCAGCCAGGGCATGCCACTCGCTTCAAGTGGGAAACAATGACACGAAGCAAGCGAAATGGAACAAGAACCTGGATGCTACTGAGGGAGAGGCCCCCTTACTGCGACTGCAGGAAGACGAGAGGAGCAACAATGATCAGCACCAGGGCAACGAGAACACATGTTGTAACAGTTTCACACCAACCTTGGTGGATGAGATTGGGGCAAGGTTAGCCCAAGGTACAATCTACTGTCTCTTTAAGACCCTCACTTTTCTCATCACTTGTGGTAAATGACAGATTGGTATTTCAATGCGTTTTTAGTCTAAATGACTATACATTTTGCAATGTGCAGCCTTCCACAATCAACCTGATACCCCAAATAAACTATTTTGGATAAGCAGTTGGCACGGTTGACCACCCCTCTCCATCCCAGGCACTCATCCTTCCTTTCCTGGCATTTCTTCATGTTCTTCTTCAGATAGTGTTTCAGTTTGTCCTTTTAATGGCACATGTTCAAAGTGGATGGCCCTTGATAATGTCTCTCACCTTACAGCCATTATGTCTTTGTCCATTTTCCCACCAGTACACCAGCAGCATGAGAGAAGTTTGGACTGGATCTCTCTCCATGCTCACTCCACATGGACCCACGTCACACTCCTGTGAGAAAAAGCATGAGAGAAAAGGCAGTTGATATCTTCTACTGGATGCTGTGTACAGGTTGCTGACTCGGACTCAGGCCTCACGGTAAAAGTGGTGAATAACCATACTGAGCGCTATTTTCGCAATTTTCAGCTGGTTAGAGGGGTTGTTGTGTTTTTTTAAAACATTTATTTAGCCAGTTGAGAACAAGTTCTCATTTACAACTGCGACCTGGCCAAGATAAAGCAAAGCATTGTGACAAAAACAATACAGAGTTACACATAAACAAATGTACAGTCAATAACACAATAGAAAAGTCTATATACAGTGTGTGTTGAGGTTCACACTGTTCTCAGCCATCTCGAATCATCTTCCATGCATTAAGATACCATCTGTGGTCCCCTTTGACATAACCTAGAGAGAGAGAGAGAGAGAGAGAGAGAGAGAGAGAGAATTTTGCTTCATTACAACCTGTCATTTAAATGGATTTTATTTGGATTTCATGTAATGGACATACATAAAATAGTCCAAATTGATTAAGTGAAATGAAATAAATAAAAAATTTAAAAAATGGTAAAGTGGTGCGTGCATATGTATTCACCCCTTTGCTATGGAGCCCCTAAATAAGATCTGGTGCAACCAATTACCTTCAGAAGTCACATAATAAGTTAAATAAAGTCCAATCTAAGTGTCACATGACCTGTCACATGATCTCAGTATATATACACCTGTTCTGAAAGGCCCCAGAGTCTGCAACACCACTAAGCAAGGGGCACCACCAAGCAAGCGGCACTATGAAGACCCAGGAGCTCTCCAAACAGGTCAGGGACAAAGTTGTGGAGAAGTACCGATTAGTGTTGTGTTATAAAAAATATCTGAAACTTTGAACATCCCACGGAGCACCATTAAATCCATTATAAAAAAATTGAAAGAATATGGCACCACAAAAACCATGCCAAGAGAGGGCCATCCACCAAAACTCACAGACCAGGCAAGGGGGGCATTAATCAGAGAGGCAACAAAGAGACCAAAGATAACCCTGAAGGAGCTGCAAAGCTCCACAGCGGAGATTGGAGTATATGTGCATAGGACCAATTTAAGCCACACACTCCATAGAGCTGGGCTTTACAGAAGAGTGGCCAGAAAAAAGCTATTGCTTAAAGAAAAAAATAAGCAAACACATTTGGTGCTCACCAAAAGGCACGTGGGAGACTCCCCAAACATATGGAAGAGGGTACTCTGGTCAGATGAGACTATTTGGCCATCAAGGAAAATGCTATGTCTGGCACAAGCCCAACACCTCTCATCACCCCGAGAACATCATGTTTTTCATTGGCAGGGACTGGGAAACTGGTCAGAAGGAACGATGTATGGCGCTAAATACAAGGAAATTCTTGAGGGAAACCTGTTTCAGTCTTCCAGAGATTTAAGACTGGGATAGATGTTCACCTTCCAGCAGGACAATTACCCTAAGCATACTGCTAAAGCAACACTCGAGTGGTTTAAGGGGAAACATTTAAATGTCTTGGAATGGCCTAGTCAAAGCCCAGATTTCATTCCAATTGAGAATATGTGGTATGACTTAAAGATTGCTGTACACCAGTGGAACCCATCCAACTTGAAGGAGCTGGAGCAGTTTAGCCTTAAAGAATGGGCAAAATTCCCAGTGGCTAGATGTGCCAAGCTTATAGAGACATACCCCAAGAGACTTGCAGCTGTAATTGCTGCAAAAGGTGGCTCTACAAAGTATTGACTGTGGGGGGTGAATAGTTATGCATGCTCAAGCGCACATTTTTTTGGGTCCTATTTCTTGTTTGTTTCACAATAAAAAACATGTTGCATCTTCAAAGTGGTAGGCAATCAAATGATTGTGTTAATCAAATGATACAACCCCCCCTCCCAAAATGCATTTGAATTCCAGGTTGTAATGCTTCAATTCATTTGGAGAAACTGTCATCCATTACCAACATCTCTTTTTTTCCTTTTACAGGCAGGCATGTGAAGAAAATCAAGTAGCATGTTTACCAAGGGGCCCGGTAATTCCCCCTTTGGACACATGACTCACATCGTGATTCATGCGTCTGAAAAAAACAACAACACTGCCTGTTAAATCAAAAATAAACAAATTAGAACAACAAATTGAATAATCTCTTGATAACTCCATAAGGAAATAATTGTATGCCTTAAGGTAATGGTAAAATAGACTAGAGACAGCTCTCTCTCTGTCCTTCTCGTGGTCCGAATCATACATAATACTGTTGATAAATTATAAACTTCTTCCTAATTATTTGTTTTTACATAGCCCATAAAAAACAAAACAGTGTCTGTCTTTCTAGTGAGGATCATCAGGCCTCACCAGGAAGTCAGAACAGAGCTCAGAGGTCAGTCAGCCCTATTAAGTGAGTGTTTGTTTTCCTGTACCTCAGACATGATTAAAAGATATTTCAAACATTTCAAACATTTTGTGTATCAGGTTTACATGGGTTTTTTCAGTGCATTTCTTCTAATCAAGAGAATTTACACGTGTGCAACCAAAACTTTTAACAACAGAAAACTTTCATTTGTGTACAGAATCCTTTCTAACACCTGAAAAACCCACTAAAACCAAATATACTCATACTCTGAATCAATCAGAGTATGAACCACTGACAAATATGCATTAACAGGTGGGTTGCGTGTGGGTGTTGGTGTGTGTGTGACAAAAATAAACGCAAACAAAATGGCCAGGCCTTGCTTAATTTGGGAGGTCCCTTAGCAGCTGGATCCGGGAACTTTTAACTGCTCTCCCAAGGCACCTGCCTCATGAAGCCTTTCAAAGGGAGAGATACAGAATCATTGGTAAAAATGAAGAAAAAAAACTTGGTAGTGGACATTCCATCAGTCCAGGAAGAAAGAAAAAACACACGTACTTAGTTTTCACTATGCCACAATTTAATCAGTCCTAAAAATTCTTAATCATTAATCAAGTTTACTGTATCTTGGGCAGGAAGTCTCTATAAACCCAAGCGTATACAGAATTATACTTCAGACACATTTATACTTCAAACATATCAGATAATACGTTGTCCCATAAAGCTGAATTGGGCACCTTATAAAGTAAACACTTCCCCTGTAATCTGAATTTTTTGACCTGTTGCATTAACATACAATTCCCCAACTGTGTCTCTCACAGCCTGTTTGAGTTCAGTGTGTACTCGCGGCTATCTATTGTTCAACAGGAAGGTTATCTCTAACCCAAACAACAGATGACTTAAACACAAGAGCAGTGGACCAGGCCTTGAAGAGTGAGCAGCCTCTAATTTAATATCAGTCCTAATGATTAAAATATTGGATTATTGGATTGCTATCTGAATGCCGATTACCATTCACTTTGCTACTTTCACTAGTCTCTATATATGTTTCCATCAACTTGGACTCCCTTCCCAATAGGAATACCTCAATCACTACTGCTTAAACACACAGATCACTCTCAAACAACATTCTGCTTTTCCCCCTATTGCAAGGGTTAAAACAAAACAAACATGATAACTTTCTCCATATTGGAAGGCATTGTTTTCATTTTAGTATACCTTCAATGTGGCAGTCATTGTAAATAAGAATTTGTTCTCAACTGACTTGCCTAGTTAAATAAAGGTTTAAATAAATGTTTTAAATAATAATAATTAACTGGGTTGGCACTGTCTTTGTCCCCAGTAGATGTCGCGCTCCGTCCATAATAAGTCTGGCACCTGAGACAACAGGCAAACAGATGCAGTCTCCATTTTGCCTACTCATGAATTGGGTTAGAATGTCATCATTTGGGATGTCAACAAGAACTCCAGTACAATAAGTACAATAAATTGTAGCCTTCTAAGTTTAGTTAACAGAAAATCATGTTCAACATTCATTGGTTCTATTTAAGAGAGTATGTGCTTATTTAAAAATGCATTATCAGGGTGGAGGAAAGCTTCTAAGCGTTCATTAGTTATATTGGTTAGAGGTAAGTCATGTCCCGTATAATGCTTTATCCTTATCATACAAATGATCCATAAAGGGGCCACTCTGAACAGAATACTTTTTACTCCACTTACATATGTCTACATGTGGGTGTGCTAGTTGTATGTTATTATTATTTTTCTATTCTTACGTCATCAGATCATCATAATAACCCATTATACAAATATTATGTTACTTTATCTCTAGTAACTTTCATATCTGTCACACCCTGATCTGTCTGAGGGTAGAATAACACACATGTATGCACGCACTCACAGTTCTCTAAAAGGTTAGCCACTCTCAACCCTCTCCATTCATAGCCCAGCGTGTCTCTCCTCTGTGTGTGTCTCCCTGCCACTATCTCTGATCCGTCTCCATTTCTCAGTCTCAGTATGAGCTGAGCTGAAAGGTTAAATAGCCCATTCTGCCCTGATGGACTCCCACTGACACACGCACACACACACTCCTACACACACGTGCCCCTATAAGTTCTTATGTGAAACGGTTGGACAGCATTCTTACACACACCCTACTGTGTGAAACACACTAAGGAGGCCTATTTCACGTCTGTATGGCAGTTTGCTCACACTCATGTCACACATCCCCACACACATAGACTGTTGTTATTCCACTTTACCAGGCACCAATATGTGGTGTTATCCGTTGCTACTCCAGTGAAGCTGACTGGCTTTATTTCATAATTGAAAGCTTGATTACATTGCTGCTAGAGAGACAATTGATAAAGTACTTTAAAGTCAGAATTGAATTGTCCACTAGGAGATCCAGGAATCTGAGTACAATTGCTATGGCTTTGGCGCCACCGAATTAGTTCCACTAAAACTAAGAGAGAGCGAGGGGTGAAGGGGTGGGCGGAAGAGGGAGCGAGAGTAGGGAGAGAGAAAGAGAGAGAAGGGAGAGCGGTAGAAGGGAGAGAGAGAGAAGGGAGAGAGAATGGAGAGAGAAGAGAGAGAGAGAAGGGAGAGAGAAGAGAGGTAGAAGGGAGAGAGAAGAGAGGTAGAAAGGAGAGAGGTAGAGAGAGGAGAGGTAGAAAGGAGAGAGGTAGAGAGAGGAGAGGGAGGTAGAGAGGGACGAAGGGAGAGAGGTAGAGAGAGGTAGAAGGGAGAGAGGTAGAAGAGAGAGAGGTAGAAGGTAGAAGTAGAAAGTAGAGCGAAAGAGAGGTAGAAGGGAGAGAGGGAGAGAAACAGAGAGAGAGAAGAGGGAGAGATGTAGAAGGGAGAGAGAAACTGTTCTGCCTGCGGCTATTGAACCCTGACCTGTTCTCCGGACGTGCTACCTGTCCCAGACCTGCTGTTTTCAACTCTCTAGAGACAGCAGGAGCGGTAGAGATACTCTCAATGATCGGCTATGAAAAGCCAACTGACATTTACTCCTGAGGTGCTGACTTGTTGCACCCTCGACAACTACTCTGATTATTATTATTTGATCATGCTGGTCATTTGTGAACATCTTGGCCATGTTCTGTTATAATCTCCACCCGGCACAGCCAGAAGAGGACTGGCCACCCCTCATAGCCTGGTTCCTCTCTAGGTTTCTTCCTAGGTTTTGGCCTTTCTAAGGAGTTTTTCCTAGCCACTGTGCTTCTACACCTGCATGTCTTGCTGTTTGGGGTTTTAGGCTGGGTTCCTGTACAGCACTTTGAGATATCAGCTGATATAAGAAGGGCTATATAAATAAATGTCATGATTCGATGAAGATAGAAGAGAGGGAGGTAGAAGGGAGATATGTAGAGGTAGAGAAGGTAGAGAAGGCAGAGAGAGAGAGAGAGAGAGAGAGAGGTAGAAGGGAAAGAGAGAGAGGTAGAAGGGAGATATGTAGAGGTAGAGAAGGTAGAGAAGGCAGAGAGAGAGAGAGAGAGAGAGAGAGAGGTAGAAGGGAAAGAGAGAGAGGTAGAACATTAAATGAGATGTAGAAGAGAGAGAGGGGTAGAACATTAAATGAGATGTAGAAGGGAAAGAGAGGTAGAACATTAAATGAGAGGTAGAAGGGAAAGAGAGAGAGGTAGAACATTAAATGAGATGTAGAAGAGAAAGAGAGGTAGAACATTAAATGAGAGGTAGAAGGGAAAGAGAGAGAGGTAGAACATTAAATGAGAGATAGAAGGGAAAGAGAGAGAGGTAGAACATTAAATGAGAGATAGAAGGGAAAGAGAGAGAGGTAGAACATTAAATGAGAGGTAGAAGGGAGAGAGAGAGAGAGGTAGAACATTAAATGAGAGGTAGAAGGGAAAGAGAGAGAGGTAGAACATTAAATGAGAGATAGAAGGGAAAGAGAGAGAGGTAGAACATTAAATGAGAGGTAGAAGGGAGAGAGAGAGAGAGGTAGAACATTAAATGAGAGGTAGAAGGGAAAGAGAGAGAGGTAGAACATTAAATGAGAGGTAGAAGGGAAAGAGAGAGAGGTAGAACATTAAATGAGATGTAGAAGAGAGAGAGGTAGAACATTAAATGAGAGGTAGAAGGGAAAGAGAGAGAGGTAGAACATTAAATGAGAGGTAGAAGGGAAAGAGAGAGAGGTAGAACATTAAATGAGATGTAGAAGAGAGAGAGAGGTAGAACATTAAATGAGAGGTAGAAGGGAAAGAGAGAGAGGTAGAACATTAAATGAGAGGTAGAAGGGAGAGAGAGAGAGAGGTAGAACATTAAATGAGAGGTAGAAGGGAAAGAGAGAGAGGTAGAACATTAAATGAGAGGTAGAAGGGAAAGAGAGAGAGGTAGAACATTAAATGAGAGGTAGAAGGGAGAGAGAGAGAGAGGTAGAACATTAAATGAGAGGTAGAAGGGAAAGAGAGAGAGGTAGAACATTAAATGAGAGATAGAAGGGAAAGAGAGAGAGGTAGAACATTAAATGAGAGGTAGAAGGGAGAGAGAGAGAGAGGTAGAACATTAAATGAGAGGTAGAAGGGAAAGAGAGAGAGGTAGAACATTAAATGAGAGATAGAAGGGAAAGAGAGAGAGGTAGAACATTAAATGATAGGTAGAAGGGAGAGAGAGAGAGGTAGAACATCAAATGAGAGGTAGAAGGGAAAGAGAGAGAGGTAGAACATTAAAAGAGAGGTAGAAGGGAAAGAGAGAGGTAGAACATTAAATGAGAGGTAGAAGGGAAAGAGAGAGAGGTAGAACATTAAATGAGAGGTAGAAGGGAAAGAGAGAGAGGTAGAACATTAAATGAGAGGTAGAAGGGAAAGAGAGAGAGGTAGAACATTAAATGAGAGGTAGAAGGGAAAGAGAGAGAGGTAGAACATTAAATGAGAGGTAGAAGGGAAAGAGAGAGAGGTAGAACATTAATGAGATGTAGAAGAGAGAGAGGTAGAACATTAAATGAGAGGTAGAAGGGAAAGAGAGAGAGGTAGAACATTAAATGAGAGGTAGAAGGGAGAGAGAGAGAGAGGTAGAACATTAAATGAGAGGTAGAAGGGAAAGAGAGAGAGGTAGAACATTAAATGAGAGATAGAAGGGAAAGAGAGAGAGGTAGAACATTAAATGAGAGGTAGAAGGGAAAGAGAGAGAGAGGTAGAACATGAAATGAGAGGTAGAAGGGAGAGAGAGAGAGGTAGAACATCAAATGAGAGGTAGAAGGGAGAGAGAGAGGTAGAACATTACATGAGAGGTAGAAGGGAGAGAAAGAGAGGTAGAACATCAAATGAGAGGTAGAAGGGAAAGAGAGAGAGGTAGAACATTAAATGAGAGATAGAAGGGAAAGAGAGAGAGGTAGAACATTAAATGAGAGGTAGAAGGGAGAGAGAGAGGTAGAACATTAAATGAGAGGTAGAAGGGAAAGAGAGAGAGGTAGAACATTAAATGAGAGATAGAAGGGAAAGAGAGAGAGGTAGAACATTAAATGAGAGGTAGAAGGGAAAGAGAGAGAGGTAGAACATGAAATGAGAGGTAGAAGGGAGAGAGAGAGAGAGAGGTAGAACATCAAATGAGAGGTAGAAGGGAGAGAGAGAGAGGTAGAACATTACATGAGAGGTAGAAGGGAGAGAGTTGGAAGAGAGCGAGGTAAAACATTAAATGGAAATGCTGTTTAGAGTTGTGTAGTTTGAACAGCTCTAACTACATTTCACAGCTGTACAATGATCCAGTAGAATGGTTCAGGGATGGAGGGATGAGGAGGAGGAGAGGAGGAAATGTTTTGTAGTTGTAATTAGGAGCATCCTCTATCTCACTGTTTACTGCAGCAGCTGGCTAGAGAGGGCGATAGGGGAGGGGTTATTAGAGAAACTGAGTGTGTGAGAAAACAGAGGGAGGGAGGGTGAAGGTAGTGTTAGGACACATTGAAGATATTAAACTAGTATGTGTGGCAGATTTTTCTTGCATGTCTGCTAGTCTGGGGTGTGTAAAGTACTGAGGCAATCTCTTTGCTTGCCGTTTTGTTCTGTGTCTTTTATCAAAGCCTTATCCCCCACTGTAATCACTCAATCCAGCTATGTGATACAGGATTCTTCAGGTCATCACATTTATCTGCTCGACATGATCGGAATTTTGACTAACCTCAGAGTTGATGAAATATGAATTTGATGTCCATAAACTGTAAACACTTTCTCTCTAACATCTCTCCTAATAGCTCTGTACTTGATGTACTCACTTCTGCCCTCTCTGTCACACTCCTGACCTCTCTGTCACACTCCTGACCTCTCTGTCACACTCCTGCCTTCTCTCTGCCACTGTCCTTAATGAGTCATCATGCAGCTTTAAGGCTGTTTAGGGACAGTAGCGCTAGTGTCCAGTCAGCAGTATAGGGGGCTGATGTTTAGGGACAGTAGCGCTAGTGTCCAGTCAGCAGTATAGGGGGCTGATGTTCAGGGACAGTAGCGCTAGTGTCCAGTCAGCAGTATAGGGGGCTGATGTTTAGGGACAGTAGCGCTAGTGTCCAGTCAGCAGTATAGGGGGCTGATGTTTAGGGACAGTAGCGCTAGTGTCCAGTCAGCAGTATAGGGGGCTGATGTTTAGGGACAGAAGCGCTAGTGTCCAGTAAGCAGTATAGGGGGGTGATGTTCAGGGACAGTAGTGCTAGTGTCCAGTCAGCAGTATAGGGGGCTGATGTTTAGGGACAGTAGCGCTAGTGTCCAGTCAGCAGTATAGGGGGGTGATGTTCAGGGACAGTAGCGCTAGTGTCCAGTCAGCAGTATAGGGGGGTGATGTTCAGGGACAGTAGCGCTAGTGTCCAGTCAGCAGTATAGGGGGCTGATGTTCAGGGACAGTAGCGCTAGTGTCCAGTCAGCAGTATAAGGGGGCTGATGTTCAGGGACAGTAGCGCTAGTGTCCAGTCAGCAGTATAGGGGGCTGATGTTCAGGGACAGTAGTGCTAGTGTCCAGTCAGCAGTATAGGGGACTGATGTTCAGGGACAGTAGCGCTAGTGTCCAGTCAGCAGTATAGGGGGCTGATGTTCAGGGACAGTAGCGCTAGTGTCCAGTCATCAGTATAGGGGGGTGATGTTCAGGGACAGTAGCGCTAGTGTCCAGTCAGCAGTATATGGCTGCACAAATAGCCACAGTCACACACTGCTGCCTGCAGTTTCCTGGTCTAATTGATGTCACCAGCCCTGATCCTGGAGAGTTTCAGGGTTTTTAGTCTCTGCCTCCTAACTCAGTTATGAACTAAAACATCTCATTCAACTAATAGTTAGGACCTACATATTCTACACATAGGGTTGTGTAGAATATGCAGCCTAATTTCTTAGGTCTAGGAGTAAGCAGTGAACATTCATTGAGCTTTCCAAGATGTGGGCATGTGTTTGTGTGTGTCTGTCTGTATGTATATGTGTGTGTGTGTTGTGTGTTGTGTGTTGTGTGTGTGTGAGTGTGTGCGCGCGGACATGCCCGTGTGTGTGTTTTTGCAAGCTTTTCCTGCAGGTGAAATATTGACAGCAGCTGCATTTGGAAAGCTCTTTGATGTGCTGGAGTTGAGATTGGTCCGAAGGGCCTTTCTGCTCTCACGCACACACGAGCACAGGGACAGGCACAGGCACAGGCATGCACACGCACGCACACGCACACGCACACACACACACACACACACTCTGCTTCCTAACCTCAGCAGGTACTGTACAGGGAGATTACTGTCACGGTATTACATGTACATGGTAGCCATTTAGTGCCACACACATGCAGACATAAACAAATGTGCAAGTTCTCTGTTCTAAAGTTCCATTTCATGTCCAGTCATCATTGCCAGTAGATCAATATATAATATTGATCTACTCTTCCGGCGCCGACAGAGATGGCCGCCTCGCTTCGCGTTCCTAGGAAACTATGCAGTTTTTTGTTTTTTTACGTGTTATTTCTTACATTAGTACCCCAGGTCATCTTAGGTTTCATTACATACAGTCGAGAAGAACTACTGAATATAAGATCAGCGTCAACTCCCCATCAGTACGACCAAGAATATGTTTTTCGCGACGCGGATCCTGTGTTCTGCCTTACAAACAGGACAACGGAGTGGATCCCATGCAGCAACCCAAAAAAACGACTCCGAAAAAGAGGGAAACGAGGCGGTCTTCTGGTCAGACTCCGGAGACGGGCACACCGTGCACCACTCCCTAGCGTTCTTCTTGCCAATGTCCAGTCTCTTGACAACAAGGTTGATGAAATCCGAGCAAGGGTAGCATTCCAGAGGGACATCAGAGACTGTAACGTTCTTTGCTTCACGGAAACATGGCTCACTGGAGAGACGCTATCCGAGGCGGTGCAGCCAACGGGTTTCTCCACGCATCGCGCCGACAGAAACAAACATCTTTCTGGTAAGAAGAGGGGCGGGGGCGTATGCCTTATGGCTAACGAGACATGGTGTGATGAAAGAAACATACAGGAACTCAAATCCTTCTGTTCACCTGATTTAGAATTCCTCACAATCAAATGTAGACCGCATTATCTACCAAGAGAATTCTCTTCGATTATAATCACAGCCGTATATATCCCCCCCCAAGCAGACACATCGATGGCTCTGAACTAACTTTATTTAACTCTTTGCAAACTGGAAACCATTTATCCGGAGGCTGCATTCATTGTAGCTGGGGATTTTAACAAGGCTAATCTGAAAACAAGACTCCCTAAATTTTATCAGCATATCGATTGCGCAACCAGGGGTGGAAAGACCTTGGATCATTGTTACTCTAACTTCCGCGACGCATATAAGGCCCTGCCCCGCCCCCCTTTCGGAAAAGCTGACCACGACTCCATTTTGTTGATCCCTGCCTACAGACAGAAACTAAAACAAGAGGCTCCCACGCTGAGGTCTGTCCAACGCTGGTCCGACCAAGCTGACTCCACACTCCAAGACTGCTTCCATCACGTGGACTGGGATATGTTTCGTATTGCGTCAGATAACAAAATTGACGAATACGCTGATTCGGTGTGCGAGTTCATTAGAACGTGCGTTGAAGATGTCGTTCCCATAGCAACAATTAAAACATTCCCTAACCAGAAACCGTGGATTGATGGCAGCATTCGCGTGAAACTGAAAGCGCGAACCACTGCTTTTAATCAGGGCAAGGTGTCTGGTAACATGACCGAATACAAACAGTGCAGCTATTCCCTCCGCAAGGCTATCAAACAAGCTAAGCGTAAGTACAGAGACAAAGTAGAATCTCAATTCAACGGCTAAGACACAAGAGGCATGTGGCAAGGTCTACAGTCAATCACGGACTACAGGAAGAAATCCAGCCGAGTCACGGACCAGGATGTCTTGCTCCCAGGCAGACTAAATAACTTTTTTGCCCGCTTTGAGGACAATACAGTGCCACTGACACGGCCTGCAACGAAAACATGAGGTCTCTCCTTCACTGCAGCCGAGGTGAGTAAGACATTTAAACGTGTTAACCCTCGCAAGGCTGCAGGCCCAGACGGCATCCCCAGCCGCGCCCTCAGAGCATGCGCAGACCAGCTGGCCGGTGTGTTTACGGACATATTCAATCAATCCCTATACCAGTCTGCTGTTCCCACATGCTTCAGGAGGGCCACCATTGTTCCTGTTCCCAAGAAAGCTAAGGTAACTGCTAAACGACTACCGCCCCGTAGCACTCACTTCCGTCATCATGAAGTGCTTTGAGACACTAGTCAAGGACCATATCACCTCCACCCTACCTGACACCCTAGAACCACTCCAATTTGCTTACCGCCCAAATAGGTCCACAGACGATCTCAACCACACTGCACACTGCCCTAACCCATCTGGACAAGAGGAATACCTATGTGAGAATGCTGTTCATCGACTACAGCTCGGCATTCAACACCATAGTACCCCCCAAGCTCGTCATCAAGCTCGAGACCCTGGGTCTCGACCCCGCCCTGTGCAACTGGGTACTGGACTTCCTGACGGGCCGCCCCCCAGGTGGTGAGGGTAGGCAACAACATCTCCTCCCCGCTGATCCTCAACACTGGGGCCCCACAAGGGTGCGTTCTGAGCCCTCTCCTGTACTCCCTGTTCACCCACGACTGCGTGGCCACGCACGCCTCCAACTCAATCATCAAGTTTGCGGACGACACAACAGTGGTAGGCTTGATTACCAACAACGACGAGACGGCCTACAGGGAGGAGGTGAGGGCCCTCGGAGTTTGGTGTCAGGAAAATAACCTCACACTCAACGTCAACAAAAGAAAGGAGATGATTGTGGACTTCAGGAAACAGCAGAGGGAACACCCCCCTATCCACATCGATGGAACAGTAGTGGAGAGGGTAGCAAGTTTTAAGTTCCTCGGCATACACATCACAGACAAACTGAATTGGTCCACTCACACAGTCAGCATCGTGAAGAAGGCGCAGCAGCGCCTCTTCAACCTCAGGAGGCTGAAGAAATTCAGCTTGTCACCAAAAGCACTCACAAACTTCTACAGATGCACAATCGAGAGCATCCTGGCGGGCTGTATCACCGCCTGGTACGGCAACTGCTCCGCCCTCAACCGTAAGGCTCTCCAGAGGGTAGTGAGGTCTGCACAACGCATCACAGGGGGCAAACTACCTGCCCTCCAGGACACCTACACCACCCGATGTTACAGGAAGGCCATAAAGATCATCAAGGACATCAACCACCCGAGCCACTGCCTGTTCACCCCGCTATCATCCAGAAGGCGAGGTCAGTACAGGTGCATCAAAGCTGGGACCAAGAGACTGAAAAACAGCTTCTATCTCAAGGCCATCAGACTGTTAAACAGCCACCACTAACATTGAGTGGCTGCTGCCAACACACTGACACTGACACTGACTCAACTCCAGCCACTTTAATAATGGGAATTGATGGGAAATGATGTAAATAAATCACTAGCCACTTTAAACAATGCTACCTTATATAATGTTACTTACCCTACATTATTCATCTCATATGCATACGTATATACTGTACTCTATATCATCGACTGCATCCTTATGTAATACATGTATCACTAGCCACTTTAACTATGCCACTTTGTTTACATACTCATCTCATATGTATATACTGTACTCGATACCATCTACTGTATCTTGCCTATGCTGCTCTGTACCATCACTCATTCATATATCCTTATGTACATATTCTTTATCCCCTTACACTGTGTATAAGACAGTAGTTTTGGAATTGTTAGTTAGATTACTTGTTGGTTATTACTGCATTGTCGGAACTAGAAGCACAAGCATTTCGCTACACTCGCATTAACATCTGTTAACCATGTGTATGTGACAAATACAATTTGATTTTGATTTGATTTGATTTGATAATAATTGTAGTCTTGTGTGTGCTGTTAATTAATAGTGAATAAATGTATCTTGCTCATCATCTGTGGATCAATAGGAGATTCATCTATTTAAAGTATTGATTGACCGCTGCACATGTTTCCCACAGTTACAGTGAGCTGACAAACAAGCCAAGGCACCTGCTGGGGGAGGAAATAAATGCACTAACATCTAACAGATGTTATCCTTATTTGATGGTTGGTTGAGTAACACTAAAATGAGAACGGTTACGTCACCACATCCAATCGTATGCTTTTACACGGTGGCAAACGCAACAGCAAACACTTCAATATTCACAATGGTCAAGTGCTGCAAAGAAGGACTTAGAAAAGCTGCAGAACAGAGCAGCACGTCTTGCCCTTCAATGTACACCGGGGGCTGGTATCAACAGTATGCATGTCAGTCTCTCTTGGCTCAAAGTAGCGGAGAGATTGACTGCATCAATTCTCGTTTAAAAAAGATATATCTTACTGTGTTGAACATTCCAAATTGTCTGTATAATCAACTTACACATAGCTCTGACAAACATACTTACCCCACCAGACATGCCACCAGAGGCCTCGTCACAGTCCCCAAATCCAGAATGGATTCAGGTGACACCAATGCCCAGTATTATATAGACGATGATCAAGTGGAACAAATTACTTAAAGCAAACAGCAAAATCAGCTTTAAAAAACAAATACAAAAACACCTCACAGCACAACCCCTCTTCCCTATCTGACCTCGCTAACCTAGTTAAGGCATATGTACACGTGTATGTAGTAATGTATGTATGCGTGTAAGTCTGTCTATGTTAATGTTTTTAAACATATGTAAATTGTACGTTTTTGTTGTTGTCTGTAATGTCTGTTTCGTTATGTTTCGGCCCCCAGGAAGACTAGCTGTCGGCATTACTTGTTTGGTCGACTGTGGTGTTAAAAATACTGAGCATCTCTTTATCACACGTAGACCTCTCCCCATCTTTACAACAATTTAATCAGTATGCCTTGACCATGACAATTTACAGGTGACACCAAAATTGACACCAAAATTTCAATTTACAGGTGACACCAAAATGTTTAGTCTCCTCAACTTGCTCAATAGCCACATCATTCATTACCAGATTCAGCTGAGGTCTAGAATTTAGGGAATGATTTGAACAAAATACAATGCTTTTAGTTGTAGATATGTTCAGGACTAGTTTATTACTATCCACCAAAACTGACTGCAACTCTTTGCTTAGGGTTACAGTGATTTCACTAGCTGTGGTTGCTGATGTGTATAATGCTGAATAATCAGTGTATATAGACATACAGGCTTTGTTTAATGCTAGTGGTATATCATTAATAAAAATAGAGAATTAAATTAAATTAATTATATAATTAAATTAAATGTACCTTTGACCTAGTGTCTGTTATGCAGTACAGAATATCACAAGACACACAATAAAATGAAGTGTGTGTTATATAATCAGATTGGCTGCATATGACCTGAGAGCACCAGATGGGATGTCAGATGCTTATGAAGCCTTAATGTCTGCTTTATGTGGCTTTCACATTATCCTTATGAAGTGTTTACAGATGTGTCATGAATGCAGTCTTTTTTTTAAATATCACAATCAAATCATTTTCTGGGTAACAAGTACCTTACTGTAGGTTTCCATTAAAATGGGCAAAAATGGCTTTTTAGCAAACAAACTACTTCTCAAACAGCCATTTTGCTAGGACTGTCTGGGTGAGGAGGGGGAAACTGAAAATGAGCTGTTCTTGGCAGAGGTTTGGAATGCTTTGTTATTGGTCTATTAGCCAATTTACCGCATGGTGATGTCACCCATACAAACCTGCTGATTAGAAGGTTAGTTTCATCAGATGTTAGTTTCATCAGATGTTGTGCAATCTGATATAAAACACAGGAACAACAGGGCCTATAAAGAATAGATGTGGACTATTTGTCACCAAAGCCCCATATACTACCCACCGCTGCGATCTGTACGCTCTCGTTGGCTGGCCCTCGCTTCATACTCGTCTCCAAACCCACTGGCTTCAGGTCATCTACAAGTCTCTGCTAGGTAAAATCTCAGCTCACTGGTCACCATAGCAGCACCCACCCGTAGCACTCGCTCCAGCAGGTATATCTCACTGGTCACCCCAAAGCCAATTCTTCCTTTGGCCACCTTTCCTTCCAGTTCTCTGCTGCCAATGACTGGAACGAACTGCAAAAATCACTGAAGCTGGAGTCTCATATCTCCCTCACTAGCTTTAAGCGCCAGCTGTCAGAGCAGCTCACAGATCACTGCACCTGTACATAGCCCATCTGTAAATAGCCCATCCAACTACCTCATCCCCATACTGTATTTATTTATTTATCTTGCTCCTTTGCACCCCAGTATCTCTACTTGCACATTCCTCTTCTGCACATCTACCATTCCAGTGTTCAATTTCTATATTGTAGTTACTTCGCCACCATGGCCTATTTCTTGCCTTACCTTCCTTATCCTACCTCATTTGCACACACTCTATATAGACTTTGTCTACTGTATTATTGACTGTATGTTTGTTTTACTCCATGTGTAACTGTGTTGTTGTATGTGTCGAACTGCTTTGCTTTTATCTTGGCCAGGTCGCAGTAAATGAGAACTGCTTCTCAACTAGCCTACCTGGTTAAATAAAGGTGAAAAAAATAAATAATAAATATAGCCGTTTGATTTGATTGATTATTGATTGATTGTATATTTACTTACCCATGCCTCATCCCTCTCTTTTTCTCTCAGGAATGTTGTTTTTGTGAGTGTGTTTTAACTTGCTTTTAGCATCCCTTTGATGAACTGAGCAGATTGTGATCTGGTCTGTCCTGGCTTCTTCGTTGGGCCTATACCTAATGACACTCACATGGCGCTCTCACTCTGTTCCAAACAAACACTTGGTTCTCCTCTCTGCTTGTATTAGATTCATCAGCTAAGGCTGCTTTTATAGCCTTTATCATAAGACCCACATAAATGACACTAAAGACCTCAGGCTGTACCCCCCCCCCCATCCCCAGTCCCCAGTCCTTTCTGTCTCTCTTCATCTCTCTCTCTCTCTCACACACACACACACACACACACACACACACACGGATAGTTATCAGAAATTGTGCCTGGCCTACTTGTAGCTGACTTGGTGTGATAATCCTCCTATTGTAGAGCCAGGAGAGCAGACGGTGAACTGTGAAACTCCCAGACACACATTTCACAAAACATCTGATCAGGACTCAACACATCACAGAGGAGCTGTTTATGCCACTGGCTGCAGCATTGTGACCCACTACAAACATTTGAACTGTTCTTGTGACCCACCAAAGAAACACAACCTTTCTACCAGGGGTTGGAACCAAATTAATTTTTTTGTTCTGCTCCACTGTTCCCACCAGCAAAAGTTCTGAACCGGTTTGAAACAAAAATGGAACGGTTTATATAGTGTTCCTTTCCGTTCCTTTTTAAACTTCTGAAATACACTACCGTTCAAAGGTTTGGGGTCACTTAGAAATGTCCTTGATTTTGAAAGAAAAGCAAAAAATGTTGTACGTTAAAATAAGATCAAATTGATCAGAAATACAGTGTAGACGTTAATGTTGTAAATGACTATTGTAGCTGGAAACGGCAGATTTTTAATGGAATATCTACATAGGCGTACAGAAGCCCATTATCAGCAACCATCACTCCTGTGTTCCAATGGCATGTTGTGTTAGCTAACCCGGTCCTGGATCGTTCTCTCATTCGGGACTTCCACAGGCGTCGTCCTGACCGACCGCAAGGTCGTCGACGCCCGTTGCTGGAGCAGCACCTCAGGGGAGTACTGTCACACCAGCCATTGCTTTGGCTAACCCCTCCTCTCCAGCTCAGGCGTTTGGCATCGCCGGCTTTCTAGCTGCTGCCAAACCTACTGCTGGCAAACGCCCTTCTCGTCATCATTACACACACCTGGTTCAATTCTCCACTCTATCACTGTATATATACACTCCCTCTGTCATTGTCTTTGTCGATCATTGTAATGTTGCTTGTTTTCCTGAGAGGAATCTCTCCTACTATTTTTCTGAGATCTTTATTATTCTGGGTTTTGGGTTTTGTCCCGCTTTTATAATTATAGTACTTTAATAAACTCAGTAGTTCTAAACCTGCGACTGCCTCCTGCCTCCTCCTATCTACGCTTGTGACAGTCAGCCAGGTCCTAACTATTTGAATAACAGGTAGTATTTCGGGGAGAGGAAATGGTGGCAGCCGATATTAGACACAGCCCTGTCTGTGGTTCAGGTGCCCCAAACATACACACACGCGCGCACACGCACGCACGCACGCACGCACGCACGCACGCACGCACGCACGCACACACACACACACACACACACACACACACACACACACACACACACACACACACACACACACACACATACCTAGGTTGCTGTATTACTACTTAGTGACAAATGTTGTCTTATATGGAAAAACTGGCAGATATACATATTGAGTGTGATTGATTGAGCACACAGGATGTTAGTGCCAACCCCAGCTAACTGTAATAATGTCACTGCATGTGTTTCTCATAGGGATTTACAGCCACTACAATACTGTCTTTTGCTATCATTGGGTTTTTAGGATTGATTAATTTGTGACGGTTGGTACCAGTGTTGTTTATACCCTCTGTTTCATGTCTGTTGATAGGGCATGAATTGGGTGTGACTATTAGCTCAGCTGTGATATTATTTTGTATGATGTTTGTATGTTTTTGTTTTTATTTAACCCTTATTTTACCAGGTAAGTTGACTGAGCACACATTCTCATTTGCAGCAACAACCTGGGGAATAGTTACAGGGGAGGGGAGGGGGATGAATGAGCCATTGTAAACTGGGGAAGATTAGGGGACCATGATGGCACAGCATGAGAGCCAGATTGGGAATATAGGCAGGACACTGTGGTTAACCCTCCTACTCTTACGATAAGTGCAATGGGATCTTTAGTGACCACAGAGAGTCAGGACACCAGTTTAACGTTCCATCTGAAGACAGCACCCTACTTAGGGCAATGTCCCCAATCACTGCCCTGGGGCATTGGGATATTTATTTTGACCAGAGGAAAGGGTGCCTCCTACTGACCCTCCAACACTACTTCCAGCAGCATCTGGTATCCATCCAGGGACTGACCAGGACCCTGGATGAGGATGTCCTTTATGGATGTTGAATCCAGCAGTGCTGTGAAGCTCAGACAAGCAGGCTTAGTTCACTAACAAAGCTGAGCCACACTTCAAATCACATTTTACTGGTCGCATACGCATGTTTAGCAGATGTTATTGCTGGTGTAGAGTGTTATGGAATTTTAATGTTTGTGCTTTTCTTAGAACTCATTTCTGGGATCTATTTATGTGCTGTTCTGTAAATCAATTTCTGTGTTCATGGAAGTGATTGACTGAACAAATCCTCACCCTCAGTAGCTGCAATTTGGCAGTATGCCCCGACCTTGTTTTGAGAACGAACGAAAGATATCTCTGTTTCAATGTCTCAGCTCAGAGAGAAGAAGCCTCGTGATGTATTGGTCTATCACATGTTATGAACCAGTATTGGTCGGTCACATGAATGAAACAAAATGGTAATGATTATTTAATTATGCAAAATAATGCAAATATAACTTGTCTATGTATAGCCCTATATAAGACAACTGCTGGGATTGCCCAGGGAGAGCTCCTGATTGACATGTGTACTATGGTGCATTGAGTTGGTTGGAACCTCTCCAGCACGCTGACAATAAACAATGATTAATTTAAGAATGACTTTGATTGTCCCTGTGTCAATTTGGCGTCACAAAAAGGATGATTGATTCTGCCTGTGGAGCTTTCCAGTGGTGATCTACGAGGAAAACTGGCGCCACATTTTATGAAGCGTGAGGGAAATTCCTGTCTGACCAAAAGAGGACGAGGAACAGCCCAGACCAGATCAGACCCTTACTGTGAGCTGCCCAGGAGGAGACACATCATCTACAAACAATTGAGGGATGGCAACTGATTTCAGCGAGTCAATTTAAATGAATCTGTATAAAAATTTAAAAAATATATAAAATATTAAACCAATAAAATTGAACATAAAGATGTAGAAGGAGGGTATCACTATCTTACAAAAAAACACAAGGTGTTTTTGAATACGGGGTGTTATTTACATGTATGGGACGCGGCAAGACTATACTGTAGAGCCTATAGAATTTATGACTATGATAGTGAGGGACCGTAGGTGCTATAACTATAGGGACTATGGATGCATTTGGGACTATTGATGCTCAGGGACTACAGATACTCAGGGACCATGGATACTGTAGAGACTATGGTGACTGTAGAGACTATAGAGGAACTGCATAAGATACATATGATGTGGAAGAAGGCTAGAGCTAGTCTTAGAGAGAAGACTAGAGTGAGGGCAAGTAACGGTACCAAGCCCCACTGACAGCTGTCTATAGGCATTTATAAGAGAAATGTCTACTTGGTATGCTGCCACTGGTAGAGAATAGCATAAATACTATTTTATACGTATAGTGAAGATACATGTGGTGCATAGGAGGTAACGACAGAGAATCGTTGAAGATGCACGTGGGTAATGAAGAGATTACTGAGTGTGTTTGGGAATAGTACTACGTGAATGTGGATGTGAAAGTTGTGTGATTGTGAGAAATGGGAAACACTCAAAGTTCCAGAATGGGTTTAAAATGCAACTCGAACATACTTCTACAGAGCTGCATATATTTGTCACTCAGTGACAATCCACCTGCCTGATGCTCCTCAACAATACATTTCAGCATGTGTGTTGAGTAGAATGCCTTCAACCTCAGGACAGCCTCTGCACAGGACTGTGCATCATAGGGAACAGGGATGACAACTTGTTGGGACAGAGTGCAGATCAGCCCCTTACTTTCTCTCAGTCCTGTGCAAAACATACCAATTTGCAGCTGCATGTCGTAGCCACGTGGCCCATGTGGTTGCAGTTGGGGTGTGCCCTCCACCACCTTCACATCACAGGATTTCCCATTGAAGACATCATCCAGAGAATATCAGCCCTTCCCCATGACAGGACACTTGATCTCCAACAGCTCCTTGGAGTTCAGCACTCCATCAGGGCTTGCTGATAGCCATGGCTCTTCAACTCTGACAACAGGGTCTCTGTGGTCCACAGAGTAGCCACAGTCTTCCAGCCACTGGGAGGCTATCAGCTCATTATCTTCAAATACATTAAAATGGTACAGCCACAAATAAATATTCCTTTCAGTCCAATTTTACCTGGGATGCTACTGGCTGTGATATTATTGTCAGTTCAGTATTAACACACTTATAGAGCAGATTTCCATAGGCAGATTCAGGTGTCTCAGGTTCCTATTCAATTCATCCCGTGCAGGAGTGGGAGGCAGGGGTGGTCATGCAGGAGTGGGAGGCAGGGGTGGACATGCAGGAGTGGGAGGCAGGGGTGGACATGCAGGAGTAGGAGGCAGGGGTGGACATGCAGGAGTGGGAGGCAGGGGTGGACATGCAGGAGTGGGAGGCAGGGGTGGACATGCAGGAGTGGGAGGCAGGGGTGGACATGCAGGAGTGGGAGGCAGGGGTGGACATGCAGGAGTGGGAGGCAGGGGTGGACATGCAGGAGTGGGAGGCAGGGGTGGACATGCAGGAGTGGGAGGCAGGGGTGGACATGCAGGAGTGGGAGGCAGGGGTGGACATGCAGGAGTGGGAGGCAGGGGTGGACATGCAGGAGTGGGAGGCAGGGGTGGACATGCAGGAGTGGGAGGCAGGGGTGGACATGCAGGAGTGGGAGGCAGGGGTGGACATGCAGGAGTGGGAGGCAGGGGTGGACATGCAGGAGTGGGAGGCAGGGGTGGACATGCAGGAGTGGGAGGCAGGGGTGGACATGCAGGAGTGGGAGGCAGGGGTGGACATGCAGGAGTGGGAGGCAGGGGTGGACATGCAGGAGTGGGAGGCAGGGGTGGACATGCAGGAGTGGGAGACAGGGGTGGACATGCAGGAGTGGGAGGCAGGGGTGGACATGCAGGAGTGGGAGGCAGGGGTGGACATGCAGGGGTGGGAGGCAGGGGTGGACATGCAGGAGTGGGAGGCAGGGGTGGACATGCAGGAGTGGGAGGCAGGGGTGGACATGCAGGAGTGGGAGGCAGGGGTGGACATGCAGGAGTGGGAGGCAGGGGTGGACATTCAGGAGTAGGAGGCAGGGGTGGACATGCAGGAGTGGGAGGCAGGGGTGAACATGCAGGAGTGGGAGGCAGGGGTGGACATGCAGGAGTGGGAGGCAGGGGTGGACATGCAGGAGTGGGAGGCAGGGGTGGACATGCAGGAGTGGGAGGCAGGGGTGGACATTCTGGATGCTTTTCTGCATATTGGTCACTGGCCTTATGGTGTGTGAAGTCAATGCTGTTTAACTGCTTTGACTCAAGGTTCCCTGCATTCCATTGTCACTGCTCATCTGTGCAGGCTATGCCAGTTAGCCCACTGGACACTGCATTCTGCACCTGTGATAGAATGTTTGTTACAAATTACAATTTTGTGACTGAGGACTATGTGAGGACTATGTGATAAACTTAATCAAAACACATGCAAGTTTCATCATAAACTTACCTTGATATTGTTCCCAATGAGATGATACCGCTTATACTTACCATACTTTAAGCATTACCACCCAACCACAAGGATATTTTACAAACCTTATTCACCCAGAAAAAAACGAGAAAAAAACACTGAAGACACTAATAACACTAAAGAAATACATGTGATGCTGACATGTTGAAATACATTTTATAACCTACTCACCTGGACTCCACAAACCTACCATTAGATTTGACAGGATACTTACATATACCCAACATTAATACAGCAGTTCTGTTGATCCACAAATGCATGTTAACATAACCAATAAATCATGACATTCTCAATTCAGCTTTCATCAACAACAAAAAAGCCTGACTATTTTATCATTCTGTGTCTAGATAAGGCAGTATTGCGCACTTTCATCTATAAATCAACATTTCTTGCTGGTAGTATGGGTCAGATCTTTTCACCTGGTTGGGCTAGAAGCAAGCCATCTTCGCTTTAGTGATGGTGCAACCATGACGCTAACAAATTTGCACTTGATCGTTTTCTGGATCACTCGGAAACAATCTCACAGCGAAGCCTTATCATTACAACAATTATTATCTGGTAGATAATTTTTTGTGTCGCACAGTGCTCCCAAAATAAAACTCCTGCTCGCACAGCAAAATATTTTGTCGCATATGCAACCAAACTGGTCTCACTTTAGAGCCCTGGGTGTGACCATTGAGCAAGTTAAGGAAGCTAAACTCATAGGTATAACATTGGATGGTCAATAATCATGTTAAAGTCATATTAACAAAGATGTTGTGAAGATGGGGAGGGGTATGTCTTATAGAAATATGTTCTGCGCTTTTTACATAAAAATCAACTGTAGTAATTGTTCAGGCTCTGGTCTTGTCCTATCTTGATTACTGTCTGGTAATATGGTCAAGTGCAGCAAAGAAAGACCTAGCAAAGCTTCAGCTGGCTCAAAACAGAGCAGCACGCCTTGCCCTTTACTGCACACACCAACATTTTTATGTTTTATTGTCACATACATTGGATAGGTACAGTGAAATGTGCTGTTTTACAGGGTCAACCATTCCTGTACATCGCCCCTGGAGCAAATTATGCTTAAGTGCCTTGCTCAAGGGCACATCAACAGATTTTGATCAGCTCAGGTATTCGGTTACTGGTCCAACACTCTAACCGCTAGGCTGGTTATTAAGGGTTGACAAGAGACTGCATGCTTCTCTTGTAGTTTTTATGAGAAATATTACTGTGACAAAAATGTCAGATTGTCTGCATAATCAAATAACATTCAGCTCAGACACCCATACTGTACATACCCCACAAGACATACCACCAGGGGTCTCTTCAGACACCCATACTGTACATACCCCACAAGACATACCACCAGGGGTCTCTTCAGACACCCATACTGTACATGCCCCACAAGACATACCACCAGGGGTCTCTTCAGGCACCCATACTGTACATACCCCACAAGACATACCACCAGGGGTCTTTTCAGTCACCCATACTGTACATACCCTATAAGACATGTCACCAAGGTTCCCCTCACAGTCCCCCATTCCAAAACAAATTCATGGCAATGCACTGTGTTATACAGAGCCATGGTTGCATGGAACTCCATGAGTCTTTGAATTAAGAGATTGAGATAAAACTGTCCAGTTTGAGTGTTTGTTGCAGCTCATTCCAGTCGCTAGCTGCAGCGTAGTGAAAAGACGAGAGACCCAGGGATGTGTTGCTTTGGGGACCTTTAACAGAATGTGACTGGCAGAACAGGTATGTGGAGGATGAGGGCTGCAGTAGATATCTCAGATAGGGGGGAGTGAGGCCTAAGAGGGTTTTATAAATAAGCCTCAACCAGTGGGTCTTGCGATGGGTATACAGAGATGACCAGTTTACAGAAGAGTATAGAGTGCAGTGATGTGTCCTATAGGAGCATTGGTGGCAAATCTGATGGCCGAATGGTAAAGAACATCTACCCGCTCGAGAGCATCCGTAATCTAGCATGGGTAGGATGGTCATCTGAATCAGGGTTAGTTTGGTAGCTGGGATGACATTTACCAGACAACCCAAAAAATATATACATATGTTGACATTGCTAGATGTTTGTATCCTGGAAAGATCCTTTGGGTATTGATGTAGCATGGCCTACTCTTTTTATCATAAGACGAGTATAAGGGCTCAGGGCCAGACCCAGATGTAGACACGGGAGGCAAATGTTTTGAGTGTGATATTTATTAGTTCCAAAACGGGTAGGCAAGAGAATGGTCATGGACAGGCAAAAGGTCAAAACCAGAGTCCAGGAGGTGCAGAATGGCAGGCAGGCTCGAGGTCAGGGCAGGCAGACTGGTCAGGCAGGCAGGTACAGAGTCCAGAAAACAGGCAAGGGTCAAAACTGGGAGGACTAACAAAAGAGAGAATAGCAAAAGCAGGAGCACGGGATTCTTCTGTTGAAGGAGAGGCGGACCAAAACGCAGCGTGGTTATTGTGATACATCTTTAATGAAGATGATAAATGAACAATATACAAAACAAGAAATGTGAAAAACCAAAAACAGCCCTATCTGGTGTAACAAACACAAAGACAGGAACAACCACCCACCAAACCCAACACAAAACAGGCTACCTAAATATGGCTCCCAATCAGAGACAATGACTAACACCTGCCTCTGATTGAGATCCATATCAGGCCCAAACACAGAAACAGACAAACAAGACATCCAACATAGAATGCCCACTCAGATCACACCCTGACCAAACAAAACATAGAACATACAAAGCAAACTATGGTCAGGGTGTGACACACGGGAAAAACTTGCTGGTTGACTTGAAACAGACAAGACGAACTGGCACAGAGAGACAGGAAACACAGGGATAAATAAACTGAGGAAAAGTATACCTCAAGATTGCATTAGCCCACTGAGCTAAAGTCTGGGCATCATCTCTGAGAACTAACACAAGTCTTCCCCGCTCAATAAATATGCCAGCATGCCCTGACACAGCACACATACTAACGCAGCCAGGCATACATTCTACATAGGCAAGCAGGCCCACCTGGAAGGCAGGCACACACGTACACACACAGTTCAATAAAACACCTAGTGGAATGTTTTAGTTGCTAGGTTTTGGTCTGTTTATGATACCCTAGCTATTAGGCCATATAGCCACATGTACTGTAGTATAATTTATACACCCAACTGTGCTGCGGCCTGCAGGCAGCTCTTAACCTTGTTAATCTGAACCTGTGTCTGCATGTTCTGCGTGCCTGTGTGTGTGTGAACCTGTACCTTTGTACTTTAACAAGTACGATACATAATTTATATCCCCTCTATATGCTCTATTATTCCCACCACCTCTCCTGCCTAACAAGACCCAGGGGAACCACAGCTCTCAAAGACACAGATGAGAGGAAGGAGGAACAGGAGGCAAAGGAGGAGGAAAAGGAGTAAGTGTTTATCTGAAGTACTCTGGCAGCCTCTGTGTATGACACTACCAACAGATGTAAGATCAGCAAAATAATTCTGCAGTAACAGAACTTGAACATTAAGTCCATTCACACTGTTCCACCGATGTAGTTTTGATTGATCGGTGGTTAGGCTATTAGCTGGTCTAAACGAGGCTACATGAAAAGTGCAATGCTGATAATATAACCAAAATTAGATAAATCCAAGAAAACAAGAACATTCTCAGCAACAACAGAGTGATCAAATGAAGATCCCAAGTATGTAGGCTTATTATTATGTCATCACAGCCTACGACAACCAACCATTCCCAGGTGACAACTGATGTAAAACAATTCCATACTGTAGATAACTTGGCTGAATGCTTTTTCGCCTATCAGACTACTTCATGTAGGTCAGGGTTCCCCAATAGGTGGCAAGTTTTCTGAGCAAAATAATTATGAATTTAGAAAACCTGTTCCCAAGTATTCCCATGCATAAATAGAGAGGCATAGGTGATCCTATCCCAATGTAATCAAGGTTTAAAATGTTTCTGTTTTTGTCAAATACTACAACACAACATGGCAGCAGCACAACATGGTAGCAGCACAAAACATGGTACAAACATTATTGGGCACAGACAACAGTACAAAGGGAAAGAAGGTAGAGACATTACATCATGCAAAGGAGCCACAACTGTCAGTAAGAGTGTACATGATTGAGTCTTTGAATGACGAGATTGAGATAAAACTGTCCAGTTTGAGTGTTTGTTTGCAGCTCGTTCTGGTAACTAGCTGCAGCGAACTGAATAAACAAGTGACCTAAGGATGTGTATACTTTGGGGACCTTTAATAAAATGTGACTGGCAGAATGGGTGTTGTATGTGAAGGATGGCGGCTGCAGTAGAAATCTCAGATGGGAGGAGGCCTAAGAGGGGTATAGGGTCCTGTAGAGAATAATTTGTTATTTGTCACATATACCGAATACAAGAGATGTAGACCTTACAGTGAAATGGAAAGTCCTTAACTAACAACAGGTTAGTCGAGGAAATTTGCACATGTAGGTAGGGGTAAAGTGATTATGCATAGAAAATAAACAGTGAGTAGCAGCAGTGTAAAAACGAAGGGGGATCAATATAAATAGTATGGGTGACCATTTGATTGATTGTTCAGCATTCTTTTGGCTTGAGGGTGGATGCTGTTAATGAGCCTTTTGGACCTAGACTTGGCGCTCCGGTACTGCTTGCTGTGTGGTAGCAGAGAGAACAGTCTTTGACCATTTTTGGGGCCTTCCTCTGACACCGACTAATATATAGGTCCTAGATGGCAGGAAGCTTGCCTCCAGTGATGTACTGGGCCATTCGAGTGGCACAGCGGACTAAAATACACTGCTCAAAAAAATAAAGGGAACACTAAAATAACAAATCCTAGATCTGAATGAATGAAATATTCTTATTAAATACTTTTTTCTTTACATAGTTGAATGTGCTGACAACAAAATCACACAAAAATTAGCAATTGAAATCAAATTGATCAACCCAAGGAGGTCTGGATTTGGAGTCACACTCAAAATTAAAGTGGAAAACCACACTACAGGCTGATCCAACTTTGATGTAATGTCCTTAAAACAAGTCAAAATGAGGCTCAGTAGTGTGTGTGGCCTCCACGTGCCTGTATGACCTCCCTACAACGCCATGGCATGCTCCTGATGAGGTGGCGGATAGTCTCCTGAGGGATCTCCTCCCAGACCTGGACTAAAGCATCCGCCAACTCCTGGACAGTCTGTGGTGCAACGTGGTGTTGGTGGATGGAGTGAGACATGATGTCCCAGATGTGCTCAATTGGATTCAGGTCTGGGGAACGGGCGGGCCAGTCTATAGCATCTATGCCTTCCTCTTGCAGGAACTGCTGACACACTCCAGCCACATGAGGTTTAGCATTGTCTTGCATTAGGAGGAACCCAGGGCCAACCGCACCTCACAAGGGGTCTGAGGATCTCATCTCGGTACCTAATGGCAGTCAGGCTACCTCTGGCGAGCACATGGAGGGCTGTGCGGCCCCCTAAAGAAATGCCACCCCACACAATGACTGACCCACCGCCAAACCGGTCATGCTGGAGGATGTTGCAGGCAGCAGAACGTTCTCCACGGTGTCTCCAGACTCTGTCACGTCTGTCACATGTGCTCAGTGTGAATCTGCTTTCGTCTGTGAAGAGCACAGGGTGCCAGTGGCGAATTTGCCAATCTTGGTGTTCTCTGGCAAATGCCAAACGTCCTGCACGGTGTTGGGCTGTAAGCACGACCCCCACCTGTGGACGTCGGGCCCTCATACCACCCTCATGGAGTCTGTTTCTGACCGTTTGAGCAGACACATGCACATTTGTGGCCTGCTGGAGGTCATTTTGCAGGGCTCTGGCAGTGCTCCTTCTGCTCCTCCTTGCACAAAGGCAGGGGTAGCGCTCCTGCTGCTGGGTTGTTGCCCTCCTACGGCCTCCTCCACGTCTCCTGATGTACTGGCCTGTCTCCTGGTAGCGCCTCCATGCTCTGGACACTGCGCTGACAGACACAGCAAACCGTCTTGCCACAGCTCGCATTGATGTCCCATCCTGGATGAGCTGCACTACCTGAGCCACTTGTGTGGGTTGTAGACTCTGTCTCATGCTACCACTAGAGTGAAAGCACCGCCAGCATTCAAAAGTGACCAAAACATCAGCCAGGAAGCATAGGAACTAAGAAGTGGTCTGTGGTCACCACCTGCGGAACCACTCCTTTATTTGGGGTTGTCTTGCCAATTGCCTATAATTTCCACCTGTTGTCTATTCCAATTGCACAACAGCATGTGAAATTTATTGTCAATTTATTGTCAATCAGTGTTATTGTCAATCAGTGTTCATAAGTGGACAGTTTGATTTCACAGAAGTGTGATTGACTTGGAGTTACATTGTGTTGTTTAAGTGTTCCCTTTATTTTTTTGAGCAGTGTATATTTAGATTTCTTTAACACTTTTTTGGTTACTACATGATTCCATATGTGTTATTTCATAGTGTTGAGGTCTTCACTGTTATTCTACAATGTAGAAAATAGCAAAAACAAAGAAAGACCCTTGAATGAGTAGGTGTGTCAAACATTTTGACTGCTACTGTAGGTGTTCCTTTTGTCCAGGTGGGAAAGGGCAGTGTAGAGTGTGATTGAGATTGCGCAATCTGTGGATCTGTTGAGACAGTATGCAAATTGAAGTGGGTTTAAGGTTTCTGGGATGATGGTGTTGATGTGAGACATGACCAGCCTTTCAAAGCACTTCATGGCTACCGATGTGAGTGCTATGGGGCGGTAGTATTCAGGCATGTTACCTTCGCTTTCTTGGGTATAGGGACTGTGGTGGTCTGCTTGAAACATGTAAGTATTACAGACTCAGTCAGGGAGAGGTTGAAAATGTCAGTAAAGACACTTGCCAGTTGGTCCGTGCATGCTCTGAGTACAGATTGTTGACCTGTTTAAAGGTCTTTCTCACATCGGCTCCGGAGAGCATGATTACAGTCGTCCTGAACAGCTCTCATGCATGCTTCGGTGTTGCTTGCCTCGAAGCGAGTCTGGTAGGCTCGCGTCACTGGGCAGCTGAGTTTCCCTTTGTAGTCCTTAATAGTTTGCAAGCCCTGCCACGTCGGACGAGCATCAGAGCCGGTGTAGTAGGATTCAATCTTATTCATGTATTGATGCTTTGCCTGTTTTATGGTTTGTCTGAGGGCATAGCCATTGGATGAATCCCGGGAACATATTCCAGTCTATGCTTGCAAAACAGTACTGTAGCGTAGCATCCGCATCATCTGACCACTTCCGTATTGAGAGAGACACTGGTACTTTCTACTTCTTCTTTTCCTCCCCCCCTTTTTTCTTCCCAATTTCGTGCTATCCAATTGGTAGTTACAGTCTTGTCCCATCGCTGCAACTCCCATACGGGCTCGGGAGATGCGAAGGTCGAGAGCCACGCTTCCTCCAAAACATGACCCTGCCAAGCCGCACTGCTTCTTGGCACACTATTCGCTTAACCTGGAAGCCAGCCGCACCAATGTGTCAGAGGAAACACCGTACAACTGGCAACCATGTCAGCGTGCATGCGCCTGGCCCGTCACAGGAGTCCACTAGTACTTCCTGATTTAGTTTATGCTTGTAAGCAGGAATCAGAAGGATAGCATTATGGTGAGATTTCCCAAATGGAGGGCGAGGGATATCTTCGTATGCATCTCTGTGTGTGGAGTAAAGGAGTTTTTTTCTCTGGCTGCACATGTGACATGCTGGTAGAATTTAGGTAAAACAGATTTAAGTTTTCATTAAAGTCCCCGGTCATTAGGAGCGCCTCTTATGGATGACCGTTTTTCTTGTTTGCTTATGGCATTATACAGCTCGTTGAGTGCGGTCTTAGTGCCAGCATTGGTTTATGGTGGTAAATAGACGGCTAAGAACAATATAGATGAAAACTTTCTTGGTAGATAGTGTGGTTTACAGCTTATCATGAGGTACTCTATCTCATGCGAGCAATACCTCGAGACTTCTTTAATATTAGATATTGCGAAACAGCTGTTATTGACAATAGAAACACACCCCAACCCCTCGTCTTACCACAGTGAAAAGTAACCAGCATCAGTCTGAATATATAAAAAAAAAAGTCTGAACACATTGGAATGAGTACTCATAGCTCCACAATGAGATAGCAGCCTGCTGACTGGCCTGCACTCTAACAGCCTGCCAGCTTAGTGGATTCTGCCACTAGCACAGTCAGTGTAGTCAGCTCAGCTATCCCCATTGAGACCGTGTCTGTGCCTCAATCTAGGTTGAGCCTTACCAATCTCACTGGAATAAAGACCCCTTCCCTTCCTTCTCATTATTGAAAGAGATTGTGATCTCACATCTCAAAATAGGGTTACTTAATGTTAGATCCCTCACTTCCAAGGCAGTTATAGTCAATTAACTAATCACTGATCATAATCTTGATGTGATTGGCCTGACAAACATGGCTCAAGCCTGATGAATTGACTGTGTTAAATGAGTCTTCTCCTACTGGTTACCCTAGTAACCATATCCCCCACGCATCCCGCAAAGGTGGCGGTGTTGCAAACATTTATGACAGCAAATTTCAATTTACAAAAACAAATGACTGCGTTTTCGTCTTTTGAGCTTCTAGTCATGACATCTATGCAGCCTACTCAATCACTTTTTATAGCTACTGTTTACAGGCCTCCTGAGCCATATACAGCGTTCCTCACAGAGTTCTCTGAATTCCTATCGGACCTTGTTGGCATGGCAGATCATTTTCATATTTTTGGTGACTTTAAAATTCACATGGAAAAGTCCACAGACCCACTCCAAAAGGATTTCGGAGCTATCATCGGCTCAGTGGGTTTTGTCCAACATGTCTCCGGACCTACTCATTGCCACAGTTATACCCTGGATGTAGTTTTGTCCCGTGGATAAATATTGTTTTTCCTCATAATCCTTGACTATCGGATTCCTAGATGCCCTTCCAGACTCCCTCCACCTACCCAAGTATGTCAGAGTACAAAAATCGGTTAACCACCTAACTGAGGATCTTAATTGAACCTTGCATAATACCCTAGATGCACCCCTAAAAATAAAAAACATTTGACGTAAGAACTGTGCTCCCTGGTATACAGAAAATACCAGAGCCCTGAAGCTTTCAGAAAATTGGAACGGAAATGGTGCTCCACCAAACTGGAATTCCTCCGACAGGTGCAATATCGAAGAGCCCTCATTGCTGCTCGATCCCCATTTTCAATTTGGTGAGCACTTGAGCCTGTTGTGTCATCTATTAAGATATCAGTATGGCTTGTTAAACATGGACAATTAATAACTAAACCGTATAATAAAACACCATACTGCATGAACGCTCCTAATAATATTTAACAATCATAATAATGAAGTATATATAAAATGGGAATTTTTTATTGAGTTGTAGAGGAAATAAATAGTGCTATTATAAGACTGTGCTTAGATACAAGAGCAAGAGGGAGACACAACATGAGAGCAGGCAAACTGCTCAAGCTTTTGGCTGACCTGTCAGTTATGACTGCCTGACCAACGCCCGACGCTTCTTCACGATTGGAGCATCATTGCCAAGCCATTTTTCTGGGTAAGGATGCTCCACTGTAGGCTTCTGGTCAAAGAAGTGGTAGGAGCACACAAAGGGACATTTTGGTCCCTTTGCACAATCCCAAGAGTGTGCAAAGCTGTCATCAAGGAAATTCTACAATGTAGAATGTAGAAAATAGTAAAAATAAAGAAAAACCCTGGAATGAGTAGCTGAGTCCAAACGCTTGTCTGTTACTGTATTTTATACAAAAATATGATGATTCACTGTTCAATGTTGTCATTTCACTTCAGTTTTTTTCCACTTTTCTAATGAAATAGTAATTTTTACATCTTCAACAAAAAAGTCCTGAGAAAACATTTTGTTTGATCTCTTATCAATTACTTTATTCCCAACCTTTGGCACTTTGGTTTCCTTGTTATTGCCACAATGTTATGGTCACTACAGCCAATGGGAACTGATATTGCTTTGGAGCAAAGTTCTTGCATTTGATGCATTTATGTCTATGTTTTTTTTTGTTTATTCAGTCTGTCTGAAGGGAGGTAAAGTGTTGTTTAGCTCTGGATTAAAGTGATAAAACAGTGGCGAGGGACGATAAAGCAAATAAAGACTCGATAAAGCAAAGATTTGTTTCAGGGGAAAAGATTGTGTTCTGCCAAAGACAGGAGATTCAATTCCCCACCTTTTATAAACCTGTATATCTCCACTGAAAGAGAGAATGTATTTGTAAGCAGTCAGAGAGAGAGAGAGTGAGAGAGAGAGTGAGAGAGAGAGAGAGAGAGAGAGAGAGAGAGAGAGAGAGAGTGAGTGTGTGTGTGTGTGTGTCTGTGTGTCTGTGTGTGTGTGTGTGTGTGTGTGTGTGTGTGTGTGTGTGTGTGTGTGTGTGTGTGTGTGTGTGTGTGTGTGTGTGTGTGTGTGTGTGTGTGTGTGTGTGTGTCAGAGAGCAACATCAGGCAGAGCCATATACCATTGTGTAGAATTAAATTATTAACCCTGAGTAAAATTGAATCAGATCAAATGTCAGCCTTTTTGCAATTGCCCCACACCCCAAAATGTCAGCCATTTACACTTACCTTCCACTGTCAATCCCCAGCATCCAATTTCTTCAACAACAAATTCTACCCCTGAATTTAGTTATCCATCTTTGGCTGTGCCATGCTCTGGTTCCAGGCCATAGACCTTTGGGGGAGAGTGAGTGGACAGTGTACTAAAGTCCCTTTTTCAGGTCCCTGTCTTTCAAAGATAATTCGTAAAAATCCAAATAACTTCACAGATCTTCATTGTAATGGGTTAAAACACTGTTTCCCATGCTTGTTCAATGATCCATAAACAATGAATGAACATCCACCTGTAGAACGGTCGTTAAGAAACTAACAGCTTACAGAGGAATTAAAGTCACAGTTATGAAAACTTAGGACACTAAAGTGGTCTTCCTACTGACTCTGAAAAACACACAAAAAAAGATGCCCAGGGTCCCTGCTCATCTGCGTGAACGTGCCTTAGGCATGCTGCAAGGAGGCATGAAGACTGCAGATGTGGCCAGGACAATAAATTGCAATGTCCGTACTGTGAGATGCCTAAGACAGCACTACAGGGATACAGTACTGACAGCTGATTGTCCTCGCAATGGCATACCACGTGTAACAACACCTGCACAGGATCAGTACATCCAAACATCACAACTGCGGGACAGGTACAGGATGGCAACAAATGCCAGGAATGCACAATCCCTCCATCAGTGCTCAGACTGTCCGCAATAGGCTGAAAGAGGCTGGACTGAAGGCTTGTAGGCCTGTTGTAAGGCAGGTCCTCACCAGACATCACCGGCAACAACGTCCGCTATGGGCATAAACCCACCGTTGCTGGACCAGACAGGACTGGCAAAAAGTGCTCTTCACCGACGAGTCGTGGTTTTGTCTCACCAGGGGTGATGGTCGGGATTCACATTTATCATAGAAGGAATGAGCATTACACCGAGGCCTGTACTCTGGAGCGGGATCGATTTGAAGGTGGAGGATCCATCATGGTCTGGGGTGGTGTGTCACAGCATCATTGGACTGAGCTTGTTGTCATTGCAGGCAATCTCAATGCTGTGCGTTACAGGGAAGACATCCTCCTCACTCATGTGGTACCCTTCCTGCAGGCTCATCCTGACATGTTTTATTTATTTTATTTCACCTTTATTTAACCAGGTAGGCAAGTTGAGAACAAGTTCTCATTTACAATTGCAACCTGGCCAAGATGACCCTCCAGCATGACAATGCTCGTTCTGTGCGTGATTTCGTGTAAGACAGGAATGTCAGTGTTCTGCCATGGCCAACAAAGAGCCATGATCTCAATCCCATTGAACATGTCTGGGACCTTTTGGTTCAGAGGGTGAGGGCTAGGGCCATTCCCCCCAGAAATGTCCGGGAACTTGCAGGTGCCTTGGTGGAAGATTGGGGTAACATCTCACAGCAAGAACTGGCAAATCTGGTGCAGTCCATGAGGAGGAGATGCACTGCAGTACTTAATGCACCTGGTGGCCACACCAGATACTGACTGTTACTTTAGATTTTTTATCCCCCTTTGTTCAGGGACACATTATTAAATGTATGTTAGTCACATGTCTGTGTAACTTGTTCAGTTTATGTCTCAGTTGTTTAATCTTGTTATGGTCATACAAATATTTACACATGTTAAGTTTGCTGAAAATAAACGCAGTTGACAGTGAGAGGGTGTTGTTTTTTTTTGCTGAATTTAGTAGTAACATGTTTCAGGTATGACCCAGATGCAGACAGTGTCGAAGAAATAAACGTTTATTTCTTAAACAGGGGCAGGCAAACAACAGGTCAAAGGCAGGCAGGGGTCAATAATCCAGAGAGGGTGCAAAGGATCCAAAATGGCAGGTAGTCTCAGGGCCAGGACAGGCAGGGGTCAATAATCCAGAGAGGGTGCAAAGGATCCAAAATGGCAGGTAGTCTCAGGGCCAGGACAGGCAGGGGTCAATAATCCAGTAAGGTGGGGGAAGGTACAGAACGGCAGGCTCAGGGTCAGGGTAGGCAGAACGGTCATTACCGTGAAGGACTAGAAAACAGGAGCAAGAAACAGGCAGGAGCAGGGGAACAAACGCTGGTAGGTTTCACAAACAAAATGAACTGGCAACAGACAAACAGAGAACACAAGTATAAATACACAGGGGATAATATGGAAGATAGGCAACACCTGGAGGGGGGTGGAGACAAGCACAAAGACAATTGAAACAGATCAGGGTGTGACAGGAAGAAACAATGAAATGCGAGGTCTCCCAGGCAGCGGATCCAGACCATGGATACACTTCATGTTTTATTGAGCTTCCATTGGCCCACAGGCAGCTGGCTGTTTGATGTGTTCTAACCTGGCCAGGATCAATACAACCACTTCATGATGTCTTACTGGCTCTATTGACACTCCTGTTCATACACTCTGAGTTCCAAATGCCACCTTAATCCCTATAGAGCACTAGTTTTGACCAGAGCCCATAGGGAGGGATAGGGTGCCATTTACGGACTTAGAGTTTATGAACAGGAAGGGGAATGAACAGTTTAGTGGATCTCACCAGAGTTTTAATTCAACAAGGCTTTTGATTGGTCTGGGGGCACACCTGTCAGATAGGCAAAGAGAGTGAATGCACTGCCAGGTTTATGGGAGATTTGAGGGGCAGTAGGGATGTCTGAGAGAGAGGAGAGGAGTGAAAGAGAAAGAGAAAGAGAGAGAGAGAGAGAGAGAGATAGAGAACTGGCTGCCATCTAAAATGAGCTACCAATGTAATTATTGGCCCAATCAGAGAGAGAGAAAGACCCACTCAATTATTAGGAGCATATATAGGGTGTGTGATGATCTTTATTAAATTTTTCATTACATCAATCTCAGCAACAGCAGTAATTAGTCTTGTGTGATCATGAAATGCAGTCTGTGTCATTTGTTGTGGTGATCCTACTAACAATGTGGCATTAGTCTGGATCTCATTTGTAGATGGCTGCCTAGCTTTGTTAAACACAATCAGGTGTGGATGCTGTGAAGTGGCCCATCGTTTTAACACACAGTCAGTCAGGTCAGTTCATGCATGACGTCTAGACTGAAATGTTTCTGACAGGAGTAGCTAGTTTTCATTCCTCTCCTCTCTATTCTTCCTCTACTCCTCTCCTCTTCCTCCTGTCCTACCTCTTCTTTCTCTCTTCCTATCTCCCTTTTCTCCTCCTCTTCCTCTCCTTTCCTATCATACTATCCCATCTTCCTCTTCTTCGCCCTCTCTTCCTCTCCTCCCTCTTTTGTTTGTCCTACCCCATCTGCCCCTACTTCCCATCCTCTACTCCTGTTCCCTCCCCTCCTCTCCTCCTCTTCCCTCTTACTCTCATTCTACCCCTTCTTTCTCTCCTTGTCTCGCCCTCCTCTCTTCCTCCTCTCTGTCAGAGACACTAATTATTGGTTCTGCTGTATTGATTAATACTGATGAGCGAATGTGCTGAGGCAACATGACAGGCCTGTCTCTCTATCTCTCTCTCCCAACTTTCCTCTGCTGTCAGCTCTTTCTTGGCAAAATATGATGTTTTCACATCCAGAAGGACTGTAGGACGAGTTGATCTGAACGGCAGATTCCCGATTCACAGGCTGTCTTCTGATTAGCGCCATAAGGATTCTTCAGGGAAGCGTTGGCTCTGATTTGAATAGATTCCAATCGTTTTTTGAACATATCTGAACCTCTCTGGGGCTTCAGAAAATTCTCCATCTCTGTCGGTCCCTACTCATAAATCTCAAAAGTTATTACACAAGCTCTATAATTTGATTGTTGCACTATATTTCATTCCCTTTAGGCCTAGTTATGTCTGTGTGTCTGTGTTATGTCTGTGTGTGTTATGTCTGTGTGTGTGTGTGTGTGTGTGTGTGTGTGTGTGTGTGTGTGTGTGTGTGTGTGTGTGTGTGTGTGTGTGTGTGTGTGTGTGTGTGTGTGTGTGTGTGTGTGTGTGTGTGTGTGTGTGTGTGTGTGTGTGTGTGTGTGTGTGTAATTCAGATTACAGAGAGATCCCTCTCCCCCTCCATTAGTTATATTATCAGCTCAGGTAATGATCGTCTGTATCTTTATTACCTTCATCAGTTTTATTGGTGGAGTTAATATTATGGGCTGTCCCTGCCGTGCTAATGCCGAAGAGATGAGAGGATCAATCACTACTAGATTGGATCCTGGAGGATAAATAAGCTTCTAGCCGACGAAGAAAGAGAGACAGAGAGAAGAGGAAGAACGAGGCAGAGAAAGAGAGAAGTTAGCTTTTCTGATAAATAGAAAGGGAGAGGGAGAAAGAAATGAGCTCCCATGAATGTGGCATCTCAATCGTTTTTGGACATAAAAGTAATACAAATATAAGGAGTAAAGAAATGAACAGAAGAGAAAAAATTTAAATGAAAAAAATAATAATTGTGTGGTGGTAGCAGATAGAAGGGTGAAAGGAGAGGAGAGAGATGAACAGAATGAAAGAGTAGCAGGGTGACGGAAGAGACAGAGAGCAATAGAACAAGAGTAACACAGAGAGAGAGAGAGATGGAGCATGATAAGGGACACTTTTACTTGTCTTTGATGCTGTGTAGACCAAAGCAGAAGTGGTTATGCAAAGAGAATGACAGTCTCGTCTGTAGTTCGAGAGTCAGACAGAAACATATACACACACCCACAACCACAGTGCCTCGGCAAGGATTATATAATCATGATTAGGGCAAGTTGTTTTGGTTTATTTATATATTTTTTAAACGTATTGGACCGGTATTTCCAGCATTATCCACCGGTATTTCTAGTGACTGTTAAGCCAACACCTTAACCCAGTGGTTCCCAAACGAGGGGTCCCGGCCCCATCTGGGGTCACCTGATATGAAAATGGGTTTGTGGGAGAATTTCCAAAATCCTGAAAAAACACAGTATACCGTGCATTTGGAAAGTTTTCAGACCACTTCCTGTTTCAGTATGATATGTTGGATAAAGGAATAAAGACAGACACCAATGTCAATTTCAATAGCCTTGTTCAAGCATTGTACAAATCCCTACACTCGGAGTCTGGGGTACAGTCCAACTAGTCGATTACCTATCAACTAGACTACTTAACAACATCCTTTTCGATAGAAAGTGTAAACATAACGGCATAACATTAAGTTCTTAACAGTCAAGTCATAACAATTGAAAAGCAAGACATTTTCTTTTTACTTCAGTTGTCATCTTCCTCTTTTTTCTTGAAGTTTGTTTTTATTTTTTATACATAAACAGAGGACAAGTTAACACAGTCTCTTGCTTACAGAGTAAGCCTGTCCAGAGGCTTGCACAGCCGACCCACCCGTGAGTAAGTATTGGCTCTGACGGGGGTAGGATTAGGGCCACGAGCTGGAGAGCTTGGTGGGGTAGAAGCCTCACCTTCAATTGGCTCATACCTAAAATCTTGCGCCCCTTACCCTTAGGCCTGAACTGTGATCCAGCTCATCCAGGTGAGTGTATGGTGTGTTCTGGTTTGTCTGCTCTGCTATGTGCAGATCCACCCGATTGCGATGATAGAGGGAGCCACCAACATCCACCAGGTAAGAACGTGGTGCAACTCTCTGCAGGCACGTTCCCAGCCTCCATAGTCCTGTGTGGTCTCCTGGCAGCGGTTTCATCCTTATCGTTTCACCCACCTCGCCCCACCTCGAGAACATCCGGTGAAATTGCAGAGCGCGAAATTCAACATATAATATTAAACATTCATGAAAATACAAGTGTCTTACATAATTTAAAAGCGTAATTTCTTGTTAATCCAACCACGTTACCAGATTTTGAAAAGGCTTTACAGCGAAAGCATACCATGCAATTATCTGAGGACAGTGCTCCGCGTACACCAGCATTAAAAACATTTTTCAAACCAGCAGAGGCGTCACAAAAATCGGAAATAACGATAAAATAAATCACTTACCTTTGAAGATCTTCCTTTTTTTGCAATCCCAAAGGCTACACAGCAAATGGTCATTTTGTTTGATAAATTCCTTCTTTATACCCCAAAAAAGTCAGTTTAGTTGGCGTGTTTTATTCAGAAATCCACCCGTTCCACTCGTTCAACGGGCATAAAAAGGAATCCCAAAAGTTACTGGTAAACTTCGTCCAAACATGTCAAACAATGCTTCTAATCAATCCTCAGGTACCCTAATATGTAAATAAATGATACAATTTAAGACGGAATGTAGTATGTTCAATACGGAGATAAATAACGAAGTGCGCGCCCTCATCCACGCGCGCCACAAGACTACAGTCCTATTGAGAGACACCTCGAATAACTACAACTACTAGCTAATTTTTCAAAAAACAAGCCCAAAACCCTTTCTAAAGACTGTCGACATCTAGTGGAAGCCATAGGAACTGCAAGCTGGGAGGAATTTTGAATATCCCATAGACAAGCATTTAAATGGGCTGTGACCTCAAAAAATAACCCATTCCGGATGGATTCTCCTCGGGTTGTCGCCTGCCATATCAGTTCCGTGTTCTTAAGTAACAGGCAGTTTACTTTGGGCATTTCAGTCATCCGAACTTCCGAATACCACCCCCTAGCCTTAAGAAGTTTTAACATCCGGTGAAATTGCAGAGCGCAAAATTCAAATGACAATATTATAAATATTTAACTTTCATAAAATCACAAGTGTAATATGTCAAAATCAAGCTTAACTTCTTAACTTCCAGCCGCTGTGTCAGATTTCAAAAAGGCTTTACAGCGAAAGCAAACCATGCGATTACCTGAGGACAGTGCCCCGCATACAAACACATGAAAAACACATTTCAACCAGGCAAGTGCGACACGAAAGTCAGAAATAGCGATATAAAAAATGCCTTACCTTTGATGATCTTCTTCTGTTGGCACTCCAAAAGGTCCCAGTTATACCACAAATGGTCCTTTTGTTCGATAATGTCCTTTATATTCATAAAAACTCAGTTTAGTCAATAATCCACTCAGTTTCCCTCCATCAAAATGCATCCAAAATGAATCCCAAACACTACTAACAAACTTTTCCAAGTCAAACAACGTTTATAATAAAACCTTATGTACCCTAATACGTAAATAAATGATACAATTTAAGACGGAGAATTGTTATTGTCTTTACCGGAGAAAAATATCAAAGAACGCACTCTCTTCCACGAGCTTGGAAACACTACAGCCAAAATGAGAGCCACCTAGAAAAACTACAATTTCTGGCTCATTTTTCCCAAAAACCAGCCTGAAACTCTTTCTAAAGACTGTTGATATCTAGTGGAAGCCCTAGGAACTGCAATCTGGGAGGACTTAGCCTTATAATAAAAGTGATGGCCATTAAAAATAGGGGTAGGCTGATTTCTTTTTTGGGGGGGGGTGGTTTGTCCTCTGGGTTTTGCCTGCCATATCAGTTCTGTTATACTCACAGACGTAATCGTAACAGGTTTAGAAACTTTAGAGTGTTTTCTATCCAAATCTACCAATTATATGCATATCCTAGCTTCTGGGCCTGAGTAACAGGCAGTTTACTTTGGGCACGCTTTTCATCCGGACGTCTGCCTGATTGATCTGTTGAATATCTTGTTGTTCCTGCTGTAAAGAACAGATGGCATGCCGCTGATAGGCAGTGCCTCTGCCGATATATTGTGCTGTTGCCCTGCTCAGTGTGTCGCTGATGTACATCTCTGGTCCTGGCTTGCAGATGACCTTCAGGCTGTAGTTTTGCAGAGTTAGGAGCATGCTTTGAAGCCTCTTGGGCATGTTGAGGAAAGGTTTACTGAATATGTCAATGAGTGGTTTGTGGTCAGTTTCAGCAGTAATAGTATAAGTAATAGTATAAGCAGTAATAGTAGTATAAGTAATGATTACCACACCTGACCACACTACTGAACGTGTCATTTCCGGTCACAACTTGCAAACGTGTTTACGTGCTGCTATGCGTTTTGTTGCTAACCTTACTTTGCTACCTGACAACTTTTGGATATGGTTCGTCAGGACCTCCAACAGCCGAAACTAAGTAGTAACATTAACATGATGCCTTCTAATTGCAGTCGCTATACTCATAATATACAGGAGAACGATCGCCTTATGGCGAGGATAGCTGTGCTGCAAGCCCAGCTTCAGACACAATTGTTAGGCAAGGGTAATTTCAGTGTAGGAAAGGAAGAAACAGCGTCTGTGCCACCAGTAAGTACAGATAGTAGTGTAAATCCCCTCGCATGGTCCCCGCAGCCAGACAACTTTCTCATGGCTTCTGGAGGGAAATGCTGTAGGAACGCTCTACCGGTGTCGCTCATTCAGCTGACAGAAACGTTCAATCAAGCAGTGAGTGGGAGTCAGAGGCCAAGCCTTCTCTGGTCTCTACTCCTGCCATTACGGGGGTCTGTGATGCTGAAGCCTCCCACCATTAGCTCTGACAAATTGAAAACCCTAGTCATTGGCGACTCCATTACCCACAGTTTTAGACTTAAAAATAATCATCCAGCGATCATACACTGTTTACCAGGGCGCAGGGCTACCAACGTTAAGGCTAATCTGAAGATGGTGCTGGCTAAAGCTAAAACTGGTGTGTAGAGTGTAGAGAGTATAGGGATATTGTGATCCACGTCGACACCAACGATGTTAGGATGAAACAGTCAGAGGTCACCAAGCGCAACATAGCTTCAGCGTGTAAATCAGCTAGAAAGATATGTCGGCATCGAGTAATTGTCTCTGGCCCCCTCCCAGTTAGGGGGAGTGATGAGCTCTACAGCAGAGTCTCACAACTCAATCGCTGGTTGAAAACTGTTTTCTGCCCCTTCCAAAAGATAGAATTTATATATAATTGGCCCTCTTTCTGGGACTCACCCACAAACAAGACCAAGCCTGGCCTGTTGAGGAGTGACGGACTCCATCCTAGCTGGAGGGGTGCTCTCATCTTATCTATGAACATAGACAGGGCTCTAACTCTATTAGCCAGCCTGCCAGCTTAGTGGAGTCTGCCACTAGCACAGTCAGTGTAGTCAGCTCAGCTATCCCTATTGAGACTGTGTCTGTGCCTCAACCTAGGTTGGGCAAAACTAAACATGGCGGTGTTCGCCTTAGCAATCTCACTAGAATAAAGACCTTCTCCATTCCTGCCATTATTGAAAGAGATCGTGATAGCTCACATCTCAAAATAGGGGTACTTAATGTGAGATCCCTCACATCCAAGGCAGTTATAGTCAATTAACTAATCACTGATCATAATCTTGATGTGTTGCCCTGACTGAAACATGGTGTAAGCAAAGCAAATCAAATTTTATTTGTCACATACACATGGTTAGCAGATGTTAATGCGAGTGTAGCGAAATGCTTGTGCTTCTAGTTCCGACAATGCAGTAATAACCAACGAGTAATCTAACCTAACAATTCCACAACTACTACCTTATACACACACGTTTAAAGGGATAAAGAATATGTACATAAAGATATATGAATGAGTGATGGTACAGAACGGCATAGGCAAGATGCAGTAGATGGTATCGAGTACAGTATATACATATGAGATGAGTAATGTAGGGTATGTAAACAAAGTGGCATAGTTTAAAGTGGCTAGTGATACATGTATTACATAAAGATGCAGTAGATTATATAGAGTACAGTATATACATATACATATGAGATGAGTAATGTAGGGTATGTAAACATTATATTAAGTGGCATTTTTTAAAGTGGCTAGTGATACATTTTTTCCATCAATTTCCATTATTAAAGTGAATGGGGTTGAGTCAGTATGTTGGCAGCAGCCACTCAATGTTAGTGGTGGCTGTTTAACAGTCTGATGGCCTTGAGATAGAATCTGTTTTTCAGTCTCTCGGCCCCTGCTTTGATGCACCTGTACTGACCTCGCCTTCTGGATGACAGCGGGGTGAACAGGCAGTGGCTCGGGTGGTTGTTGCCCTTGATGATCTTTATGGCCTTCCTGTGACATTGGGTGGTGTAGGTGTCCTGGAGGGCAGTTGGGTGGTGTAGGGTTGTGTAGGTGTCCTGGAAGCCTGATGAATTTACTGTGTTAAATGAGGCCTCACCTCCTGGTTACACTAGTGACCATATCCCCCGCACATCCCGCAAAGGCGGAGGTGTTGCTAACATTTACGATAGCAAATGTCAATAAAGAAATAAAAAAACTGACGTTTTCGTCTTTTGAGCTTCTAGTCATGAAATCTATGCAGTCTACTCAAACACTTTTTATAGCTACTGTTTACAGGCCTCCTGGGCCATATACAGCATTCCTCGCTGAGTTCCCGTACCTTGTAGTCATAACAGATAATATTCAAATTTTTGGTGACTTTAATATTCACATGGAAAAGTCCACAGACCCACTCCAAAAGGCTTTCGGAGCCATCATCAACTCAGTGGGTTTTGTCCAACATGTCTCTGGACCTACTCACTGCCACAGTCATACTCTTGACCTAGTTTTGTCCTATGGAATAAATGTTGTGGATCTTAATGTTTTTCCTCATAATCCTGGACTATCGGACGACCATTTTATTACGTTTGCAATCGCAACAAATAATCTGCTCAGACCCCAACCAAGGAGCATCAAAAGTCGTGCTATAAATTCTCAGACAACCCAAAGACTCCTTAATGCCCTTCCAGACTCCCTCTGCCTACCCAAGGATGTCAGAAGACAAAAATCAGTTAATCACCTAACTGAGGAAGTCAATTCAACCTTGCGCAATACCCTAGATGCAGTTGCACCCCTAAAAACTAAAAACATTTGTCATAAGAAACTAGCTCCCTGGTATACAGAAAATACCAGAGCTGTGAAGCAAGCTTCCAGAAAATTGGAACGGAAATGGCGCCACACCAAATTGGAAGTCTTCCGACTATCTTGGAAAGACAGTACCGTGCAGTATCGATGAGCCCTCACTTCTGCTCGATCCTCCTATTTTTCCAACTTAATTGAGGAAAATAAGAACAATCCGAAATGTATTTTTGATACTGTCGAAAAGCTAACTAAAAATAAGCATTCCCTAAGAGAGGATGGCTTTCACTTCAGCAGTAATAAATTCATTAACTTCTTTGTGGAAAAGATCATGATCATTAGAAAGCAAATTACGGACTCCTCTTTCAATCTGTGTATTCCTCCAAAGCTCAGTTGTCCTGAGTCTGCACAACTCTGCCAGGACCTAGGATCAAGAGAGACACTCAAGTGTTCTGGTACTTTATCTCTTGGCACATTGATGAAAATAATCATGGCCTCTAAACCTTCAAGCTGCATACTGGACCCTATTCCAAATAAACTACTGAAAGAGCTGCTTCCTGTGCTTGGCCCTCCTATGTTGAACATAATAAACGGCTCTCTATCCACCGGATGTGTACCAAACTCACTAAAAGTGGCAGTAATAAAGCCGCTCTTGAAAAAGCCAAACCCTGACCAAGAAAATATAAAAAACTATCGACCTGTATCGAATCTCCCATTCCTCTCAAACATTTTAGAAAAAGATGTTGCGCAGCAACTCACTGCCTTCCTGAAGACAAACAATGTATACGAAATGCTTCAGTCTGGTTTTAGATCCCATCATAGCACTGAGACTGCACCTGTGAAGGTGGTAAATTACCTTAATGTCATCAGACCGAGGCTCTGCATCTGTCCTTGTGCTGCTAGACCTTAGTGCTGCTTTTGAGTTCTGGCCTGGTTTAGATCTTATCTGTCAGAAAGATATCAGTTTGTCTCTGTGAATGGTTTGTCCTCTGACAAATCAACTGTAAATTTTGGTGTTCCTCAAGGTTCCGTTTTAGTCCCACTATTATTTTCACTATATATTTTACCTCTTGGGGATGTCATGTGAATACATAATGTTAACTTTCACTACTATGCGGATGACACACAGCTGTACATTTCGATGAAACATGGTGAAGCCCCAAAATTGCCTATCATGGAAGCCTGTGTTTCACGATCGTCATATGGAGTAGACCAAAGCGCAGCGTGGTGTGAATCCATTATTTTATTGAATGATGAAAAAACACGAACGCTTAAACCAAAACAACAACACGACCGTGCCGCTATGACAACGAGTGCAGACACAGGCAACTACACATAGACAATAACCCACGAACCACAATACAAAACAGGCTACCTAAATATGGTTCCCAATCAGAGACGACGACAAACACCTGCCACTGATTGAGAACCATAACAAGCCAAAACACATAGAAACAGACTAACTAGACATGCAACATAGAATGCCCACTCATATCACACCCTGACCAAACAAAACATAGAAACAAACAACTCAAATAATGGTCAGAGTGTGACACTGTGTTTCAGACATAAGGAAGTGGATGGCTGCACATGTTTTACTTTTAAACTCGGACCAAACAGAGATGCTAGTTCTAGGTCCCAAAAAATAAAGAGATCTGCTGTTGAATCTGACAATTAATCTTAATGGTTGTACAGTCGTCTCAAATAAAACTGTGACTTCAGCATTACTCTGGACCCTGATCTCTCTTTTGACAAACATATCAAGAATATTTCAAGGACAGCTTTATTTCCATCTTCGTAACATTGCAAAAAATCTGAACGTTTTTGTCCAAAAATTATGCAGAAAAGCTAATCCATTCTTTTGTCAGTTCTAGATAAGACTTCTGCAATGCTCTACTTTCCTGGCTACCCGGATAAAGCACTGAATAAACTTCAGTTTGTGCTAAACACGGCTGCTAGACTCCTGACTAGAACCAAAAAATATTACTCCAGTGCTAGTCTCTACATTGACTTCCTGTTAAGGCTAGGGCTGATTTCAAGGTTTTACTGCTAACCTACAAAGCATTACCTGGGCTTACTCCTACCTATCTCTCCGATTTGGTCCTGCCGTACATACCTACACATACGCTACGGTCACAGGATGCAGGACTCCTTATTGTCGCTAGAATTTCTAAGCGAACAGCTGGAGGCAGGGCTTTCTCCTATAGAGCTCCAGTCTCCAGTATCTATGCTGCAATAGCCTATGTGCCGGGGGGTTAGGGTCAGTCTGTTATATCTGGTGTAATTCTCGTGTTTTATCTGGTGTCCTGTGTGAATTGAAGTATGCTCCCTCTAATTCTCTCTCTCTCCCCCTCTCACTCCCCTCCTGGGGGACCTGAGCCATAAGATCATGCCTCAGGAAAACCTGGCCTGAATACCTCCACCTGGTCATGCTGCTGCTCCAGTTGGTCATGCACCGTATGTCCCACCTTGTCATGGACTTGCTGTTTTTGACTCTCTCTCTCTCTCTCTCTCTCTCTACCTCTCTCTCTCTCTCTCTACCTCTCTCTCTCTCTCTCTCTCTCTACCTCTCTCTCTCTGTCTCTCTCTCTCTCTCTCGACCTCTGAATGCTCGGCTATGAAAAGCCAACTGACATCTATTTCTGAGGTACTGACCTGTTGCACCCTCTACAACCACTGTGATTATTATTTGACCCTGATGGTCATCTATGAACATTTGAACATCTTGAAGAGCAATCTGGCCTTAATAGCCATGTACTCTTATAATCTCCGCCCAGCACAGCCAGAAGAGGTATGGCCACCCCTCAGAGCCTGGTTCCTCTCTAGGTTTCTTCCTAGGTTCTTGCCTTTCTAGGGAGTGTTTCCTAGCCACCATGCTTGTACATATGTATGGCTGTTTGTACATATGTATGGCTGTTTGGGGTTTTAGGCTGGGTTTCTGTATAGCACGTTGTGACATCTGCTGATGTAAAAAGGGCTTTATAAATACATTTGAATGATTGATTGATTTGTGTGTGTCTGTGTATGTGTGCATATGTGTATTCATGTGAGTGAATGTGTTAGGGGTTAATGACTGCCTGCTATCTTCTGGTCGGAGATGAGCTGTATGTCAGGAAAAGCTGTCATCTTATTAACTGAGTGTGTGTGTGTGTGTGTGTGTGTGTGTGTGTGTGTGTGTGTGTGTGTGTGTGTGTGTGTGTGTGTGTGTGTGTGTGTGTGTGTGTGTGTGTGTGTGTGTGTGTGTGGAACAGTGTTAGTACTGAATGTACCAACCACTTCACAATCACTTACTGTCCGCCTGGCAAACGCTACTAATTACACTGCAGTTACCCAACATCCATTTTCATCACTTTCCCTTACCCTTACCCACACACACACACACACACACACACACACACACACACACACACACACACACACACACACACACACACACACACACACACACACACACACGAGATACCCTGAAGACCTTCAGTGAAAATAAGTTGGAGTATTTAGGACCTATTAGAAGTGGTCTGGACTTCACTGCCAGGTAAAGCTGCCAGAGTCAGTGAGCAGCAGGACAGGTTATAGGCCCACAGACAATACGCTAATACAGGTGTACACTGATGTATACTAGCTAGCTGGTAAAGAGAAGAGGAATACAGATAGGGTATACAGTTGAATTTGTTCACTCATTGCTAATATAATGAAGATGGTAATGAATAGACAAATAAGGTTTGTGTCACTATGATGCATCATGCCTAACAACATTTGGAAAAAGTCAAGGGGTGTGAATAGTTTCTGAAGGCACTGTAATTCCATGGAAGCCATGATTGTGTCCCCAGTGCAGTATTGACTAATAGTATTAACCATGAGCTTCCATTGTTTACCGACTCCAGTACGCACACACAAAATGAAGGCCAATGGGATAGGTGGGATGATTACTTTCTGTTTTACAGGTTTACACTCCTTACATCGCCCCAGGTGCTTTAGATAAATTAATAATATAATAGACTAGTTGCTGTTCTGCTTCATAATGCTTCTTACTGGATAAAAATGGTCAAAGAACCTCGTCAGGTTCTTTGTTTTACAACAAAGTTTCAAGTCTCACAATCTTCCTCAGTCTCTCTTTCTCACCCAACCTCCCCACCTCCTCCCCCTCTCTCTCTCTGTAACCAGAGCAATGATGGTGAGGAGGTCTTAAAGTAATGATGAGGTAATAGCAGTTAGAATTGTTGTGCATTTCACTGTAAGTTGTATTTGGCGCACGTGACAAATAAACTTTGATTTGATTTGTGAATCAGTCAGCCAGTTGGGTCTCTCTGTGGGTGACGCAGACAGATACAGTAAGCTTAGAGATGTCCATCCATCCCTAGAAAGAGTGGGGGTGAGGGATAGAGTGAAAGTAGGAAAAGAGAGAGACAGAAGGGACAGAGAGAAAATTATAAAAAAGGGAAAGAGAGTTGAGTTGAGACAGTCAGTCTTCATCTGCAACCTCCAATTCCTGGGATCGACTGAGACAGACACACACACATGCACGCACGCACGCACACACACACACACACACACACACACACACACACACACACACACACACACACACACACACACACACACACACACACACACACACACACACACACACACACACACACACACACACACACACACACACAGAGAGAGTACCTGGAGGACAACTCACACAGGAGCATATGTACGCTCACTGTTTAAAAAAAACACAGAAGAGACAAGCTCCCATCAGTCCTGTGTCATGCCAACAGTAAATCATCCTGAGACCATTCATGTGTGGGAGTGGGCTCAATCACAATTTTGCCTAAGAACACAGCCATGAATAAAGAATTAATAATTTTCACAAAGTTTGCTGCTTCAGTGTCTTTAGATATTTTTGTCAGATGTTACTATGGAATACTGAAGCATTTCATATTTTGCATTTTATTAACAATTACATGAAGTTGATGCAAAGAGTCAATATTGTCAACCGATCACTCCCCGCACCTGCACGCCCGTCCAGCATCACTACTCTGGACAGTTCTGACTTAGAATATGTGGACAACTACAAATATCTAGGTGTCTGGCTAGACTGTAAACTCTCCTTCCAGACACTCATTACGCATCTCCAATCCAAAATTAAATCTAGAATCGGCTTCCTATTTCGCAACAAAGCATCCTTCACTCATGCTGCCAAACATACCCTCGTAAAACTGACCATCCTACCGATCCTCGACTTTGGCGATGTCATCTATAAAATATCCTCCAACACTCTACTCAACAAATTGGATGCAGTTTATCACAGTGCATCCGTTTTGTTACCAAAGCCCCATATATTACCCACCACAGCGACATGTATCCATGTGTAACTCTGTGTTGTCTGTTCACACTGCTATGCTTTATCTTGGCCAGGTCGCAGTTGCAAATGAGAACTTGTTCTCAACTAGCCTACCTGGTTAAATAAAGGTGAAATAAAAAAATAATAAAAATAAATAAAAGTATGCTCTCGTTGGCTGGCCATCGCTTCATACTCGTCGCCAAACCCACTGGCTCCAGGTCATCAACAAGCTTCTGCTAGGTAATGCCCCGCCTTATCTCAGCTCACTGGTCACCATAGCAGCACCCACCTGTAGCACGCGCTCCAGCAGGTATATATCACTGGTCACCCCCAAAGCCAATTCCTCCTTTGGCTGCCTTTCCTTCCAGTTCTCTGCTGCCAATGACTGGAAAGAACTGCAAAAAAATCAAAAAAATTATCATCAGGTCACAGTTGTAAATGAGAACTTGTTCTCAACTGGCCTACCTGGTTAAATAAAAATGTAGATTTGCAGTGTTGACCCTTCTTTTTCAAGACCTCTGCAATCTGCCCTGGCATGCTGTCAATTAACTTCTGGGCCACATCCTGACTGATGGCAGCCCATTCTTGCATAATCAATGCTTGGAGTTTGTCAGAATTTGTGGGTTTTTGTTTGTCCACCCGCCTCTTGAGGATTGACCATCAATTCTCAATGGGATTAAGGTCTGGGGAGTTTCCTGGCAATGGACTCAAAATATCGATGTTTTGTTCCCCGAGCCACTTAGTTATCATTTTTGCCTTATGGCAAGGTGCTCCATCATGCTGGAAAAGGCATTGTTCATCACCAAACTGTTCCTGGATGGTTGGGAGAATTTGCTCTCGGAGGATGTGTTGGTACCATTCTTTATTAATGGCTGTGTTCTTAGGCAAAATTGTGAGTGAGCCCACTCCCTTGGCTGAGAAGCAACCCCACACATGAATGGTCTCAGGATGCTTTACTGTTGGCATGACACATGACTGATGGTAGCGCTCACCTTGTCTTCTCCGGACAAGATTTTTCCGGATGCCACAAACAATCAGAAAGGGGATTCAACAGAGAAAATTACTTTAGCTCAGCAGTGCTATCCCTGTACCTTTTGCAGAATATCAGTCTGTCCCTGATGTTTTTCCTGGAGAGAAGTGGCTTCTTTGCTGCCCTTCTTGACACCAGGCCATCCTCCAAAAGTCTTTGCCTCACTGTGCCTGTAGATGCACTCACAGCTGCCTGCTGCCATTCCTGAGCAAGCTCTGTACTGGTGGGACCCCGTTTCCGTAGCTGAATCAACTTTAGGAGACGGTCCTGGCACTTGCTGGACTAACTTGGGTGCCCTGAAGCCTTCTTCACAACAATTGAACTGCTTTACTTGAAGTTCTTGATGATCCGATAAATGGTTGATTTAGGTGCAATCTTACTGGCAGCAATATCCTTGCCTGTGAAGCCCTTTTTGTGCAAAGCAATGATGATGGCACGTGTTTCCTTGCAGGTAACCATGACTGACAGAGGAAGAACAACGACTCCACTCTCCTTTTGAAGCTTCCAGTCTGTTATTCGAACTCAATCAGCATGACAGAGTGATCTCCAGCCTTGTCCTCGTCAACACTGACACGTGTTAACGAGAGAATCACTGACATGATGTCAGCTGGTCCTTTTGTGGCAGGGCTGAAATGCAGTGGAAATGTTTTTTGGGATTTAGTTCATTTGCATGGCAAAGAGGGACTTGCAATTAATTGCAATTCGTCTGATCACTCTTCGTAACATTCTGGAGTATATGCAAATTGACATCATACAAACTGAGGCAGCAGACTTTGTGAAAATGAATATTTGTGTCATTCTCAGAACTTTTGGCCATGATTGTACATTGGGCAGGAGCCTCTAAGATAAAGGGTTGAGTACCCGGGTGGTAGCCGGCTAGTGATGGCTATTTATGTGATGGCTATTTAACAGTCTGATGGCCTTGAGATAGAAGCAGTTTTTCAGTCTCGGTCCCAGCTTTGATGCACCTGTACTGACCTCGTCTTCTGGATGATAGCAGGGTGAACAGGATGTGGCTCGGATGGTTGATGTCCTTGATGATCTTTTCGGCCTTCCTGTGATATCGGGTGCTGTAAATGTCCTGGAGGGCAGGCTGTGTGCCCCAGGTAATGTGTTGGGCAGACCACCCCACCCTCTGGAGAGCCCTGCAGTTGAGTGCGGTGCAGTTGCTGTACCAGGCGGTGATACAGCCCGACAGGATGCTCTCAATTGAACATGTGTAAAAGTTTGTGAGGGTCATAGGGGCCAAGCCAAGTCTCCTGAGGTTGAAGAGGCGCTTTGCGCCTTCTTCACCACACTGTCTGCGTGGGTGGACCATTTCAGATTGTCAGTGATGTGTACGACGATGAACTTGAAGCTTTTCACCTTCTCCACTGCGGTCCCTTCGATGTAGATGGGAACATGCTCTCTCTGCTGTCTCCTGAAGAGGTTATTTTCTTGGCACCACTATGTCAGATACCATGCAGCTTCCAAGAGCCCACAGCGAGCCCACAGCGAAGCTGACGCTGAGATTTAAAAACGTATATAACCATGAGAGACTGTCAACGAATACAGCAAAGAGCTGCTGTTTTTATGAGTGAGTTCCTATTTAGTTTTTTTATTCAGTACTGTCAACACTTTATTCAACACCTTTATTAACCATAAAACGTGCTTCCCCCATCCACTCGCGCCATAAAGTGTATCAATAGGCTTTCATTATTATTAGCGGCTGATGTCTTTTGTAAAAGTTTTTTTTTAACGTTCTCTGGTCATAGGAGTAACAACATGAATTGGTGCATCACGCAGAAATAATTAAGACAATGTCTCCTTTTTGGTCAATCTCCCTCTGCTGAGACTGACCATCAGATGCAGGCACCATCAGTCTAGTACAATAAAAAGCTAATTGTTATTTAAATTTATGCTCCCTTAGTTTGTTAAATTACTTGTGAAGCACAGCTATCTATTACCAGTGTGATCATTCACCTAATTTAAAATTGTTATATGAGACAAACAACATTGTAATTCCATCGGCAGGCCAATTCAAGCACAGCCAATATGCAGTGATAATGTATTGGGCCTATAGCCTACACCTCGTTGCTACAAAACTTTTTAAAAATAAGTTAATGTTGCATAGGCTTACATTTTTTAAAGTAATGTTTAAAAAACATTTTGATCTCGGCCTGCATTTTGACTCAGAAAGTGATCTTAGCTCCAAAAATGTTAGGGACCACTAGAATAAAGAAGCTAACATGCTAACAAGCCAATGACATCTGAAGAGTTCCTGAGTTGACTTTCCCCAAATACCACACTCAGTCACATCTGCTTTTCCTTCCGCTCCTCAATGCCTGATCATCAAAAAGAGGGTGTCTTGCCAAGGAGTATTAACATGAGATGTGAAGACACTTTTTTTTAAGGTTCATGTTTGAAACCAGACAAACATACAAACCCAGGCGACGATAAACGCATGTATCACTTCCGTGGTCCCAGCTGTGTTGGCCCCCTTGGCTAGCCCCATTACAATATACACCACCGTTCAAAAGTTTGGGGTCACTTAGAAATGTCCTTGTCTTTGAAAGATAAGCACATTTTTTGTCCATTAAATAACATCAAATTAATCAGAAATACGGTGTAGACATTGTTAATGTTGTAAAAGACTATTGTAGCTGGAAACGGCAGATTTTTTAAATGGAATATCTACATAGGCGTACAGAGGCCCATTATCAGCAACCATCACTCCTGTGTTCCAATAGCACGTTGTGTTAGCTAATCCAAGTTTATCATTTTAAAAGGCTAGTCATTAGACAACCCTTTTGCAATTATGTTAGCACAGCTGAAAACTATTGTTATAAATAAAGAAGCAATAAAACTGCTTTCTTTAGACTATTTGAGTATCTGGAGTATCAGCATTTGTAGGTTCAATTACAGGCTCAAAATGGCCAGAAACAAAGAACTTTCTTCTGAAACTCGTCAGTCTATTCTTCTTCTGAGAAATGAAGGCTATTCCATGCGAGAAATTGCCAGACACACCTCACCTGTCCAGGGCTCTGTCTCTAACCCATAGACTCCCTCTAGTATCTTCTTCAAGGTCTCACAGTCTTCAACTGGTTTGGTTTGGATCCTCAATTATTTATGTCCGTCATTAATATTTAGCAAGACCACTGCACTATGTATAAAGCTGCCCTTCGTACATACAAATGCCTTCATACAAAGATACCCTTGCTCTCTGTGCTGTGTCCTAGAGGTGTAGGGAAAGGAGGAAAGAGACAGGGAGAGGGAAAGAGAAAATCAATTTAAAATATTTTATTTAACTAGGCATGTCAGTTAAGAAGAAATATTTATTTCTTGATGACATATCCCAGACGACGCTGGGCCAATTGTGCGCCGCCCTATGGGACTCCCAATCACAGCCGAATGTGATGCAGCCTCAAACCAGTTACTGCACTGGCTCCTCTTGCACTGAGATGCAGTACATTAGACCACTGCACCACTCAAGAGAATAGTGGGGAGAGGGGAACAGCAGGTGAATGAGTAACAGTATACATTCTGTATCGGCCTCTCAACAACCCTTACAAAGAGCTGAAAGACTGGTTGAAGGTCTATTTTAGTTTTTTAAATTTTTTATATTTAAATCATACAATATACTTGCAGTGAAGCCGCTCAACAACTACATCACATTAGTCTTCTAACAGACTCACACACACAGACTCGACACACAAAAGCAACCAGGGTCAACGCCCTGCTCAAGGGCACGTTGACAGATCTCCCACAAGGTAAAAAACGGGGACCTGAACCAGCGATCCATCAGCCACCGGCCCAAGCTCCCAACCGCCAGGCCACCAATCCTCCAAGTTCACAGTTCCCTAAAAGACCACAGTTCCCCAAGAGCTGCCCCTCAACCATCCAAGATCCCCCCCCCCATAGTTTCCCAAGAGCTGCCCCTCAACCATCCATTCTGTATCCTCACAACAAAATCTGCAGAGCTTCGATGATTGTATGCCCCAAGTAGTCAACATTTTGTTGGTGGCAAGAATTCTATATAATAATTTTAGCTGAAAAGTCTTGAATCTTGCATCTTTTTATATATCAACTCATACACACTGTACCAGGGAATCGGAATATCAAAAATCTCTTCCCAACTATTTTGCAACCTGTATGGCACAGCTGTCAACATCCTGGTCCTCAAATGAAACTGGTATACTTTCCTATTTATGCTATTTTTTATTCTCCCGCTGTCACCTGCCTCCTCAATTTTTGGGGTAATGCTGTAAATAATTTGTTGTAATTTTTGGATTGAGCAGACCTTCCCATACAATTATGATAACTCCATGAAATGCATAACTCTATCATTCCAATTTACAATATCATTTAAAAACAAAATACAATTTTCCATAAATAAAGGTATTTTATAAACCAGCACATTTGAGTTCAGCCATAAAATATGTTGTATTATTTGATCTATCTTTTGAAATTGTAGCCAGCTCTGCAGTGCTTGTTTAAAATAGAGAGATACTTTGAATAAAGTGTCATTTTCAATTATTTGAAAATGAGACATTGCAATCTGCAATAAATGCCATTTTTAAACAATGGATGAGCTTTTATTAGTAATCTACTTGAGAATCATTTAGAGTTGAAGTAAAACTTTTGAATAAGTGAAGCTTTTGGAGAGAGGTTATGTCACGTTCTGACCTTAGTTCCTTTGTTTTGTCTTTTGTTTTAGTATGGTCAGGGCGTGAGTTGGGTGGGTTGTCTATGTTAGTTTTTCTATGATTTTCTATTTTTGTGTTTGGCCTGGTATGGTTCTCAATCAGAGGCAGCTGTCAATCGTTGTCCCTGATTGAGAACCATATTTAGGTAGCCTGTTTTCGATTGTGTTTTGTGGGTGGTTGTTTTCAGTCTTTGTGTGTCTACACCAGACAGAACTGTTCCGGTTGTTTCTTTGTTGTTTTGTTATTCAGTGTTCAGTTTTCATTAAATAAGATGAACACTTACCACGCTGCGCTTTGGTCCTTACCTTCTTCCCACGAAAGCCGTTACAGAACCACCCACCACCAAAGGACCAACCAGCGTGGTAACGGGCAGCAGCAGCTGCAGCAGCGAGATCTGGACTATGTTACAACATGGGACGAAATAGAGAGGTGGTCGGTTGACCCAGGGAGAGTGCCGGAGACCGCCTGGGATTCTCTGGAACAATGTGAGGAGGATGGAGTTGGCGAATGGAGTTGGCACGGCGATCAAGGAGGCCCGAGAGGCAGCATCAAAAATGTATTGGGGGGAGGCACACAGGGAGTGTGGCGAAGTCAGGTAGGAGACCTGCGCCAACTCCCCGTGCTCGTATCGGCCGAGCTAGAGTGGGCATCGAGCCAAGTGCCATGAAGCTGGCTCAGCGCATCTGGTCTCCAGTGCGTCTCCTCGGGCCGGGGTACATGGCACCAGCCCTACGCATGGTGTCCCCGGTTTGCCAGCACAGCCCAGTGCGGGCTATTCCACTTCGCCGCACTGGCCTGGCTATGGGGAACATTCAGCCAGGTAGGGTTGGGCAGGCTCGGTGCTTGAGACCTCCAGTGCGCCTCCACAGTCCGGTCTATCCGGTGGAGAGCTCATTTATATCTTTTGTGATAATGAAGAATACCAACCATGTCTACTTCAATGTCAGCCCATTTTATAAGTAAACTGCAGGGTAATGTATCCATTGTTGATATAGTCCCAAAATGTTTTCCATGTCAGCTGTTTTGGGCCAGCTGCAGCTTAATTAGGTCTTCCCTTGCTGCACTGGACCACATGACTGGACAATAATGAAGATTAGACAAAACTAGAGCCTGCAGAACTAGATTTTTGGAGTGTGGCGTCAAAAAAAGCAGAGCATCTCTTTATTACGGCCAGACCTCTCCCCATCTTTACAACCATTGATTCTATATGTTTTTACCATGCCAATTTACAATCTAAAGTAACGGCAAGTAATTTAGTCTCCTCAACTTGTTCAACAGCCACACCATTCATTTCCAGATTCAACTGAGGTCTAGAAATGAAGGAATGATTTGTACCAAATACAATGCTCTTAGTTTTAGAGATGTTCAGGACCAGTTTATTATTGGCCACCCATTCCAAAACAGACTGCAATTGTTTGTTAAGGGTTTCAGTGACTTCAATATCTGTGGTTGCTGATGGGTATATGGTTGAATCATCAGCATACATGGACACACATGCTTTGTTTAATGCCAGTGGCAGGTCATTGGTAAAAATAGAAACGAGTAGAGGGCCTAGAGAGCTGCCCTGCGGTACACCACACATCACATTGTTTTTACATTAGAGAAGTTTCAATTAAAGAAAACCCTTTGAGTTCTATTAGATAAATAGCTCTGAATCCACGATATGGCAGAGGTTGAAAAGCCATAAGACATATGTTTTTTTCAACAACAGGTTATGGTCAATAATATCAAAGGCTGCACTGAAATCTAAAAGTACAGCTCCCACAATCTTCTTATTATCAGTTTCTTTCAACCAATCATCAGTAATTTGTGCCAGTGCAGTACATGTTGAGTGGCCGTGCTGCTGCTCCAGTTTCAACTGTTCTGCCTTCTTATTATTCTAACATGCTGATCATTTATGAACATTTGAACATCTTGGCCATGTTCTGTTTTAATCTCCACCCGGCACAGCCAGAAGAGGACTGGCCACCCCACATATGCTCTCTCTAATTCTCTCTTTTTTTTTCTCTCTCTCGGAGGACCTGAGCCCTAGGACCATGCCCCAGGACTACCTGACATGATGACTCCTTGCTGTCCCCAGTCCATCTGACTGTGCTGCTGCTCCAGTTTCAACTGTTCTGCCTTATTATTATACGACCATGCTGGTCATTTATGAACATTTGAACATCTTGGCCATGTTCTGTTATAATCTCCACCCGGCACAGCCAGAAGAGGACTGGCCACCCCACATAGCCTGGTTCCTCTCTAGGTTTCTTCCTAGGTTTTGGCCTTTCTAGGGAGTTTTTCCTAGCCACCGTGCTTCTACACCTGCATTGCTTGCTGTTTGGGGTTTTAGGCTGGGTTTCTGTACAGCACTTTGAGATATCAGCTGATGTACGAAGGGCTATATAAATAAATTTGATTTGATTTGATCGATAACAATAATTTTGCCACCTCTCCAACACTAACTTTACAAAATTCAAACTCGCAATGCTTTTCTTTCATTGTTTGTTTTTTAATGCATGAATAAAATCGCTGACTGTTAGTTGTTCAAAATTCAAAAGGCACTCGCACATCTGAGCAATGTCTTTTGCAGGTGCATGGCAACAGTTTAACAAGATGAAGGAAAAATGAAACCGCACACTGCTCTTGATAGTATCACCGATCTTTAATAAGCTTACGTATCGGCCTCACGGCCTTCGTCAGAGCTTTTGTGATTTTTTTTTTTTTTCACCCTTATGTAGACCTAGCCCCTCTCGAATAAAGTGTATAAAGAAGATGTTTTAAACACATCTGTAAAACCACAATGAGGAAATATCAAGTTTTCATTCATCATTGGGTACATCTTACGAAAAACATCAGAGTAATCTTAAATAGGGACATAATTCATGTTCAAATTCACAACATAACTGACTGTTAGTTGTTGACATTTTCTGCCTAAGTTTGCCAACATAAAAAATATATACAGTGGGGAGAAGTATTTGATTACACTGCCGATTCTGCAGGTTTTCATACTTAAAAAGCATGTAAGTTCTGTAATTGTTTTCGTAGGTACACTTCAACTGTGAGAGATGGAATCTAAAACAAAAATCCAGAAAATCACATTGTATGATTTTTAAGTAATTAATTTGCATTTTGTTGCATGATATAAGTATTTGATAAATCAGAAAGGCAGAACTTAATATTTGGTACAGAAACCTTTGCTTGCAATTACAGAGATCATACGTTTCCTGTAGTTCTTGACCAGTTTTGCACACACTGCACCAGGGATTTTGGCCCACTCCTCCATACAGACTCTCTCCAGATCCTTTAGGTTTCGGGGCTGTCGCTGGGCAATACAGACTTTCAGCTCCCTCCAAATATTTACTATTGAGTTCAGGTCTGGAGACTGGCTAGTCCACTCCAGGACTATGAGATGCTTCTTACGGAGCCACTCCTTAGTTGCCCTGGCTGTGTGTTTCGGGTCGTTGTCATGCTGGAAGACCCAGCCATGACCCATCTTCAATGCTCTTACTGAGGGAAGGAGGTTGTTGGCCAAGATCTCGCGATACATGGCACCATCCATCCTCCCCTCAATACGGTGCAGTCGTCCTGTCCCCTTTGCAGAAAAGCATCCCCAAAGAATGATGTTTCCACCTCCATGTTTCATGGTTGGGATGGTGTTCTTGGTGTTGTACTCATCCTTCTTCTTCCTCCAAACACGGCGAGTGGAGTTTAGATCAAAAAGCTCTATTTTTGTCTCATCAGACCACATGACCTTCTCCCATTCCTCCTCTGGATCATCCAGATGGTCATTGGCAAACTTCAGACAGGCCTGGACATGCGCTGGCTTGAGCAGGGGGACCTTGCATGCGCTGCAGGATTTTAATCCATGACGACATAGTGTGTTACTAATGGTTTTCTTTGAGGCTGTGGTCCCAGCTCTCTTCAGGTCATTGACCAGGTCCTGCCGTGTAGTTCTGAGCTGATCCCTCACCTTCCTCATTGTCACGACTTCTGCCGAAGTCGTTGCCTCTCCTTGTTCGGGCGCTGCTCAGCATTCGACGTCACCGGTCTTCTAGCCATCATCGATCCATTTTTCATTTTCCATTGGTTTTGTCTTGTCTTCCCACACACCTGCTTTCAATACCATTCATTACCTGTTGTGTATTTAACCTTCTGTTTCCCCTCATGTCTTTGGTCAGAGATTCTGTCAGCGCCGTGTGTATAGGTGGCAGGGAAGTCAGGCGCAGGATAGTCTTTTAATAAATGTCCACAGAACATGCTCCACAGAACATGCTCCATAACACTAAACAGTACAGACATGAAAAAACATGGGTACGAGGACCCGTCGCGCACCAACACAACAAAATAAACAACACTGACAAAAAACAATCTCTGACAAAGACATGAGGGGAAGTAGGAAAACCTGCAAAATCGGCAGTGCATCAAATACTTCTTCTCCCCACTGTATATATACTGTATTTCACCTTTATTTAACCAGGTAGGCCAGTTGAGATCAAGTACTCATTTACAACTGCGACCTGGTCAAGATAAAGCAAAGCAGTAAGACAAAAACAACAACACAGAGTTACACATAAACAAACGTACAGTTAATAACACAATCGAAAAATCTATGTACAGTGTGTGCAAATGTAGAAGATTAGGGAGGTAAGGCAATAAATAGGCCATAGAGGCGAAATAATTACAATTTAGCATTAACACTGGAGTGATAGATGTGCAGACGATGATGTGCAAGTAGAGATACTGGGGTGCAAAAGAGCAACAAGATAAATAACAATATGGGGATGAGGTAGTTGGGTGTGCTATTTACAGATTGGCTGTGTACGGGTACTGTGATTAGTAAGCTGCTCTGCTTTGATGCTTAAAGTTAGTGAGGGAGATATAAGTCTCCAGCTTCATTAATTTTTGCAATTCGTTCCAGTCATTGGCAGCAGAGAACTGGAAGGAAAGGCGGCCAAAGTAAGTGTTGGCTTTGGTGATGGCCAGTGAAATACACTGCTCAAAAAAATAAAGGGAACACTAAAATAACACATCCTAGATCTGAATGAATTAAATATGTTGTTGCCCTCCTACGGCCTCCTCCACATCTCCTGATGTACTGTCCTGTCTCCTGCTAGCGCCTCCATGCTCTGGACACTATGCTGACAGACACAGCAAACCTTCTTGCCACAGCTCGCATTGATGTCCCATCCTGGATGAGCTGCACTACCTGAGCCACTTGTGTGGGTTGTAGACTCCGTCTCATGCTACCACTAGAGTGAAAGCACCGCCAGCCTTCAAAAGTGACCAAAACATCAGCCAGGAAGCATAGGAACTGAGAAGTGGTCCGTGGTCACCACCTGCAGAACCACTCCTTTATTGGGGGTGTCTTGCTAATTGCCTATAATTTCCACCTGTTGTCTATTTTATTTGCACAACAGCATGTGAAATGTATTGTCAATCAGTGTTGCTTCCTAAGTGGACAGTTTGATTTCACAGAAGTGTGATTGACTTGGATTTGCATTGTGTTGTTTAAGTGTTCCCTTTATGTTTTTTGAGCAGTGTATATCTGTTGGAGGGCGTGCTACAGGGGTGTGTTGCTATTGTGACGAGTGAGCTGAGATAAGGCGGGGCTTTACCTAGCAAAGACTTATAGATGACCTGGAGCCAGTGGATTTGCCGACGAATAAATATATAAAATTGAACTCTTTGGCCTGAATTCCAAGTGTCACGTCTGGAGCAAACCTGGCACCATCCCTACGGTGAAGCATGGTGGTGGCAGTATCATGCTGTGGGGATGTTTTTCAGTGGCAGGGACTGGGAGAGTAGTCAGGATCAAGGGAAAGATGAATGGAGCAAAGTACAGAGAAATCCTCGATGAAAACCTGCTCCAGAGTGCTCAGGACATCTCTGGAGACGTGAAAATAGGTGCACAGTGTAAGTTCCCATCCAACCTGACAGAGCTTGAGAGGATCTGCATAGAAGAATGGGAGAAACTCCCCAAATACAGGTGTGCCAAGCTTGTAGCTTCATACCCAAGAAGTCTCGAGGCTGTAATCGCTGCCAAAGGTGCTTCAACAAAGTACTGAGTAAAGGGTCTGAATATTTAATGTATTTTTTTATACATTTGCAATTTCCACAACCTATTTTTGCTTTGTCATTATGCGGTATTGTGTGTAGATTTATGTTGAAAGGCTGCAACGTAACAAAATGTGGAAAAAGTGAAGGGGTTTGAATACTTTCCAAGTGCACTGTATATAACTTTCAAAGGACAGAAACAACAGCCTGTATGATGCAAAACTCAAAATGTATCATAGAGGCTGTGTTTCTGTATTTTGAAAGTTATACATATACAGTTGAAGTCAGAAGTCAGAAGTTTACATACATACCTTAGCCAAATACATTTAAACTCAGTTTTTCACAATTTAATCCTAGCAAAAATTCCCTGTCTTAGGTCAGTTAGGATCACCACTTTATTTTAAGAATGTGAAATGTCAGAGAGAGAGAATTACTTATTTCAGCTTTTATTTATTTCACCACATTCCCAGTGGGTCAGAAGTTTACATACACGCACGTAGCATTGCCTTTAAATTGCTTAACTTGGGTCAAACATTTTGTGTAGCCTTCCACAAGCTTCCCACAATAAGTTGGGTGAAGTATGGCCCATTCCTCCTGACAGAGCTGGTGTAACCGAGTCAGGTTTGTAGGCCTCCTTGCTCGCACACGCTTTTCCAGTTCTGCCCACAAATTTTCTATAGGATTGAGGTCAGGGCTTTGTGATGGCCACTCCAATAACTTGACTTTGTTGTCCGTAAGCCATTTTGCCACAACTTTGGAAGTATGCTTGGAGTTATTCTCCATTTGGAAGACCCATTTGCGACCAAGCTTTAACTTCCTGACTGATGTCTTGAGATGTTGCTTCAATATATCCACATAATTTTCCTGCCTCATGATTACATCTATTTTGTGAAGCGCACCAGTCCCTCCTGCAGTATAGCACCCACACAACATGATGCTGCCACTCCCGTGCTTCACTTTTGGGATGGTGTTCTTCGGCTTGCAAGCCTCCCCCTTTTTCCTCCAATCATAATGATGGTCATTATGGCCGAACAGTTCTCAAAAAGTATGATCTTTGTTCCCATGTGCAGTAGCAAACCATAGTAGCAAACCATAGTTTTGGAGCAGTGGCTTCTTCCTTGCTGAGCGGCCTTTCCTTTATCGACATAACCTGACTCTTATGGATATAGATACTTTTGTACCTGTTTCCTCCAGCATCTTCACAAGGTCCTTTCTCTAGGAGACAGAACGCGTCTCCTTCCTGAGTGGTATGATGGCTACGTGGTCCCATGGTGTTTACACTTGCATACCATTGTTTGTGCAGATGAACGTGGTACCTTCAGGCATTTGGAAAATGCTCCCAAGGATGAACCAGACTTGTGGAGGACCACAATTTTTCTTCTGAGATCTTGGCTGATTTCTTTTGATTTTCCCATGATTTCAAGCAAAGAGGCACTGAGTTTGAAGGTGGGCCTTGAAATACATCTACAGGTACACCTCCAATTGACTCAAATAATGTCAGTTAGCCTATCAGAAGCTTCTAAAGCCATGACATAATTTTGGGGAATTTTCCAAGCTGTATAAAGGCACAGTCAACTAAGTGTGTGTAAACCTCTGACTCACTGGAATTGTGATACAGTGAAATAAGTTAAATAATTTGTCTGTAAACAATTGTTGGAAAAATGACTTGTCTCATGCATGTCCTAACCGACTTGCCAAAACTATAGTTTGTTAACAAGAAATTTGTGGGGTGGTTGAATAACAAGTTTTAATGACTCCAACCTAAGTGTATGTAAACTTCTGACTTCAACTGTATATATATTGAAATCTTGATCGCTGATATGCAAAAAGAAAATGGTACTATATCAACAATTGACTAATGGAACAAATACCAAAATATATCGTTGTTGGGTGGTGTTTTCCTTTAACAATAACAAATCAACAGGTACTAGTGTGCTAGCTGCTCCAGCAATTTACCCAGCACCAGTGAAACAGAGAGAACAGCTCTCTGGGCGCTCAAACACAAACACACACACAAAAGGGATACACACACAAAAGAGACACACACACACACAGCAGGAATAGAATGGGAATTAGAGTGCTTCTTTTTCTCTAGTTGCAGCTGTAGAATTAAAAGGAGTCAAGGGACACAGTCCCTAAAATCAAAACATTTCACAGCTCACAGCCCGTATGTATGGCATTACACCAGCATTTGCACGGAATTGACCAGCATCAATTAATCAAGCGTACTGAATCAAACACAAAATATGCATTGTTCAGTTAGCTGTGATTGTGTGGTTTCGTGTGGCTGATTGCCAGTGCTGTGAGGTTTGGCTTTGAGGGAGCTGTAGCATGCAGGCAGCCCAGGCTATCTGCACTCCCTCACTGGCTGCTGGCAGAGAGAGGCGTCCCTCAGGGCTTTATCAGTAGGAAACACTCGCTGGAATCAGTCCCAATAACCAATCTATCGCAACCATAAATACACACTCAGCAAGGGTGCATGCAAACACACCAACATGCACTGGGAATTAGTCCCAATAACCAATCTATCGCAACCATAAATACACACTCAACAAGGGTGCATGCAAACACACCAACATGCACCGAGAATCAGTCCCAATAACTAATCTATCACAATGATTAACACACACACACAGGCGTTAAACGCATGGACGTGCACACTAACTCGTAAGCATTGTGATGCAGGATCACACACATACAGGAAATCAGTCCCAATCTATTGGAATGATTAACTGACACCTTGTACAATCTCACACAAACACAGACAATGACTCAGGATATTGCAATGATTAGTCTAGCTCAACACATCAGTTAATCAGCCAGCAGTACTTACATTGCATTACATTTGAGTAACTTAACAGACAATCTTATCCAGTGTCACTTACAGTCTGTGCATTCAACTAAATTGAGTAGTTTCTGTACTCTTCCCTGCAGAAACTTCACTTAGACGAGAGGACAGACAGAAAGGATCGCTATTCCGGTTGTGAAGTTATTTGTTAAACTGCACCTGATTTAATGTCTGCTTCAAACATTCACACATCAAAACACACATCAAAAACACATCAAAACATACAAAGCATCGTTGATCGTTCTAGTCTTACACCAGTCTGTCTCTCTCTTCTTCTCCTCTTATCATCTTTCTTTAGATATAAGGCTAAATCAGCATCTTGCTTTGACATTGTGGAAAGAGATGTCTTGAGAGAGAGCGAAAGAGAGAGAGAGAGAGCGAGAGCGAAAGAACAGTAGTCTCCGTAGAGATAAAAGTTAACATTAAAATTCAAGGTAAAACTTTTTTGTTGTTTTGACAGTATTATACAATAAAACTAGTAAATTGCCTTCATTCAGGCAATGCACTTTCAGCGATTTAAGGCGTAAATAGTACATTATACAGTAAATTCCGAAGACACTTTTGTGTAACAGTACTTTACTGTAACCGAATAGCATTGTGGGATCGACAACTGGCAAACGACTGGCAAATGATTCTGAGAGACATCAAGGTCTGAAGTGAACCAATCAAACAAGGTCTGTACAACATTTATGTGAATTACACAGAATATTTGATTTATTTAACCTTTATCTAACTAGGCAAGTCAGTTAAGAACAAATTCTTATTTAGGCCAAAGCCTAACCTGTACGACGCTTGGCTAATTGTGCGCCGCCCTATGGGACTTCCAATCACGTCCGGTTGTGATACAGCCTGGAATCGTAGCAGGGTATGTAATGATGCCTTTAGCACTAAGATGCAGTGCCTTAGACCGCTGCACCACTCGAGAGCCTCATATTACACCAATGAAAAACTGTGATTCATATTGTACATTTGTACATTTATTAACAGTAAAATACTGTGAATTACTATACTGCAGCATAATGTAAATGATGGTGCATTGTGGGGAAATGTTGTGGGCATCCAAATTAGCATTCATTGATATGTAAACACATTACCTAGCAGCCAACCTGCTTGCACCAATGTAATTATTTTAAAATACTGTAAAATACAAATAAGACTACAGTAATGCACTGTACTGTTGTTTTACGGTCACTTGCAGGCAACCAGTTGCTTGTAAGTTAACGTAAAGACAACGCCCAAAAAAATGACAGTAACAGTATTGGATATTGTAAAATATGGTACGGCAACATACTGTACATTATTGTAAAGTAACTCACTGCTGTAAAATGGGTAGGAACAGGGGCAGGGGAAAAAATACATGTCACACGGGATTGTATATAGAAAAGAACACTTATTTTACTTCACGCATCAACCACTGTTTGAGGAGCATGCAGCTGATATTCTGCCCAAACTCTGTATGCCATGGGCTCTCAAACAATGTTCCTGCAGCTACCCAGTGATTAATTTGGGAAAGCAAGGGAAATATGTTCGGGAACATCGATAGTAACATAATTTAATCTCTGCACGCTTGAGAAAGGAATGAATGAGAGAGAGGATGAGATAGAAGTGCACCGTGGTGAGATATTCTGTAGCTAAAGGTAATGTGTCAGCCTATTAATTATGATTTTTTTTTTTTACCTATTACTAGGCTATTGAAAATTAAATACAAATTCACTAGAATTGTAGGCTAACTCTGTAAGCCGCACTGCACAATGAACCAACATCATCGCCTAGGCTAGTGGTCTCCAACCGGTCAATCGCAATCGACTGGTTGATCTTCAAGGCATTCATAGTCGATCAGCAAACATTTCAGTAGAAAAGCCGACAATAAAAGCTTGCGTTCCCTTTTTGTATTTGTGTTGGCGATAGGTGGACTTGATTCAGAAGTCCTGTGCACCGGGTAGGCAATGTGTTCCCATTTTGAAAAGACAAACTCCGCCTTAGATCTATGGCTAAATCAAGTGTGCCTACTGCACTGTCCAATCGGATAGCTCCAATCACCATTCCTATAGCTTCCACGACTTCGGCCACAGCAAAGTTTTATAGTAGCTTCGTAACTTTTATAAAACCATGACGAGAGAGAGGCTGTCAAAGAATACTGCAAAGAGCTGCTGTTTATTTTGAAGTTTTTATTCAGCACTGTCAACACTGTTTTTATTCAGCACTGTCAACACAGTTTTTATTCAGCACTGTCAACACAGTTTTTATTCAGCACTGTCAACACTGTTTTTATTCAGCACTGTCAACACTGGTTTTATTCAGCACTGTCAACACAGTTTTTATTCATCACTGTCAACACTGTTATTATTCAGCACTGTCAACACTGTTTTTATTCAGCACTGTCAACACTGTTTTTATTCAGCACTGTCAACACTGTTTTTATTCAACACTATTACAAAACATAAAACTCGCTTCTCCCTACATCCACTCGCGCTGCAGCTGCAATATATGAGAAGTCAAGTTAATCCATAGTCCTGCGTTCTTTTGTTTCAGAAATGTTTTAAAAATGAATGAACGGTCATCCAACTCGGAATTCAAAGTCGGAATCTTTGTAGAGCTGTGCTCAGCTGTGCCTCGCAAGTGTTACATCAATTGATCTATTTTGTTATCAAAGCTTGAGTTTTGAAATATAACCAATATGCTGTGATAATGTATCAGACCTACTGCACAAACCTCATTACTACAGAACAGTTTTTATTAGGTTAGTGTTACATGTTTTAAGTCATGTTTAAAAAAAATGAAGGGCAGTAGATCTCGGGTTGCTTTTTGACTGCGAAAGTGATCTTGACTGAGAAAAGGTTGGTGACCACTGACCTATACATTCTCTCTCAGACTCATGGATGGAAAGTTTGGAGTATGACATAAGCTAACCAGTCCATTCAGTATGCATAATAATACAGTCCACACTGATTACTATAATTTGTTTAATTCTGGAGTATAGGATTGACCAATTATGTATCAAAGACATCTTAAATCTAGTTTTTTCCCCATGTTTTTCTGCCATGCATAATATGCAGTAGGCTATTAGGCTATTTAATGTACAACAGCACAATCATTATTTTAATTCAGTTTTGTTTTACACTGAGTGTACAAAACATTAAGAACACCATGACATCGACTGACCAGGGGAATCCAGGTGAAAGCTATGATCCCATGTCACTTTTTAAATCCACTTCAATCAGTGCTGATGAAGGGGAGGTGACAGGTTAATAAAGGAGGATTTTTAAACCTTGAGACAATTGAGACATCTGATTGTGTATGTGTGCCATTCAGAGGGGGTGAATGGACAAGAAAAAATACTTAAGTGCCTTTGAATGGGGAATAGTAGTAGGTGCCAGTTCTTTGTGTCAAGAACTGCAACACAACTGTGGGAAGCATTGGAGTCAACAAGGGCCAGCATCCCTGTGGAATGCTTTCGAAACCTCGTAGAGTCAATGCCCCGAGGAATTGAGGCTGTTCTGAAGGCAAAAGGGGGTGTACAACGCAGGATTAGGGAGGTGTTCCTAATGTTTTGTACACTTAGTGTACAGGCGTATGCATAAACTCTAATATGCATATGGTTGTTCTACATGCAACGTCTTAAATGCTTTGAATGAATCATCACCTTAGAAAGAGCTGTCCATTTCATTGTGTTTGGCTTTGAAACAACATCCAAAACGACCATGTTTTCCACTCAATGTCAACCTGTTGTTGAACTTCTTTCTTCAATTTCATCATCAAAGATAGACCAAAAAATGTAGCCTGACATTGAGTTTTAAAAGTACAATACTGTTTTGATTATATGTTTGTTGTGATTTTTGATTGCATTTGCATTGATGTCAGAGTGGTTAGAGGGACAATAGAGCCCTGAGTACCAAGCCATTAGGACCTGATGACAGTAGCGGTGCGTGGGATAATTGCGTTGTTTGCTCTATAACCTGTTAGTTCATATGCCTTGATACCGTGATATATAGGCCCAAGGCCGAGACAATAAGAAGAATAAATTCAACCACACAGAATAAATTCAACCACACCTTTGTTTCATCACAAAACCAGAGAGCAACATCTGTCCGGTGAATTCCACAAAGCATATTGCATGTTACAAACAGTTACATGACCAACCTCATTGTCAATCAAGTTAAAGTTTCCGACTACTAAACAACTATTGATTTAGAACACCGGAGAGTTACAAGTAGCAAAGAAAACAGGAGCTGTCTCCACTATTCCAGCACCATTTCGACTTCAACATCATCAAATCACCTATGCTTAATCTAATACAGTGACAACTAAAAGATTCCAAAAACAATATAGTCTAATCAACATAATCGTGTGGCTGTCCATGGTACTGATTTCTCTCTCTCTCTCTGTGTGTGTGTGTGTGTGTGTTTGTGTGTGTGTGTGTGTGTGTGTGAGTAGAAAAAACATTTTGACTCACCCTACTTGTAGAAATGCCAATGCCATTCTCCTGTCTTTCATGTTGCCAAAATAGTCTATGACCCTGTCATACAGTACACACTTTTAGTTTTGGTTGTCAATGCTATGGGCGGCAACAATATCATGGTCTTTTTGACCAGACAGCAACAGATAGATGGGCTACACAGACAGAGGGCCGCTGTTTTGCTTGCTCGGGTGCTTTCTCCGGTGAGATACATTCAACCTCGTGCAAATTGAAGGAAAATTATGTCTTATTTTGTATTTTTTTCATGCCTTCATCAATACACACCATTGCCTGATGGTCATTAGCAAGTTGGGTACTACCATTGCATTTCCAGAGTGCGTAAGAGGAGATTACCGTGACTCAACGGTCACGTGGAATTTGACTGCGTTCAAGACTCATGACTGCTGGAGTGGCGGTAATACGGTCAACGCAATAGCCCTTGGTCAACCTAAATCAAATCAAATGTTATTTGTCACATACACATGGTTAGCAGATGATAATGCGAGTGTAGCGAAATGCTTGTGCTTATAGTTCCGGACATCTTATAATTTGGACATTTTCACTTAGGGGTGTACTCACTTTTGTTGCCAGCGGTTTAGACATTAATGGCTGTGTGTTGAGTTATTTTGATGGGACAGCAAATTTACACTGTTATACAAGCTGTACACTCACTACTTTACATTGTAGCAAAGTGTCATTTCTTCAGTGTTGTCACATAAAAAGATATACTCAAATATTTACAAAAATGTGAGGGGTGTACTCACTTTTGTGATATACTGTATATACTGTATCTTATACCATCTATTGCATCCTTGCCTATGCCGCTCGGGCCATCGCTCTTCCATATATTTATGTATATATATTCTTATTCCATCCCTTTCCATTTGTGTGTATTAGGTAGTTGTTGTGGAATTGTTAAATTACTTGTTAGATATTACTGCACTGTCGGAACTATAAGCACAAACATTTCGCTACACTCGCATTATCATCTGCTAACCATGTGTATGTGGCCCTTCCTTGGACACTGTGCTATCTAACCTCCAAACGAGCTTCAATGCCGTACAACACTCCTTCCGTGACCTCCGACTGCTCTTAAACGCTAGTAAAAACCAAATGCATGCTTTTCAACCGTTCGCTGCCTGCACCCGCACACCCGACTAGCACCACCACCCTGGATGGTTCCGACCTAGAATATGTGGACATCTATAAGTACCTAGGTGTCTGGCTAGACTGTAAACTCTCCTTCCAGACTCATCAAACATTTCCAATCTAAAATCAAATCTAGAGTCGGCTTTCTATTTCGCAACAAAGCCTCCTTCACTCACGCCGCCAAACTTACCCTAGTAAAACGGACTATCCTACCGATCCTCGACTTCGGCGATGTCATCTACAAAATAGCTTCCAATACTCTACTCAGCAAACTGGATGCAGTTTATCACAGTGCCATCCGTTTTGTCACTAAAGCACCTTATACCACCCACCACTGCGACCTGTATGCTCTAGTCGGCTGGTCCTCGCTACATATTCGTCGCCAGACCCACTGGCTCCAGGTCATCTACAAGTCCATGCTAGGTAAAGCTCCGTCTTATCTCAGTTCACTGGTCACGATGGCAACACCCACCCGTAGCACGCGCTCCAGCAGGTGTATCTCACTGATCATCCCTAAAGCCAACACCTCATTTGGCCGCCTTTCCTTCCAGTTCTCTGCTGCCTGTGATTGGAACAATTGCAAAAATCACTGAAGTTGGAGACTTTTATCTCCCTCACCAACTTTAAACATCTGCTATCTGAGCAGCTAACCGATCGCTGCAGCTGTACATAGTCCATCAGTAAATAGCCCACCCAATTTACCTACCTCATCCCCATACTGTTTTTATTTATTTACTTTTCTGCTCTTTTGCACACCAGTATCTCTACCTGCACATGACCATCTGATAATTTATCACTCCAGTGTTAATCTGCTAAACTGTAATTATTCGCCTACCTCCTGCCTTTTGCACACAATGTATATAGACTCCTTTTTGTATTTTTTTTCTACTGTGTTATTGACTTGTTTATTGTTTACTCCATGTGTAACTCTGTGTTGTCTGTTCACACTGCTATGCTTTGTCTTGGACAGGTAGCAGTTGTAAACTTGCCTACCTGGTTAAATAAAGGTGAAATAAATAAATAAAACATCTAAATGTGACTACTTGGAAAGTATTCAGACCCCTTGACTTTTTACACATTTGTTACGTTACAGCCATATTCTAAAATTGATTACATTTTTTCCCCCCTCATCAATCAACACACAATACCCCATAATGACAAAGCAAAAACATGTTTTTAAAAAAGTATACAGACCATTTACTCAGTACTTTGTTGAAGCACCTTTGGCAGGTATTACAGCATAGAGTCTTTTTGGGTATGACGCTACAAGCTTGGCACACATGTATTTGGGTAAAACCTCCCTGATCTTTGTGGTGTTCCTGACCTCTAGGTCCCCCCCATCTACCAGTTTCTGGACATTAGCTCCACTCCACTCCCAGCCACAGAGATTGTTTGGCTTGGCAGGTATTGTGTGTCCCCCAAAGGCCACCCTGTGGTCAAATCAAATGGCTAAATGTTTTGCTGTATTATAAATGTACCTCGTACACTGACTTCCCTTGTGTTAGTTCCCTTCCCTTACGTTAGTTCTCTAATGTTAATTCCTTTACGCTAGTTCCTTTATGTTTGTTCCTTTACATTAGCTCCCTTAAGTTAGTTCCTTTACGCTAGTTCCTTTATGTTTGTTCCTTTACGTTAGCTCCCTTATGTTAATTCCTTTACGCTAGTTCCTTTATGTTTGTTCCTTTACGTTAGCTCCCTTATGTTAGTTCCTTTACGCTAGTTCCTTTATGTTTGTTCCTTTACGTTAGCTCCCTTATGTTAATTCCTTTACGCTAGTTCCTTTATGTTTGTTCCTTTACGTTAGCTCCCTTATGTTAATTCCTTTACGCTAGTTCCTTTATGTTTGTTCCTTTACATTAGCTCCCTTAAGTTAGTTCCTTTACGCTAGTTCCTTTATGTTTGTTCCTTTACATTAGCTCCCTTAAGTTAGTTCCTTTACGCTAGTTCCTTTATGTTTGTTCCTTTACATTAGCTCCCTTAAGTTAGTTCCTTTACGCTAGTTCCTTTATGTTTGTTCCTTTACGTTAGCTCCCTTATGTTAATTCCTTTACGCTAGTTCCGTTCCGTTTGTTCCTTTACATTAGCTCCCTTATGTTAGTTCCTTTACGCTAGTTCCTTTACGTACCTTACAGGTAGACACTTTCACTTCTCATAGTGAACATTTTATAAAGTTCCCTTTGAAAAAATATAGTTCTATTAAAACCAAGTCAAAGTTGAAGTTAGTTGGGTTAGGGAAATTAACAGATGAAAGCTCCTAAAAAGGAGTTAATCGACACTGATAATCATTTGCCATCTTGATAGATCATGATTTCTTCAAATAACACTCTGCTCTAGTTTTATTTCATCATTCATCATCAGGTAGCCTTGTGGTTAGAGTGTTGGACTTGTAACCAAAAGGTTGCAAGATCAAATCCCTGAGCTGACAAGGTAAAGAAATATGTTGTCCTGAACAAGGCAGTTAACCCACTGTTCAAAGGCTTTCATTGAAAATAAGAATTTGTTCTTAACTCACTTGCCTGGTAAAATAAATCACTGAGTATAATGTGAACTGGAGTAGGAACCAAAAACTGTCTAAGTGTTCCTACATGCAGAATAATTTGGTAATGAAAGCACTGATCGTAATGGCCCACATTAAGTCCTAAGGAACTCTCACTGACCTGTCATCTCTTGATAATAGTGCAAAAGAGGCTGCAACTGGTCTTAAAACGCTTGGTGGAAACGACAGGAAAGAAGCCTAGCAGGGCTCAAGCTCTCCAATTCTTTAAGATCATTGTAAATTAAACAATGGAGACAAGGAGAGGGAGACACTTAAAGTCTATTGAGAGTCACTCCAAATCTGAGGGAGGAAGGTACTCTTTCACTGAATCCTAGACATACCCCTCCTTTTCTTTACCAGGTCTTCACTGTATAATAACACCATTTGTTCTCAATGGTACCTGGCATCATTAAGGTTGAATAGAAAATTCTAAGGATGTGTCCCAAATGGCACCCTATTTGTTTTTTAGGCTAGTGGTGCACTACTGTGGGTCAAAAGTAGTGCACTATATAATAGGAAATAGGTGTCAATTTCGGACGCACACAATACCTGTCAAGTCAAACAATCTCTGTGGCTGGGAGTGGAGTGAAGCTAATGTCCAGAAGCTGGTAAATGGGGATCTAAGTATTCACCTCCATAATGTCTTCCATTCACACCAACTGCCTCCTCCACCCAATCTCTCTCTATGCATCCACCAACACACGTCACCCACTGCATGGCTAAGTGAGGAAATGGAGTGGGACCGAACCTCAGACACTGAAAATCAATTGACATACATTTCTACAACAGCCTGCCACCTATGACCAGCGCCTGCCGCCCTGGGTTGGTCCACGAAAGCAATGATTTCATTATAGAATCTTGAGTGACATTTGAGTGAGTAATGTAGCAGCTTTGATAGAACACATTCTAAGGAAATTGCTTTGCTAAAGAGAGAAACCCAATCGTCCAAGTTCAAACTGGAAATTATCTGAGCAATAAACCAGAAATAAAACTTGTAAAACATAGCCTGCCCTACCAAACTACTTTCCATACCAGGGCAGATCCATTTCAGACCTCAACTGTCTTGGACATTCTGTTAAAGTAGCCTAGACCTATACTGGGCTATTGGTGGCTCCTAAACTTTGTTGTCTCTTGACCCTGAGCCACCTGAAGAAAGTAGACAATAGGAGACCAATAGGATATGGTTGCAGGTAGGGTTGAAGAATTCCAGGAATGTTCAATAAATTCCCTGGTTTTCCCCAAAGAATCCTGGAATTAGGAGGGAATAAGCAAGAAATCCAGAAACCTCCAACCAGAAACCTCAGACCTGGAAAACCAGGGAATTTATTGACTGTCCCGGAATGTTGCAACCCTAGTTACAGCTTACCATTCTGGTAAAATGCTGTTAAATGCCGAAACAACTGCAATATATTATCACAAATACTTAACAGTCAGAACATCATCAGCATAGGCCTGCATTGACACAGTTTGTGGCAGAGAGATTACAGCTTCATTTAAAAAAGTCTACAACATAGGCCTAGATCCCATCATTCCATAGCAGCCATGCTGCTAGCCCCGCCTGGGTAATGCTGACATCCTAATCATCTGAATTCTAAACTCTAGCTAACCCTATCACTTGGAATAAGAACCCGAATCCTCATCATGAATGGATGGCTGGAATGTTGACAGGCAGTAACATTCTAAACGTGTCTCTACTCTCTAGCTGGCCTACAACATAGCTGTATGACTGGCCACGCTCTCTCTCTCTAGGACTGTGGGATGTGGTGAACTACATGTCCCTCCCTTGCCATTCCCAGTGGGTTAGGACTGACAGCATGGACAGTGCTCTGTCTTCTCCGTTTAGAGGGAATAGGCTTCATCTGTTGGTTTCTGTGTGAAGAGAGTCCAGGCATCAGAAAACAGAGAGGAGAGCAGAAGAGGCCAAGCTAGCATGGAGGAGAGGAGAGCACAGAGTCAGTCTTCCACTGCCAAACACTCCAGATGGAAAACAAGGGGGGTCTGCATGCCTCCCCAAACAACTCAGAGAGGTATGAGAGTGGAGGGAGAGATGATGGGAGGCTAGTGGAGTCTCACAAAAACCAACACTCTATATCTGAGACTATTGGGATCTATGTTGTTATTGAATGTGTGTGAGAGAGTGTGAGAAAGAGAGAGTGGAAGAGGGGGGTGGGGTAATACAGTGTTTGAAATTAAAAAGAGAGATGATTCTTTGTTTGCAACGAAAAGTGCTTTCGTTTTCTATAAAAATGGTTTTGCATCTGAAAGCTGCTCTGTCATCAGACAGACAATAATTAGCAGAAATAACATAACACATTACGCTGAGTGGTTCTCCAAAGTGATAAATTCTGTTCATAACAGCCTCTTACTCTGAAAGCTGCGAGTAGGTTGTTAGTGTTTGTGTATGTGCTACTTATGTAATACTTATGTGTGAGTGCATGTGTGCTTAACTAACAGCATTTCACTCTGGAGAGGTTTGTTCTATTGGAAAGGTTGATGTTGGTTCATTCGGGGCTTTGTTCAGCCCTCTGTCTTGTGGGGAAGAGAACAACGTCTTCCATTCTAATGACTGTATCAGATGAGTGGCTGGTTTAATTGTTATGAGAGAGTAGGTTAACAGCAGCCTTAATTACGTTTTTTGAAGAGGGAGAGGGGGGTAGAGTTGGGAGAGGGAAGAGGACAGAGAGAAGAACCGAAGGCAATGGAACGTAGAAGAATGTGGATAAAGAGAGAGCAAGATAGAGGGAGAGAGAGGGAGAACAGATTAGTTCTAGAATATGTGTTTACTTTATGCCACCATCCCAATGACTGTTGTGGTCACATTTTGGCATATGTGACCACAACTCTATTTTGCTTCTCCCCGCCTACAAACAAAGACTCAAGAGGGAAGTTCCGGTTGTCAGGTCTGTACAACGCTGGGCCGACCAATCAGAATCCATGCTTCAAGACTGTTTTGATCACGTGGACTGGAATATGTTCTGGGTCGCTTCTGGGGATAACATCAATGAATACGCCGACTAAGTCACTGGATTCATAAAAAAATGCATAGATGATGTGATACCGATAGTGTCTTTTAAAACGTACCCGAACAGTGGATACAAGAACAGTGGATTGATGGCAGCCTTGTAGGGAAACTGAAGGCGCGAGATGCTGCTTATAAACACGGCAAGGTGACCAGGGACAATAGTAAGGTTAAACAGTACAAATACAACCTACGCAGATCAATCAAGATGGCGAGACATAAGTATAGGGACAAAGTGGAGGAGCAATTCAGCAGGTCGGACACGAGGCGTATGAGGCAGGGGCTTCTAATGATCACGGATCACAAAAAGAAAGCCAGCCATGTCACGGACACCAATGCCGCCCCACCTGCTTCAAGATGTCCATTATCATCCCCATAACCAAGAAAGGGAAAGTAACTGAACTGAATGACTACCGACCAAAAGTAGCACTCACTTCAGCATTTTTTTTTTTTTTTTTTTTTTTTTTTTTTCATAAAGTGCTTAGAGAGGCTAGTCAAAGACCACATCACCTGTATACCTCCCCGACACACTCAACCCTCTCCAATTCGCCTACCGCCCTGAGAGATCCACGGATGACACACACACACCTCACCCAGCTGGACAAAAGGAATGCATGTGAGGATGCTGTTCATCGGCTGCTGCTCAGTCTTCAATACAATAAGCTGATCACAAAGCTCACAGCCCTGGGACTGGACTTCCTGACGGGCCACCCCAGGTGGTGAAGGTAGGCAACATTCCCTCCTCAACACTGATTCTCAACACGGGGGGCCCCACAATGGTGTGTCCTCAGTCTCCTCTTGTACTCCTTGAATAACCACGACTATGTGGCGTCACACAGTTCCAAGTCCATCATCAATTTAACTGACAACACGACAGTAGTAGACCTGATTGCCAACAACGGCGAGATGGCCAACAGGTAGGAGGTAGGCACTCTGACGGCGTGGTGCCAGATAAACAACTTCTCCCTCAATGTCAGAAAAACAAAGGAGCTAATTGTGGACATCAGGAGGAACCAGGCTGGGCACACCCGCTTCCTCATCACTCATCGAGACAATCAAAAACGTCAAGTTTCTCGGCGTACACCTCCAAATAGCTGAGCTGGTCAAACCACATGGACACTGTGTTGAAGGAGGCACGACAGCGACTATTCAACCTCAGGATGCTGAAGAAATTCGGCCTGTCCTCGAGGGCCCTCACAGTGTTCTACAGGAGAACCATCAAGAGCATATTGTCAGGCTGCATCACAGCCTGGTACAGCAATTCCACCACCGCTGACCGCAAGGCTCTACAGAGGGTGGTACGATCAGCTGAACCCATCATTGGGCACACACTGCCAGCCCTCCAGGACTCCAGGTGTTGTAGGAAGCCCAAGAAGATCATTATGGACCCCAGACACCCAAGCCATGGTCTGTTCTCCCAGTTTCCATCACTCAGACACAGGCAGTATAGCAGCAATATGGCAAAAACTGTAAGACTGGCAAAAACCTTCTACCCCCAGACCATCATGCTGCTGAATAGCCACCATTAGTCAGCTACCTGCTCCCTGTGTTCCCCTCCTGCCCCCCCACTTCCTACTCTGTAATTACACCTGCAACCCTGTACATGTAACTATTGAACTCTCTAATCTAATCCTCACCTCTCCTAATCTTCGCCAGTCTGCCTTTAAAACAATTGGTTCAAGGACATACAGTGCATTCCAAAAGTATAAAGACCCCTTTACCTTTTTTACGTTACAGCCTTATTCTAAAATGTGTTAAATACATGTTTTCCTCATCAATCTACACACAATACCCCATAATGTGGATACCCCAATACCCCATAATGTGGATACCACAATACCCCATAATGTGGATACCACAATACCCCATAATGTGGATACCCCAATACCCCATAATGTGGATACCACAATACCCCATAATGTGGATACCCCAATACCCCATAATGTGGATACCACAATACCCCATAATGTGGATACCCCAATACCCCATAATGTGGATACCCCAATACCCCATAATGTGGATACCCCAATACCCCATAATGTGGATACCCCAATACCCCATAATGTGGATACCCCAATACCCCATAATGTGGATACCCCAATACCCCATAATGTGGATACCCCAATACCCCATAATGTGGATACCCCAATACCCCATAATGTGGATACCCCAATACCCCATAATGTGGATACCCCAATACCCCATAATGTGGATACCCCAATACCCCATAATGTGGATACCCCAATACCCCATAATGTGGATACCACAATACCCCATAATGTGGATACCCCAATACCCCATAATGTGGATACCACAATACCCCATAATGTGGATACCCCAATACCCCATAATGTGGATACCACAATACCCCATAATGTGGATACCCCAATACCCCATAATGTGGATACCACAATACCCCATAATGTGGATACCCCAATACCCCATAATGTGGATACCCCAATACCCCATAATGTGGATACCCCAATACCCCATAATGTGGATACCCCAATACCCCATAATGTGGATACCCCAATACCCCATAATGTGGATACCCCAATACCCCATAATGTGGATACCCCAATACCCCATAATGTGGATACCCCAATACCCCATAATGTGGATACCCCAATACCCCATAATGTGGATACCCCAATACCCCATAATGTGGATACCCCAATACCCCATAATGACAAAGCGAAAACAGGTTTTGGGATTTTTTTCAAACGTATTAAAAATAAAAAACAGAAATACCAAATGTATTCAGACCCTTTGCTATGAGATTCGAAATTGAGCTCAGGTGCATCCTGTTTTCCACTGACCATCATTGAGATGTTTCTACAACTTGATTACCTGTGGTAAATTAAATTGATAGGCCATGATTTGGAAATGCACCCACCTGTGTAGTTGCTGTACTAGGCGGTGATACAGCCCGACAGGATGCCCTCAATTGTGCATCTGTAAAAGTTTGTGAGGGTTTTAGGGGCCAAGCCAAATTCCTTCAGCCTCCTGAGGCTTCTTCACCACACTGTGGTGTGGTGTCAACACATGTCTTGTATTCAAGAACCTAAATGGCCTGGCTCCCTCTCTGTTAAACAGAAAACCCAAACATATGGCAACATATCCACAAGGTCTACCATGAGAGGTGACTGTATAGTTCCCTTAAGGAAAAGCACCTTTAGTAAATCCGTTTTCTCTATGAGAGCTTCCCATGTCTGAAATACACTGCCATCAAACACACATAACTGCACCACATATTCTATGTTGCTCTGTCTGTATGCTACGTCTTGCTTGTCCTATGTTGCTCTGTCTGTATGCTATGTCTTGCTTGTCCTATGTTGCTATTGTCTATATTGTAATTGTTTTTAATAACCTGCCCAGGGACTGAAGTTGAAAATTTGCCAGCTGGCTAAAACTGACACTTTTACTGAAACGTTAATTAATGTGCACTGTCCCTGTAAAAATAAAATAAACTCAAACTCAAACTGTCTGTGTGGGTGGACCATTTCAGATCATTAGTGATGGGTACGCTGAGGGAGCACACCTTTACCCACATCGATGGGACCTTCTCCACTGTAGTCCCATCGATGTTGATAGGGACGTGCTCCCTCTGCTGTTTCCTGAAGTCAACAATCAGCTCTTTTGTTTGGTTGATGTTGAGTGAGAGGTTATTTTCCTGGCACCACTCTCCCAGGGCCCTCACCTCCTCCCTGTAGGATGTCTCGTCATTGTTGGTAACTAGGCCTATTATTATCATATTTTTTTATGTAACCTTTATTTAACTAGGCAAGTCAGTTAAGAACAAATTCTTATTTACAATGACGGCCTAGGAACAGTGGGATAACTGCCCTTTTGTTACTGGTCCAACGCTCTAACCAATAGGCTACCTGCCGCCCCACTACTATTGTGTCGTCTGCAAACTTGATGATTGAGTTGGAGGCGTGCATGGCCATGCAGTCATGGGTGAACAGGGAGTACAGGAGGGGGACGAGCACACACCCTTGTGGGGCCCCTGTGTTGAGGATCAGCGAAGTGGAGGTCTTGTTTCCTACCTTCACCAGCTGGGGACGGCCCGTCAGGAAGTCCAGGACCCAGTTGCACAGGGTGGGGTTCAGACCCAGGATCCCGAGCTTAATGATGAGCTTGGAGGGTACTATGGTGTTGAATGTTCAGCTATAGTCAATGAACACCATTCTTACATAGGCATTCCTCTTGTCCAGATGGGATAGGGCAGTGTGCAGTGCGATGGCGATTGCATCGTCTGTGAAACTATTGGGGCGGTCAGCAAATTGAAGTGGGTCTAGGGTAAGGTAGAGGTGATATGATCCATAACTAGCCTCTCAAAGCACTTTATGATGACAGAAGTGAGTGCTACGGGGCGATAGCCATTTAGTTCAGTTACATTTGCTTTCTTGGGTACAGGAACAATGATGGACATCGTGAAGCAAGTGGGGACAGTAGACTGGGATAGGGAGAGATTGAATATGTTTGTAAACACTCCAGCCAACTGGGCTGCGCATGCTCTGAGGACGCAGCTATGGATGCCGTCTGGGCCGGCAGCCTTGAGAGGGTTAACACGCTTAAATGTCTTACTCACGTTGGCCACGGAGAACGAGAGCCCACAGTCATTGGTAGTGGGCTGCGTCGGTGACACTGTGTCATCTTCAAAGCGGGCAAAGAAGGTGTTTAGCTTGTCGGTGTCCGCGACGTGGCTGGTTTTCCCTTTGTAGTCCATGATTGTCTGTAGACCCTGCCACATACACTACCGTTCAAAAGTTTGGAGTCACTTAGTAATGTCCTTTTTTTTAAAGACAAGCACATTTTTTGTCCATTAAAATGATCAGAAATACAGTGTAGACATTGTTATTGGCTGATTTTTTATGGAATATTTATTTATTTAACTAGGCAAGTCAGTTAAGAACAAATTCTTATTTTCAATGACAGCCTAGGAACAGTGGGTTAACTGCCTGTTCAGGGGCAGAAAGACAGATTTTTACCTTGTTAGCTCAGGAGTTTGAACTTGCAACCTTCTGTTTTCTAGTCCAACGCTCTAACCACTAGGCTACATAGGCGTACAGAGGACCATTATCAGATACCATCACTCCTGTGTTCCAATGGCACGTTGTGTTAGCTAATTCAAGTTAATCATTTTAAAAGGCTAATTGATCATTAGAAAACCCTTTTGCAATTATGTTAGCACAGCTGAAAACTGTGGTGCTGATTAAAAAAGCAATACAACTGCCTTCTTTAGACTAGCTGAGTATCTGGAACATCAGCATTTGTGGGTTCGATTACAGGCTCAAAATGGCCAGAAACAAAGACCTTTCTTCTGAAACTCATCAGTCTATTCTTGTTCTGAGAAATTAAGGCTATTGCATGCGAGAAATTGCCAAGAAACTGAACGACACTGTGTACTACTCCCTTCACAGAACAGCGCAAACTGGCTCTAACCAGAATAGAAAGAGGAGTGAAAGAGGAGTGGGAGGCCCCGGTGCACAACTGAACAAGAGGACAAGAGAAACAGACAAGTCCTCAACTGGCAGCTTCATTAAATAGTACCTGCAAAACATCAGTCACAACATTACCAGTGAAGAGGCGACTCCGGGATGCTGGCCAATAAAAAGAAAAGATTAAGATCGGCAAAGGAACACAGACACTGGACAGAGGAACTGTGCCTAGAAGGCCATCATCCTGGAGTTTTCATGAAAACAACAACTTGATTTCTCTCGTTAATGATTGGAGAAACACTGCATTGGGCTCACAAAAAAAAGGAATTCAAGTAATTGAAACATCAATTAGTTGTTTAACAAAAATCACTACAGTTTAAACATCACTGATGCCCCAATCCATCTGTGAGATTTTAATTTATTTAAATTTTACTAGGCAAGTCAGTTAAGAACAAATTTTTATTTACGATGCCAGCCTAGGAACAGTGGGTTAACTGCCTGTTCAGGGGTAGAACAACAGATTTGTACCTTGTCAGCTCGGGGATATGAACTTGCAACCTTTCGGTTACTAGTGCAAAGCTCTAACCACTAAGCTACCCTGCCGCCCATGGTAGATGAAAGGGGTCTTAACTAACCCATACCATGGAGCAATAGAACAGGAAAATATATGGATTTTACAGGATGTCTGACAAAGCTGCTGTAAGAGGAGGGAAAGAGAGTAAGAGAGAGAGAGAGAAAGAAAGAGAGCGAGAGAGAGAGAGGAACAAAGAGAGGAATGAGTCTGGGCATATAAGTGCTTTAAAGGAATGAGTTTAATGGCCCTGTGAGGAGGAGAGGACGAGAGAACGGGATTACGATGGCAATGCATGATCTCTGTACCAACAATCTACGTAGAAGTGTCTCTCTAATCTGAGCACATGGAGCTGCAGCATCCGACTACACAACTAGGTCTGCCTCTCCATCTCTCTCTTTCTCTCTCATCATCCCCTCTCGCTCCATATCCCCCCATCTCTCCACTTTAAAAATGTCTCTCTCCTTGCTGTTTGTCTCGGTCTCTCTCTCTCACTCTCCATCATCTTTCTCTCTCATCTTATCTCTGGTCTGCAGTGACACATTGACCTGTTTTAACAGTTGGATTTAGAGGGGCTGAGTGTCATTGTTTACAGGATTATTAAGAAGAACATTGAGTTGAGACACAACAAAGAGATACTATATGCACATTTTTGTAGTTGGGTAAGGGCTTTTTCTCGTCATTTACATATTTTGACAAATGATAATCCTACATATATCAGCAAAATGCATGTCAGGAAGTGTACCTATCAATCTGTGGTGTGATTTGTTGAATCAACTCAACTGACATTACAAAAATACATTCCATTGCATGAGCCACATCAGTTAGCATCATTTGATGCATTTCACTGTTAGTGAGCACATGGAGCTGTTGTTTATGAAGCATGTGACAAATACAATTTGATTACCATGGAAATGATTGCATCACAATACCTGGCAGCCATTGCGGGTGTACCTATTCGTTTACCAGTCAAATTGCCAGGGTTAGAGGTTCCAATCCTGATTTAATAGTTATATTTATATGCATCAAACTTCAAAACATTAAACAGAAACCTATAGAGGCCAATTTTAGTTGAAGAGAGGTTGTGGACACAGCCAGGGTCACTCTTTCCCGCTCTTGCTCTCGCCCTCACCCTCCATCTCCCTCTCTCTCCATCTCCCTCACCCTCCATCTCCCTCTCCCTCCATCTCCCTCGCCCTCCATCTCCCTCTCCCTCCATCCCTTTACCTGAAGTAGGCTCCCTGTCGTTTATCGATCCATTGAAAGAGATTTCACTTTCTCTCTGGTCAAAAAGAGAGCAAGGTCCTTTCAGCCCCTTAGAAAACACACTCACACTGTGAGGGATGGGTGGAAGGAGGGAAGCTCAGGGCACAGACTAAAAGAGAAAGTAGACAGGACTTGATGCATTAGGAGCTTTTGAAATACATTATTTTAAAAGTTTTAGAGGAAGTTTGAGTGTTTCTACAAATTTCTCTCCATACAGTATCATCAAATATCTTCATATTACAGAACAACATCATGTCTGTTAGTAAAAAGTCTATTCCATTGAGCTACAAATAAGCCTGCACCCTGTTTACTGAAATGGCAAAGCAGGCAGAGGATGCTTTCCAGACCCTGATAACATTTCAATTGGTAGGGGGAGGAGCCAGTGTTAAACTACTTCCCCAAACCCAATCTGACAGTCCTGATAGATGACAGACAGATGGATAGAGAGATAAATATGATGCAAGCAGAAAGAGAGATAGAAATAGAGGGATCCAAACTGGTGAGGACAAAGAGAACGAGATAAACGAGGCAGCCGTTGCAGGGAGGAAACATTAAACTGACGGGAGAAGAGACGTGGAAGAGTGGATGAGTGGGATGATGAAGATAAATGTAAAGGGTGAACAAGGAGGAGACGGAGAGGAGAGAGGGAGCTGTTTCCTGTGTGGTGGTTCATTTCTTTACTATTAAATAAGGAGAGACACAATTATCACACAAGTCAGAGTTATACTTAAACTAAATCTTTAATAATAAGAGCAATGACTTTCAACGATTCACCATTTCTAATGATCCGTTGAGAGTGATAAAAAACTAAAGTACAAAGGTCTTTTATAGCCAAGATACACCCCTTTCAACCTACATGACGACCAACAGATACATAGAATGTTCACAAGGTTAAGACTCCAAACTGGAACCATCTCTTCTTGGTACGGTATAGAGCAGAAACATTAACTCATGTTCTTTAGGTTTTATCACCCAAAGACATCGTAAATCTCCTCTGTCAGTGTTATCTCAAAGAGGCCCATCCTCAGTAGAACACACATACAATAGTTAACAGAATACTCTATTATGTCGAATAAAACAACCATTATAATGCAATACAAGTATTATAACATAATCTTGCAATTTCCCTGACACCTGTTCAAACAGACTGATCCAGCATGTGAAGCAACCATACAGAGATGGATTGAGAGAAGGGGGGTGATAGAGGGAAAGATAAGGAGAGCTTTGATTAACCATGGAACCCAGGAAGAGTAGCTGCTAATGGCAGCAGCTAATGGGGATCCCTAATAAAATACTGACAGCCCTGCCAACTGAGAAAGACGGTGAGTGGATGACAGGTTGAAAGGGGTGGAGTTGAAAAATTGGTGGGAGATGGGATGAAGGGAGGGAGTGATGTATAGAAATGAGGGAGTGGAAGAAGGAAGGAAGGAAGGAAGGAAAGAAAGAAAGAAAGAAAGAAAGAAAGAAAGAAAGAAAGAAAGAAAGAAAGAAAGAAAGAAAGAAAGAAAGAAAGAAAGAAAGAAAGGAAGGAAGGAAGGAAGGAAGGAAGGAAGGAAGGAAGGAAGGAAGGAAGGAAGGAAGGAAGGAAGGAAGGAAGGAAGGAAGGAAGGAAGGAAGGAAGGAAGAGAGAGGAATGGATAAAGAGGTGAAGAGTTGGTTTGTGTATGTGTCAGTAGGGCACGGCCACTGGTGTAAACAACATCACTGCCTGACAGTGTCTGTGATCTCATCTTACTGCTACAACCGAGTGAGAGGGGGGGGGGGGGTTGTGATTAACACTGACAGCCCTGCTAGCTGAGAAAGACGGTGAGACGATGGCAGGATGAAAGGGGTAGAGTTTAATAAGTTGTGGGAGAAGGGATGGAGGGAGAGAGTGATGTATAGAGATGAGAGAGTGAAAGAAGGGAGGAAGGGAGAGCGGGATGGATAAAGAGTTGGTTTGTGTGTGTGTCAGTATGGCAGGGCCACTGATGTAAACAACATCATTGCCTGACAGTGTCTGTGATCTCATCTTACTGATACAGCCGAGTGAGAGAGAGCATGCAAGAGAGAGAGAGAGAGAGAGAGAGAGAGAGAGAGAGCGAGGGTGGGAAGGGGAAAGAGAAGAGAGCGAGAAGAGAAAGTAGAGAGAGAGGCCAGAAAAGGAAAATGTACTAAAGGGGGAGAGGGAGGGAGGTATGTGAGGCAGGACACAGAGGGCAGGTCAGATGGTGGAAAAAGAGGGATGGGTGATGAGAGAGAGGTAGGGGGAGAGGGAGGGAGGGAGGGAGGTATGTGAGGCAGGACACAGAGGGCAGGTCAGATGGTGGAAAAAGAGGGATGGGTGATGAGAGAGAGGTAGGGGGAGAGGGAGGGAGGGAGGTATGTGAGGCAGGATACAGAGGGCAGGTCAGATGGTAGAAAAAGAGGGACGGGTGATGAGAGGAGAGAGAAATAATCACAAAGAGCAAGTTCTCATCCATAATCACACAGTCAGTAGCTGTAGCAGCAGCCCAGCCTATTAGTATACTGTACAGCCTTTCCCAACCCACATTCTACACACAGCACCGCATTATCAATTCAGAGGCATATCCCAGTGGGCAAAAACATGCATGGAATGAACAAAAAGGCAGATGTGGATATCATCACAAAACACAATAACACATGTTTGATGATTGAGACCTGAAGAATGGCTCCTAATACAGGCAGCTGTAGTAATCCCATTATGTAAACTTTGATCTACAGAACTGACCAACCTGCCGATTGTACATTCACAACAAGGCTATAGGCAGTGGTGGAAAAAGTACCCAATTGTCATAGTAAAAGTAAAGATACCTTAATAGAAAATGACTCAAGTAAATGTGAGTCACCCAGTAAAATCCTACTTGAGTAAAAGTCTAAAAGTATTTGGTTTTAAATACACTTAAATATCAAAAGTAAAAGTATAAATCATTTCAAATTCCTTATATTAAGCAAACCAGACAGAACCATTTTCTTGTTTTTTTATTTATGGATAGCCAGGGGCATGTGTTTAGTGAGTCTGCCAGATCAGGCAGTAGGGATGACCAGGGATGTTCTCTTGATTAGTGTGTGAATTAGACAATTTCCCTGTCCTGCATTCAAAATGTAACAAGTACTTTTGGGTGTCAGGGAAAATGTATGGATAAAAGGTACATCATTTTCATTAGGTACGTAGTGAATTAGAAGTAAAATTGTCAAAAATATAAATAGTAAAGCAAAGTACAGATACCACCAAAAACAACTTAAGTAGTTATCCATGCGTAGTCACTTTACCTTTACCTACATGTATAAATGACCTAGACTAACCTGTATAACCTAACATTGACTCGGTACAGGTACCCCCTGTATATAGCCTTGTTACTGTTATTTTATTGTTACTTTATATTTCATTTTTATCTTTAGTTTATTTGTATTATTTATTGAACTGCATTTTTGGTTAAGGGCTCGTAAGCATTTTACAGTAAGATCTACACCTGTTGTATTCGGCGCATGTTACAAATACAATTTGATTTGATTGAACAGTATTTTTTACGTAAGTACTTTACACCACTGCCTATAGGGCTTCTGAAAGTGTGGCACGTCCATTTTTCTCCCCCGTGTCAGCTAGTTAAAAACGGACCCACTGTAATCAATGAGACATGATACACCAGACATAATCTGACATACAGATGTAGGATCTTAATTTGACCTGTATTGTTGCAGAAAACTAATCCTGCAGCAACAGTTTTTCAACATTTAGTTCATAATGTTGCTTGATCTGTGGTTAGGCTATTAGCTGGTCAAAATGAGGCTACATGAAAAGTGCAATACTGTTATTATAACTGTGTGTGAACTAGGGTGGTCTGGTCTAGTGGTCTAAACCGCTGCCTCCAGATCACTTATACCGCCGCAGTTCAAATCTTGCTCACTAATATTTCAGCAAAACTCTCTTTCCCACTGTCTCTCAGGAAGAAAAGTGTGAACAAATTAAGATCCTACATCTGTACCATCAGTCAATCAATGCTGCTGGAGCCTCTTTTTACACATCAAGTCTATTTCAAGCATTTAACACACACATCTAAGTGTTCACAACTAGCCTAATAAAGTGGCTTGTGCTTTTCATGTTTGCCTCCGTTTTTATGCCTCCGATGTCGTCGGCACTGCAGTCTCATGAGACCATAGACGTCCAAATGGAGGGAAAATGCGATGCTTGGGAGTTCGACCACTTCTGAGGCACACAAATGTTGGGGTGAAATATCCCTTTCAGGCAGAGCAGGGCTATTTTAGACATATTCACCAGGTACAATGATTCATCTAGCTTTCATAGTGATCCTCATTCACCTTTTTACCTTTCCTAACCCTGGAGGCACCAGAGGACCAGAGAAATCCCCTAAGTCAGTCTGACCTTTTGTGGAGAAGAAGCCTTGCGTTCTCTCCCAGTCTTTAAATGTTTTATGTTAAGGTCACAAGTATAAAAGTATGATTTCGAAGGTTAAAAGTGTAGGTTTCAGTCAAGGCCACTGGGACTCACTGGAACGAAAAGTGAAACCAAGGGAACGGCACTTTTGACCTGTAGTGCGGATGCATCGGGCTAAACCTTTATAGGCTTTCTTCTACACTCAGAAGTGAAGATAAACATGGAGGGGATATAAGAGGAGCAAAGCGAGGAAAAGGAGAAAGAGAGCGCAAAATAGAGAGGCAAAACAATCAAATATAGATATTTTTCCCTAGCACTGTTTATTTGTTTAGAAAAGAAGTATGAACAAGTATTTCTTTACAACACATAGAACATATCAAACTAACCAAACAACAATACACACCACATGTAAATACATAACACAACATTGTTCTCTCTCATCCTGGTCTAAATCATTTTAGGCACATTTCTAGACTTCCTTTTTCAAATTCTTTGCATATCCCAATTTGATCCTAACAGTAAATAAACAAGAATGCTGCCTATATCGCAGGGCTGCAATGAAATTTCAAAAATCAGCATATAAATAAATGGGTAATTGATAGTATGAATCAATCGATCAATCACATTTATTTATAAAGCCCTTTTTACATCAGCCGATGTAACCCAGCCTAAAACCCCAAACAGCAAGCAATGCAGATGTAGAAGCACCTTGGCTAGGAAAGACTCCCTAGAAAGGCCACAATTGAAACTGGAGCAGCAGCATGACCAGGTGAACTGGGGACAGCAAGGAGTCATCAGGCCAGGTAGTCCTGAGGCATGATCCTAGGGCTCAGGTCCTCCGAGAGAAGAGAGAGAGAAAGAGAGAGAGAAATAGAGAGAAAGAGAGAGAGAGAGAGAAAGAGAGAATTAGAGGGAGGATACTTAAATTCACACAGGACACTGGATAAGACATGAGAAATACTCCAGATATAACAGACTGACCCTAGTCCCCCGACACAAACTATTGCGGCATAAATTCTGACTATTGCAGCATAAATAGTGACTGTTGCAGTCATGGAGAAATGAATGCCAACAGTTTCTCATTATGTATATGATTTGTATGAATGACATATTATTGATTGGTATAATGATTTGGTATCAGTACACATGATTGGTATTATGTATTATTATATCTATGACAAATAACATACATTTCCCCCATGTTTTCGCTCATTCTAAGACAGTAACTTAAAACTTGGCCCATATTTGTTTCCTTTGACTCCATTTCCTTTTGCAATAATTCTGAAATTTGACAGTGTTCATTGACAGTTGGAGCCATTCTGCAAATGAGGGCAGCTGCTCCTCTTTTCAATGCTTTAAAATGTCCCTTTTAGCAATGAGAGTTAGTGTCCTGAGCATGGAAGCATTGTTCATTTTCTGGGAGGTTAATCCTTAGCAAGATAAAGGCTTCATTTGTGTGTAGTCTATTTTTCTATTGCTCCTTGAAATAGAGATAATATTATTTTCCAATATGCTTCCAATTTAGGACCTGACCAGTATATGTACAAGCCCAGCATAATCTGATTTTCATCTTCAACATTTGCTGTTGGTTTTTACCTTGTACATTTTATAGAGTCCAGTAAGTTCTATTCAATGTATTATACTGAACCATTTGTGTTTTGGACTCTGCACATTTCCATTCAATTTATTATATATTAATCTTTCACCCCATTTTTCCCTTAAGGGAGGGAGTAGCCCCCGTGTTTTTTTGTTTAAGAATTTATACACCTTGGATGCCAGGTGGTTTTTGGAATGGACACATTCCAATTGATTTTAATAATGTTTAAATGTAATCTGCAAACAGACTGCCTGTACAATCTGAATTATTCTAAAATGGTTGGTGGAGTTGATAGTTAATTTCAACATCTTCATAGAATTGTATTTATTTAACTTTTACCTTTATTTTACTAGGCAAGTCAGTTAAGAAAAATTCTTATTTTCAATGACGGCCTAGGAATAGTGGGTTAACTGCCTGTTCAGGGGTAGAACGACAGATTTGTACCTTGTCAGCTCGGGGATTCAAACTTGCAACCTTTCGGTTACTAGTCCAACGCTCTAACCACTAGGCTACCCTGCCGCCCCAATTACATCCAATCTCCCATCTGTAGCCAATCTCTCCACAATACCAGTCTATGATTGATTAAAGTGTTCCAGATGGTTGAATGAAAAGAGGTACATAAAGAGACTGCACATTTATTTTCAACAATTTTAAGAACTTTCCAAAAAGAAGATATTGCTGGATGGTCTTTCAGATATTCAGGTAGTATTCTGTATGCTATGAAGCTAAGTGGCATGGGATTGGACATTTCTTCTTCAATTGCTAACCAAGAGGGTGGTTATTTTGGTGGGTAGAGCTAGTATATACTTTGTCTTGTTACATATGCAATGTAATACGTTTTAATATCCGGAAGTGCCATGCCTCCTTTATATTTTGCATTATTAGTTTCTCTAAGGTGATGTGGGTTGCTTTGAATTCCATATAAAATGTAGTGATAATTTCATTGATATTCTTTAAAAAAGATGGAGGTAGATTGAGAGGCAACAGTCTTAGTTTGTAATTGATTGTTGGAGCCAATGTAATTTTTATTATTTAAATTCTTGCTCTGAACGCTAAAAAGAGGGAGAACCATCTCACAAAAGTCTGTTTTCAAGGAATTCACAATAGTTTCTAAGTTCCCTTCAACCATGCACTTAATATTTGATGATTAGAAAAATACAAAAGATATTTTAGATCTTCTAGTGCAGAAACAATATTTGAATCTGAAAGTTGGTCTTCAGTACATGGATCATTTATCAGAGTAACCTCTGACTTTTTCCAGTTTATTCTAAAGCCAGCAATCTCTGTATATTCATTGACAAACTTAAGTAGCCCCGTAATTGACGTTTCAGTATTCCTAACAAACAACATGCAATCTGCGTACATTGCCAGTTTATACTCACACTTTCCCACCACAATTCATTCATTATCACTTTGTCGTCATGGCTTCTGCTAATGGTTCTAACGCTAAAACAAAGACCAAGGCACATCCCTGCCATGTGCCCCTCTCCAATGTATAGAAGGAGATATCATAACATTTGCTATAACTGCTGCTTTAGGGCTATTGTATAAAATGGAGACCCATCTTATAAACAAAGGACCAAACCCAAATCTTTCCATTGTATAGAACAAATATTTCCATTCTATTTGATCAAATGCTTTTTTAGCATCAAGTGATAATGCTGCAGAGGGTACCTTAAACAGCTTATCTCTATGCCCCACATTATAAAATGTCCTTGCATTGTCTAAGCTATATCGATTTGAAATTAAACCAACGTGGTCAGTTGAAATAAAATAAAAAAACGTTCTAAATGATTAGCAAACAGACATAGGAAAGTGTCTTAAAATCAACACTAAAGCGATTGGTCTATGGTTAGAGCATTGTATCCTAAAGTGGTATTTTCCCACTTTAGGAATGAGTGTGATAATTGCCTCAGCAGTAGTTCCATTTACAATAACATGATCCCAAAAAATATGATATAGTCTAAGCAGCATTGGTAGAAGTATAGTTACAAACCTCTTCTACAATTCTGAGGTATAACCATTACTTCCCGGTGCCTTTCATTTTGGTAGCTCTAAAATGGCATAATTGATTTCCTGCATTGCTATTGCTTCATCCAATTGGAACTTAGGCTCTCATCATGCAACTTTGGTAACTTAAATGGAATCCCCAAAACGTCTTAGTCTTTCTCAGCACAATAAGTACCTGTAGCATTCTTTATGGACAGGATATACTGTATGATTGTGTTGTCCTTCTCTTTATCGTTCCTGCCAGCAATTGTCCAGCCTTGTCCTCCTCTTCATAGTATGTAAACCTTAAATATGCTAATTCTGCTTCAATTGCTTTAATTTGCAACATCTTGTATTGATGTGTCACACCCTGGCCTTAGTTATCTGTGTTTTCTTTATTATTTTGGTTAGGCTGGGTGTGACATAGGTGATTTATTGTGTTTCGTCTTGTCTAGGGGTTTATTAGATTAATGGGGTTGTGTTCAGTGTAGTTGTCTAGGTAAGTCTATGGTTGCCTAGAGTGGTTCTCAATCAGAGGCAGGTGTTTATCGTTGTCTCTAATTGGGAACCATATTTAGGCAGCCATATTCTTTGGGTATTTTGTGGGTGGTTGTTTCCTGTCTCTGTGTTCTCTGCACCAGTTAGGACTGTTTGGGTGTTTTCTGTCTCTGTGTTCTCTGCACCAGTTAGGACTGTTTGGGTGTTTCCTGTCTCTGTGTTCTCTGCACCAGTTAGGACTGTTTGGGTGTTTCCTGTCTCTGTGTTCTCTGCACCAGTTAGGACTGTTTCGGTTTTGCCACGTTTTCTTATTTTGCAATTGTATAGTGTTTTTGTCTCTATTAAAAATGCTTAACAATAACCACGCTGCATTTTGGTCCTCCTCTCCTTCCCAGGAAGAAAACTGTTACATGATGTTTAACAATCTTTACTGATTAACATTAGGTGCGTTCATAGTAGAATTACCTAATTCTAGCACTTTAATTTTCCAACTCAGTTTTTTTCAATACATTTCCTCCTTTTACAGCCAGAATAACATTTAACCCCCCTGAAAAACAGCAAAGCATGAGGAAATAAGCTACTGTTTCAGACACATTTCAGAGACTTCCTGGAAAGTGTTGTATGTCGCAATCCTCGGAAATCAGAATCTGAGGTTACTTATAACCTTGTTTCTGACGCAAGATCTCACAAAGGGTTTTTGGTAGTCTAAAAGAACTGTGTGTATGTGTTTCTCCAGGCCACTGTAGGGAGGTTGTGGCCAGTCATGGGACATGAGGTTAACCATGCAAAACAGGAAGTGAGTGTTCACTGCCATTTACTCAATAAGTGGAATATCCTTATTACACACGTGTCAGAGAGAATGTGGTTGGTCAACACAACAGAGGAAAGACAGACTAGAGCTGAGAGGGAGATCAGCTTACTGGTAAAGGTTTGTTTATTCAAGCCAAGGCTGATGTTATTCTCAAGGCTGATGTAAATCCCGACAAGTATTAAAAAATATAAAAAATATCAGCTGATTAGCTGTATCAAAGTCACCCCAGTTACTAGGTTTTGCAGATGATCAGTTACTACCATGCTGTAAAAAAAATATTCAAGAATGTTACGCACAGTTCAGACTCTGAATTTATGTCAAACTGGATAGAAATTCAGAGTGGGTTGGAACAGTTCAGAACTATTCTTGAAGTACAGATTCGTTTCATACAACCGCTCTCACCACTGCAGACTTCCTCGTTGGTTTTGGGTTGAATTCAGGCCTAACAGCGACCTCTTCTGTGTTAAAAAACCCACAAAAGAGGCAAAGAAAGACGATTCACACACCAGTGCAGCGCTGAAGTTAACGTTTGAAACAGTGAATATGATCGTTTCGCCTCATGTCTATGTCCACGTCACACCCATGATAAAAATGTCATAACACATGGACTCGAGTGTATACTTGCTTTCATACAACAGGTTACCTGCATTAAAATGTTTAATTCCAAAACCATACATTTTTCAGCAAGACGTGATACTTCATTCACTAACACTAGTTGTCAAGTGCAATTTTAGGCGTTCTCTGGTTGTTAGTTCTACTGCCCAAGCGCTGGTTGACAGTTCCAGAACATTTGTTATCGAGGGATGCTGTCCATGGTTCTGAAAACATCGCAGGTCTATGCATAATAATAGGGTACCTCTAATGTGATGTAGGTTACCTGAAGGTTACATGAAGTAACCTCATATCTTATTTCCCTGAAACATTGTAGCAAAGGCATCGACACACCAGATCATAGAAACCACAATGACAGGTTTTTTTCAGATGGTCACAGCATTGATAGCTATTTATTTATGATACACATTGAATTGCATTTCCGTTCGGTGTGCAATTAGTGAAGTAGCTGTCAAACACCGGGGTCTCAAGCTCAGTTGGGCGCCATTTCTCAGGAACGGCTGCCTTGTTGTCTCTCCCAGCTGTTAGGATGTTACCCCATCTCCTCTTGTTTTCCGTCTACGGCTTCCAATAGCTCCTAAGAGAGCTTTCAGCCCTGTGCCCGCTCACACTCAATATCTCTCTGGCCTCCAGACCGACATCGGAGACCAGCTGGATGGTAGTCATCCTGATGCAGTGGTTGGTATACCTATGGGATGTGACAGCCTCCTACACAGAGAGAAAGAGAGATTGCTCTATGACAATGATTCTATTCATGCTCATGTTATTAATATACTGTATAGCAGCCAAGTTACATAATTTGAACAAAACATTATACCTTGCACAGACAGGGCAGCATTGATGAAAGGGTGTTGAGTCCCATCGACTCTATAGTATACCACACATTGTCATCATCAGCAAGCTTTCGTCTGGGGTGTAGATTTATTTTTTAATTTAAAATTGTACCTTTATTTAACTAGTCAAGTCAGTTAAGAACAAATTCTTATTTTCAATGACGTTATCCCCTAGGTACTTATACAACGCTATAGCGCCCGTAGCTACACCCCTGGAAGCTGAGACCTTTCCCCCCTGCTCCAAAATCATTAGCCCCTCTACTGCTTGTCCTCTGTTGCCCCGTACCCTCCATATACTTCCTAGTTTTCATGTCTAGATGTAAAAAAAAGTCTAGATGTAAAAAAAAGTTTGAGGCTCCAGTTTCCGGGAGAGACGCTGCCCAGATGTTACTCCAGCTTCGGCAGAACTCCCTCAGTGTGACGGACTATGTGGTGGATTTCCTCATGCTAGCAGAGGAGAGAGCCTGGAAGTCGGAAGCGCTGTTCGACATGTTCCTGCACAGATTATTGGAGGAATGAAAGGACGAGCTTGCAGCGCGGGAACTACCGACAGATCTCGACTCACTCATCACTTTAACCATCCAGATCGATGGTCGGCTAAGGGAACGTAGGAGGGAGAAGAGGTCTGATTGCGGTAGCAATCGCTTACTCAAGGATCCCACCTTGCATCTGATGAACGCTGGAAGTCCCTGGCGTCTCCGAACCCGAGGGAATCCGAGCTTACCCGAGTTCCTCCAAGAGCCCCTGAAGACAGCAAATGTGCCTCTTCCCAAGCAGATGGAGCTCGGCTCGGCATAACACCTAGAGTTGTCTGTATTGCGGTACTCCCGGTCATTATGTGGCTACCTGTCCCTTCAAGAGACTTAGCTCATTGGTAGGAATGAGTACTCTGGTGGGTCTTAAGGAAAATTTAGCTTCTCCCGTTCTGCCACACTCATTGCCTGAAATCAGCTTTGCCTGGCCTGGGACGTCTTCCTGGGGGCTCGGAAATTGCCCTGGACCTCTCCACCATTCCCACGGAGTACCAGGACCTTCGGGAGGGGTTCAGTAAGGTCCGGGCCACTTTGCTTCCACAACACCGACCGGTACCCAAGGATGTTAAGCCGGATGCGCTGTCACGCCGCTATAGCCCCGCGGCTACACCCCTGGAAGCCGAGACTTTTCCCCCTGCTCCAAAATCATTAGCCCCTCTGTATATTTCCTACTTTTCATGTGTCTAGATGTAAACCCATGTCTCAATGCCCTTTGTCTCCCACCTGGTCTGTTTCACCTGTCCTTGTGCTTGTCTCCACCCCCTCCAGGTGTCGCCCATCTTCCCCATTATGCCCTGGGTACTTATACCTGTGTTCTCTGTTTGTCTGTTGCCAGTTTGTCTTGTTTGTCAAGTCAACCAGCGTTTTGTCTCAGCTCCTGTTTTCCCCAGTCCTGGTTTTGAATGAGTACTCTGGTGGATGTCAAAACTAGTTTTGACCCTTGCCTGTCCTGACTCTGAGCCCTCCTGCCTGACCACTCTGCCTGCCCCTGACCCCGAGTTTGCCTGTCGTCCTGTGCCTTTGCCCCTACTCTGGATTACCAACCTCTGCCTGACCTGAGCCTGCCTGCCATCCGGTACCCTTGCCCCACTACTCTGGATTATCAACCTCTGCCTGTCTTGACCTGTCGTTTGCCTGCAACTGTTGCTGTAATTAACATTGTTACTTCAATACAGTCTGCATTTGGGTCTTACCTGAAACGTGATACGTTCATGTGGCGGTTTAGGCTGGCCCACAGTCCAGCGAAGCTGCTGATTCCATATCGGTCTTCTTTTGCAGTCCTCGCGGTGGCACAGAAACGCCAATGGATATTACTCATCTCCTGTTTTGAAACAGTTGCCAGACCGGCCATTCCAGAAAGCATATTATCATTTTCCCCCTTTTCTATCTTGTCTACAGCAGTGCTACTGATTTCTGCATGTCTAATGTTAACGCTAGGATCCGGTTGCTGGTCCACTTGCTGTCCGTGTTTGATTTGTTTCATGTCATCCTCCTATTTTTGTTGGCACCCTTCTTCAAAAGTTAGTGGATAAAACAAATCAAAAGTTACTTTAAAATCATCCATGACAAATTACAGGTGGCAAGTGTAGTAGTTGTTTAAACTAGGGCTTAGTCATTTACACATGATGACCATCTCCCAACCAATCAAAACAAATACTATTGACTTTTATAATACGTGGTAGATGACAAAAGGAACGAGATCTGATATAAACATTGTAATGAGAGTAGCAAGTGTGGCCTGTGGATAGCAGCTCCTGTAACGTCAGTGTGGTATGCCTGTATGGGAAGGAAGAAGCATATCCTCAGTAGCTCTCCCATCTCAGTGGCTTCCTGTCCTCAGCAGTAATCACACAGACCACTCAACACACCTCTCCAACACAGCACTGGAGTGACTGAAACACAGCGACAGAGACAGAGAGAGAGAGAGCGAGAGACAGAGAGAGAGAAAGTGAGAGAAAGAGAGAGAGAGAGAGCAGAGTGAATGAGAGCCAGATAAAAGGGGAGAGAAAGGTGGAGGAATAGAATGAACAAGATACATAGAATTTGTGAAGAGCAGAAGGGAGAACAATAGAAAGAAAAGGAGAGCCTTAAAAGCGAGATGGAGCCGGGGATATTACTTTCTGCTAAAATGATGTTGCCACGAGCAGCACTGCAGATATTGCAATAAGTAAGATGCAAGACTTTGCGGTCTCACACAGCCACACACAATATCTCTGCATGTGCATGGGTTTGCTTCACGCTGTTTCAGAGTGGTAGCAACGGGACCAAAACAGAGGAGAAGTTTAGCATTGTGCTTCAATGCTCTTAGTTGTTGCAGAAATTGACCCACTATGTCAGGGGTTTCAAACATATGGCCGGAACCTGCGAGCGAGGGCCCCAATCTGGCCCTCGGGTGGTTTGAGAAAAACGTATACTTTAAAATGACTAAAACAAAACTGTGTAGAAATGAATGATAATGGACCTACATCTCTACAGTTTCTTGACTGTGTCCAGCTTGCTAATAAGCACCGAAATTAAAGCTAGACAGTTGGGGAGTATCAAAAATTCAGAAAAATTTGATATATAACACATTTTCACAAGGCCCTCTAGACCTCATTCCCCCAAAATGTGGCCCCCATGTCAAAATGAGTTTGACAGCCCTGCACTATGCTGTTTACTTTGTGCATCTATGTCAGGGATAGACAACTAGCAGCCCGCGGGCCCCCTTTTGTAGGCTCAGGAACTCAGTTGGGATCTCAACTTAATGTTGAGAGTTAGAATAGTAGAATACACAAGGTGCAATTTAGAAAATGTGGTTGTGCAGCTGCAGTTTTTCTCTTGTTAGGTCAATAACTGACAGTTACTCAATTTAGAATGGTAAATTAGTCTAACCAGCTATCTAAACTTGTAGTAATCATGGTCAAATTACCGACCTGGGCCCCCATTGATTTTGTTGGTCTCTCTCATTCAGATATCATATTCAAAACCGCAAACATTTCATGGTGTTAATAGCCGGTTTTTGACAGTAAAAAAAATATAGAAAAGCAGATTGATAAATAAAATTGGCACTGGACAAAAAATCCCATTGCGAAATAGTGAAATACAAGTTGATGTAAATACATTTGACTGGTCATGCTTAACGGTTATGGGTTAGTTTGCATAATTTTGTGGAATTAAATTGGTGCATGTGTATATTCGTTATGTATCTTATTTATCACCTGCACACAGCATATAGATACAGAGCCTTTTAGCAGAAAATCTGTCAGACAGCACTTTTATAAGTCCAATCATCGGGCAACAATTCTAAATGCAATCGTGTATTAAAAAAAACGTTTTATTTATCAACTGGTAATTGAAGAGCGCTTCCATTCAAATATATAGGCAACGGAAGGCAGGCTTCATCAGCGCGTCACACACCGCTTTGCAATGAGCTGGAGGCAGTATACATTTTTAAAACGTATAGCTACTTAATTGTTTGAAACCTGAACGTTTTACTACATATGAGGCATATTTTACCTTGCTTCAAAGTAGCCTAGGCTAAATCCCACCACATCAGTGCATTTGTTACAATAATAATCCATATCAAGTACAGTAATTTGTTAAATGTGTGAAAATGAAACCATGAAAGTGAAACCATTGTTGAAATACTGTAAAAGATACTAAGATAAATAGAATTCGAATGAGCGATGGCTGGATGATTTGGAACGGAGAGCATTTCGCAGAGAGCGTGTTTCTAGAGACGGTTTGGATTTTTTTCTGCAGAAAGTACAGATTGGCTCATCGGATAACGTTTCCAACAACAGGTTGAAGTCAATAGGGATTTATTTGCCATGATGTCATCAATGGGTTCCCAAATACGAAAGGAGCAATAGACGGCACCCACATTTCCATAAAATCTCCATCCCAAAACAAGTTCAACCATGCGAAGAGAAAAGGCTTCCACTCTTTATGTGCAAGTGATAGGTTATGTGATGCGCTAAAGACGCTGCTGAGTGGCCAGGTGGAACACGCAAATAGTTCATTCTGAAGAACAGCAGGGCATAGGCCCACCAACTGGGGAGCCAGGGCCTGCCAATCAGAATGTGTTTTTCCCCACAAAAGGGCTGTATTACATATACTGAAATAGTTTTTTTGCCCGCCCGTCTATCAGTCCGCTAATACAGGGCGTTTGTGACATTTTTTAACTATATGTATTTATATTTGAGTGTTTACCAGTTCATTTGATAATACTTGTGGAATATAGAAATTCTTTGTTATCAATTTTCTTGAAATACTTTGCAAATGCAACCAATTTCTGTGAAAACTGAAATGCTCTATCCATTCCTTTTACATTTTAGTAGACACTCGTATCCAGAGTAGTGAGCACATACATTTTCACACTGCTGCCCCGTGGGAATCAAACCCACAACCCTAGTGGAACAGTTTAACTTTAGTCCTTCCCCTAGCCCCAACCTGGGCTCGAACCAGGGACCCTCTGCACACATCAAAAACAGCCAATCACGAATCATCGTTACCAATCGCTCTACAAAAGCCGCGGCCCTTGCAGAGCAACCGGAACAACTCCTACAAGCTCTCAGAGCAAGTAACGTCACCAATTGAAACGCTATTAGCGCGCACCACCGCTAACTAGCTAGCCATTTCACATCGGTTACACTAGCATTGCAAGCGCAATGCTCTACCAACTGAGCCACATCGTCACATCACATACCACTTGATGTCTCAATGTACTCAATGTTTTAGTCTAGCAGCAACAAATATATATTTGCACCCATCTCAGTTCACTAATCCATTATGGAGGCCTAGACTAAAAGCCTACTTAAGTTTGATCCGAAAATGTGGTCGGAGGCTCCATATGGAGGGTGTGACGCAAATGTGGAGCCTCCAGAGGCATGCAGAGGCCAAATCGACCTCCGGCACGCGCCTCCCAAATCGACCATCGGCATGCGCCTCCCAAATTTAGTAACAATGCGGAGGGCTCTGTATAGCTCTACATTGACATGATTGACATTTGGTTTGTATAATACAAACTCACTTCCTTGACAACAGCTCTGCACTGCTCTGCAAAGCGCAAGAAGTATGAATTCCCTGACTTCTCCTGTGGCCATATCACCATAAATGCTGCATGGTCAATGCAGACGTGGAATTGACTATGCGCACATATGCACTCCTCTCTCCAGAATGCGCTCTTCTGCCAATTTGAGCACATTCATTGTTCCATTGTGTGAATTGTTTGCATTTGATTATTAGTGTATATCAATTCCCCATTACATATAGCACCAGTAGCACATTTACCGTTCATTCCTAATCTACAATGTTTGTTACGGTCATTTATTTTAATGCATTCAATAGGATTATTCCAGTCTTCCAGTTCTCATTGTCGGAGTGGAAACATTGTTTGCAGAGCGCACAGCCTATGCTTTCACTTGTGAGAAACAGTTTCTGGTTTATTTCATTCCATTTACGAGTTTTGTCAATTTTGTCAATGTCTTTTGTTTGGAGCGCTCCTGTCAATGTCGAGTAAGGACGCGCACGCAAAGAAGTAGGCCTATAGGCTACCTGGCCTGGGCGCAAATATAGACATATAAATGTGACCATTTGGGGATCTGATAGTATTTCTGATTGGCTTAATGCATCACCACGAATGACCTGTGGAGCTTCTCAAGGTAATGTTTTCTTTGCCTCAAACAGCAAACAAACGAAATATTTTTTTACAACCATTGAGAATTACAATAGTTCCTCAATGGATTTGAAAAATCTTTCCAGCTCTCTCCCTTTGGATAACCACAGCGTGAAAGGGTAAAATATCATGCTCTGATCCAATGGAAACGTCATAAAATAGCCCATCCTGATTTCTTCTTATCAGTGCTTGACTTCGACTGAAATAGGGTCTGGTACTCATTTTGGGTGCTGGTACTTGTTAAATAAAGGTCAAATAAAATAATTACAATTGTTTTAAAACAATTCTATCCAAATGAAAATGATACAAACCTAAAACTATGTAAAAAAAAATAGCCTACATAAAGCCGACAAATAAAAACATAGCAGCCTGCAGGTAAAAAATATCCTGATAAAAATAAATATCCTATACATTTCATTGCCTACACATGGCCTTTCTGCAACGAACTTGAATATGTGTCTGGCCTGAAGATTGCTGCTAGCGAACAGCAACATTGCAACATTGTATAAACAAGGACTTAATGAGCCCCAGCTGTGGGCCAAGGCGGGGCTAAGTGGCCGCGTGGCCACCTGAGATAAACCACCCTTTTTCTCGCTTAAAGGCACAGCTTCAAGCTAAAAAAAAGGACGAAAGGACCAAAGGCACACATGCCCAGGCCAAAATGGGAAAAAAAGGCCTAGCTTATTATTTGGTCAGGCCAGGGTGTGACATGGGTTATTGTGGTGTGTTTTTGTCTTAGGGGTGTTGTGGGGTGTCTACGTAGTCTATGGCTGCCTGAGGCGGTTCTCAATCAGAGTCAGGTGATTATCGTTGTCTCTGATTGGGAACCATATTTAGGAAGCCATATTCTGTGAGTGTTTTCGTGGGTGATTGTTCCTGTCTTTGTGTTTGCACCAGATAGGGCTGTTTCGGTTTTCATTTAGTTAGTTTTGTAGTTTCTGTATGTATAGGTTTTCCTTCATTAAAATATATCATGAATCATCATCACGCTGCATTTTGGTCCGATCCTTGTTCTACCTCTTCGTCAGAGGAGGAGATAGAAGAGAGCCGTTACACGTTTCCTGTAGGTTTTGACCAGGTTTGCACACACTGCAGCAGGGATTTTGGCCCACACCTCCATACAGACCTTCTCCAGATCCTTCAGGCTTCGGGGCTGTCGCTGGGCAATACGGACTTTAAGCTCCCTCCAAAGATTTTCTATTGGGTTCAGGTCTGGAGACTGGCTAGGCCACTCCAGGATCTTGAGATGCTTCTTACGGAGCCACTCCTTAGTTGCCCTGGCTGTGTGTTTCGGGTTGTTGTCATGCTGGAAGACCCAGCCACGACCCATCTTCAATGCTCTTACTGAGGGAAGGAGGTTGTTGGCCAAGATCTCGCGATACATGGCCTCATCCATCCTCCCCTCAATACGGTGCAGTTGTCCTGTCCCATTTGCAGAAAAGCATCCCCAAAGAATGATGTTTCCACCTCCATGCTTCACGGTTAGAATGGTGTTCTTGGGGTTGTACTCATCCTTCTTCTTCCTCCAAACACGGCGAGTGGAGTTTAGACCAAAAAGCTCTATTTTTGTCTCATCAGACCACATTACCTTCTCCCATTCCTCCTCTGGATCATCCAGATGGTCATTGGCAAACTTCAGACAGGCCTGGACATGCGCTGACTTGAGCAAGGGGACCTTGCGTGCGCTGCAGGATTTGAATCCATGACAGCGTAGTGTGTTACTAATGGTTTTCTTTGAGACTGTGGTCCCAGCTCTCTTCAGCTCTCTGCCGTGTAGTTCTGCGCTGATCGCTCACCTTCCTCATGATCATTGTGAGATCTTGCATGGAGCCCCAAACCGAGGGAGATTGACAGTCATCTTGAACTTCTTCCATTTTCTAATAATTGCGCCAACAGTTGTTGCCTTCCCCATCAAGCTGCTTGCCTATTGTCCTGTAGCCATTCCCAGCCTTTTGCAGGTCTACAATTGTATCCCTGATGTCCTTACACCCTCTCTGGTCTTGGCCATTGTGGAGAGGTTGGAGTCTGTTTGATTGAGTGTGTGGACAGGTGTCTTTTATACAGGTAACGAGTTCAAACAGGTGCAGTTAATACAGGTAATGAATGGAGAACAGGAGGGCTTCTTAAAGAAAAACTAACATGTCTGTGAGAGCTGGAATTCTTACTGGTTGGTAGGTGATCAAATACTTATGTCATGCAATAAAATGCAAATGAATTACTTAAAAATCATACAATGTGATTTTCTGGATTTTTGTTTTAGATTCCATCTGTCACAGTTGAAGTTTACCTATGATAAAAATGACAGACCTCTACATGCTTTGTAAGTAGGAAAACCTGCAGTGGCTTCTGTCTAGCCACTCTACCATAAAGGCCTGATTGGTGGAATGCTGCAGAGATGGTTGTCCTTCTGGAAGGTTCTCCCATCTCTACAGAGGAACTCTGGAGCTCTGCAAGAGTGACCATCGGGTTCTTGGTCACCTCCCTGACCAAGGCCTTTCTCCCCCGATTGCTCAGTTTGTCCGGACGGCCAGCTCTAGGAAGAGTCTTGGTGGTTCCAAACGTCTTCCATCTAAGAATGATGGATGCCACTGTGTTCTTGGGGACCTTCAATGCTGCACATTGTTTTTGGCATCTTTCCCTAGATCTGTTCCCCGACACAATCCTGTCTCTGAGCTCTACGGACAATTCCTTCGAGCTCATGGCTTGTTTTTTCCCTAACATGCACTGTCAACTGTTGGACCTTATATTGACAGGTGTGTGCCTTTCCAAGTCATGTCCAATCAATTGAATTTACCACAGGTGAACTCCAGTCAAGTTGTAGAAACATCTCAAGGATGATCAATAGAAACAGGATGCAACTGAACTCAATTTTGAGTCTCATAGCAAATGGTCTGAATACTGATGTAAATAAGGTATCTGTTTTTAATTTTTAATAAATGTGCAAAAATGTCTATAAAGCTGTTTTTGCTTTGTCATTATGGGGTATTGGGGTATCCACATTATGGGGTATTGGGGTATCCACATTATGGGGTATTGGGGTATCCACATTATGGGGTATTGGGGTATCCACATTATGGGGTATTGGGGTATCCACATTATGGGGTATTGGGGTATCCACATTATGGGGTATTGGGGTATCCACATTATGGGGTATTGGGGTATCCACATTATGGGGTATTGTGTGTAGATTGATGAGGGGAAAACATGTATTTAATCAATTTTAGAATAAGGCTGTAACGTAACAAAAATGCATTTCAATTTAGTGTGCCTGTGTGTTTGCAATAAGAAATTGCTGCCCATAATCTATTCAAACAAAGTCCTTGCAACCTAGATGATAATAAATTGTCGATGTTTGCAGTGGTAATTCCAAAAAGAGTCCATGTAAAAATATATCCACAGGGAAAAGCCCACGCAGGATATCAAAGTTATATGCTTAGTATTTTAATGTATTTAGATCCAGCACATAAACACCCATATCCTGTAGCTTCTGCTACCTTTCTTACACATCGTATGCTAACTCTACAGACATACAGAACAACATCTGTACACCCACTGCACTGCACCTCCCTCACATTCCTTCCAGTTATCTGCTGTTGATTATGTACAACATCAAAGCCAACCTCGGGCCATAGGGCACAGTCAAACAAGCCTCGAAGAGACACACACATACGAGTATGTCTCATAATTGTCATCACCCCATTGGTGCATGTTCTGATAACAACATTAGTCATCAGCCCGTTGGTGTCGAGTTGACGTCATTAGAGCTTGACACTTTACAAGATTGTTCCACAGAACAGAACCCTGATATCCATGGTTGTGTCCCAAATGGAACCCTATTTCCTATATGGTGCACTACTTTTGGTCAGAGCCATATGGACCCTGGTCAAAGGTAGTGCACTATATAGGGAATAGGGTGTAATTTGAGACACAAAACCTGTGAGTTCTCCCGTATCTATAATGTACAGCGCTCTGAGCACTTTGAGGAGCAGGCAGTGTTATATATAATTTACCATTATTGCATTACCCCATATTAACAGATCACGCTGCTTTTTGAACTTATGGGTGAAAGTGTTCCCTTCTTTCTAAATAGAAGCATGCAGTAGATAACATTAATAAAACCATAATGAATGGGGTTTTGGCTGTTCTGCTCCTTTGTTCCACATTATGAATGCTAATTAGGCCAGAGTATTCATTTCCACTTCTCATATCAGCTGGCAAAGGCAACACCTGTTTCATTAAAAATCCATGTTGAGAAAATGTACTGGATTTAAAAACACGCACTGCAACAGGGCTTTAGTGTGAGAGTGCGATGAGACACTGAAAAGTTCTGAAGTTCCTTTAGGCAAACGTATGTTTTTTAACATTTATATTTGAAGATAAAAACACATAAATCTATGCAGTGTCAACTGTTTCCCTATTCCAGCCAGGCTGTGTGCACTGTGCAGGCTTTTGTTCGAATTTTACAGCAAGTAAGACACCTTATTTAACTAATCAACTTAGATCTTAATACGCTGAATCAGGTAGTGCTGAGCTGAAACAAAAGCCTGCAGCCCTGTACACCCAGTTGTTCTCCAGGAGCAGGAGAAGCTATGGGCAGCCTTGTTTTACAGAAACACTAAATACTGGAGAGACTGTTGTGGGGATTAAGACCCTGATTACTGTAGAAGCTGAATCAAGTGTGTTAGTGCTGGGCTGGAACAAGAGCCTGCTGTCTCGTGTCTGTTGTTGGGGGCCAGCAATGGGTTCCACATTCCACATCGCAAAGTTTGCATTTCACCACCTTCTCATTTAACTTCTCAAAGTATTACCATACAGGACATTGCTGTCGTTTACCTTTCTCTGCCATTTTTCCAACAATGTTGACGTAGTGGTGGAGAGTCGAATCCAAAATAATTTGACTCCTTGCATGTCGACTCCCGGTTTCAACTCCCGTTTCTGAGTGTCAAGATTTGATTCCGCTAGCCTAGGAATCGACTCCTCAACTCCTAAGATTCAGTATTTTTGCAACGAAGGAGACTGACTAGTTGCCGTAGCCTAGTTCCGAGAACACAAACACTCGCATATTTCATATCGAGGCTAGCGAGAGAGAGTCAGAACTATTCATTATCAAATCCAATTTTAATTAGTCACATGCGGTGAATACAACAGGTGCAATACAATACAACCTGACAGTGAAATGCTTGCTTACGAGCCCCTAAGCGACAGTGTAGTTTAAAAAAATACAGATAAGAATAAGCGATAAAAGCAACAAGTAATTAAAGAGCAGCAGTAAAAAATATATATATATATACAGGGGGGTGCTGGTACAGAGTACTACCTCACCGGTTAGTTGAGGTAGTATGTACATGTAGGTAGAGTTAGTTAAAGTGACTATGTATAGATGAAAACAGAGAGTGTCAGTGGTGTGGAGAGGGGGGGGAATGCAAATAGTCTGGGTAGCCATTTGACTAGATGTTCAAAAGTCTTTTGGCTTGGGGGTAGAAGCTGTTTAGACCTATACTTGGCGCTCCAGCACCGCTTGCCGTGCAGTAGCAGAGAGAAAAGTCTATGACTAGGGTGGCTGGAGTCTTTGATCATTTTTAGGGCCTTCCTCTGACACCGCCTTGTATAGAGTTCCTGGATGGCAGGAAGCTTGACCCCAGTGATGTACTTGGGCCGTTCGCACTACCCTCTGTAATGCCTTGCGGTCGGAGGCAGAGCAGTTGCCATACCAGGCAGTGATGCAACCAGTCACAATGCTCTCGATGGTGCAGCTGTAGCACTTTTGAGGATCTGGGGACCCATGCCAAAAAATGTTCAGTCTCCTGAGGGAGAATAGGTTTTCTCGTGCCCGTTTCATGTCGGTCATGGTGTGCTTGGACCATGTTAGTTTGTTGGTGATGTGGACACCAAGGAACTTGAAGCTCTCAACCTACTCCACTGCAGCCCCGCCGATGAGAATGGGGGCGTGCTCGGTCCTCTTTTTCCTGTAGTCCACAATCATGTCCTTTGTCTTGGTCACATTGAGGGAGAGGTTGTTGTCCTGGCACCACACGGTCAGGTCTCTGCCCTCCTCCCTATAGGCTGTCTTGTTGTTGTCGTTGATGAGGCCTACCACTGTTGTGTCATCTGCTAATTTAATGATGGTGTTGGAGTCGTGTCTGGCCATGCAGTCATGAGTGAACAGAAAGTACAGGAGGGGGCTGGTGCTTCTACACCTGCATTGCTTGCTGTTTGGGGTTTTAGGCTGGGTTTCTGTACAGCACTTTGAGATATCAGCTGATGTACGAAGGGCTATATAAATAAATTTGATTTGATTTGATTTGGCTGATCCACAGATGATGCATATGCTTATTTGAAATGGGTGTGTTTGTCTTGGACTGGAATAAAATCCTGCACATCCAGTTTCCCCTCTCGCCCTCTCTCTCTCCCAGGGCTACTTAATAAACAACAGAGGTACCATTCCCCCATCAATCAACAACTCTCCCTTTTTCCATCTCTCGCTGTCCTCTTTTCCATCTGATTTATTCCTTCTTTCACTGCTGGTCCCAGCTCATTCTCTCCCAATCGCTTTTCTCTAAATTTCTGCTGTCAGCTTCTCTCCTCTCCTCCCTTCACTGTGTGTTCTTCAATCTGAAAAACGCTTCCGTTTTACTGCTTCTGGCTCCGTCATCTCCCCCCTCTCCTTCACTCCCTCTCATCCCTAGTCTCCCCCCCTCACCGGTTTGCTTTCTTCTGAAGTGAGCAGAAGGATCATTCTCAGATCTCTAGGATTAAATTAAATACTTCCACCCAAAAGGGAATTTCTATGCTAAATCACGCCATGCATATCTTCACAATACCTTAAAGAGCCGTCTAAATTGAAATGCAATACCTGGAATTAAGCATGGAGCCTTGAGACTTTTCTGTGCATATTTTGAATAATAAGATGTGCCATCTCAAATCCCTCAAGACTGCAGCATGGCAATTTTAGCGTGTTGCCTGCCATTGGCTGCAACTCTGCATCTGAATACTCTACTTCATCTCTCCATTCAGACTATTAGGAGAGGATGAAAAATGCCAAAAAACAATGACAATTTATTATTTGAGGAGAAGTAGTCGTACCCTGTGGCTCCCAGCTTCAGAGAATCAAATTAGCTAAAACTTCTGTAGAGAAAGTGGAGAGAAAACCAGAGAGAAGGAGAGAGGGAGACAGCGAGGGGGAAATAGCTAAACATATCAAAGTTGGGGATTTCTCCACAACTCCAACACTTTATATTTTGCTTCGTTCAGCATTATGTGGATATAAAGGTTAACATAAAAGTTCATTTTCTGTCAAGGCAACCTTGGTGTTTTTTTTAACTCTCAAAGATATTGGTCCACTAAATTCTCTCTTTTGTTGTTTTGCTGACAGGCTTTACAGTTGCCCACTAGGATTTGCTTAATTAACTTTCAAGGTAGTTTACAAGTTACTCCTAAAAAAACAACAGTTGTGGAAAAATAATCTTTAGAGCTCATAGACAAATGAAGAAACTGAATGAATTATGTTAATGTTCATGTGAGTGTGTGTCCAAGCGAGTGTTTGTGTGTGTGAACATGATACTGATTGCCTGTGGTTGTTCAATAGTGGGGTATACAAAGTGTTGGGCTGTAGCCGGAACCTGACTCATTCATAGAGATCCTATTACCCATATTAGGCCTATGTGTCATTCAGTGGAATCAGCTCCCCGACTCTTAACATTCACACTGGTCTCAATAGTCTTTATGCCTTTTTCTTGTCTTCTTTGCTCTCTTTTCTTCATCAACATGTTTTCATCCCCCTCTTTAAATTAAACATCAAGGCCCCATCCTAAACTGCAAAATAGAGAGAGAGAGAGAACAAAGCGAACAAAGCCTTCAGTCTCTCCCCCCCGTTGACTGGGCCAGAGAACTGATAATGACACCTGAATTCAAAAGAAGACAGGTAATCATAGATGAATAAAGGTATTCCCTTTGTGAGAGGAAAAAAAACACAATATCATTCAACTGCAGAGATCATAGACAGAAAAACGTAAAAGTTTGACTAGAGAAACAACAACAAAAATGTTAAACTAATTGTGTGTCATTTCTCTTGAGCAGATTATGGATTCAGGCACAAACATGTTTTTGAATAGTTGTTCCTGGCAAATCCAGCACCTGAATCTACTGTAGCTAGATTCATGTGGTTCTCTTTATTTCTGGCAATAAGAACAGGACTAGTTGGAAGTGAATTACTGCTGTAGTGCCAGGCAGATGGATAAACCCAATTCAGGAGGATTCAGAAGTGCACTGATGTCTTTGGCAAATGCTGGATGAGTTATAATGGGAAAAACTCAAATATATAAATGTTTGGAGACATAGGCTACATACATATTCATCATACAGTGTCATAATACATCTGGGAAGGGCATATTAAACGTATGGGAGAGACTATAGCTTGTGAGCCTACATCCCATGACATCCAGCTCATAACTGTTTTTCCATAGATTGGATAGGCACATCAAATAGAAAGCAAGAAAGACAGAGCGAGAGGGAGGGCGAGAGATGGAGCGAGAGGGAGGGCGAGAGATGGAGCGAGAGGGAGGGCGAGAGATGGAGCGAGAGCAAGAGTGATAGAGGACAGATTGCAAAGCACTAACGCACACGCACACACACACACACACACACACACACACACACACACACAGACACAGACACAGACACACACACACACACACACATAGGTCTTTAAATTAATAATACGCATAATAAGATTGTAACATCCATATCACGTGTTTAAGCGAGGACAGGAGATTGCTCTGTAAAATGGGACATATTCTATTCCACAGCACACAGAAAATGTATGACACCACAGACAGTCTGTCAACAGGAAACCAGCTCCATTCATCCACTACCATTTTTAAATGTATGTAGTTCTGTATTATGGCATGTTTCATGTGGACCCCAGAAAGAGTAACTGCTGCATTCGCAACAGCTAATGGGGATCCTAATAAAATACCATAGAATTAAAATTATAAATCAATCTATTAGAATTATAAATCATTGTATTTCTACGTTCCCCACCACCACTGCTGGAGCGATCATGAGTGAGTTCAGCCATTACATTTTAATGATCGCATATGCTCCAGTTACAACAAAAGCTAGATGCAAACTCAACATTTGCATAACATAATTGAGCCTCTGGACCATAAAAAGAGAAAGAAAACTAATAAGTTTAATTCACTTAAAAATCTAAAAAAGATTTAACTCGGCCCTTAGAAAGAGTTGGGTTAATAGTGTTGAAAGTGGTTTTGGAAACACTGCATACATGTAGAGTAAACCCAAGGGACATGGTTTTAATTATGTGAAAAATAATGACAAATGGATTTCCCCAAACGCAATCTCAGATAAATAATAAACAGTTGAATGACAAACAGCTCTTCTCAGCCTCTCTCGCTCCCAGTCTCTAGTGAAGAGCCAATTTAGAGATGATATGCGTAAACATCCCAGAGAGCTCGCTCCAACTCCCAAACGGCCAACGTTCTGATTGGAGGGAGATTCAGAGAATAGAGAGAGTACAAGAGAGAGAGACAGTAGGGAAGGAAGAGAACCAAACGTTTCTGGGCCATAACTTCAACCATCATTGCAGCAGCCCATAGAGACAGGCAGAGTGAACCTAGAGAGCCTGAGAGTGAGATGAAGAGGAGAGTGATTGGGAACAGAGACAGGGGAAGAGAGAGAGACTGAAAATGCGTAAGAGAGCTGGAAAGAGAGAGATTACAAAAACATCTATTAAAGTGTTAATTTGTTGGAGGGATGGACCACTTCAAAGCCACTGTTTATTACAGGCCTACTAAAATGAATAAACACTCCACCAGCCTCTTCACATACTGCAGATGTAGCAGCACGATGAGCACTATAATGTGAAGAGGCCAAAATAATGCACCACACCACACGGGGCTGGGGTCTACCGGGGCGTAGGTGGGAGAATGTGGTGTGTGTGTGTGTGTGTGTGTGGGCGGGATGGGCTTCTAAGCGTGCCTCTAAATGTTCTGTGTAAAAGTGTGAGACAAACAGACCCCACAGACAGACAATGCTACCGTGTTCAATAATACATTTGGAGAGAAACAATCATTAATCAGTAAACTTTTAAGCTTCGTCTTTATTTTTTATTGTCAAAACATCCTGATATCATTAGAGCAACAAAGAGAGAGAGAACGACAGAGAGAGTGAATGGGAGAGAGAGAACGAAGGAAGGAAGGAAGCGAGGGAGAGAATCAAACATATGGGCCATAAAGTCCAAGAAAAGAGAGACAACATTTTATCATTGCCATTCATTCATTGGACACAAATACTGCTAATGGTTCTTTACATGTTGTTTTGGTGGTCAGACCGGAGTCTGTATGTACACTGTACATCATCTGAGGACATCAGGTTGTGGATGTAGCCTAGCTATACCGTATATATAAACATCACTGCATGTGACTACAGGGATAATCTAATATACAGTATAGATTCAGAGAAGTCCTGTTCCCTGATTATCAGGGATATGTCTTCAACTGAAGGCCTAGAGCCAGGGGGTTTTCTTGATTATATAACAATCCATACACAGAGAATTTAGCAAAACACTATGCAAGCGCAACGTTAACAAAGGGATTTATTTTGTGAATACATGTAACATTCGTCGTCCTCGTCTGAGGAGGAGTAGGAGAGATCGGACCAATATGCAGCGTGGTACGTGTCCATGTTCATATTTATTCAACAGAGAACACTAAACAAAATAACAACGGCGAATGAAACTAAACAGTTCTGTAAGGTGACATACACTAAACAGAAAACAACTACCCACAAATCAAGTGGGAAAACCAGGCTACCTAAATATGGTTCTCAATCAGAGACAACGATTGACAGCTGCCTCTGATTGAGAACCATACCAGGCCAAACACATAGAAAACCAAAACAACACATAGAATGCCCACCCCAACTCACGCCCTGACCAACCTAAACAAGAAACATAACAAAGGAACTAAGGTCAGGACGTGACAATACATGCACGCATGAATATTAATGTTGTCCGCAACCTTGGGTAGTGTCACAAATATTACCGAAGGTGGCTCCCCTTCTTGTTCGGGTGGCGCTCGGCGGTCGTCGTCGCCGGCGGCCTACTTACTGCCACCGATCCTTTGTTCCGTGTTCGTTTGGTTTTGTCTAATTGGTTTCACCTGTTCATTGTTTGGTTGTTAGGGTGGGGTTATTTAAGTGTCTGTGCGGGATTGTTCTTCTGTATTTGTGAGAGGTGTTAGTGTTTTGTTGGGTTTTCTCGCTGTCCTGGTATTTTACCTAAGGGTACTATATTGTTTTAATAGTTAGTGCAAGCTATTGTTAATCACTCCCTGTTCACAAGCACTTTCCCACTGCACTAAAAACTGCTATGGTGAAACCTTTTTTGAAGAAAAGTAATATAGATTCTTCAGCTCTTAGCAATTTTCGGCCAATCTATAACCTTCTATTCTTAAGCAAAATTCTGGAGTAATTGTTTTTCATACAGCTAAATTATTTTTTAAGTGAGAACTGTATTTGAGTGTACAAAACATTAGGAACACCTTCTTAATATTCAGTTTTTGCCCTCAGAACAGCCTCAGTTCGTCAGGACGATGGACTCTACAACTGGTCGAAAGGATTCCACAGGGATGCTGGCCCATGTTGACTCTAATGCTTCCCACAGTTGTGTCAAGTTGTTTACAAGTTCAGGAGAGAGACAAAGAGAACAGCCAGAGGCTGGTCATACACACACCAGCTAGACGTTCGGCCGTGGACACACACTGTTGTAAAGTGTTAATTTGTACCCACAAGCCTCCCTCCGGTCTCAGCAGAACGAGGATGTGTGACATGATGTGAGAGGGAAAGATAATGCCAGCTTTGTCTGAATGCCTGTGCTTGGAGAGAAGAGTGGATAGGAGGACAAAAAAGAGGAAGAGAAGAGAAGGAGAGGACTTAGACAGGCAGAGGCTCACCCTCAGGCTTGGTCTTGTGCCTCTGATATAAAGATCAAACAGACACACGCACACTGATAGCAGTGCTGAGCGATTCACCGACAACTATGGTCATTTTTCAGTTTTTAATTGACCGACGTCAGTTCAATTATTTGAATTCCATTTCGTTTTTTTTTTGTGAGATAAAGGCTCAGTTTCTGTGAAGATAATCAGATCAAGCCCAAACTGTTTAACCATGCAATGTAGTAGGGAGTTGTAGTTTCCAACCGGCCAATATTCTACATAGTTTAGCGCAGAAAACGTGGGAATTAACTAAAATGACCATAATCCATTGCGAACCAGCTTGTCCATTCTGTGCGGAGTAGACAGAGACCTTGTTGATGGACAGAAGAGAGAACAAGACTCCCTAAATTGTATCAGCATATCGATTGCGCAACCAGGGCTGGTAAAACCTTGGATCATTGCTATTCTAACTTCCGCGACGCATATAAGGCCCTCCCCCGCCCTCCTTTTGGAAAAGCTGACCACGACTCCATTTTGTTGCTCCCTGCCTACAGACAGAAACTAAAACAAGAAGCTCCCGCACTCAGGTCGGTTCAACGTTGGTCCGACCAATCTGATTCCACGCTTCAAGACTGCTTCGATCACGTGGACTGGGATATGTTCCGCATTGCTTCCAACACCAACATTGACGAAGACGCTGATTCGGTGAGCGAGTTCATGAGAAAGTGCATTGACGATGTTGTTCCCTTAGCAACGATGAAAACATTCCCAAACCAGAAACCGTGGATCGATGGCAGCATTCGCGTGAAACTGAAAGCGCGAACCATTGCTTTTAACCAGGGCAAGGTGACTGGAAACATGACCGAATACAAACAGTGTAGCTATTCCCTCCGCAAGGCAATCAAACAAGCTAAGCGTCAGTATAGAGACAAAGTAGAGTCACAATTCAACGGCTCAGACACATGAGGTATGTGGCAGGGTCTACAGTCAATCACGGATTACAAAAAGAAACCAGCTAAGTCACGGACCAGGATGTCTTGCTCCCAGGCAGACTAAATAACTGTTTTGCCCGCTTTGAGGACAATACAGTGCCACTGACACCACCAGCAACCAAAACCTGCGGACTCTCCTTCACTGCAGCCGTTGTGAGTAAAACATTTAAACGTGTTAACCCTCGCAGGGCTGCAGGGCCAGACAGCATCCCCAGCCGCGTACTCAGAGCATGCGCAGACCAGCTGGCTGGTGTGTTTACGGACATATTCAATCAATCCTTATCCCAGTCTGCTGTTCCCACATGCTTCAAGAGGGCCACCATTCTCCCTGTTCCCAACAAAGCTAAGGTAACTGAGCTAAACGACTACCGCCCCATAGCACTCACTTCCGTCATCATGAAGTGCTTTGAGAGACTAGTCAAGGACCATATCACCTCCACCCTACCTGACACCCTAGACCCACTCCAATTTGCTTACTGCCCAAATAGGTCCACATGACGCAATCGCAACCACACTGCACACTGCCCTAACCCATCTGGACAAGAGGAATACCTATGTGAGAATGCTTTTCATCGACTATAGCTCAGCATTTAACACCATAGTACCCTCCGAATTCGTCATTAAGCTTGAGACCCTGGGTCTCGACCCCACCCTGTGCAACTGGGTACTGGACTTCCTGACGGGCCGCCCCCAGGTGGTGAGGGTAGGTCCTCAACACTGGGGCCCCACAAGGGTGCGTTCTGAGCAATCTCCTGTACTCCCTGTTCACCCACGACTGCGTGTCCTTGCACGCCTCCAACTCAATCATCAAGTTTGCGGACGACACGACAGTAGTAGGCTTGATTACTAACAATGACGAGACGGCCTAAAGTGAGGAGGTGAGGGCCCTCGGAGTGTGGTGTCAGGAAAATAACCTCACACTCAACGTCAACAAAAGAAAGGAGATGATTGTGGACTTCAGGAAACAGCAGAGGGAGCACCCCCCTATCCACATCGATGGGACAGTAGTGGAGAGTGTTGTAAGTTTTAAGTTCGTCGGCGTACACATCACGGACAAACTGAATTGGTCTACCCACACAGACAACGTCGTGAAGAAGGTGCAGCAGCGTCTCTTCAACCTCAGGAGGCTGAAGAAAATCGGCTTGTCACCAAAAGCACTCACAAACTTCTACAGATGCACAATCGAGAGCATCCTGTCGGGCTGTATCACCGCCTGGTACGGCAACTGCTCCGCCCACAACCGTAAGGCTCTCCAGAGGGTAGTGAGGTCTGCACAACACATCACCGGGGGCAAACTACCTGCCCTCCAGGACACCTACACCACCCAATGTCACAGGAAGGCCAACAACCACCCGAGCTACTGCCTGTTCACCCCACTATCATCCAGAAGGCGAGGTCAGTACAGGTGCATCAAAGCAGGGACCGAGAGACTGAAAAACAGCTTCTATCTCAAGGCCATCAGACTGTTAAACAGCCACCACTAACATTGAGTGGCTGCTGCCAACACACTGACTCAACTCCAACCACTTTAATAATGGGAATTGATGGAAGTTGATGTAAAATATATAACTAGGCACTTTAAACAATGCTACTTAATATAATGTTTACATACCCTACATTACTCATCTCATATGTATATGCATATACTGTATTCTATATCATCTATTGCATCTTTATGTAATACATGTATCACTAGCCACTTTAACCTGCTATGCCACTTTGTTTACATACTCTACATTACTCATCTCATATGTATATACTGTACTCGATACCATCTACTGCATCTTGCCTATGCCGTTCTGTACCATCACTCATTCATATATCTTAATGTACATATTCTTTATCCCTTTACACTTGTGTGTATAAGGTAGTAGTTTTACTCGTTGGTTATTACTGCATTGTCGGAACTAGAAGCACAAGCATTTCGCTACACTCGCATTAACATCAGCTAACCATGTGTATGTGACAAATACATTTGATTTGATTTGAAAGCAGTTGCTGTGCCAGGTATCTCTACTTGAAAATACATGATCTAAGTGATTGATAGTTGGTATTCAGCAGTCATAGAGGTATGCTTTTTTTGCTTTGAAAAACTACTAAAATAGTGATTTTGTCAGACAGCATAGGCATAGAGATGAGATGGAAGGAAATAATGGTCATCAAATAAAACCAATATTTTATTAAAGTAAAGTGAATAAACAATGGTTAATAAGTGATAAGCAGAAATGGGCAGTACCTACCATCATGGAACTTGTATTAATTGTTTTATTCTGTGTTATAGCATTTAACCCACATAACACATTGTGCATTTAAAGTGGAATTGACAGAGTTTTAACTACTTTGCAGACATGAAACAGACGATCATAATTTCAGTTTTAAAAAATCCCAGTTTACGCTTCAAACCCAACTTTATAAGTTGTTTTAAAAATAGGTTCTATACTTTACAGAAATATAAACGCAACAGGTAACAATTCATGATTTTACTGAGTTACAGTGCATTCGAAAAGTATTTAGATCCCTTGACCTTTTCCACATTTTGTTATGTTGAAGCCTTATTCTAAAATGGATTCAATGATTTTTTTTCTCCTCGTCAATTTATAAACACCCAATAATGACAAAGCAAAAAAGATGGACATTTTTGCACATTTATTAAAAATTAAAAACTGCAACACAACATTTACATAAGTAGTCAGACCATTTGCTATGAGACTCAAAATTGAGCTCAGGTGCATCCTGTTTTCATTGATCATCCTTGAGATGTTTATACAACTTGATTGGAGTCCACCTGTGGTAAATTCAATTGATTGGACATGATTTGGAAAGGCACACACTTTGTCTATAGAAGGTCCCACAGTTGACAGTGCATGTCAGAGCACAAACCTAGCCATGAGGTCAAAGGAATTGTCCATAGAGCTCCGGGACAGGAGTGTGTCGAGGCAGAGATCTGGGGAAGGGCACCAAAAAATGTCTGCAGCATTGAAGGTCCCCAAGAACACAGTGGCCTCCATCATTCTTAAATGGAAAAAGTTGGAACCACCAAGACTCTTCCTAGAGCTGGCTGCCTGGCCCAACTGAGCAATCGGGGGAGAAGAGCCTTGGTCAGGGAGGTGACCATGAACCTGATGGTCACTCTGACAAAGCTTCAGAGTTCCTCTGTGGAGATGGCAGAACCTTCCAGAAGGACAACCATCTCTGTAACACTCCACCAATTAGGCCTTTATGGTAGACTGGCCAGACGGAAGCCACTCCTCAGTAAAAGGCACATGACAGCCCGCTTGGAGTTTGCCAAAAGGCACCTAAAGGACTCTCAGTCCATGAGAAACAAGATTCTCTGGTCTGATGTAACCAATATTGAACTCTTTGGCCTGAATGCCAAGCGTCCCGTCTGGAGGAAACCATCAGTATGGTGGTGGCAGTATGCTGTGTGGATGCTTTTCAGTGGCAATGACTAGGAGATTAGTCAGGATCGAGGGAAAGATGAACGGAGCAAAGTACAGAGAGATCCTTGATGAAAACCTGCTTCAGAGCGCTCAGGACCTTGAGGCGAAGGTTCACCTTCTAACAAGACCACGACCCAAAGCACACAGCCAAGACAACGCAGGATTGGCTTCGGGACAGGTCTCTAAATATCCTTGAGTGGCCCAGCCAGAGCCCAGATTTGAACCCGATTGAACGTCTCTGGAGAGACCTGAAAATAGCTGTGCAGTGATGCTTCCCATCAAACCTGACAGAGCTTGAGAGGATCTGCAGTGAAGAATGGGAGAAACTCCCCAGATACAGGTGTGCCAAGATCATACCTAAGAAGACTCAGGTGCTTCAATAAAGTACTGAGTAAAGGGACTGAATACTTACAGTATATTATACATTTGCTAAAATGTATACAAACCTGTTTTTGCTTCGTCACTATGGGGTTTTGTGTGTAGATTGATGAGGGGAAAAAAACTATTCAATTAATTTTAGAATAAGGTTGTAACGTAAACATTTTTGGAAAAATTCAAGGGGTCTGAATACTTTTCGAATACACTGTAAGAAAATCCGTCAATTTAAATATATTCATTAGGCCCTGTCGTGTCTTTGGCTATGCCGGATTAAGTGATATGACATGCTATTCTATAAAATCCTTTCTCTGTAATTAATATGACCTGATTAAGCTAATCATGTAAATGTAATTAACTAGAAAGTCGGTGCACCACAAAATAATATTTATAGAGCAGTTATCTTCCGAATAAACTCTTAAAGACCTAGTAAAATTTTACATCAAGTCAATATTAATCGTCACCTTATTTAAGTCTCATCTGAAAGTTGTAAATTCTTGGTTATCTTCACGAACCCTGGCTAACAAGTTGAATCAGCAATACAAAATTGGGTTTAATTATTTATTTACTAAATACTTACTAATTCATCACACAGAATTACATATACACAGAATGAATCATACCTTGATTACAAATGATGTCATAAAGGAAAACGTCCCTAGCGGACGGAACAGATATGACAGCTGGTTACCCAAAGAAAAGGGGGCTGGATTTGAGTGAAAGAGCGGGAAGACTGAAGAACAAAGGGAGAAGCGATGTCTCTATCGGGCCGTAGGCAGCTACTCTATCATAAATACAGAATCGTATGTATTCTAAATTACCGCCCATTTGGAAAAGGAAAATGCAATAAATATTTACTCTGAGCTGCGGTAGGTTGGTCGTAGATGCTGGTTGTGTTGGCCAACAGTGATCTTCCTGTCCTCGGAAGAATGTCTCTGGTGGTAAATTGCTTTTGTTGTAGTAACGTTGTTGTGTGGTAGACGGGATACTCTGTGTGTCCTTTCCTAGCCCACGTTTACAGCGGCCGCTGTTAACTCAACGGCTAGGAGGTATCACTTTTGTAGCGAATAAGAGTTCAAAGTTAATACCATTCTTAACCAAAGCTAGCGCTGATGTTGGCTTCGTTCTGTAGTTATTATCTGAACCCTTCTGACATCGGATTGTCATCCTAATGTACCCGGAACAGCAAGTTATATTGTCGTCAAGGCTTTATATAGGAAGGGAGAGGAGGGCGTGTTTCATAGTTTATAACCAATGTCTCTTCATGTGGGCGGGCCACTGAGTCGGGCCTAATTCACTCCTAAAAACCCAATTCTCATATTTTAGAAGCTAAAATCACATCTCATCCCCTCACAAATAATTTAATATTTAAATTGCACAACAATTCCATGTGAATCTGATAACTATAATGTCTAGACTTTCCATTGTACCGTTTATGTCATCCTATCATTGATGAGAATGTCTCAGATGACAACCGAACTGACATCATATTCATGAAGTACCAATGCATATGTTCAACTGGTTGGATTACCAAAATATGGTCCCCTCACCTTCTGATGTTCCCAGAATCTCTATGTTAACCAAGGGATTTACAATAGTCACATCAGTAGGGTAGAGAGAGGAAAAAAGGGGGAGAGGTATTTATGACTGTCATAAACCTACCCCCAGGCCAACGTCATGACAGCCCTAATCTATGGATTTCACATGACTGGGCATAGAACCACCCACTTTGGAGTAAGCCCCACACACTGCGGAGCCAGTCCCAGCCAATCAGATTTCATTTTTCCCCACAAAAAGGCTCCAGTCCTGTCGATGTTATTAAAGGGGGCCTGTTCTGCCCTCCTTTACCTATAGTCCTCGATCAGCTCCTCTGTCTTGCTCACATTGAGAGGTTGAGTCAACAGTTGAGTCATCTACTTCATGAAATTACAACCTGATGCTCTTGCATTGGTCAATTCAACTTCAATTGCGCTGCTTCGTGTGTCCTGTTTACAGCTTGACAATTAATAACCAAAAAACAAAACCTGCATTGAAACGCCATTTTAAAGAGAAACATGTAGGCCTATAACAGCAACATTAGCCTAGTTTGGCTACTAAAATGTAATAGCTACATTTTGAGTGCACCATACAGCAATGCTGCATTCAACTGCATAAGTGATCCATGATGTGCAAAAACAATCAAGACATGTTTAAGTGTTACAACAACCTATAGCTACGTTTTTGTTATTTGGATTTATTAACTACTTTTTGATTAGGGTCGCAGCATATTATGCACATCTGCAAGCATAGCAGCAAAGGCTAGACAAATGGTATTTATCTATTTTGTTTTAATATGTTGAAATGCTATATACAGCATCCTTCTGTGGCAACTTTGATTTGCTGTGGGAGAAACCAGCCATTTTTAAAAGAGAGAGGATTCACCATAACCACAGGGGTTCAGGATTATTTTCAGCAACACGGCAAACTGTTTTAGAGATTGACTGACAGACAGGGTCTGGTAGTGCTCCAGTTCTCCCTGTCAGAATAAGCAACAGAGGTCTTGGAAAGCATATCTACTCCTGTAGAAATGACACTATGGTTATAGTGAGTAATCAAATGTATGTTCCTTTAACCCTGCCTTCTAGTGAGGTTATACAGTCTGTCATTTACCATTCTGATAGATTGGAGACTGTCAGAAAACATGGTTGTAACGTTAATAATTTGGTTGCTTATTATATTGGTTACCTCAAAGCAGATACCCAGGGGCTTTTAAATGTTAGAGCAATCACTAGTAAAAAAAACATTTATTGTGGATGATCTCATTACTGAGTGCAAAGTTGATTGTATGTTTCTCACTGAAACACAGCTGTCATCAGACTTGAAGCCTCCCCCAGACTACAGCTTTTCAAACTCTATCAGAAAAGGGAAAAAGGGTGGGGGGACAGCCTCTATTTGTACTAATGCTCTCAGCTGTAAGGACATTTTTTTGGCGACTCAGTCTTTTGAGCATCATGCTATACTGTTTAGATATCAGCCACCAGTGCTGGCCATAATCCTATATAGGCTACCAAAACACTGCCCCGATTTCTTTACTGATTTCTGTGAACTGTTGTCCTTGAGAACTATGATAAAAGCATTGTGTTGAGTGATTTTAATATTCACGTTGACAAAGGGACTGACTCCGAGGCCATTGAATTTATTAATCTTTTGAGCTCTATGAGCCCATAGCACTTTTGAGCCCATAGCACAGGGTAATACTGAACACATTACTAAGAAACGCTATCTTACCTCGAAAGTTGCTACAGATTTTACTGAGTGTATGAACAATACCCCACCACCTACAGTATATTCGGAAAGTATTCAGACCACTTGACTTTTTCGACATTTGTTACGTTACAGCCTTATTCTAAAATTGACGCACAATACCCCATAATGACAAAGTACTTTGCTCCGTCCATCTTGCCCTCAATCCTGACTAGTCTCCCAGTCCCGGCCCCTGAAAAACATCCCCACAGCATGATGCTGCCACCACCATGCTTCAAGGTAGGGATGGTGCCAGGTTTTTTCCAGACGTGACGCTTGGCATTCAGGCCAAAGAGTTCAACCTTGGTTTCATCAGACCAGCGAATCTTGTTTATTATGGTCGGAAAGTCCTTTAGGTGCCTACTGGCAAACCCCAGGTTGGCTGTCATGTGCCTTTTTACTGAGGAGTGGAATCCGTCTGGCCATTCTACCATAAAGGCCTGATTGGTGAAATGCTGCAGAGATGGTTGTCCTTCTGGAAGGTTCTCCCATCTCCACAGAGGAACTCTGTAGCTCTGTCGGAGTGACCATTGGGTTCTTGGTCACCTCCCGATTGCTCAGTTTGGCTGGGAGGCCTGCCAGAGATCCTTCTTTAGTTTTTTATCTTATGTTTGTTATTTATTCATTTTGTCCTGTGAAGCACATTGCATTGCATTCCATGTCTGAAATGTGCTGTATGAATAAAACTTGATTTGAGAAGTGGACATTATATTTTACATTTTTTATTTTTTCAAATAAAATAAACTGCCAGATTGGGTCGCACTTGCACGTAAAATATGTCTGGCCCACGAATTCGTTGTGTTTTTTCAATATGGTTCGCACACTGATGGAGTTTGACGCCCCTGGGCTTGTGTATCTATTTATGTAGCTAGCTATTTATTTAGCAAACTAAAAACAAGGAGCCTGTTAGCTAGATAGCTAGCTAGCTAGATTCTAGGAGGATGTCATGTCATTGGAGGGTGCTGCAGGTGTCATTTGGTTAGCTAGCAAGAAATGTTAATCACTTTGCTAGCAAGCTAGCTATGCTGAACTTGAACAACTGTTATCCACAGTTAGCATATCTCTTAGTTGTCAATCAAATGTATTTGGCATCAATCAAATGGGCAGACAGGCAGGCAAGTTCCCATTCAGTTGTGGGTTGGGACAAACATGCATTAGAAGGCAAGCTGCAGAAGGATGAGCAGGCTACTATTCCCCTTCGTTTATCAGTGCAATTTTGACAGCGTTAAATTTGAGTTAATGAAGGAAAACTCAAAAAGGGAATTGTTGGAGTTAACTAAATCAGAGGACCGCCCCTGGGCCCAGTTAGGGTCAGGCGTCCTGGGACAGCCCTTTCTGCAATTCCGAATAAAACCCAACTTTGAGAAATGATCACCAGACCATGTTTTTCTCCATTAGGGGAGGACAAAGGTTGTAGACCATCGCTGAATCTTTTAACCATACCACGTGGTTACACTCTTAGACTGTGGATACCGACAGAATAAGAACAAGTCTTTGATATGAATTACTAGTCTGCTGCTAGGAATTCGGTAACATTGAACGCGAAGAACGACAACCGCCGAAACATTCATTCTATAACAAATGAATGAATGTAACTTTGAACTATCCCCTCTAACCAAGACAGAGAGAGAGAGAAAGGACAAAACTCTCCAAAAGAAACAAAAGTAAATAATTAATTAATTTGAAGACTAATTGATCAGATAAAATATCTGAAAAGTTATTTTAGGAAATGATAACTTTGTAATCTGAATATTTTTCCTTGGTGCCCCGACTTCCTTGTTAATTACAGTTACGTGATTAATCAGTTGATCGCGTAATACTAATTACAGAGAATCTTTGATAAAAACTATAAGTCTTCAATTTAATGATAGTAAAGACATGACAGTACTATGGTGTTAAATGCTGAGCTGTCGTCGATGAACAGCATTCTTACATAGGTATTCCTCTTGTCCAGGTGGGTTACGGCAGTGTACAGTGTGATTGGAATTGCGTCGTCTGTGGACCTATTGGGGCGGTAAGAAAATTGGAGTGGGTCTAGGGTTTCAGGTAGGGTGGGGGTGATATGATCATTGACTAGTCTTGATCATTGACTAGTCTTGATGATGACGGAAGTGAGTCGTTTATCTCAGTTACCTTAGCTTTCTTGGGAACAGGAACAATGGTGGCCCTCTTGAAGCATGTGGGAACAGCAGACTGGGATAGGGATTGATTGAATATGTCTGTAAACACACCAGCCAGCTGGTCTGCGCATTCTCTGAGGATGCGGCTGGGGATGCCGTCTGGGCCGGCAGCCTTGCGAGGGTGTAACATGTGTAATTATTTTACACACGTTTGCCGTGGGTTTGGTAGTGGGCCGTATCGGTGTCACTATATTGTCCTCAAAGCGAGCAAAGAAGGTGTTTCGTTTGTCTGGGAGCAAGACATCGGGGTCCGCAACGGGGCTGGTTTTCTTTTTATAGTCAATGATTGACTGTAGACCCTGCCACATACCTCTCGTGTCTGAGCCGTTGAATTGTCTCTATACTGATGCTTATCTTGTTAAATTGCCTTGCGGGGGGAATAGCTACACTTTTGCGCGAATGCTGCCATCAATCCATGGTTTCTGGTTGGGGAAGGTTTTAATAGTCGCTGTGGGTACAACATCACCGATGCACTTCCCAATAAACTCGCTCACCGAATCAGCGTATACATCAATGTTGTTGTTCGACGCCATCCGGAACATATACCAGTCCACGTGATTGAAGCAATTTTGAAGCGTGGAATCAGATTGGTCGGACCCGCTTTGAACAGATCTGAGCACAGGCGTTTCCTGTTTTAGTTTCTGTCTATAAGCTGGGAGCAACACAATGGAGTCGTAGTCAGATTTGTCCAGCCCTGACTGCGCCCCTGCCCAGTCATGTGAAATCCATAGATTAGGGCCTAATGAATACATTTAAATTGACTGATTTCCTTATATGACTGAAATTAACGCACGTTGTGTTTTATATTTTGTTCAGAATATTTTTTCAAAAGTATACAATTTAGACATAGCTGTGAGATGACGGGCGCATGGGCCTCCAAAGCTCGTGGGCCCCCCATCTTACAGACAGCAGAAGCATCACCACACTAGCATTTCCCTGGGTTACCATTAAACTACACTGGGATGATCTGGGCCTGCTCTGGCCTCGACAACAAGACTACACCTCTGGAGGGACAGAGAGAGATTGCGGCAAAGCATCACTATGTGTGAGTTGTGAGAGGGTAAAATTGTGTGTGTGTGTGTGTGTGTGTGTGTGTGTGTGTGTGTGTGTGTGTGTGTGTGTGTGTGTGTGTGTGTGTGTGTGTGTGTGTGTGTGTGTGTTAGAGAGAGACTGGATTTGAGTGCTATTTAATGCTCCTATGGAAAAAGTTATAACTCACAATCGGACCCCTGAATCCCAAGAGAGCGAGTGTCTGTGTTCGTGTGTGCTTAGGCATATATGTGTGTGTGTAAGAGAGAGAGAGAGCGAGACAGTTGAACTCAGCTAGGCGAACTGAACGAGTGTGCTCGCATACTCCATTAAAAGTCCTTCACTTGAACATTTTGAAAAAAAGCGGCAATAGTACTGTTTGTCCATTTTAAGACGCCATAGCAAGTATAATCTAAGAAATCTGTTTTTACGAAGAAGATCTTAGTTGCACAATTTTACATGAACTAAGATGCAGTATTTCTCAATGAAAAAATGTGCATGACTTTTTGAAGAATCCCTACTGTTGACCAATCACTGACAAGGGGACGTAGACTTCGGGCACTTCGGGCACACACACAAATGTGTGTGCCCGAACAGCCCCCAAAACTCACTGACTTCCAAAACTAACAAAAATGTCAGCATAATATGCACTAACTCCTCCGAACTGTTTCGGCTGGGAAGCACGCGGACATCTTAATGCTCCCATGGAAAAGGTTACAACTCACAAACGGACCCCTGAATCCCAAGAGAGGGAGTGTGTGTGTGTGTGTCTGTGTGTGTCTGTGTGTGTCTGTGTGTGTGCGTTTGTTCGTTTGTGTGCATGTGTGCATGTATATCAAAATCTTACACATGAGAGACTAAACACTGTCACACTCAGACTGCATTCATAAAGACACAACCTCTGTCCACCAGCCACTATATACAGTTGATGTGATGTGCATGTTGATGTTTCATCTGCTCACACACACACACAGTTCTCTAGCTGACGATACTTAGAATTCACAGGATGTTTTCCAGTGAGCAGAAAAATACTCCCTGGATTGATGATGACAGCGTGTATGCTGTTGCTATGGTCAAAAGTAACATAGCAACTAAATTAGTTATTCCATGCATGTTTCCATGTTCCAGGACCCCATGTTCCAGGACCCCATTTTCCAGGACCCCATGTTCCAGGACCCCTGACCAAGACATGAAGACCCCCACAAACACACATGCATGTACTAAAAGACCACCACAGAGATCACCCATAAAAACACAAACGCAGAGAACACACACACACACACGGTAGGCTATATCACAAAAACGTTGAAGACAATTTTAACATGCAGCTGAAACTTGTTAACCCATATAATCGACTCCTCCAAGTGCACATCAGTTAAGTTCAAACCACATTCAGTTTATCGCATTTCACCAGTTCCAATTCAAGTTTCAAGTTCAAGTATGCATGTGTGTGCGCGTGTTCAGAGAGAGAAAGTAAAAGAGGCAATGACATTACCTTTATCCGGTCACACACTTCAGGGTAGAAACCAACCAGGTTTATCCCAAACAAGATTTCTGAAATGTAGCCTTGTTCACTATAAAAATGAAAAAGCTATGCCAGAAGATGTTTCAATTAATATCAGGCAAACAGTGAATGTCCTTCATTCCTTACTTATGGTAGTACCGCATATCCAAACACTTTGACATGGGGGCAGAGTAGGTACTTTTCTACAAGCTTCTGTGTGTGTGTGTGTGTGTGTGTGTGTGTGTGTGTGTGTGTGTGTGTGTGTGTGTGTGTGTGTGTGTGTGTGTGTGTGTGCGCACTTGTGCTTTCACACACGTGTGTATGACTGTGTATGCATCTGTCCTCGTGCTCCTAGACCTTAGTGCTGCTTTTAATACCATCGATCACCACATTCTTTTGGAGAGATTGGAAACCCAAATTGGTCTACACGGACAAGTTCTGGCCTGGTTTAGATCTTATCTGTCGGAAAGATATCAGTTTGTCTCTGTGAATGGTTTGTCCTCTGACAAATCAACTGTAAATTTCGGTGTTCCTCAAGGTTCCGTTTTAGCACCATTATTGTTTTCACTATATATTTTACCTCTTGGTGATGTCATTCGAAAATATAATGTTAACTTTCACTGCTATGCGGATTACACACAGCTGTACATTTCAATGAAACATGGTGAAGTCACAAAATTGCCCTTGCTAGAAGCATGTGTGTCAGACATAAGGAAGTGGATGACTGGAAACTTTCTACTTTTAAACTCGAACAAAACAGAGATGCTTGTTCTAGGTCCCAAGAATCAAAGGGATCTTCTGTTGAATCTGACAATCAATCTTAATGGTTGTACAGTCGTCTCATATAAAACTGTGAAGGACCTCGGCGTTACTCTGGACCCTTTCTTTTGAAGAACATATCAAGACTGTTTCAAGGACAGTTTTTTTCCATCTACGTAACATTGCAAAAATCAGAAACTTTCTGTCCAAAAATAATGCAGAAAAATTAATCATGCTTTTGTCACTTCTAGGTTAGACTACTGCAATGCTCTACTTTCCGGGTACCCGGATAAAGCACTAAATAAACTTCAGTTAGTTAAAATTTGATCATATTACTCCAGTGCTAGCCTCCCTACACTGGCTTCCTGTCAAGGTAAGGGCTGATTTCAAGGTTTTACTGCTAACCTACAAAGCATTACATGGGCTTGCTCCTACCTATCTCTCTGATTTGGTCCTGCCGTACATACCTACACGTACGCTATGGTCACAAGACGCAGGCCTCCTAATTGTCCCTAGAATTTCTAAGCAAACAGCTGGAGGCAGGACTTTCTCCTATAGAGCTCCCTTTTTATGGAATGGTCTGCCTATCCATGTGAGAGACGCAAACTCGGTCTCAACCTTTAAGTCTTTACTGAAGACTCATCTCTTCAGTGGTCATATGATTGAGAGTAGTCTGGCCCAGGAGTGTGAAGGTGAACAGAAAGGCTCTGGAGCAATGAACCGCCCTTGCTGTCTCTGCCTGGCCGGTTCCCCTCTTTCCACTGGGATTCTCTGACTCTAACCCTATTACAGGGGCTGAGTCACTGGCTTACTGGGGCTCTTTCATACTGTCCCTAGGAGTGGTGCGTCACTTGAGTGGGTTGAGTCACTGATGTGATCTTCCTGTCTGGGTTGGCGCCCCCCCTTGGGTTGTGCCGTGGCGGAGATCTTTGTGGGCTATACTCAGCCTTGTCTCAGGATGGTAAGTTGGTGGTTGAAGATATCCCTCTAGTGGTGTGGGGGCTGTGCTTTGGCAAAGTGGGTGGGGTTATATCCTTCCTGTTTGGCCCTGTCCGGGGGTGTCATTGGATGGGGCCACAGTGTCTCCTGACCCCTCCTGTCTCAGCCTCCAGTATTTATGCTGCAGTAATTTGTGTCGGGGGGCTAGGGTCAGTTTGTTATATCTGGAGTACTTCTCCTGTCCTATCTGGTGTCCTGTGTGAATTTAAGTATGCTCTCTCTAATTCTCTCTTTCTTTCTCTCTCTCGGAGGACCTGAGCCCTAGGACCATGCCTCAGGACTACCTGACATGATGACTCCTTGCTGTCCCCAGTCCACCTGGCCGTGCTGCTGCTCCAGTTTCAACTGTTCTGCCTGTGATTATTATTATTTGACCATGCTGGTCATTTATGAACATTTGAACATCTTGGCCATGTTCTGTTATAATCTCCACCCGGCACAGCCAGAAGAGGACTGGCCACCCCACATAGCCTGGTTCCTCTCTAGGTTTCTTCCTAGGTTTTGGCCTTTCTAGGGAGTTTTTCCTAACCTGCATTGCTTGCTGTTTGGGGTTTTAGGCTGGGTTTCTGTACAGCACTTTGAGATATCAGCTGATGTACGAAGGGCTATATAAAAACATTTGATTTGATTTGATTTGACTGTGTGTGTGTGTGATCACAGACAAGGCACCATGGATAAGAGGAAAAGCATGAGAGCACTAAAGAGAATTACAGCCCATCCTCCCAGTGCATGTGGAGGAAATCTAGCGTTTCAGTCCCCTTTAGGGGAGACTCTAATGAGGTAGAAAAACAATTCCACTTTCCCTCTTCAGCATGCAAGACTCTGACCACCTGGCAACATGGTACCTCACACTGTGACCATGTGTGTTTGTGAAAGAGAGAGAGAGAGCGCAAGCTGACATTCCCACACTGCTCTAAAGCATGTCTGAATGTGTGTACAACGTGCTGTGAAGTAAAGGATTCAATTTGCTTCCACAGAAGCAGCGTGCATATGAGGGGAGGAGAGGAGGAGAGAGGACAGGGGGTAGAGGGGATGAGAGGAGAGACTCCATTTCTTTCTCAGTTCTCTGTCATCTGGTGCATGATTGGGTATTCAAGGCCACACAGGCCCAATCAGGGGTAATGGGGTAGGCGTGAGTGGAGGGTTAGGGAAGGGGGGTACTACTGAGTCAGAGCAAATTTGGTTCCAGAGTGAATCCTTCCATATCTATCTATGACGCACAGACACCCACACATGGACACACACAATCACAAGCTTACGCTCTCATTCACACACACAAGCACATGCAGGGCAATGCAAATCTCCATATCATATCTCTGTTTCACCAGAACCAGGGTTTTTGCAGGGTATATCTCACACAAACAGGCACACACACACACTCACACACATGAAAGGCAGGTCTCTGGCATGATTACATGATGTAAGCACTACTTGTCTGTCAGTGGCTGTAATAAGATGACACCTCAGATCCTGTTAAAGCTTAAATATATTAAATTACGCCTTGATACAACCTCTCATCCTCAGCCTCCAGGCTTCCAATCAGTCTTCAAAGTCCTTCTCCCTGCATCTCTCTCTGTTAGTGTAACCTGAAACCACAGCAGGGGAAAAAAGTATTTTGTATATTTTGTCTCTTTTTCTGGCATTTGTAGCTTGTTCTTTTGAAAATATCCACCACCAATGACTCACACAATCGCTAATAACCAGGTTGAATGACCATGAGTATAGTGGAATGAATTCAAAGGCAACAATGAATTCAAAGGCTTGTAGTTGCCTTTCTAGCCTAAATGATGTATGTTTAGTCAGAGTTTTCCCTGACTAGTTGCTACACTGTACACTCAGAAGTGAGACCAATATACAGCACATGAATCATAGACAATCTTCATGAATATGTTAATATGAATAATATAATTGCCTATAGAGGGCTGCAGTTACAATCATTCCAATGAGTGTTCCTCTCTAGAGCATCAAAGGGCTACAGGTTACAGAGCCAGTTACTGCAAACGTATTATGACAAACCTCCCCGATGTGTTTGTGTGTGTACAGTAATTACTAGCCTAGGGCATGTACCTAATGAGGCAGGCTCTCAACCCAATGCTGCTTTATTGATCCAGAGGAAAGCAGAGGGAGATTCTACAGTAAAGATACACTGATCTCTACTAGTCTACAGGGCTGGATCTGTTTAGCAACTTAATACCATACTGAGAAATATTCACAACCCTACCAGGTCTCTGGTCATTTAATGCACATTATCGATTCACAGGGGGGAGTGGACAGTGGTTTGTTTGGATAATGGCTGCATGCCATAAGGCCGAGGTCAATTAGAATTGTGTGTGTGTATGAATAAAATGTCATAGTCTGGCTTGGAGCGGGAGAGGGAATAGACACTTTGTCAGGAAACACTTTAGAGTTAAGTTAGGAAACACGTCTTATCCAGAGTGACTTACATTCAATTGAGGAAATTAAGACAACCACATATCACAGGCATTCCAAGTAAAGCCTTTCTTAAAAAAGCAGCTATATCAGTGACAGTAAGACAAGACAACCTATAGGTACAGTAGCTAAAGAATATGAATTTACATTCACAGACTTATGGGGATGTATGAAATTACAGTACGCCTAATACCCCTCTGTATTACATTACAGCCAACATGGAGCAGGATAAGGAGGGTATGCTAGTACATTATAGTATGGTGCAGGATACTTAACCCAGCTCACTGAATCAATGCAGTGGGGAGCTGCTGTCAAGAGGGGGGGCACTACAATGTTTTGCTACCAAAAGGCTAGGGCCAGCTCTGACTGCATATGTGGTTACGGATGTGGGTATGTAGACACGAGAGCCACTGCGACCCCTCATGACGAGTTCAGATTTTTTGTGACCTCCACCCCCATCAAAGTTGCCCATCCCTGATCTACGACAATGTATGAGAGAGTCTACAGACAGACAGACAGATGAATTCTCTGGTGGCCATTTAAGCAGTCTGCAAATACTGATCTCTCTCTGGCAGCAATTAAAGTCCCCTTCAGGAAGCAGAGGCTCAATTTATGGTCCATTTATGCCAAGCTATGCACATCGCAGCCCTACATCACACAAGCCTGGCTGACTCTTATTTAAACACATTTACAGATGACATATTTCTCTTCTTCCTATGCTCAGGCAGAAACATACATCAGCAAAGACTTGAGGCAGAGGGTGTGTGTGTGGTTATTTATATGAGGCTGTGTACAAAATCAAATACCAATTCCCTGCCCCAGGCCTACTCAATACAGTCAGTCTTTCTTATCAATTTTACTGTGAGAATTCTAGCCAACAGATCGAAGCTGGAACAGTGTCTCATTTCTCTGTGTATTTTTATTCAGTGTAATGCCTGAATGCTTTTCTTAAATTCTTGCAATCCCCCCTGACAGCAGAGAGATAAACATTTTTTTGTTTGTTAATTTCCTGCAAATTTACACATTTTGCCATGGGGCGTAGAGAACATGTTCTAGTCTTAAAGCATGTTTTCTGCAAATCTACACATTTTGCCATGGGGCATAGAGAACATGTTCTAGTCTTAAAGCATGTTTTCTGCAAATCTACACATTTTGCCATGGGGCATAGAGAACATGTTCTAGTCTTAAAGCATGTTTTCTGCAAATCTACACATTTTGCCATGGGGCATAGAGAACATGTTCTAGTCTTAAAGCATGTTTTCTGCAAATCTACACATTTTGCCATGGGGCGTAGAGATGATTTTGCAATTCTATAACTTATTTAATGCAATTTTACAAATTTTGCAATGAAGCACAGAGAAATATTTGCCATTTTACAGCACCATTTCTGCAATTCTACACATGTTGCCATGGGGTGGATATATATGTTTACCATTTTTAATAGGATATCTGAGTGAGAGTGACTAACAAAATAGTCACTCTCATATGAGACATATGAGAAACATGAGAAAAACTGCTGATGCAAAACCAAATTTCGAAATTGCACCTTGTGTATTCTACTATTCTAACTTAACAGTAAACTGAGACACCAACTGGGGAGGCCTTGTCTTACATGGTCTCTCCATCTGTATGTGGAATCACAACCGTATAAGCCAACTTGGTGAGATATTTTGAAATGTTCCATTTACAGCAGCCTACGACATGTCATAACCACTGCTCTCAGTGTGCTTTCATGTTGGTGGTCCAATCTACTGTATTCTGTTTCTATGCTAGTAGAACCCCCACAGTTTCCTAGAATTGAGCTGAGCCTTGGAGAGAGAAAGAGAGAGCGAGAAAGAGAGAGAGAGAGCGAGTGTCACGCCCTGACCATAGAGAGCCTTTTATTCTCTATGTTGGTTAGGTCGGGGTGTGACTAGGGTGGGTAGTCTAGTTTTTTCTTTTCTATGTTGGCCTGGTATAGTTCCCAATCAGAGGCAGCTGTCTATCGTTGTCTCTGATTGGGGATCATATTTAGGCAGTGTTTTCCAACCTGTTGTTTGTGGGATCTTGATTTTGTATTGTTGCTTTTAGCCCCACAAAGCTGTACATTTAGTTTGTTACGCTTTCTTGTTTTGTGCCGGTTATCATTAAAATGATTAACCTACCCCACGCTGCATCTTGGTCTGACCATCCTTCCAACAACGATCGTTACAGCAAGAGAGAGAGGAGAAAGAGACATAGAAATAGAGAGCAAAAGTGAGAAAAAGAGGGAGAGAGAGAAGAGGGAGCGAGAAAGCGAGAAAGATAGAAAGAGGGGGGAGGGAGAGAAAGAGAGAGCGAGTAACCCCTCTTTTTTTACCTGTGTCTGCACTGTTAGATTGGCTTAATCCTCTCCCAGCATGAAGCAGCATTCCCCTAACACTCTACTCTCAAGGCGTATGTGTGTGTCTACACTTTAGCTCAGAGACAATGCATTCAGCTCAACCTTTGTGTTTGTAGTTTTACTTACTTTAAGAAAATAAGGACAGTTCGAAAATCCCCTGCCTTCATCTCCTAAGCCTGTCCTTTTTCATGGCCTATAAACCCAGGAAAAGGTTGTTCTCAGACTCAAAACATTTGTCAGACTTTTGCTCTCAATGCAACTTCTGTCAGTAAAGCTTACATACCTACACAGAGAGATATACATGGTGACATTACAGACTAGTACACTACTCAACTCTATTGACAACTACTGTTTGAGAAAAACTCCACTTAAATATTCGTCAGTCCCTTCCTTAATCACTGATTAAGCCTGATCTAGGATATAATTCCACATAATATGTGTGGTAGAGAAGCAGATTATTAAACCACACAAAATAAGCCACTCATATCCAATCATATCCTTCTATATCATGCTTCATTAGTGATTCATCCAAGGATAGGAGGAAAGAAAGATACATGAGCGAATAAGTGAGTGAGTGAAGATTGAAGAAGTGGAAGAAAACAGCTCATAGCTTTAACCATTCCAGTCATGTGATGTCATCAGATCAGTGATAACTAAGAACGGTAAGAGGAAAGTATTTGAAAAGGGCAAGAGTGAGGGAAACTTTGTGAGGAGAAGAAGATTGGACGAGAGGAGGGTGTGAGGGAAAGAGGGATTGGAGAAAAAAGATTATCCTCTTCAAGTTGAGTGCATCTGTCCTCTAGCAGAGCTTGAAATGAACTTTTTAGCCACTTGTCCTTTGGACAAGTAGGACTGATTTTTTATTTGTCCAAAAGTCAATTGCTATCTTTTTTACCAAAGAGAATCAGACAAAAATGTTGGCCACACTCTGCCTGTTGGCTTCTATGGATATTCAAGCCTGTACCAAAATACAACACTGCCCCTTTAAGGCTCTCCTGGAGGATGGTTGGCCTAGCCTAATGACTTACGGTAGCTACATACTTTAATCTAAGACTGCCATCATTGAAGTCATTTGTGGTGACACTGATGAGGGGCATTGTACTAAACATCGTTGTTAACCACTCAAGGTATCGGAGAGGTACAGATCCAGACTCATTGTGGAGAAGATACTAACGTCCGTGGGCATAGCGTAGCGTTTGCCCGGAGCTTCGGTAACCAGGCAATGGTTGGCCACTCTTTGATTTGCATTTACACAGGCAGCCCAATTCTAATATTTTTTTCCCACTAATTGGTCTTTGACCAATCACATCAGATCTTTTCACATCAGATATTTTTCAGAGTTGATGTCACGTGTGCTCCCTCTCTGGCCTCTAGGTCACTAGGCTGCTCGTTATGGCGCACACCTGTCACCATCGTTACATGCACCTCTGCACGTCATTCCTCACCTGGACTCCATCACCTCCTTGATTACCTGCCCTATATATGTCACTCCCTTTGGTTCCTTCCCCAGGCGTTATTGTTTCGCATTCCTGTCTGTGCATTGTTCGGGATTCTTTTTTTGTATTATGTTTAATTTACTTATTAAAACACTCACTCCCTGAACTTGCTTCACGACTGTAACGACAGATTTCCTCTTCTTCGTCTGAAGAGGTGTAGCAAGGATCGGACCAATACGCAGCGTGGTAAGTGTCCATGTTTAAAAGACTAAACATGACACAAATACAAAATAATGAAGTGAAATGGAAATGAAACAGTCCCGTGTGGCACAAACACTGACACAGGAAACAAACATCCACAAACCAACAGTGAAACCCAGGCTACCTAAGTATGATTCTCAATCAGAGACAACTAACGACACCTGCCTCTGATTGAGAACCATACTAGGCCGAAACAGAAACCAAACATAGAAACACAAACATAGACTGCCCACCCCAACTCACGCCCTGACCATACTAAATGAAGACAAAACAAAGGAAATAAAGGTCAGAACGTGACAACGACTCTCAGCGCACATTGTTACAGCTGATCTGATTGGTCAAATAACCAATTAGTGAAAAAAAGATTAGAATTGGCCTGCTTGTGTAAATGCGGCCTTGGTGGCCAATAAAATATTGCATCAATTACAACCAAACCTTTTTATGTCTTTAGAAAATAATTCCCTCCAGGGCTCGAAATTAAGGGTGTACAGTCATCCCTGGGATGCACATGAACATTTTTTTTAAAGCAATGAGACTGATGCAACATATCAGAAGACCATTTATCTTAAAATGTTGATCAAGTTTTATTATTTTATATTACAAACTCAACAATGTGCACATGGCTGTAGGCTATACAGTGCCTTGCGAAAGTATTCGGCCCCCTTGAACTTTGCGACCTTTTGCCACATTTCAGGCTTCAAACATAAAGATATAAAACTGTATTTTTTTGTGAAGAATCAACAACAAGTGGGACACAATCATGAAGTGGAACGACATTTATTGGATATTTCTAACTTTTTTAACAAATCAAAAACTGAAAAATTGGGCGTGCAAAATTATTCAGCCCCTTTACTTTCAGTTCAGCAAACTCTCTCCAGAAGTTCAGTGAGGATCTCTGAATGATCCAATGTTGACCTAAATGACTAATGATGATAAATACAATCCACCTGTGTGTAATCAAGTCTCCGTATAAATGCACCTGCACTGTGATAGTCTCAGAGGTCCGTTAAAAGCGCAGAGAGCATCATGAAGAACAAGGAACACACCAGGCAGGTCCGAGATACTGTTGTGAAGAAGTTTAAAGCCGGATTTGGATACAAAAAGATTTCCCAAGCTTTAAACATCCCAAGGAGCACTGTGCAAGCGATAATATTGAAATGGAAGGAGTATCAGACCACTGCAAATCTACCAAGACCTGGCCGTCCCTCTAAACTTTTAGCTCATACAATTAGAAGACTGATCAGAGATGCAGCCAAGAGGCCCATGATCACTCTGGATGAACTGCAGAGATCTACAGCTGAGGTGGGAGACTCTGTCCATAGGACAACAATCAGTCGTATATTGCACAAATCTGGCCTTTATGGAAGAGTGGCAAGAAGAAAGACATTTCTTAAAGATATCCATAAAAAGTGTTGTTTAAAGTTTGCCACAAGCCACCTGGGAGACACACCAAACATGTGGAAGAAGGTGCTCTGGTCAGATGAAACCAAAATGGAACTTTTTGGCAACAATGCAAAACGTTATGTTTGGCATAAAAGCAACACAGCTCATCACCCTGAACACCCCCCATCCCCACTGTCAAACATGGTGGTGGCAGCATCATGGTTTGGGCCTGCTTTTCTTCAGCAGGGACAGGGAAGATGGTTAAAATTGATGGGAAGATGGATGGAGCCAAATACAGGACCATTCTGGAAGAAAACCTGATGGAGTCTGCAAAAGACCTGAGACTGGGACGGAGATTTGTCTTCCAACAAGACAATGATCCAAAACATAAAGCAAAATCTACAATGGAATGGTTCAAAAATAAACATATCCAGGTGTTAGAATGGCCAAGTCAAAGTCTAGACCTGAATCCAATCGAGAATCTGTGGAAAGAACTGAAAACTGCTGTTCACAAATGCTCTCCATCCAACCTCACTGAGCTCGAGCTGTTTTGCAAGGAGGAATGGGAAAAAATGTCAGTCTCTCGATGTACAAAACTGATAGAGACATACCCCAAGCGACTTACAGCTGTAATCGCAGCAAAAGGTGGCGCTACAAAGTATTAACTTAAGGGGGCTGAATAATTTTGCACGCCCAATTTTTCAGTTTTTGATTTGTTAAAAAAGTTTGAAATATCCAATAAATGTCGTTCCACTTCATGATTGTGTCCCACTTGTTGTTGATTTTTCACAAAAAAATATAGTTTTATATCTTTATGTTTGAAGCCTGAAATGTGGCAAAAGGTCGCAAAGTTCAAGGGGGCCGAATACTTTCGCAAGGCACTGTATGTGAATGTTCCATAATGCAATTAGTAAGACAACACCATTCTCAAAAGAGCACCGCACATGCAAACGGTTTCATGTGACATATTACAATATCTGTCAGAAATTAAGAAAGAGGGAGAAAAAGAAAGATGCATCAACTAGCATGGGATACCTTTGAAAACAAATAGAACATGACTAAAATGCTGATTTCAATGGCGTATTAAGTGTTTATAAAATAATTCCCTCAACATTTCTATGGTCGTATTTAAGCTAGGATACTTTGAAACAAGGTAAGACATGCTTCATAAAATGACAAAATGTCCAAGTTTTTAACAATTAAGTTTATGGTTAAATAGAAAAAAAATGCTCACCTCCTCTGCTCAGATTCAAGGTGGGTGATGTGGATGCGCAACACTGTTCTAAACTCTCTGGTCTTGTGATCATTTGATCTGAATGAACCGTGCCTCGAGTAGGCCTATGTAGACATAATCAAGCTTTTAGACATTGATGCATATCACCTACACTTTGACATGTAGGCTTTTTTATTTATGTACATGAACAATAGATTTGAATATTATCCAATTCTGATCTGAGTAATTGATATTGTAATGTGTGCAATTTTCTTTACTTAAACCTATTTTTAAAAATCTATATATTTTTTTACTTGTCCCGGACAAGAGGACAAGTGTTAATGTTGAGCCCTGCCTCTATGTTCAACACAGTGTTAATGACGGGGGAAAACCACTCATTACCTCCAGAAAGTAATACATTTGTCATCTTAACCTGAAGGTTCCATCATCTTCCATTCAAAATAAAAAAGCAGGTACTTGCATTTTATTTTGAATGTAACGTGATGTGATGGAACGATGGTGGTGTAAATTCACTTATTTTGTGTTGAATCTCAAAAGACCTGGCTATTCATACGATAATTCATGGTGCAAATTTTTTTCCTTCACAATTTCCACCAGAGCCTGTCCAGGGGGGAGAGACGAGATGGGGAGGAGAGATAATACAGAAGAAGTAAACTTCTATAATTACATTATTCTTCATAAATAATAGACGTTCTCTCATGGGACTAAGAGATGTGAGTCCCAAATCTAATATTCCTGCTCTGGTCAGTGTTTCTCTTCAGTCCTGTCATAAACTAGTAGCATATTATTGTTCTGTCCTCTACACCATCTGGGTCCCTTTATAAACGCAAACATAATGGAGAGATGGAATTAAATGGAGTGTTCCCTCGCTATAAGACCGGTACATCCAAACATCACACCTCGGGACAGGTACAGGACGGCAACAACAACTGCCCAAGTTACACCAGGAACGCACAATCCCTCCATCATTGATAAGACTGTCCGCAATAGGCTGAGAGAGGCTGGACTGAGGGCTTGTAGGCCTGTAGTAAGGCAGGTCCTCACCAGACATCACCGGCAACAACGTCACCTATGGGCACAAACCCACCGTCGCTGGACCAGACAGGACTGGCAAAAAGTGCTCTGCACTGACAAGTCGCGTTTTTTTCTCACCAGGGTTGATGGTCAGATTCGCGTTTATTGTCGAAGTAATGAGCGTTAAACCAAGGCCTGTACTCTGGAGCAGGATCGATTTGGAGGTGGAGGGTCTGTCATGTTCTGAGGCGGTGTGTCACAGCATCATTGGACTGAGCTTGTTGTCATTGCAGGCAATCTCAACGCTGTGTGTTACAGGGAGGACATCCTCCTCCCTCATGTGGTTCCCTTCCTGCAGGCTCATCCTGACATGACCATCCAGCATGACAATGCCACCAGCCATACTGCTCTTTCTTTGCATGATTTCCTGCAAGACAGGAATGACAGTGTTCTGCCATGGCCAGCGAGGAGCCTGGATCTCAATCTCATTGAGCACGTCTGGAACCTGTTGGGTCGGAGGGCTAGGGCCATTCCCCTCAGAAATGTCAGTGAACTTGCAAGTGCCTTGGTGGAAGAGTGGGGTAGCAAAAACTGGCAAATCTGGTGCAGTCCATGAGGAGGAGATGCACTGCAGTACCTAATGCAGTGCATCTCCTCCTCATGGACTGCACCAGATTTGGTGACCACACTGTTACTTTTGATTTTGACCCCCCCTTTGTTCAAGGACACATTATTCCATTTCTGTTAGTCACATGTCTGCGGAACTTGTTCAGGTTATGTCTCAGTTGTTGAATCTTATGTTCTTACAAATATTTACACGTTAAGTTTGCTGAAAATAAACGCAGTTGACAGTGAGAGGACTTTTTTTTTGCTGAGTTAAAATATATTTTTTTATTGAAATAATAATTGTCTCCTTCAAATTTAGCTTTCATCAAAGAATCCGCCATTTGCTGCAATTGCAGCCCATTGGCATTCTAGTTGTCAAATTGTTGAGGTAATCTGAAGAGATTTCACCCCATGCTTCCCGAAGCACCTCCCACAAATTGGATTGGCAAGCTGCTCCCACAACAGCTCAATAGGGATGAGATCCGGTGACTGTGCTGGCCACTCCATTATAGACAGAATACCAGCTGACTGCGTCTTCCCTAAATAGTTATTGCATAGTTTGGAGCTGTGCTTTGGTGCATTGTCCTGTTGTAGGAGGAAATTGACTCCAATTAAGCGCCATCCACAGGGTATTGTATGGGGTTGCAAAATGGAGTGATAGCCTTCCCTCTTCAAGATCACTTTTACCCTGTACAAAGCTCCCACTTTACCACCACCAAAGCACCCCCAGACTATCACATAGCCGACAGATGGCGTCAAGCACTCCTCCAGCATCTTTTCATTTTTTTCTGCGTCTCATGAATGTTCTTCTTCATGATCCAAACTCCTCAAACTTATATATTTTATCCTCCCAGGGATGACTGTACACCCTTAATTTCGAGCCCTGGAGGGAATTATTTTCTAAAGACATAAAAAGTATTTATTTGGTTGTAATTGATTGATGCAATAATTTTCTGTCGGTAACACTTTTTTCCTATCTTCCTCTGTCCAGTGTCTGTGTTCTTTTGCCCATCTTAATCTTTTATTTTTATTGGCCAGTAGGCCAGCATCCTGGAGTCGCCTCTTCACTGCTGAGGTTGAGACTGGTGTTTTGCGGGTACTATTTAATGAAGCTGCCGGTTGAGGACTTGTAAGGCGTCTGTTTCTCAAACGAGACACTCTAATGTACTTGTCCTCTTGCTCAGTTGTGCACCGGGGCCTCCCACTCCTTTTTCTATTCTGGTTAGAGCCAGTTTGCGCTGTTCTGTGAAGGGAGTAGTGCACAGCGTTGTACGAGATCTTCAGTTTCTTGGTAATTTCTTGCATGAAATAGCCTTAATTTCTCAGAGCAAGAATAGACTGACGAGTTTCAGAAGAAAGAACTTTGTTTCTGGTCATTTTCAGCCTGTAATCGAACCCACAAATGCTTATGCTCCAGATAGTCAACTAGTCTAAAGAAGGCCAGTTTTATTTCTTCTTTAATCAGAACAACAGCTGTGCTAAGATATTTGCAAAAGGGTTTTTAATTAGCCTTTTAAAATTGGAATTGGAATTTAAACTTGAATTAGCTAACACAACGTGCCATTGGAACACAGTAGTGATGGTTGCTGATAATTGTCCTCTGTACGACAATGGAGATATTCCATTAAAAATCAGTCGTTTCCAGCTACAATAGTCATTTACAACATTAATTGTCTACACTGTATTTCTGATCAATTTGATGTTATTTTAATGTACAAAAACAAGGACATTTCTAAGTGACCCCTTTTGAACGAGAGAGAGAGAGAGAGAGAGAGAGAGAGAGAGAGAGAGACTTGTGTGCAACCAAAGTACCATGTGCTGTTTTGATTCAAAGATGTAGGCTAGCCTTCCGGCAACCAATGTTCTTTTTAAAGTGACAAAAACATAAATCCTGATTATAATTCTAATGTACCATCCCGATTCCCTACATCAGAAGATACATTACACAATCCACTGTTCCTGGTACACAGCCATCCTACAGGGCACAAAAGAGGTCCACAGTGGCCTGCAGCCCTATGGCATTTAAGAATTCCTCCACAAGCAGGATATTATGCTGCCATTGAAAAAATATACAGTGGGGCAAAAAAGTATTTAGTCAGCCACCAATTGTGCAAGTTCTCCCACTTAAAAAGATGAGAGGCCTGTAATTTTCATCATAGGTACACTTAAACTATGACAGACAATATGAGAAAAAAAATCCGGAAAATCACATGGTAGGACTTTTAATGAATTTATTTACAAATTATGGTGGAAAATAAGTAGCTCCTATTAAAAACACGCTGAGGAGAGCCAAAGGAGAGTGTTGGGGGGACATTGATTGTCTTATAATTGTTGCTATTGTAAATAAAAAATGGATCACGGAAAATAACCGGTGGTAGTTGAAATGCATTGAGCCTCACAACAAACACGACGGACCAGCATTAGCCTATACTACTACTAAATGTTGTGGATGTTGTTCTTTTTACTTTTCTCAATGTCACAGAGAGAAAAGGGAGATAAAGGGCAATAATCAGACAGTCAAGGCTTTACAACTCTGATCTGTCACAATCCCATCTTTGTCTGGCGTCAGAGCGATAAGGAGAGGAAGCCACTATAAAGACTGATAGGAGAAAAGAGAAAAAGGAATGATAGAAGGGGGATCTATGAAGAATGCTGATACTGATAGTGTCTGTCTGTCAGCCAACACAAATAGACATCTGCAGGGCTCTACTCTGCCCTTTTTCAGAGGGTGAACATGTGCCCCTAAGCTTTAAAAAAATGTAGGCGTACACAAGGAAACGTAGGAACACAATTTAAAATATTTGAGGTAAAAAATATATTTTTTTAGGCACACTGTTGCTCCTAATTTAAAATGATAGGTTGCACAGCAAAATATTGAGGCGCAGTTAAATGGTAGCACTGTAGAGCCCTGGGGCCTCAATTATCAATCATGCATAGGCAGAAATCTGTGCATAAATCATGTGTGGGATAATTTCCACTCAAAGTGAGATTTATTCATATGAACTTTTGCTTGAGTGTGCGTAAATTTACGCACAACCATGACCATGCGTATGCACAGTGTCAAGTGGTGGAATAAGGGAACTGCTTGTCAAATGTAGAATAGGGAAAATACACGCCAGTTTATTAGTTACACCACCCCTTTCAAGAAAATAGTTTGCTCCTACAGAAAGTGAGTCATGTGGCCTTGGCTTGCTATAAAAAGCAGGCAGACAGGCATAGAGGCATTCAGTTACTGTTATACTGAATGTTAGAATAGGCAAAATGAGTGACCTAAGAAACTTTGAGCGCTGTATGATTATCGGTGGCAGGCACTCCAGATCTAGTATCTCAGAAACGGAGGCCCTCCTGGGCATTTCACGCACGACCACGTCTAGGGTTTCCCGAGAATAGTGTGACAAACAAAAAAACATCCAGTCAGCGGCAGTCCTGTGGGGGAAAACAGCTTTTTGATGAGCGAGGTTGAAAGATAATGGCAAAAATTGTGCAAGCTAATAAGCGGGCCACAAACAGACAAATAACAGTGTAGTACAACAGTGGTGTGCAGAACGGAATTTCGGAATGCACAACGTGTTGATCCTTGTCATGGATGGGCTATCACAGCAGAAGACCACACAGGGTTCCAATACTATCATCTAAAAACAAGAGGAAACGGTAAAATACATGTATTTATGGATGAAATTATATTGTAAATTGGAATTGTAGAGTTATGTCTTTCATGGAGTTATCAGAATTGTACGGAATTGTCTGCTCAATCCAAGAGTACAACCAATTGATTACAGCATTACCCCAAAAATGGAGGAGGCAGGTGGCAGTGGGAGGAGGAAAGGAACTGGTCTGTCTGCCCAATATAGAGGATCAAAACTGGCACAGGAATAAAAAATAGCATAAATAGGAAAGTAAAACAGTTTAATTTGAGGACCAGGATGTTGACAGCTGTGCCATACAGATTGTAAAATAGTTGGGAAGAGATTGTTGATTGGAGATGAGATATAAATATATATGTATGAGAGAGAGAGAGAGAGAGAGAAAGAGAGAGAGAGAGAGAGAAAGAGAGAGAGAGAGAGAGAGAGAGAGAGAGAGAGAGAGAGAGGAGAGAGAGAGAGAGAGAGAGAGAGAGAGAGAGAGAGAGAGAGAGAGAGAGAGAGAGAGAGAGAGAGAGAGAGAGAGAGAGAGAGAGAGAGAGAGAGAGAGAGAGAGAGAGAGAGAGAGAGAGAGAGATTTTTGATTTAAGTGGATATAAATATACATATAAAATGACGCAAGATTCAAGACTTTGTGCATTTCTGCAAAAATTATCAAAAATAATTCTTGCCACCAACAAAATGTTGAGTATTTGGGGCATACAATCATTGAAGCTCTGCAGATTTTGCTGTGTGGATATAAAATCAATAGACCATTTATTTTGGTATTGCAGTCAGGTAGCCTTTTTCTGGTCTCAGGTTCAGAAATGGCTGAAAATGCATAACATTGATCTAAAATTTACCCTAGAACTAGTACTAATATACTAATACTCTTTGTTAAAGCACTTATCTTCAACTCGCAATCTGTGGATTCTATTCAATTAGATATATTGAAATTGGATGTTAAACATCACAGCATAGTTGAAAGATATGTGGTGTGTAGAAATCCAAAGAGGGTGGCCAGCAGAGATAGGTGGGATGGTCTGAGGGAAGCTGAGGGTTGGGATGTGGAATTGGAGACAGGTGGGAGTGGAGTTGCTGGCCAGAGGATAGAACGAGGGTCAAAGATAAAAATACAAAAAATCAAGTCAAAATAAAACAGAACAAAAAGTAAGTGTGAATGACACTGAGGGGCAGTGTTTTTACAGCTAATGCTGATTTGCCTGAGGCTGATGCCTGATGCAGGTGTACACATGCATATACACACAATCTCCTTCAAATGCACACGAGCGCATACATGGACACACACACATGTAAATAGTGCCATACATGCACTCAAACATATTCAGTTGGCTGTTAGGATTTTTGTTGTCATTGATGTCTTTTGTTTTTTGCATTGTTGTTTTCTGTTTTCCTTTGTCTTTTTTGTCTTTTGTTCATTTTAATGGTTATTGGGGGGGTCTGGGAGGGTGGGGAATGGAATTATTATTTGTATTTTTTTCAAATCTTATTTTCTCGGGGGGGGGCATTGGCTGATGGATTGCTGGTTCGTGTCTCTGTTTTTGACCTTGTGGGAGATCTGTCGACATGCCCTTGAGCAGGGTGTTGACCCTGGTTGCTTCTGTGTGTCGCTCTGGATGGGAATCTGTTAGATGACTAATATGAAGTTGAGTGGCTTCACTGCAAGTATATTGTATATTTTAAATATTCAATTTATTTTATTTTATTTTAAATGGAATGTTTTCGACTTGGAGAATCAATGCCCCGGAAGACTTCAGGCTGCTCTGGAGGCCAAATGGGGTCCAACCCAGTACTAGATGTGTGTACCTAATAAACTGGCCAGTGAATGTATATGTTGGAAATTTGTGAAATTGTGGTAGAATAATAAAATTATTTGTCAGTTTCATTGTATCCCATTATGAATTCATGTTACATATCTTGGCATGCTATATAATTTGTGCATTTGTTATGATAATAATCCATATAAGGTACAATCATTTGTTATGATAATAATCCATATAAGGTACAATCATTTGTTATGATAATAATCCATATAAGGTACAATCATTTGTTATGATAATAATCCATATAAGGTACAATCATTTGTTATGATAATAATCCATATGAGGTACAATCATTTGTTATGATAATAATCCATATAAGGTACAATCGTTTGTTATGATAATAATCCATATAAGGTACAATCATTTGTTAAATTAAAGATGCGTATGAAAGTGAAACCATTGTTGAAATACTATATAAAACTGAGATAATGATAAATTAAATGAGAGTTGGCTGATCTTACTCTGTTTGAAGATTTGGAACACAAACTTGCGCCGTTGTATTTCATGGTAAGGCATTGTATATTCCCCAATGTGGGATGCTTGCCAGCAAAGCCACTGCACAACACAACACTAAACAATACATTCATTGCGCTATAACGGTGACAAACAGCGCCCACAAACTGTTAAGGCCTGTCCCAACAGCAGAGTCCCAACAGCAGTCCCAACACCTTACCAATTCTACACCTGGCTATCAGCGGAGCCTTGTCTGGCAGAGAAACAGCTCATTCAGCCGCATTTACTGCCTTTAAAAAAACATAGCTAATATGGCTGACTTGCTTAAAACCTGACAAAGATGTTGGTTCCCAATTGGAGATCAGCCCTCCCACCGTCAGCTGGAACGGTGGCGCACGGAATGCAAAAATATTCTTAGAAATATTTAACCTCCACACATTAACAAGTCCAATAGCTCAAATGAAAGATAAACAACTTGTTTATCTAGCCAGCAAGTCAGATTTCTAAAATGTTTTACGGCGAAAACATAGCACATATTTATGTCAAACCACCACCGAAGACACACCGAAGACACAGCTAATTTCCATAGCCAAATTGAACAAAATATGCAATCACCAAACGCAGGATTAAAAGAAAAATAATTTCACTAACCTTTTGAAATCTTCATCAGATGACAGTAATATAACATGTTACACAGTACATTTATGTTTTTTTCAATAATATGCTATAAATATCCATAATTCTCTGTTTACAATGATGCCATGTTAAAAAAATGCTACTCAAATGTCCGGAGAAATGACGATGGCTTCTGCAGATGCCGTCAGCTAACATGGAATACACAACATAAACTTTGACTAAATATGCATGTTCTACATATATATAGAAAGATACACTTCTTCTAAATGCAATCGCTGTGTTACATTAATTTTTAACGTTACAGATTTCGTTCACTAGGCTATAATCTGAGTCGGCGCTCAGGAATTAGCATTTTGGCTCCTCTATCTCGGAGTCCACAGAAACCCAAATTTAACACAGAAATATTCCCTTACCTTTGCTGTTCTTCCATCAGAAGACCTGGAAGGGTTTATACTTACCAAAAACAGCTTTAGTTTTGAAGTCTGTGTCTTTCGGTTATCAAACACGACATATTTTGGTTGAAATGCAGCCAAAAAGTAAAGTGGGTGCGCACCAAAACGTCGAAATTACATATTATATGTCGACTAAACTTGTCAAACTATGTTCAGAACACAGCGTTAGCATGTTATATAGCTTCACAGCAATTCTCAGGAAGAAAGACACCACCGGAGCAGAACGCGCATGAGAGTAACCTGTTTTCTCGCGTGACCGAAAGGTTTCGGACCGCCAAAAGTCTCGTGAGCACATGATTCACACAATGAGAAGCCCCATTGAAAGCGGACATCGCGCTGAAGGCATAGAAACTGTTCCCAGGACTGTAGGTGCTTGGGAAGGGTGGGGGCGATGACGTCAAAGTTGGGCCAACTTTTATGATGACAAGAGAGAGTTTGGGAGAATGAGTGCCCTGAGAGTTCTGCTTAATTTAAACGGTTTTAGAAGCTTTAGAGTGTTTTCTATTCAATGATAATTTTTAATTGCATATATTAGCAATTTTTGACAGATTTTTTTTCTGTTTACTATGGGCACGCAATCACCCCAAAGGGGGCAGCAATCAGCCCTATCCTTAACAGGTTTTAAACAAATGTGGTTTTTCTACTGACAATTTAAATGTACAAACTATGGCATGAGAGGACGACAAGCGGATAAGTGGCAACCCGTCATTTCAAATAAGACATTAATGAGCGAGCTAGGATGGACGTAGTCAATATAACTATTTGTTCAGCACTTTTGACATGTACTAACAGTTTACTACACAACATACACTTAGTATGACTTTCTTAGCTACAGTATACATATCTCCCTGGCATATTACATCATTTATGCAGCAGCATACAATACAATTTTTGACTCACCTTGTTGTGCTTTGCTCACTTGAACAGGAAAGCGGTATTCATGGGCAAATTTTGTCATCAAACTTTGTCATCATAGTCTTTCATTCTCTGGATTTATGGTGCTTTCAAGACAACTGGGAACAAAAAAAAAGTTGAATCATGGTGACATCAGTGATCTTCTGGTCGTAGCTCTTTGAAAGAGGCCCGAGTTCCGAATGTACAATTCCGAGCTGGATGAAAGTTCAAAAAGTATTTTCCCAGTTGTAGCTCATTTTTCCAGAGTTCCCAGTTGTCTTAAAGTCACTAAAGTCATATTTTGCATTTCCGAGTTAACAGTTGTTTTGAGCGCGGCACTATTCAAGCTTCATTGACAGCATGGCCAATATTGAATGTTCATAATTTTAACTAGGAAAAGAGACCCTTAATCTTAGACTTGGGACCACACAGCCACTCCTCTGAATAGCAGGCTAATGATTGCTTTGCAATGCTTGAAGTTAGCCACTAATTCCTTTCAAACTACTCATTGTTGAGTGGTTTGTGTAATGTTTATGTCCAATGGCCGATGAGCATCGATAGGTTTTATCTATAATTTCTCTTCATTATTTCTCTTCATATGAAAATAATTATAAATGATTTGCCAGTAGATTGTGGACTTGATTCATGATGATCACTGCTAGCTAAGATTTTGAAAGTATGATGTTGACATGATCAGTCCAATTAAAGCTACTTTAGATATGTCATTTCTTCTGTGGAAAACGACATTGAGCCTTGGATAGGCACTTCTAATGTAACTCTATGGCAGCACCCATGGGGTTCTTGAATTTTATAGCTCTAGCCTTAGACTTGCCGGTGACGTAGTGCCCCCATGAGTAACAGAATACTGAGCAAATCAGGGCAAAATGCTCCGTATTCTCTGCTGGCTTGCCCCACCACCACCACAGAAAGCGTGAGGCTAGGCTGAAACACCTACATTTTGGAGCTGCCTTACTCAAGAAACCATGTTTGCATGTGGCTTTATTTACTCAATTATATATTAATTTTTTACATTGTCTGCAAACTGATTTGTGACACGTATTAATGCCAAAATAACATGAAAAAATTTAGCTCAACCCCACCTACCCTGAATGATGGGTCGCCACTGGAAACATCTCAAGGATCAATGGAAACAGGATGCACCTGAGCTCAATTTCGAGTCCCATAGCAAAGGGTCTGACTACTTATGTAAATGTAATATTTCAGTTTTTTTTATTTATAGATTTGCAAAAATGTCTAAAAACCTATTTTCGGTTTGTCATTGTGGGGTTTTGTGTGTAGATTGCAGGGTAGCCTAGTGGTTAGAGCGTTGGACTAGTAACCGAAAGGTTGCAAGTTCATTTCCCTGAGCTGACAAGGTACAAATCTGTCGGTTTGCCCCTGAACAGGCAAACCCACTGTTCCTAGGCTGTCATTGAAAATAAGAATTTGTTCTTAACTGACTTGCCTAGTTAAATAAAGGTACAAATAAATCATTTAATACATTTTAGAATAAGGCTGTAACGTAACAATATGTGGAAAAAAATCAAGTGGTCTGAATACTTTCCGAACGCACTGTATATCGATGTGCGCCCGATCCTACCCCTCATCTCTGATTCTCCGCTGGGCTCGCAATATCAATATTGCGTCTATAGGCTATTCAATGTGGTCTCAATCATATTATCCATGGCCTACAGTATAGGCTACGAAGTGCATGCTCGGAGAAGAACAGAGCAAAGTTATATTTCTAAGATAGCTGCTGGGATGGTGTAAATAAAACAAGGCTGCATTAATTACCGCAATGGATATTCCAACCCTGAGCCACGGCATGCTCTGCTCTTGCTGATCAAAAATGTTTTTGTGTGCTGCTTAAAACTTCTTATGGCTGGGGGGCAGTATTGAGTAGCTTGGATGAATAAGTTGCCCAGAGTAAACGGCCCGCTCCTCAGTCTCAGTTGCTAATATATGCATATTATTATTAGTATTATAGAAAACACTCTAAAGTTTCTAAAACTGTTTGATTGATGTCTGTGAGTATAACAGAACTCATATGGCAGGCAAAATCCTGGCGAGAAATCAAAACAGGAAGTGAGAAATCTGAGCTTCGTATGTATTCACCAAAGTTCCCAATGAAATCCCCTTGAGATAGGAATGATGTTGCACTTCCTAGGGGTTCCACTAGATGTCAACCATCTATAGAAATGTGAATGAGACTTCTACTGTGTTGTGGGACTGAATGAGAGCAGAATCTATCAGGTGACTGGCAGTCAGCCATTTTCTGATCATGCTCATTTCTCATGGTATCCACTTGCGTTCGATTGCCCATCAAGACACAAAGGAATACTCCGGTTGGAACTTTATTGAAGCTATATGTTAAAAACATCCTAATGATTGATTCTGTACTTAGTTTGAAATGTTTCTTCGACCTGTAATATAACTTTTTGAAGTTTTTGTCCGACGTAACGCTGACCAGAATGAGCGTTTGGATACCAAACGGAGGTATTTGGACATAAATAACGGACATTATCGAACAAAACAAACATTTATTGTGGACCTGGGATTCCTGGAATGCTTTCTGATGAAGATCCTCAAAGGTAAGGGAATATTTATCATGTAATTTGTTGTTTATGTTGACGCCAACACGACGGCTATTGTGACTAATTCTTCTGAGCGCCGTCTCAGATTATTGCATGGTTTGCTTATTCCGTAAATTTAAAAAATATCAGACACAGCGGTTGCATTATTTTATTTTATTTTTATTTTACCTTTATTTAACCAGGTAGGCAAGTTGAGAACAAGTTCTCATTTACAATTGCGACCTGGCCAAGATAAAGCAAAGCAGTTCGACAGATACAAGTAAATACAATATAGCAAGTAAAACACTGGAATGGTAGTTTTGCAATGGAAGAATGTGCAAAGTAGAAATAAAAATAATGGGGTGCAAAGGCGCAAAATAAATAAATAAATAAAAATTAAATACAGTTGGGAAAGAGGTAGTTGTTTGGGATAAATTATAGGTGGGCTATGTACAGGTGCAGTAATCTGTGAGCTGCTCTGACAGTTGGTGCTTAAAGCTAGTGAGGGAGATAAGTGTTTCCAGTTTCAGAGATTTTTGTAGTTCGTTCCAGTCATTGGCAGCAGAGAACTGGAAGGAGAGGCGGCCAAAGAAAGAATTGGTTTTGGGGGTGACTAGAGAGATATACCTGCTGGAGCGTGTGCTACAGGTGGGAGATGCTATGGTGATCAGCGAGCTGAGATAAGGGGGGACTTTACCTAGCAGGGTCTTGTAGATGACATGGAGCCAGTGGGTTTGGCGACGAGTATGAAGCGAGGGCCAGCCAACGAGAGCGTACAGGTCGCAATGGTGGGTAGTATATGGGGCTTTGGTAATAAAACGGATTGCACTGTGATAGACTGCATCCAATTTGTTGAGTAGGGTATTGGAGGCTATTTTGTAAATGACATCGCCAAAGTCGAGGATTGGTAGGATGGTCAGTTTTACAAGGGTATGTTTGGCAGCATGAGTGAAGGATGCTTTGTTGCGAAATAGGAAGCCAATTCTAGATTTAACTTTGGATTGGAGATGTTTGATATGGGTCTGGAAGGAGAGTTTACAGTCTAACCAGACACCTAAGTATTTGTAGTTGTCCACGTATTCTAAGTCAGAGCCGTCCAGAGTAGTGATGTCCGACAGGCGGGTAGGTGCAGGTAGCGATCGGTTGAAGAGCATGCATTTAGTTTGACTTGTATTTAAGAGCAATTGGAGGCCACGGAAGGAGAGTTGTATGGCATTGAAGCTTGCCTGGAGGGTTGTTAACACAGTGTCCAAAGAAGGGCCGGAAGTATACAGAATGGTGTCGTCTGCGTAGAGGTGGATCAGGGACTCACCAGCAGCAAGAGCGACCTCATTGATGTATACAGAGAAGAGAGTCGGTCCAAGAATTGAACCCTGTGGCACCCCCATAGAGACTGCCAGAGGTCCGGACAGCAGACCCTCCGATTTGACACACTGAACTCTATCAGAGAAGTAGTTGGTGAACCAGGCGAGGCAATCATTTGAGAAACCAAGGCTCTCGAGTCTGCCGATGAGGATGTGGTGATTGACAGAGTCGAAAGCCTTGGCCAGATCAATGAATACGGCTGCACAGTAATGTTTCTTATCGATGGCGGTTAAGATATCGTTTAGGACCTTGAGCGTGGCTGAGGTGCACCCATGACCAGCTCTGAAACCAGATTGCATAGCAGAGAAGGTATGGTGAGATTCGAAATGGTCGGTAATCTGTTTGTTGACTTGGCTTTCGAAGACCTTAGAAAGGCACGGTAGGATAGATATAGGTCTGTAGCAGTTTGGGTCAAGAGTGTCCCCCCCTTTGAAGAGGGGGATGACCGCAGCTGCTTTCCAATCTTTGGGAATCTCAGACGACACGAAAGAGAGGTTGAACAGGCTAGTAATAGGGGTGGCAACAATTTCGGCAGATAATTTTAGAAAGAAAGGGTCCAGATTGTCTAGCCCGGCTGATTTGTAGGGGTCCAGATTTTGCAGCTCTTTCAGAACATCAGCTGAATGGATTTGGGAGAAGGAGAAATGGGGAAGGCTTGGGCGAGTTGCTGTTGGGGGTGCAGTGCTGTTGTCCGGGGTAGGAGTAGCCAGGTGGAAAGCATGGCCAGCCGTAGAAAAATGCTTATTGAAATTCTCAATTATGGTGGATTTATCAGTGGTGACAGTGTTTCCTATCTTCAGTGCAGTGGGCAGCTGGGAGGAGGTGTTCTTATTCTCCATGGACTTTACAGTGTCCCAGAACTTTTTTGAGTTAGTGTTGCAGGAAGCAAATTTCTGCTTGAAAAAGCTAGCCTTGGCTTTTCTAACTGCCTGTGTATAATGGTTTCTAGCTTCCCTGAACAGCTGCATATCACGGGGGCTGTTCGATGCTAATGCAGAACGCCATAGGATGTTTTTGTGTTGGTTAAGGGCAGTCAGGTCTGGGGAGAACCAAGGGCTATATCTGTTCCTGGTTCTAAATTGGGGCATGTTTATTTAAGATGGTTAGGAAGGCATTTAAAAAAAATAACCAGGCATCCTCTACTGACGGGATGAGATCAATATCCTTCCAGGATACCCCGGCCAGGTCGATTAGAAAGGCCTGCTCGCAGAAGTGTTTCAGGGAGCGTTTTACAGTGATGAGTGGAGGTCGTTTGACCGCTGACCCATTACGGATGCAGGCAATGAGGCAGTGATCGCTGAGATCTTGGTTGAAGACAGCAGAGGTGTATTTAGAGGGGAAGTTGGTTAGGACACTGTGGTGGGATTAACAACAAGACTACCTTTAAAACGGTATAAGATACATGTATGTTTGAGGAGTTTTAATTATGAGATTTTTTATGTTTTGAATATGGCGCTCTGCACATTCACTGGCTGTTGTCATATCATCCCATTAACGGGATTGCAGCCATAAGAAGTGTAAACCAATGGCTGTGCTGTGTAGGTCTGTGGTTGGAGTTCAGAAGGAGAGTCAAAGGTTTCTTCTGAAAATAATTGAACGCAGACAAGCCTAGCATGAAGATGAGAAGGAGGACCAAAGGTCTACTTTGATAGCTCTTGGTACTACTACAATAGATTTTTATCAAAAACAATATGTTTCTTGCCCATGATATATTTATCAGAGTTATAGACCTCATAGTTTGCCAGATTTGAGTAACTTACATTGTGGTGCTGAAACTTGAAGCAGCAACCGCGGCACAATAAATCAGCAATGGACAGTTAGCTCATGATGCTGAAAGTAGCCAAATTTGGGTGGACATAAATCATTTAAACCGCCTTCATTTTAACAAGACTTTACTAACAACAAGAGGGATTTGTGTTGGAGCAGATTTCTTACTATTTAAGAAACAAGGAGGTAGGTCTACCTGTTAAACAGACAAAATTAGTCTACAGGCTGTAGACTAACGTCATCAATTCCTCCACCCACCATGCACTCTTTAAATAGCCTACCTCCATGTCAGAGAAGGGCTGTTTAATTAAAACCAAGACTCAAATTGAGGGGGTATGAGAGGGTATGCCATACGCCTACATTTTAATAAAGAAAATGGCATAAAGCACTTGTTAGCTTAAGATTTTGAAGAAGAAAAAACGGATCCGATTCTATAAAGTCATCTATAACAGCGCTTTGGTCCAACAACTATGCTTTATGCTAGAAACAAACTAAAATACAGAGAGAGACATTCCGATGCATATGGGGATATCATTGTTTTGTTTCTTTGGCATTCAGATGTTGACTTTGCTTGGGAAGTAATCTAATTATGTCACTATCAATTGATTAGACTATGCACTTTCTGTCCAATATAAGATGTTTAAACCCTGACAGCTTAGAAGAAAAACGTGTGACCTTTCTTTGAACGTGGGACCTGTCTTTGGGTTAAGCCACCGAAGAAAAGTAGCTAGCAGTACTCTGTCTGGGGTAGGCCTAACTTTTGAAAGCACCATGCTCAGATTCGTAATGATGTCTCAGATTTAATTATTAACAAACAAGGACAGTTTCGTTGCAAACAAGACACACTGATTTGACATGAGCTACTTCCGGCGCCGACAGAGATGGCCGCCTCGCTTCGCGTTCCTAGGAATGTGTTATGTGTTATTTCTTACATTGTTACCCCAGCTAACCTTAGGTTTTATTACATACAGTCGGGAGGAACTATTGGATATAAGAGCAACGTCAACTCACCAGGAATATGACTTTCCCGAAGCGGATCCTCTGTTTTGCCCACCTCCCAGGACAATGGATCGGCTCCCAGCCGGCGACCCAAAACAACGACGCCATAGAAGGGGCAGACTGAGCAGTCTTCTGGTCGCCCACCGCTCCCGAGCATACTACTCGCCAATGTCCAGTCTCTTGACAACAAGGAAGATGAAATCCGAGCAAGGGTAGCCTTCCAGAGAGACATTAGAGACTGTAACGTTCTTTGTTTCACGGAAACATGGCTCACTCGAGACACGCTATCGGAGTCGGTACAGCCAGTTTGTTTCTTCACGCATCGCGCCGAATACGCTGAATCAGTGAGCGGGTTTATTAGCAAGTGCATCGGCGATGTCGTACTCACAGCGTCTATTAAAACATTCCCAAACCACAAACCATGGATTGATGGCAGCATTCGCGCAAAACTGAAAGTGCGAACCACTGCTTTTAATCAGGGCAAGGTGACCGGAAACATGACCGAATACAAACAGTGTAGCCATTCACTCCGCAAGGCAATCAAACATGCTAAGCGTCAGTATAGAGACAAAGTCCAAATTCAACGGCTCAGACATGAGAGGTATGTGGCAGGGTCTACAGTCAATCACGGACTATAAAAGGAAAACCAGCCCCGTCGCAGACCAGGATGTCTTGCTCCCAGACAGACTAAACAACTTCTTTGCTCGCTTTGAGGACAACACAGTGCCACTGACACGGCCCGCTACCAAAACCTGCGGCTCTCCTTCACTGCAGCCGCCGTGAGCAAAACATTTAAACGTGTCAACCCTCGCAGGGCTGCAGGCCCAGACGGCATCCCCATCTGTGTCCTCAGAGCATGCGCAGACCAGCTGGCTCGTGTGTTTACGGACAAATTCAATCAATCCTTATCCCAGTCTGCAATCCCCACATGCTTCAAGAGGGCCACCATTGTTCCTGTTCCCAAGAAAGCTAAGGTAACTGAGCTAAATGACTACTGCCCCGTAGCACTCACTTCCGTCATCATGAAGTGCTCTGAGAGACTAGTCAAGGACCATATCACCTCCACCCTGGGTCTCGACCCCACCCTGTGCAACTGGGTCCTGTATTTCCTGACGGGCCACCCCAGGTGGTGAGGGTAGGTACCAACATCTCCACCCTGCTAATCATCAACACTGTGGCCCCACAAGGGTGCGTTCTCAGCCCTCTCCTGTACTCCCTGTTCACCCAGGACTGCGTGGCCACTCAATCATCAAGTTTGCAGACGACACGACAGTGGTAGGCTTGATTACCAACAATGACGAGACGGCCTCCAGGGAGGAGGTGAGGGCCCTCGGAGTGTGGTGTCAGGAAAACAAACTCACACTCAACAAAACAAAGGAGATGATCGTGGACTTCAGGATACAGCAGAGGGAGCAACCCCCATCCACATCAACGGGACAGTAGTGGAGAGGGTAGAAAGTTTTAAGTTCCTCGGTGTACACATCACGGACAAACTGAAATGGTCCAGCCACACAGAAAGCGTGGTGAAGATGGCGCAGCAGCGCCTCCTCAACCTCAGGAGGCTGAAGAAATTTGGCTTGTCACCAAAAACATTCAGAGGGTAGTGAGGTCTGCACAACGCATCACCGGGGGCAAACTACCTGCCCTCCAGGACACCTACACCACCCGATGTCACAGGAAGGCCAAAAAGATCATCAAGGACAACAACCCCCCGAGCCACTGCCTGTTCACCCCGTTATCATCCAGAAGGCGAGGTCAGTACAGGTGCATCAAAGCAGGGACCGAGTGACTGAAAAGCAGCTTCTATCTCAAGGCCATCAGACTGTTCAACAGCCATCACTAACATTGAGAGGCTGCTGTCAACATACTAACTCAACTCCAGCCACTGGAAAAATGTATGTAATAAATGTATCACTAGCCACTTTAAACAATGCCACTTTTATATGTTCACATACCCTACATTACTCATCTCATATGTATATACTGTACTCTATAGCATCCACTGCATCTTGCCTATGCCGTTCTATACCATCACTCATTCATATATTTTTATGTACATATTCTTATTCATTCCTTTACACTTGTGTGTGTATAAGATAGTTGTTATGAAATTGTTAGGTTAGATTACTCATTGGATATTACTGCATTGTCGGAACTAGAAGCGCAAGCATTTCACTACACTCACATTAACATCTGCTAACCATGTATATGTGACAAATACAATTGGATTTGATAAGCTCAACACATGGGCCTATCTCTGTCAATTCTTAGCCTGTCATTTCAGTAATTTGTGTGGTATTAAAAAATATTCAGCTAATATGTAAAATTACATAGAATTGCATAAAATGTTTATAAAATGATATTTCTCTGACCTGTAAATACGATGATAGATTCATGCAAAGCTTTTACTATGAAAGGAGATACTTCCCCCCTACTCTTGTCCACAGTGATCTGTGAACCCATATCCTTCTGGCCTGCAGCCCTGTGCCGATCAACATTCCTGCAGTCTGACATTCCAGATTGAATTCACGAACACACCCTTAGGCTCTAGTCTGTCCAAGAAGTGAGGGTAAACGGTAGACATGTTCTCTGCTGCAACATCCACTTTTTTTCAATTTATTTTTAGGTATAGGGGAGATTCACTTTGTTTTCATTTTTAGGGATAGGAGAGATTCCCTTTTTTTCCCCAGGCCTTCAGGGAGGGTTTAGGTCAACTATATTTTGCTTTAGGGAGGGCCATCCATTGTCATTTCAGAGAGGTCTGACTTTCTCCATGTAACCCTTATTATAAGTAATGTTCATTCTCTTAGCTAGAAGTCATAATGTATGATTATTAGCAAGTTTGAGTAAACTGAGTAAGCTGGTACTGTCTCTGGTAGGAGCCAAGTAACGGAGTGAACAAAATGATCCACCAGGTCAGGCCAGCTGGCTGCGCTTGTTTGGAACAGCGCTTGCTTGGTACAAGAATGGTTAGCCAGCAACTACATGTTGTTCAACATTATTACTGTGGCATGATTATTCTAGCAACCTAACTTCTTACATGTTTCATAATTTATTGTTTGCTGGCTAGCAAGCTATTAAATAGCTAATGTTACCAAACCTCATGATGTAACGGTTTTCTTCCGTTGAAGGAGAGGAGGACCAAAATGCAGCGTGGTTAGTGTTCAGCATGTTTAATATAGACGATAAATGAGAACACTACAAAACACAAAATGTAAATAAAAAAAATACATTTTTTTTTTTTAAACAGTCCTATCTGGTGCATAGACACAAAGACAGAAGACAACCACCCACAAAGTACCCACAGAATATGGCTGCCTAAATATGGTTCCCAATCAGAGACAACGATAGACAGCTGCCTCTAATTGAGAACCAATCTAGGCAACCATAGACATACAAACTACCTAGAAAGGTAACAGCCCCATAAACATACAAAAAACCCTAGACCCGACAAAACACATAAATCCCCCATGTCACACCCTCACCTAACCAAAATAATAAAGAAAACAAAGATAACTAAGGCCAGGGCGTGACACATGAATAGCCTAAGTGTTACTGTTAGCAAGCTAATCTCGTTCACCACACACTTCTGCTCATTTAGCCTGGGGACAAGGCAAGCAAATATATTATCAACAGCATATGACAAGTTTCAAGTCCTATTCTGTAAATCCTTCACAAAAATATGTATCAACATTTTACTTATAGTAGCTAATTGTGAAGTATGGAATTACCTGAAACAGTCATTTATGAGCATTGGTTGAGGGTGAGCCATTCCCATCTGAGCAAGAAGTCCAGTCCAGCACGCAGATGGTGGGTCTGTCTCCAGCATGCAGATGGTAGGCCTGTCTCCAGCACGCAGATGGCGGGCCTGTCTCCAGCTGCAACAGTGAAACAGTCAGATACTTTCTCTAAATATCTCTGGCACAGTACACATGGCTGTATCGAGTAATTTGCACAATGGCCGGGGCTGAGTTTAACACCTTGCAAACCTAAATTATGAGGCTACCATGTTTAGTATTTAGTCTGGACATATTAGCCAATGTTTTTTGTTGCAAAAGCAATTATTGATTGGTTTATGAGAATTCATTGATCACTTGAAGAAGTTTAATCTTCGGCAAAAAATATTGCCTGTCAAATCGGAGCAGCATAGCACAATTGGCATCCATGAATAAGCGCCACTGCCCTTACCTAACCCTAACTTTAACTCTTACCGTAACGATTTTGAATGTCAACTTCAATGGGGTAAGGATGTCCCTTAGGGATGTCCCAAGGATCCGGGATTGCACATACCATATCTTCACTGCAGCATGCTCAAGTTCATAGAATGATCAAAAGAAACACAATTTTTAAATAAGATAAAAACCGAAAATGTTTGAAGCATATTTTGGAACACACACTAAATATGCCTAGGCTTAAATTATTATTTTTTTTTAAATGTACAGCAATTACCCAGCCCTCAAATACCCTCAAATACAGTTGAGAGAAAGCCATTTACAATTTTCTTCTTGATCATAATTCCATTTTTTTTCAATGGTTTTCATGGTTGTGCCTTTCGATGTTCAAACAGGATCCATGATGCAGATGACAAAATATGGCAACGTTTATTCCACTCATAATGAATAAATAATTCCTAATCTATTAAAATACATATGTAAATAAGTAATAATACAATGGTTGTTTCATCAAGAGAATGTCCCTATGCACAATCCCTACATCTGTCCCCTAGATGATTCATTCTGTCACTCTGCACTAAACTCAGATAATCAATTACATGCAAACGTCCCGTCCTGTATTGGACTCAAAAGGCTGTGCATTGCAGAGAACACTGAGTCTTTGAAAAGCACAGACAGACACACACACACACATACACACACACACACACACACACACACACACACACACACACACACACACACACACACACACAGTCACACACTATGGCAGTCTTCTGAAAATATATGCAGAGCAATCTGTTTGTTTGGCGCGAGTTCAGCATCCCTAAAAAGTCTTAAATATGCAGCCTGGCGCTACTGACCTCCAGGGACTGTGATAACAATAAACAAATACACAGTTTATCACACTTCATTCTGCCAGACTCTCCACCAGACACTTCCTTCTGCCAGTTTATCACCAACACGTCCTCCTGCCAGACTCTAGTTCTACCAGACTCTCCACTAGTCTCTTTCTTCTACCACACTCTCCACCAGTCTCTTTCTTCTACCAGACTCTCCACCAGTCTCTTTCTTCTGCCAGACTTTCCACCAGTCTCTTTCTTCTACCAGACTCTCCACCAGTCTCTTTCCTCTACCAGACTCTCTACCAGTCTCTTTCTTCTGCCAGACTTTCCTTCTACCAGACTCTCCACCCCTCTCTTTCTTCTACCAGACTCTCCACCAGACTATTTCTTCTACCAGACTCTCCACCACTATCTTTCTTCTACCAGACTCTCCACGACTCTCTTTCTTCTACCAGACTATCCACCACTCTCTTTCTTCTGCCAGACCTTTCCTTCTACCAGACTCTCCACCATACTCTTCCTTCTGCCAGTCTCTCCTTCAGACTCTTCCTTCTGCCAGACTGTAGTTCTGCCAGACTGTAGTTCTTCCCATCCCAATAATATGAAGAGTACCCCCAAAATATTTAAATTAACAAACAGTTTTTGCTTTCCAGATTGTAGCTTATTCCCTAAATAGTGCACTACTTTAGACCATATCACTATTCCCTATATAGTGTACTACCTTGGTCTCTGGTCAAAGTAGTTCTAAGGCAATATGATGCCATTTGGGATGCAGACAATGTATGCAACAGTAGTAAGGTGGTTCCAGATTAATTTAATCTGTCTTCCTAGAAGCCAGGAATTTTGTCCCTCTGACCTTTTATCACCAACTGTGCTATAAGACAATTCTATCAATTCATTCATTCTTCCATTGCCACCCTGTTTGTGGATTTGGATATACAGCCTTGTGTATATGAGTGTGTCACTGATTATTCTTTGGTAGGTAATGATTTGGGCATTTTGTCTATTGAATTTAGTTATTTTGCAGTGCCTTTTCAAACTATCATATTGTGACCTCTACTTGTTTGCTAGAAATGTTAATCTGATTAAGTATCAGTATGCCTGCTCTGTTTGCGTAGCTCCTCCTCCTCTGTGACTACAGACAGTAGGGCCCGGAGAAGCGATTGGACACACACACACACACACACACACACACACACACACACACACACACACACACACAGAGAATCAGATATGCAGGATGCGTTGTCTGAGACAAGATTCTACAGCCTCTAGGGCTGATGGGAGATCCACAAAGTTCAGCAGAGCGTGCTTCCTGTGTCCTCCAGAAATTTCACTCTGGGTTGTAGTCACTAAAAGGTCAGGGCTGAATGGAATAAAACGGCACATTCTGGTAGGAATGCAATGCTACTGTAGCTCAACACTCTTCACATCCTGTTCTTCCTTCTGTGCCAAAGCTGGTCATCGCACAAACACAAACACAAACACACACACACACACTCACACACTTGTGCACACACAGACATACACACACACATACACATGCACACACGTTGGAACAAAACTATTCTAGTAAACAGTACATTTTAGGTTGAGGTGATGACTTTCATTCTGAGTTGGTAGCTACTATTCAGTAGCTACCAACTCAGAATGAGGTATTAAACAACAAAATCAATACGTTTGGAGACAAGGATTACCTCTGTTTTGTTGAGTCATGTTTCTATTGTTGAGGGGGATTGTTGTGTGTGTAGATGTGCGCAAAGTGGGGGGCCTTGTGCGTATGTGTATGGTAGCAAAAAGAGAGAATGGGTGTACCACTGTATGTGTGTGCAAGTGCATAGTGCATGTACATGGGCCATGTGTGTGTCTGAACGTTTGTCTGTTTGACCATGAGTACGTGTTTTGCCTTCCCTTGAGATCATCCTTTAAATGGGGAGTTAGAGTGTGTGGCATGCTCTGTGTACGTGCATGAGTGTGTGTTTGTTTGTTTGTGTGTGTCATTAATCCATGACATGGGGAGAGACTAGGGAGTTAGTGTGTATGTGTGTGTGTTTGTGTGTGTGTAGTACATGAACTATGTGAACTCTCTCTGCTGGCCTGTCTAAATAAAGCCACAGCATATTTGGTAATTGCTCACAAAGTCTCTTAGGAGGCATTGTGTGTTGGTCTCCCTGTGTGTTGGTCTGCTGGTGTGTTCAAGCTGTGTCCACATGTACTACTGTTGACTCCTAATAAATTTGACAGCGTGGGACTGTTGAGACATTGTTCACTAAACTGGAGCATGCTGTTATCAACAGCAAAAATGTTCCCAAAAAACGTCAGTGAATTGGAGCTGGTGAACAGAATTGCACTTAAATTGTGTTTGCACTTATAATATAAGAAGTGTACTAATTAAGAATGTAGTGTCATGACTGCTTCTGGTACTTCTAAAGTGCAGACCAATGCTTAATCATTGTTTGAATCTGGGTCACACAATCTCCCTAAGCCCCCAGAAAGAATTTGTTAACATCTCTACATTATGAAGTCAATTTAAATCCATAAGACATACTCTTGCTCAGGAATGGCGCTGTGGATAACAGCCATTTTACAGGCTCCTGAAGAATTCTGCTATTTAGTGGGGGGGTTTTGCGCTGATCGTAACTTTATTTATTTTTATTTATTTTTATTTTTATTTCACCTTTATTTAACCAGGTAGGCTAGTTGAGAGCAAGTTCTCATTTGCAACTGCGACCTGGCCAAGATAAAGCATAGCAGTGTGAGCATACAACAAAGAGTTACACATGGAGTAAACAATTAACAAGTCAATAACACAGTAGAAAACAAAGGGGAGTCTATATACATTGTGTGCAAAAGGCATGAGGAGGTAGGCAAATAATTACAATTTTGCAGATTAACACTGGAGTGATAAATGATCAGAGACTTATTTTGTACATAATGTTTCTGCCATCGTTTCTTATGACCGAAAAGAGCTTGTGGGCATCAGAACAGCGATCACTAACCTCGGTTTGGAAGAAGATTTATACTTCAACGAGTCGGAGGCGCAGGACATACTGCTGGACATCAGAACAGCGATCACTAACCTCGATTTGGATGAAGATTTATACCTCAACGAGTCTGAGGCACAGGACATACTGCTCACCCCGTACCAGGCCCTAATCGCTGAGACTCAAAAATAAAAAGCCATTGTAAGAGAGGCCGACGTGCGGGCACCCTGACGAAACTACTTTGGCGAGTACCACCTCTACCCTCCGTTCTATTGGTGAACGTACAATCACTGGAGAACAAACTGGACGAGCTCTGTCATCTTATCAATGGGATTTGAATAACTGTAATATCCTATGTTTCTCTGTGTTGTGGCTGAACAAGGACATGGATAATATACTGTATATCTAGCTGTTTTTTCTTTGTATAGGCTCTTTGTTAACAACCGCTGGTGTGCGATCTTCAATATTAAGGAAGTCTCAAGGTTCTGAGTTAGAATACCTCATAAGCTGTAGACCATACTATTTACCAAGAGAGTTTTCATCTATATTATTCCGTAGTTGTCTAATTATCACCACAAACCGATGCTGGCACTAAGACCACACTCAACAAGCTGTATAAGGCCATAAGCAAACAAGAAAATGCTCATCCAGAGGTGGCGCTCATGCAAAGCTCTCCCTTGCCCTTCAAATCTGACCATAACTATCCTCGTCAAGGCTTGACTTTTACTTCGTGAGCCACTTGTCCATTGGAAAAGTAATGCAGATTTTTACTTAATCAAAACCTCAAGTCACTTGTCCAATAATAAAATCTGGTTTGTAACACAATTTGTGCAATACTGTATGATGCAAGGAACCACTTTACTGAATGAAACGCATTACTATCTTTTTTTAACATAAGTAATCAAAAAGAATATAGGCTACACTCTCACCTGTTGGCTTCTTCGCATATTCAAGCCTGTTTCAAAATACAACATTGCCCCTTTATGGCTCTCCTGGAGGAGGGTTGGCCACCCTTGTTGCAATATTTTATAGGCTACCGTTACAATTACAACCAAATACTTTGTATGTCTTTATAAAATAATTCCCTCCAGGGCTCAAAATGTAAGGGCGTCCCCAGGACGATAAAAAATATGTATATGTTTCAAAACAGACTCTAGGACAGTTTTGTGACAACAGATCGAAATTCATACAACCACTGCACATTCAAAATGTAAAAAAAGCAATGCAACAGCTCCGTTTAGATGTTTAAAATGTTGATAAAGTTTTATTTCTTCATATTATAAGCTCAACCATGTGCACATGGCTGTAGGCTATATGTAACTGTTCCAAAAGCCATTTAGAGGGAAAACAAATTGTATTTGTACTTTTTCTTTTGCTCAGAAAGCTTTGGAGGCCAAATAAAACCAGCCGCCAGATGGGGAACCCTGCTTTAGACGTTAATGTTAATTATCCGTCATTATATTTGTTGAACATGACTGAACTTTAGCCTATATTTATGTCATTAAAAGTGTCATTAAGTTTGGCTACATTTTATGGCGCCTCCCTCATGTCAGCATCGGTTTGGACATGAGACTGTAGCCAATATGCATATCACCTACACTTTGGCATGTAGGCTATTTTATTTATGAACATGAAAAATACGTTTGAATATTATTCCAATGTTGACCTCTCTGATCCAATTCTGATCCAAGTAATTGTTTGATATTTAGATTTTTGTGTGATTTAAAAAGAAACTTATCCATTCAAACAACTTAAGTCTATATTCTTCTAGACTGACAATTTTTTGACTTGCCCTGGACAAGAGGACAAGCGTTAATGTCTGATTCCTGCTTACAAGCAAAACAGCTCTGATGCTCGTCGGATGTGGCAGGGTTTGCAAACTATCACAAATTGCAAAGGGAAACCCAGCCACAAGCTGCCCAGTGACGCAAGCTACCAGACGAGCTAAATGCCTTCTATGCTTGCCTTGAGGCAAGCAACACTGAATCATGCATAAGAGCACCAGCTGCTCCAGACGACTGTGTGATCACGCTGCGTAACCAATGTGAGTAAGACATTTAAACATTCACAAGGCCTCGGGGCCAGACGGATTACCAGGACGCATACTCAGAGCATGCACTGACCAGCTGGCAAATGTCTTCACTGACATTTTCAACCTCTCCCTGACCCCGTCTGTAATACCTGCAAGTTTCAAGTAGTCCATAATTGGAATGCCAAGGTAACCTGTTTAAATTACTACAGTATGACCCCATAGCACTCACATCTGAAGCCATGAAATGCATTAAAAGAGTGGTCATGACTCAATCAACACAATCATCCCAGACACCCTGGACCCACTCCAATTTGCATACCACCCCAACAGATTCACAATCTCTATTGCACTCCACACTGCCCTTTCCCACCTAGACAAGAGGAACACCTATGTGAGAATGTTGTTCATTGATTACAGGTCAGCGTTCAACACCAAGCTCATCACTAAGCTAAGGACCCCGGGACTGAACACCTTCCTCTGCAACTGGATCCTGGACTTCCTGACGGGCCGTCCCCAAGTGGTGAGGGTAGAAAACAACTCATTGGCCATGCTGACCCTCAATATGGATGCTTAGTCCCCTCCTGTACTCCCTGTCTACCCATGACTGCATGGCTCTGCACCACTCTAACACAATCATTAAGTTTTCAGATAATGGTAGGTCTGATCACAATTGTTGAAATAGTCCAAAAAAGTTTTGCTTGTCATCAATCATGTTTTCAAGAAATGCAATTTTCAAAGTACAGAAATCATCCCTGTATGATGCATTTAGCATCATATGATGATTTCTGTATTTTGAAAAGACACCATTTGTTGTTTTGTGATGAATCGTTATTTTATTTCTGTGTATCTTGGGACAGCATAAAAGTGGAAAATGAATATGCACAACGTAATCATCCATGTTAAAGTGTGTCAAATACACTATATATACAAAAGAATGGGGACACCCCTTCAATATATTTTTTCATGGTTCATTTTAGGCCAATTAGTACAACATCTAGTGGAATGCCTTCCCAGAAGAGTGGAGGCTGTTTTAGCAAAGGGCGGGACCACCTCCATATTATTGCCCATGATTTTGGAATGAGATGTTTGAGCAGGTGTCCACATGCTTTTGGTCATGTAGTGTATGTAAGTTGAAAACACTGTTAAAAGCACTATGTGTGTAAATATCCCTAATCTTGCCAACATACAAAAAGAGCTGTGAATGGTTCAGTTGGGACCATCAGGCGATATCCTGACAAGTTATACACATTTTTATTCACAACATTCCCGTGTCTAGAACATTAACATATTGCATTCTAAGAATGTGTTCTGTGTATATTTGGTGGGACTTTAATGGAATATTCTCCTACACCTCAGAAAACTGGACACAGGAATGTTCATGCAACATTCTCATGAAACCTGTCTGGAACATTAAAGGGATACTTCGGGATTTTGGCAATGAGGCCTTTTATCTACAGTTGAAGTCAGAAGTTTACATACACCTTAGCCAAATACATTTAAACTCCGTTTTTCACAATTCCTGACATTTAATCCTAGTAAAAAATCCCTGTCTTAGGTCGGTTAGGATCAGCACTTCATTTTTCAAATGTGAAATGTCAGAATAATACAGTAGTATAGTCCTTGCTCGCACATGATTTTTCTGCCACTCCAATACCTTGACTTTGTTGTCCTTAAGCCATTTTGCCACATTTTTGGAAGTATGCTTGGGGCCATTGTCTATTTGGAAGACACATTTGCGACCAAGCTTTATCTTCCTGACTGTTGTCTTGAGATGTTGCTTCAATATATCCACATGATTTTCCGTCCTCATGATGCCCTCTATTTTGTGAAGTGCACCAGTCCCTCCTGCAGCAAAGCACCCCCACAACATGATGCTGCCTCCCCCGTGCTACACGGTTGGGATGTTTTTTTCCGTCTTGCAAGCCTCCCCCTTTTCCCTCCAGATATAACAATGGTCATTATGGCCAAACAATTCTATTTTTGTTTCATCAGACCATAGGACATTTCTCCAAAAAGTACGATCTTTGTCTCCATGTGCAGTTGCAAACCATAGTCTGGCTTTTTTATGGCGGGTTTGGAGCAGTGGCTTCTTCCTTGCTGAGCGGCATTTCAGGTTATGTCGATACAGTTTTACTGTGGATATAGATACTTTTGTACCTGTTTCCTCCAGCATCTTGACGAGGTCCTTTCCCATTGTTCTGGGATTGATTTGCAATTTTTGCACCAAAAAGTTGCGACTTCAACTGTACTTCTCCAGAGTCAGATGAACTCGTGGATACTATTTTTATGTGTCTGTGTCCAGTATGAAGAAAGTTAGAGGTAGTTTCTCGAGCCAATGCTAACTAGCACGGCAACCATGTTCTGTGAATATTTGGTGGAATGTTGATGAAATATTCTCATAACCCTCAGAGAACTGAACACATGAATGTTCTTGCAACATCCCATTAAACATGTCTAGAACATGAATGTTGTATCACGGCTCAGAATAAGACCCAGATGCAGACAGTTCGAAGTAACAAAAGTTTGTTACAAAAAACAGGGGGCAGGCAAACAACAGGGCAAGAGCTGGCAGAGGTCAGGAGTCCATAGCAGAGTCCGAAAGGTACAGGACCAAATGGAGTGACCAGGTATTCGTAGTGACCGCTGGCCATGTTGAAGGCAGTCTTCCACTTGTCCCCTTTCCGTATCCGCACCAGGTGGTAGGTGTTCCGCAGGTCCAACTTGGAGAAAATGGTGGCCCCCTGAAGCAGTTCGAGGGCTGAGGCGATGCGTGGTAGCGGGTCTTAATCGTGATGTCATTGAGGCCCCGGTAGTTGATGCATGGGTGCAAGGTTTTGTCCTTCTTCTCCACAAAGAAGAACCCTGCGCCGGCGGGTGAGTCAGAAGTACGGATACACCCTGCAGCTAGGGAGTACTCGATGTAGGTCTCCATAGCCTTGGTCTCTGGACCCGACAGACAGTACCCCGGGGTGGTGTGGTGCCTGGGAGAAGGTCGATCCCGCAGTCATAGGGTCGGTGCGGAGGAAGTCAAGTGGCCCGGGCCTTACTGAAAACCTCCCAGAGGACCTGGTACTCTGCGGGAATGGTGGAGAGATCTGGGGCAACTTCCAAGTCCACAGGATGACGTCCCGGGACGGGCTACGCTGACTTCAGGCAATGGGCGTGGCAGAACTGGCTCAAGTCCATGGCGGCACCAGCAGTCCAGTCAATGAGGAGATTGTGTCACTGGAACCAAGAAAATCCCAATACCACGGGAACCTGAGGAGAATTAATTAGCATGAATTGGATAGCATCGCTGTGGATCCCTTACACCTGTAGGTTGATGGGAGTGGTATTGTGGGTGACCCGGCCTATAGAGCACCCGTCCAGCACTCTAACGTCCATAGGAATGGAGAGGGGCTGAGTGGGGATGCCCAGCTCGGACACCAGGGTAGTGTCCATTAAACTCTCATCGGCTCCAGAGTCGATGAGTACCCGGAGAGATTTGGATTGGTTCCCCCACAGCAGGATGGCATGGAGAGGGGTGCAAGTAAAGGGAGAGGAAAAGTTATTTGTATGGCCCACCAGAGTACACAACCCTACCGGTGAGCCTAGTCTTTTAGTGTGCAGGAGGACACGAAATTACCAGTAGTCCCACAATACAGGCAACTCTTCATGTGAAGCCTGTGTAAAGGTTCGAGTGGAGACAGCCTAGCTCTGCCTAGTTGCATCAACTCTGGAAGAGGTGAATCGGCAGACTTCGGAGACTCTCAGAGAAGCTCGGGTTCTCTCGGCAAAGGAGACATCGGGGGCTTCTGAGATGTCTCGGAGGCGAGGTGGAATCCTTGGGCAGGCGAGTGGAATCGGACCTTCTCTCCTTCCTACTTTCCCATAGCCGCCCATCGATCCGGATGGTCAAGGCGACGAGCGAGTCGAGATCTGTTTGGTAGTTCCTGGGCTGCTAGCTCATCCTTAACTTCCTCCGATAATCCGTGCAGGAACGTGTAGAACAGCAATTCCGGGTTCCAGGCACTCTCAGCTGCCAACACTGCCAACGAAGCTGGAGTAACTTCTGGGCAGCTTCTCTCCCAGACAATGGAGAATCGAAAATCCACTTCACCTCTGCCACAAACTCCTCCAGACTGAAGCATATGGCCGACTGTTGTTCCCACACTGCCGTAACTCGGACATCAGCGTGATGAGGTACTCTATCTTTGAGCAGTCCGAGGGGAAGGAGGAGGGCTGCAGCTCGAAGATGAAAACACTGAGCGAGAATCGACAGGTCAAGGGCAGGTCAGTAATCCATAGCAGAGTCCGAAAGGTACAGAACGGCAGGCAAGCTCAGGGTCAGGGCAGGCAGAGGTCAGTAATCCAGGTCAGTGTCACAAGGTACAGAATGGCAGGCAGAATGGTCAAAACTGGGAAAACTAGAAAACAGGGACTAGAGACAAACAGGAGTACGGGGATAAGGCAGACAAATGAAGAACACAGGTATAAATACACTGGGGATAATGGGGAAGATGGGCAACACCTACAGGTCGGTGGAGACAAGCACAAGTCAGGTGAAACAGATCAGGGTGTGACATGTATATTCTGAGAACATTATAACCACGTTCTAAATAAATGATTCTTGACAGTAAGGGAATATTCTCCTAACTTTAACACCAAAACATGCAAAAAGTGTTCTAAGGTTTTTACTATTATAGATAGAATGTTCCCCTAACTAACAGAAAACTGGAAACTCAATCAGGGATGTAGTGAAGGGTAAATGTTTACGCACCTTTTATTAGTGAAATAGTGTTTAAAATAGTATTTTTATTTAGTGAATTATTGTTTACCCACATATTATTGCGTTCCCAGCATTGATCAATGGTCAGAATGCTAATATTATTAATCTGAGTTCTAATTGCGCCTATTTCTCTGTGAACAAGAGGACTCATGATTTAGCTATGCTCAATATTTTTTCCTGCTCCCCCGTATTTGCCTTATTAACAGCACATTCATTCACCACTCTGTCCAACAACAAACTCCGCCCACTTCACAGGCCGAGACGTGAAACTAACTACCTCAGCCCAGACCAAAGCTAGCAAGTGGCAGAGAGACGTACACCGCTGACATTGGCCTTGCAAGATGCCAGACATAAGGCAATTGTTTTAATGACCCTCAACTCCTGTCGTGTCAACAGACCGACATACACCCCCCCCCCACCCCCCAAAGAAAAAAAACATAACTGCGGGGTCCCCTGAAATGTAATTAAGGACATTAATAACTTGTTTCTCTTCAAATGGGTATAGAATAAAACATTTTAGAGTCAACTAAGAGACTTTTACACTGTTCAAATGCACTTTCATATCAGTATGTTTTGGAACAGCATGTGGGAACTAAAATTGAGTGAAATATAAAGACAATTTAAATATTATTCTCAAGTATATAAAAATCTTATTTTTTTAAACTGCTTTACAGAAAGTAGTGAGACAGACAGTGGTGAAGCAAACAGTGGTGAGGCTGAGGCATGCTGCAATACAGGAGGCAGAGGACATACAGAGAGAGGAAGCAAGGAGATGGAGGTTACAGTGGTTCCCAAATGTGTGGTCCCATGAAATGTAAAGGCAGTCCCCTGACAGAATCTGTAATCTTATCAAACAAAATAACTTGTAACTTTTCAAATGGGTATAGAATACAACATTTTAGAGTAAACTAATGGCCTTTTACACAGGTGCACTTTAGCAGTTTACAATACAGAAAACTGTATTGCAGTACAGTTCAAATGCGATACTAAGAAAATGAATGTGATAAAAAATATTATTTCAGTATAAACATCTCCACAGCCTATTTTTCTGGACTTTTTTAGTGTCCAGTCCAAATAAACTGTTTTGGAAGGGATGCCCTGATGTGCATTTTGTGTAATTTTTAACTACAGAAAATGGCTAACCGGGCTATCTGCATTGTGTCCCACCACCCGCCAACCACTCTTTTTATGCTACTGCTACTCTCTGTTCATCATATATGCATAGTCACTTTAACCATACCCACATGTACATACTACCTCAATAAGCCTGACTAACTGGTGTCTGTATTTTGCCTTGCTGCTCTTATTTTCAAATGTCTTTTTACTGTTGTTTTATTTCTTTACTTACCTGCGCACACACACACACACACACACACACTTGTTTTTCTCCACACTATTGGTTAGAGCCTGTAAGTAAGTATTTCACTGTAAGGTCTGCTACACCTGTTGTATTCAGCGCACGTGACAAATAAGCTTTGATTTGATTTGATTTGACATTAGGCTTTCCTTATAGACCGGCATGAAAATGCAATCAAACAATACAGTTCTAAAAATGTCTAGTTTTTTAAATCTTTATTTAACTAGGCAAGTCAGCTAAGAACAAATTCTTATTTTCAATGACGGCCTAGGAACAGTGGGTTAACTGCCTGTTCAGTGGCATAATGACAGATTTGTACCTTGTCAGCTCGGGGATTTCAACTTGCAACCTTTCGGTTACTAGTCCAACGCTCTAACAACTAGGCTACCACTAGGCTACCCTGCCGGTTTATCTCTATGGCTGTTCTTCTTTTCTCAATTGACCACTGGAGTTTATAGTTTACCCACCTTTTATACATCACCGCACTCAATCATTAGGGGAACATTACGGTTAACATTACAAAAACGTTCTCTCTCCCTAGAATTGTTAGCTGGGTATACCACTTAGAATGCAGCGATGTTTTGGACATGCTAGAATGGATATCGGAAAGTAGCCCTTCTTTTAAACAGATTGAATGGCCCAATCACAGACACAAGAGGAATAGATTAGTGTTTGTTTTGTGAATGCATTCATTTGATTGTACATTATGTCAGAAATAGATTTATTTGATGCTGTCTTCAGCTGACTACTTCATTTGAGTAGAGCCCAATATCTTTTCTAGTAGTGCTTTCTGGGAAACATACAAAACAATTTAGCTCAATGACAGTAAACATGTCATAGGATTTGGGTAAAAAAAAAAAAAAAAAGCTTTCAGAAAATCCATCAATTACATAACGCAGGATAATCAAATAATGATAGAAGGCACTTGGCAGACGCTGAAGAAAACACTCCGTGTCGAAACGTCGGTTATGTCTACCCAACTTTCTTTTTGTACAGTTTTCTCCCCATTAGTCAGCACCTATCCAATCATTTTGGGGTGTGTCAGCTCATGCTTCTTGCATACACTGGTATACTGTACAGTGTGTGATGCATGTGTGTATGCTTGAATTGAACACACGATCTTGGCGTAGCTCTTACTATCTCAGCCATACAGGACCAGATATGATAGTAACTATATCAACCAAGATTTTGTTTTATAAATGTCACACTCCTAATTCAATAGAGGGTCCAATAATTTTTTGTTTTATACAAACATACTTCCAGCTGAAATACAAACATGGCGTCTGTTGTGATGAGTCCATATTTATAAATACATGTCTGACCTGATAAAAAATAATCTGATTCCACAGCGAGTCAGGGTCCACATACACACACACACACACACACACACACACACACACACACACACACACACACACACACACACACACACACACACTCCCTGTACTCTGGGAACTCCCTAAATGTTCTACCATCGTATGGGAGAAAACATCTATTATTGACCACAGGGCTCTTTTGCATATTCACAGCCACCAAATACAGCTCCATCACCAACCAAATCAAGTTATACCAATCTAAGTGCATTTTTAAGAGCTTCTCCTGTGCCTTTGTATACTTTTTAGCCAGTAGTTTTAAAAGTAGTGCTCACAAGCCAAAAGTGGTCCACGAAAATTGTGTACGACGCCACATTATGTGTCCTCAGGGGAGGTTAGCACTTTGGGAGGTAATGATATTTGTGCATCTAACTTTCTCACTCATCATCATTCACGATTCATTCAGGATTATCCATAATCATGGTAGCATCCACATTAATGTAGAAGTGTTTAGAAACATATTCTATTCTTATTTACAATAAAAGTGACTCCAAAATGACACAATCAATTATTTACCATTCATTTCTATTTGGGCACAAAATGATCTGAAACACAACCGAAACAAACAGCAAATGCATCCAACAAATTCAGTCACAAGCTTGATGTAGTCATTGATGTAGTCATTGCGTGCTATGAACTAATTAGTACATTAATACACATATAAGTGATGTGCTTCTACACCTGCATTGCTTGCTGTTTGGGGTTTTAGGCTGGGTTTCTGTACAGCACTTTGAGATATCAGCTGATGTACGAAGGGCTATATAAATAAATTTGATTTGAAATTTGATTTGAAATTGTCCCAATACTTTCGGTCCCCTAAAATGGGGGGAATATGTACAAAAAGTGTTGGAGTTTCTAAGCAGTTCACCCGATATGGATGAAAATACCTTCAAATGAAAGCTGACAGTCTGCACTTTATCCTCATAGTCATTGTTTGATTTGCTTCCCTCTCCCAATAATTATGGAGGGCAATGTATAGGTAGGGTTAAAGTGACTAGGCAAAAGGATCGATAATAGACAGTATAGTGTCAAAAAGAGTTTGTGCAAAAGTGTCAATGGAGATTGTCTGGGTAGTATTTGTTTCACTATTGAGCAGTCTTGTGGATTGTGGGTAGAAGCTGTTCAGGAGCCTTTTGGTCCCAGACTTAGCGCTCCGGTACCATTTGCCTTGTGGTAGCAGAGAGAACAGTACATGGCTGGAATCTTTGACAATTTTCAGGGCTTTCCTCTGAAAATGCCTGGTATAGAGGTCCTGGATGGCAGGAAGTTCGACCGCAGTGATGTACAGGGCCGAACGCACTAACCTCTGTGTCTTGTGTTAGCTGTCAATCACATGACGAGGGGTGGAAGCTCATTGGTTGAACTCTAATTACTAGGAGCTGGCCCATGTGGGAGAAAATGTAGGAAAAATGGCACAGCACAGCTTCCAGAAAAACAATCAGGGATTTCGTAGCAAATTCAGGTAAGACAGTAATTCTGCTCATAGATTATGCATGTTTGAACTTCACATTGACACATCCAACACATAGTAGGCAAAGTTCCAGAGCATGTCTTTAAGGTCTCTACCTTAAACAGGGAACAGCCTCTCAGGATGTTTTCCAAACCCAAATGAAAACTGGAAGAAAATTGGAAATGGAACATCTGAGCTAGCACACCTTCCAAATATATACAGTGCCAGTCAAAAGTTTGGACACACCTACTCAAGGGTTTTTCTTTATTTCTACATTGTAGAATAATAGTGAAGACATGTGGAATCATGTAGTAACCAAAAAAGTGTTGCTGAGCACTTGTTGGCTGCTTTCCCTCACTCGGCGGTCCAACTCATCCCAAACCATCTCAATTGGCTTGAGGTCGGGTCATTGTGGAGGCCAGGTCGCCTGATGCATCACTCGCCTTCTTGGTCAAACAGCCCTTACACAGCCTGGAGGTGTGTTGAGTCAAATGATAGTCATACTAAACGCAAATCAGATGGGATGGCGTATCGCTGCAGAATGCTGTGGTAGCCACACTGGTTAAGTGTGCCTTGAATTCTAAATAAATTACAGACCCTGTCACCAGCAAAGCACCCCCATGCTTCACTGTGGGACCACACATGCAGAGATGTTTTATTTTATCTTTATTTAACTAGGCAAACCCAAACCCAAATCCAGACAACGCTGGGCCACACTATGGACTCTCAATCACAGCTGGTTGTGATACAGCCTGGAATCACACCAGAGTCTGTAGTGACACCTCTAGCACTGAGATGCAATGCCTTAGACCGCTGCCGCCATTCAGGAGCCCACTTGGGAGATCATCCGTTCACCTACTCTGCGTCTCACAAAGACAAGGTGGTTGGAACCAAGAATCTCAAATTTGGACTCATCAGACCAAAGAACAGATTTCCACCAGTCTAATGTCCATTGTTTGTGTTTCTTGGCCCAAGCAATTCTCTTTTTCTTATTGGTCTCCTTTAGTAGTGGTTTCTTTGCAGCAATTCGACCATGAAGGCCTGATTCACACAGTCTCCTCTGAACAGTTAATGTTGTGATGTGTCTGTTACTTGAACTCGGTGAACCATTTATTGGGGCTGCAATCTGAGGTGCAGTTAACTCTAATGAACTTATCCTCTGCCGCAGAGGTAACTCTGGGTCTTCCTTTCCTGTGGCTTGATGGTTTTTGCGACTGCACTTGAAGAAATTATAGAAATTATTGAAATTATCCCGAATTGACTGACCTTCATGTCTTAAAGTAATGATGGACTGTTGTTTTTCTTTGCTTATTTGAGCTGTTCTTGCCATAATATAGACTTGGTCTTTTAGCAAATAGAGCTATCTTCTGGATACCACCCCTACCTTGTCACAACACAACTGATTGGCTCAAATGCATTTAGAAGGAAAGAAATTCCACAAATTAACTTTTAACAGGGCACACCTGTTAATTTAAAAGCTTTCCAGGTGACTACCTCATGAAGCTGGTTGAGAGAATGCCAAGAGTGTGCAAAGCTGTCATCAAGGCAAAGGTTGGCTACTTTGAAGAATCTCCAATATAAGATATATTTGGATTTGTTTAACACTTTTTTTGGTTACTACATGATTCCATATGTGTTATTTAATAGTTTTGATGCCTTTACTATTATTCTACAATGTAGAAAATATATATATATTTTTTAAAGAAAACCCCTGGAATGAGTAGGTGTGTCCAAACATTTGACTGGTACTAGATATACTGTATATATTTAAAAGCCTTGTCTCATTCTAATGGGATTCATGCTGTAGGCTAACCCATTTCCAATAGGCTATCTTAAGTCAACAATCAATGAAAGATGGTAGCTGTGTTGTTACCCCACTTAACCTTTTCGTTGTGGAAATTATCCCATTATTTTGAGTAAATCAAGGAGAAAAATAACACTATTTTTGTCAAATGCAAAGGCAGCATTGATCTCTTCATCCAGAAACACCACATCAAACCTCAAAAAGCATTTGGCTATTGTGCACAAATGCACAAAGCTGGTAGCCAAAGTTCCAGACTTGCATGAAAGAGGAGAAATCTAATCACATTATGATAATTAACAAAGATGCCTAAATAATATTTCCAAGTGTTCAAACGAAATGTCAATTTTAAAAAATGAAATGTCTGATAAATGCAATAATGACATTAACATTGTTAACAATGTGAGAGTAGGGTGACTCCCGTAGCAAGTTTCAAACCCATGCCACCAACACCAATGATGAACGCCCTTACCACTGTCCCAATAAGAGATATCTCTAGGGCATGTGCTTAAGACCCAGTATTCGGCCCTGTCCAGAAGAAACCCTAAACCTTTCTCCCTAGGTATTTGTGTAGATCTGAAACAACTTGATAGGTGTAAGCAATAGGGTGAATGCACTTTGAAGTAAATCTCAGATGTGTTAAAATTCACCCAAGGAAATACAGTGCCTTGCGAAAGTATTCGGCCCCCTTGAACTTTGCGACCTTTTGCCACATTTCAGGCTTCAAACATAAAGACATAAAACTGTATTTTTTTGTGAAGAATCAACAACAAGTGGGACACAATCATGAAGTGGAACGACATTTATTGGATATTTCAAACTTTTTTAACAAATCAAAAACTGAAGAATTGGGCGTGCAAAATTATTCAGCCCCTTTACTTTCAGTGCAGCAAACTCTCTCCAGAAGTTCAGTGAGGATCTCTGAATGATCCAATGTTGACCTAAATGACTAATGATGACAAATACAATCCACCTGTGTGTAATCAAGTCTCCGTATAAATGCACCTGCACTGTGATAGTCTCAGAGGTCCGTTAAAAGCGCAGAGAGCATCATGAAGAACAAGGAACACACCAGGCAGGTCCGAAATACTGTTGTGAAGAAGTTTAAAGCCGGATTTGGATACAAAAAGATTTCCCAAGCTTTAAACATCCCAAGGAGCACTGTGCAAGCGATAATATTGAAATGGAAGGAGTATCAGATCACTGCAAATCTACCAAGACCTGGCCGTCCCTCTAAACTTTCAGCTCATACAAGGAGAAGACTGATCAGAGATGCAGCCAAGAGGCCCATGATCACTCTGGATGAACTGCAGAGATCTACAGCTGAGGTGGGAGACTCTATCCATAGGACAACAATCAGTCGTATATTGCACAAATCTGGCCTTTATGGAAGAGTGGCAAGAAGAAAGCCATTTCTTAAAGATATCCATAAAAAGTGTTGTTTAAAGTTTGCCACAAGCCACCTGGGAGACACACCAAACATGTGGAAGAAGTTGCTCTGGTCAGATGAAACCAAAATTGAACTTTTTGGCAACAATGCAAAACGTTATGTTTGGCGTAAAAGCAACACAGATCATCACCCTGAACACACCATCCCCACTGTCAAACATGGTGGTGGCAGCATCATGGTTTGGGCCTGCTTTTCTTCAGCAGGGACAGGGAAGATGGTTAAAATTGATGGGAAGATGGATGGAGCCAAATACAGGACCATTCTGGAAGAAAACCTGATGGAGTCTGCAAAAGACCTGAGACTGGGACGGAGATTTGTCTTCCAACAAGACAATGATCCAAAAGATAAAGCAACATCTACAATGGAATGGTTCAAAAATAAAGATATCCAGGTGTTAGAATGGCCAAGTCAAAGTCCAGACCTGAATCCAATCGAGAATCTGTGGAAAGAACTGAAAACTGCTGTTCACAAATGCTCTCCATCCAACCTCACTGAGCTCGAGCTGTTTTGCAAGGAGGAATGGGAAAAATGTCAGTCTCTAGATGTGCAAAACTGATAGAGACATACCCCAAGCGACTTACAGCTGTAATCGCAGCAAAAGGTGGCGCTACAAAGTATTAACTTAAGGGGGGCTGAATAATTTTGCACGCCCAATTTTTCAGTTTTTGATTTGTTAAAAAAGTTTGAAATATCCAATAAATGTCGTTCCACATCATGATTGTGTCCCACTTGTTGTTGATTCTTCACAAAAAAATACAGTTTTATATCTTTATGTTTGAAGCCTGAAATGTGGCAAAAGGTCGCAAAGTTCAAGGGGGCCGAATACTTTCGCAAGGCACTGTATTTTATTGATCATAATTTTTTTATTTTATTTTACCTTTATTTAACCAGGTAGGCAAGTTGAGAACAAGTTCTCATTTACAATTGCGACCTGGCCAAGATAAAGCAAAGCAGTTCGACAGATAAAACGACACAGAGTTACACATGGAGTAAAAACAAACATACAGTCAATAATGCAGTATAAACAAGTCTATATACAATGTGAGCAAATGAGGTGAGAAGGGAGGTAAAGGCAAAAAAGGCCATGATGGCAAAGTAAATACAATATAGCAAGTAAAATACTGGAATGGTAGTTTTGCAATGGAAGAATGTGCAAAGTAGAAATAAAAATAATGGGGTGCAAAGGAGCAAAATAAATAAATAAATTAAAATTAAATACAGTTGGGAAAGAGGTAGTTGTTTGGGCTAAATTATAGGTGGGCTATGTACAGGTGCAGTAATCTGTGAGCTGCTCTGACAGTTGGTGCTTAAAGCTAGTGAGGGAGATAAGTGTTTCCAGTTTCAGAGATTTTTGTAGTTCGTTCCAGTCATTGGCAGCAGAGAACTGGAAGGAGAGGCGGCCAAAGAAAGAATTGGTTTTGGGGGTGACTAGAGAGATATACCTGCTGGAGCGTGTGCTACAGGTGGGAGATGCTATGGTGACCAGCGAGCTGAGATAAGGGGGGACTTTACCTAGCAGGGTCTTGTAGATGACATGGAGCCAGTGGGTTTGGCGACGAGTATGAAGCGAGGGCCAGCCAACGAGAGCGTACAGGTCACAATGGTGGGTAGTATATGGGGCTTTGGTGATAAAACGGATTGCACTGTGATAGACTGCATCCAATTTGTTGAGTAGGGTATTGGAGGCTATTTTGTAAATGACATCGCCAAAGTCGAGGATTGGTAGGATGGTCAGTTTTACAAGGGTATGTTTGGCAGCATGAGTGAAGGATGCTTTGTTGCGAAATAGGAAGCCAATTCTAGATTTAACTTTGGATTGGAGATGTTTGATATGGGTCTGGAAGGAGAGTTTACAGTCTAACCAGACACCTAAGTATTTGTAGTTGTCCACGTATTCTAAGTCAGAGCCGTCCAGAGTAGTGATGTTGGACAGGCGGGTAGGTGCAGGTAGCGATCGGTTGTAGAGCATGCATTTAGTTTTACTTGTATTTAAGAGCAATTGGAGGCCACGGAAGGAGAGTTGTATGGCATTGAAGCTTGCCTGGAGGGTTGTTAACACAGTGTCCAAAGAAGGGCCGGAAGTATACAGAATGGTGTCGTCTGCGTAGAGGTGGATCAGGGACTCACCAGCAGCAAGAGCGACCTCATTGATGTATACAGAGAAGAGAGTCGGTCCAAGAATTGAACCCTGTGGCACCCCCATAGAGACTGCCAGAGGTCCGGACAGCAGACCCTCCGATTTGACACACTGAACTCTATCAGAGAAGTAGTTGGTGAACCAGGCGAGGCAATCATTTGAGAAACCAAGGCTGTCGAGTCTGCCGATGAGGATATGGTGATTGACAGAGTCGAAAGCCTTGGCCAGATCAATGAATACGGCTGCACAGTAATGTTTCTTATCGATGGCGGTTAAGATATCGTTTAGGACCTTGAGCGTGGCTGAGGTGCACCCATGACCAGCTCTGAAACCAGATTGCATAGCAGAGAAGGTATTGTGAGATTCGAAATGGTCGGTAATCTGTTTGTTGACTTGGCTTTCGAAGACCTTAGAAAGGCACGGTAGGATAGATATAGGTCTGTAGCAGTTTGGGTCAAGAGTGTCCCCCCCTTTGAAGAGGGGGATGACCGCAGCAGCTTTCCAATCTTTGGGAATCTCAGACGACACGAAAGAGAGGTTGAACAGGCTAGTAATAGGGGTGGCAACAATTTCTGCAGATAATTTTAGAAAGAAAGGGTCCAGATTGTCTAGCCCGGCTGATTTGTAGGGGTCCAGATTTTGCAGCTCTTTCAGAACATCAGCTGAATGGATTTGGGAGAAGGAGAAATGGGGAAGGCTTGGGCGAGTTGCTGTTGGGGGTGCAGTGCTGTTGTCCGGGGTAGGAGTAGCCAGGTGGAAAGCATGGCCAGCCGTAGAAAAATGCTTATTGAAATTCTCAATTATGGTGGATTTATCAGTGGTGACAGTGTTTCCTATCTTCAGTGCAGTGGGCAGCTGGGAGGAGGTGTTCTTATTCTCCATGGACTTTACAGTGTCCCAGAACTTTTTTGAGTTAGTGTTGCAGGAAGCAAATTTCTGCTTGAAAAAGCTAGCCTTGGCTTTTCTAACTGCCTGTGTATAATGGTTTCTAGCTTCCCTGAACAGCTGCATATCACGGGGGCTGTTCGATGCTAATGCAGAACGCCATAGGATGTTTTTGTGTTGGTTAAGGGCAGTCAGGTCTGGGGAGAACCAAGGGCTATATCTGTTCCTGGTTCTAAATTTCTTGAATGGGGCATGTTTATTTAAGATGGTTAGGAAGGCATTTAAAAAAAATAACCAGGCATCCTCTACTGACGGGATGAGATCAATATCCTTCCAGGATACCCCGGCCAGGTCGATTAGAAAGGCCTGCTCGCAGAAGTGTTTCAGGGAGCGTTTTACAGTGATGAGTGGAGGTCGTTTGACCGCTGACCCATTACGGATGCAGGCAATGAGGCAGTGATCGCTGAGATCTTGGTTGAAGACAGCAGAGGTGTATTTAGAGGGGAAGTTGGTTAGGATGATATCTATGAGGGTGCCCGTGTTTAAGGCTTTGGGGAGGTACCTGGTAGGTTCATTGATAATTTGTGTGAGATTGAGGGCATCAAGTTTAGATTGTAGGATGGCTGGGGTGTTAAGCATGTTCCAGTTTAGGTCGCCTAGCAGCACGAACTCTGAAGATAGATGGGGGGCAATCAGTTCACATATGGTGTCCAGAGCACAGCTGGGGGCAGAGGGTGGTCTATAGCAGGCGGCAACGGTGAGAGACTTGTTTTTAGAGAGGTGGATTTTTAAAAGTAGAAGTTCAAATTGTTTGGGTACAGACCTGGATAGTAGGACAGAACTCTGCAGGCTATCTTTGCAGTCGATTGCAACACCGCCCCCTTTGGCAATTCTATCTTGTCTGAAAATGTTGTAGTTTGGAATTAAAATGTCTGCATTTTTGGTGGTCTTCCTAAGACAGGATTCAGACACAGCTAGAACATCCGGGTTGGCAGAGTGTGCTAAAGCAGTGAATAGAACAAAGTTAGGGAGGAGGCTTCTAATGTTAACATGCATGAAACCAAGGCTATTACGGTTACAGAAGTCGTCAAAAGAGAGCGCCTGGGGAATAGGAGTGGAGCTAGGCACTGCAGGGCCTGGATTCACCTCTACATCGCCAGAGGAACATAGGAGGAGTAGAATAAGGGTACGGCTAAAAGCTATGAGAATTGGTCGTCTAGAACGTCTGGAACATAGAGTAAAAGGAGGTTTCTGGGGGCGATAAAATAGCATCAAGGTATAATGTACAGACAAATGTATGGTAGGATGTGAATACAGTGGAGGTAAACCTAGGTATTGAGTGATGAAGAGAGAGATATTGTCTCTAGAAACATCGTTGAAACCAGGAGATGTCATTGCATGTGTGGGTGGTGGAACTAATAGGTTGGATAAGGTATAGTGAGCAGGACTAGAGGCTCTACAGTGAAATAAGCCAATAAACACTAACCAGAACAGCAATGGACAAGACATATTGACATTAAGGAGAGGCATGCTTAGTCGAGTGATCAAAAGGGTCCGGTGAGTGGAGAGGTTGGTTGGTGATTTAGACAGCTAGCCAGGGCATCGGTAGCAAGCTAGCATAGGATGGAGGTCTGTTGTTAGCCACCTCTTGCGTTCCGTCAGTAGATTAGTGGGGTTCCGTGTGGTAGAGGGGATTAATCCAAATCACACAACAACAACAAAAATAAAAACAATAGATATAGTTATAGAGGCCCAAGAAGAAAACATAATAATAATAATTAAAATAAAATAAAAGAAATTGTCCGATTGTCTATTCAGATAGCAGCCGGTAAGACAGCTAACGGTTAGCAGGCCGCAGATGGGCGTTCAGGTAACGTCGCGACGGAGGAGCCAGCCGAATAACTCCTTCGGGTAGATAACGTCGGCAGTCCAGTTGTGAAGGCCCGGTGGGGCTCCGCGAAGGCAGTAAAACGGGTCCGGATAGGTGACTGCAGCCCAGGTGTGATTGATGGAACTCAGGAGTGATTGACGGAGCTTGCTAGCTCCGGAATAATTGATGTTTGCTCCGGAATCGACGAAGGCCGATAGTCACACGGATAGCAGCTAGCTAGCTGTGAGATCCGGGTATGAATGTCCAGAGAGCAGTCGAAATCCAGGGACATGGAGAGAAAAATTGGTCCGGTATGTTCCGTTCCGAGCCGCGCTGCGCCGTACAGAACTGGCGATAGATTTTCGAGCTAAAGGATAGCTGATGACCACAAACCGTGGTTAGCTGAATACTAACGATTTGCCAGTAAAGAAGCTAACTAGCTTCTGATTAGCTTCTGGCTAGTTTCAGGCTAGCTTCTTGGAGTTTCTGGCTAGTTTCAGGCTAGCTTCTGGCTAGCTTCTGACTAGTTTCAGGCTAGCTTCTTGGAGTTTCTGGCTAGCTTCTTGGAGGATTACAGATTTGAGGTAAATAATACTTTTTTATAAATATAAATTGGTGAGGCGGGTTGCAGGAGAGTGTTTTGAATATGAGTTGATGGAAAATAAAAATAAAAATAAGTTGTAAATATATATATATACAGGACACGACAAGACGAGGACAAAAGACGTCTGAACTGCTATGCCACCTTGGTGTGAAATAATGATTCAGGAGTATCATGAAAACAGGTTAACATGCTCCACCAACATTAGACAACTATACTGACTATACCTTCAATGGCTGAAATAAGTTTAACAAATCAATGATGCGAGCATATTGTAATTTTCCTACATCCTCCTTTGTGGAACCTGGCCACACGACTGGACAGTACTCAATGTGCAACAAAATTAGGGACTGTACGACCTGCCTTGTTGTTAGCATTGTTAACAAGGCAGAGTAGCACTTTTTTCTCTCCTCATCTTAGCTACTGTTGAATCAATACATTTTGACCATGACAGTTTACAATCCATGGTACTCCAAGAAGTTTAGTCTCCTCAACTTGCTCAATTTCCACATTATTCATTACAATACTTAGTTGAGGTTTAGGGTTTAGTGAATGATGTGTCACAAATACAATGCTTCTTTCTTGCAACCCATTCTGAAACTGACTGCAGCTCTTTGTTAAAATAAATGATTAATTAAGTGTTGCAGTGGTTTCACTTACTGTGGAAGCTGATGTGTATTGAGTTGAGATATCAGCATACATAGACAGGCTTTACTCAGTGCCAGTGGCAGGTCATTAGTAAGGTATGGAGTTATTTTCTGCTCATGCATTCTCATTTCGACGCCAAACCCATCACGTGTGTGCGTGGCCAAGGAGCTCTATTTGAATGTAATCTGAACAAAGCACCAGTTACAATCCAAGTGCCAATGCTGTTTAGAAAACTCCAGGCAATTTCATCTGCTGAATTAAATGAAAATAGAGCTCTTTGCCATGCAATGAGAATGCATGCTGTTGACCCTTGTTAAGGTCAACAGCATAATGAACTTGCACCAGGATATTTTAGCCAAAAACCTGGTTGCCTCTGCCAGGAGGCTAAAACTTGGCCACAAGTGGGATCTTCTAGCAAGACAATAACATCAAGCACAGAATCAACATTTTGCAATGGCCATCTCAGTCTCTGCACTTAAAAACCATTGAACCTGTGGTTTGAATTGAAGACGGCAGTCCATAAGTTCAGATGAAGGATATTAAGGATCTTTAAGAATGCTGTACGGAGAAATGGTCTAAGATCCCAACCAATGTGTTCTCGAACTCATAAAGTCTTTATTGAAGACTCATCTCTTCTGTAGGTCCTATGATTGAGTGGAGTCTGGCCCAGGAGTGTGAAGGTGAATGGAAAGGCACTGGAGCAACGAACTGCCCTTGCTGTCTCTGAGTGGCCGGTTCCCCTCTCTCCACTGTGATTCTCTGCCTCTAACCCTATTACAGGGGCTGAGTCAATGGCTTACTGGTGCTCTTCCATGCCGTCTCTAGGAGGGGTGCGTCACTTGAGTGGGTTGAGTCACCGACGTGATCTTCCTGTCCTGGTTGGCGCCCCCCCTTGGCTTGTGCCGTAGCGGAGATCTTTGTGGGCTATACTCAAACTTGTCTCAGGATGGTAAGATGGTGGTTGAAGATATCCCTCTAGTGGTGTGGGGGCTGTGCTTTGACAAAGTGGGTGGGGTCATATCCTGCCTGTTTGGTCCTGTCCGGGGGTATCATCGGACGGGTCCACAGTGTCTCCCGACCCCTCCTGTTTCAGGCCTCCAGTATTTATGCTACAGTAGTTTATGTGTTGGGGGACTAGGGTCAGTCTGTTATATCTGCAGTACTTCTCCTGTCTTATCCGGTGTCCTGTGTGAATTTAAGTATGCTCTCTCTAATTCTCTACCTTTCTCTCTCATCTCATCTCATCTCATCTCCTGATGACTCCTTGCTGTCCACCTGGCCGTGCTGCTGCTCCAGTTTCAACTGTTCTGCCTGCGGCTATGGTACCCTGACCTGTTCACCGGATGTGCTACCTGTCCCAGACCTGCTGTTTTCGACTCTCTAGAGACAGCAGGAGCGGTAGAGATACTCTGAATGATCGGCTATGAAAAGCCAACTGACATTTACTCCTGAGGTGCTGACCTGTTGCACCATCAACAACCATGAACATTTGAACATCTTGGCCATGTTCTGTTATAATCTCCACCCGGCACAGCCAGAAGAGGACTGGCCACCCCTCATAACCTGGTTCCTCTCTAGGTTTCTTCCTAGGTTCTGGCCTTTCTAGGGAGTTTTTCCTAACCACCGTGCTTCTACACCTGCATTGCTTGCTGTTTGGGGTTTTAGGCTGGGTTTCTGTACAGCACTTTGTGACATCAGCTGATGTAAGAAGGGCTTTATAAATACATTTGATTGATGGATTGATTGATTGATAAAACATTTTAGAAAATGGCTCAGTGCCGTTATTTTCCCAAGGTGAATTATTGAAAGGTTTTGAAAACATATCAATCATTTTGACCCTTACCTATTTGAGAAAAAAAATCTTTCTTTGAGCAATTATATGTATAAAATAATATAGTTTCCCAATTATTTTGAGCGTACAATATAACTCATAACTCTTATGCAGTAATTTTTACTAATCTTTATCAAGGGCTGTCAATAATTTAGGAGCCCACTGTACATCCATATTCCAGTGTCCTCTTCATCTGATAAGTGCTGCTTTGTATTCCAGCAGAGATGGGACACTGGAGAGGTTGTGCTTCCTATGAATATACAGTATAACACTGTGAAATGCACCTCGTTCTGAGAGCCTCTTGGCTAAAGCAAGTCATCTGTCCTCCTGCCCCTCTCTGCCCTGCTTTATAACCAACTAGATCTCACAATTTTATCAATGACTTCAGATTCTGACGTTAATCCACGTTTTTCAAAATGTCAAATTTCGAAGTTGCTCCGGAAACATCAAATATCAAAGCATTTTTGGACTAGGTTGACTCCTCCTGCTCATCATCGTTCCATTTCTCCAAATGTCACATTTTAAAATTAAGGGTTAAGGTTAGGAATAGGGTAAAAAAAAAAAATTGTGTCTTCCAAGTCATGAGATTATGTCCATCCACCACCCCAATCCACAATGTCCTAGCAAAACCCTAGCCTACTTGATGGTAATAGCGCTCACTGTTGCCCCTAGTGGATGGTTTTCAAGGCCTTTCTCAACGTCCTCGGGACCTGGACATACATTCAAATGCTGATGCTCCAGATACTCAACTAGTCTAAAGAGTGACAGTTTTATTGCTTCTTTAATCAGTTTTATTTCTTCTTTAATTAATTTTCAAATGATCAATTAGCCTTTTAAAATTATAAACTTGGATGTACCATTGGATCACAGGACTGATGGTTGCTGATAATGGGTCTCTGTACGCCAATGTAGATATTCCATTAAAAATCAGCCATTTTCCAGCTACAATAGTCATTTCCAACATTAACAATGTCTACACTGTATTTCTGATCAATTTTATGTTTTTTTTATTGGACAAAAATGTGCTTTTCTTTCAAAAACAAGGACATTTTAAATGTGACCCCAGCACATTCCTCTCCAATTGAATGCTCCAGAAAATGACTTTACAATGTGCTGAGATAAGTGTCATTTCGAGAGGGAGAAATTTACATTGATTGTGTGTGTGTGTGTGTGTGTGTGTGTGTGTGTGTGTGTGTGTGTGTGTGTGTGTGTGTGTGTGTGTGACACTCAAGGCAGATTGTTAAACAGTGTGCTGTGCCTTTATTCCATGTGGATGATATAGTAACTGGCAGTGCTTGTGCTACTTTCAGTATGCCTTATACTCAGTTAAAATGAACCACTTTAAAATTACGTCTTCATTCCCACTCACATGTGTTGGGGTACACAAGGTTAGAATTGTCGCATAATAAAAAACAAATGATCCCAAATTATAAATCCAATTTTTTAACAGTATACTGTGGGCTTTTGGCATCTCCAAAACTTTAAAAGTACAGTAAGATTGATCCAGTTACGTCTGCTATATTTAGGGCCAGCCCCAAGAGTCCGTGTGTAATAATCGAACTCCCATGTGGTGGTGGGCTAAGCCTATTTACTCATGTTGCCTTTAACGTCATAGCAGTACAGTATTACATGATATTAAGTGATTGAAATGACATCATGTCATGTTGATTTAAACTGCTTTATTTCTAAATGGAGGGGAGAGGGAGGGAGTCCAGGGTCAAACACAGCAGGGGAAGAAGAAGAAGAAGAAGAAGAGTCCAGGCAGGTCACAGAGGAGCAGGGAGAATGATGATTCAATATACATTGAGATTTCATGGCTGCCCTGTTGCCACCAAAAGTTCTATGACAATCACATTCTAGAATGCAAGAGAATGTTATTGTCGCAGAACGATTTGTGCCAACACAGGGGCGGTTGTTTGCTGAGCTCCATGGTTATGCAACCACAGACTGTTATAGCGCCATCCATCAGCACAGTAAAGTATCGTACAAACCACCATTTTAACTGTTTAAGAAACAAGTAAAAAAGAATACATACAAAAATAAGCTGCAGGAAAATTCAAGGACATTCAAATCCATATGACCAATATTGTAAAGGATTTTCTCAATTCATGACATGTATCTTCTGCATTGACTGAGTTCCGATAGAAATAACCCCAACTCCTGCATACATAGGTCTACTCCTGAATCATGTTCCTCTGCTCACATTAAATAAATGAATCTCATTCCACATATTCAGATTTTATACAGTGTTTACTATGTTTTGTTCACATTAGCTTTGCCTTGCTTGGAGTGCCCACCAGGAAGAAAGAAAACTATAAATATGAAACGAACAGAAAACAAAAACTGCTCAAAATAAATAAATAATACATATAGCTTATCCAATCACAGCCCTTCGTTAGAGCATGAGTCCCTCTCTGTCTGTGTCAGCTGGTTTCCCAGGGCTCTTCTGTCCCTCGGGGGTCACTAAACAGCCATGTTTGAAAGGACAGTTTGAAAGGAGTTCCACAAAATGCAATTTTCACCACAAAATGCAATGTCAGCAACTAACTCTTACCTCACCGTTGATCTTACTCAGATCCTTAACAGTTACCATAACCATAAATGAAGACCAAATAGATAATGTGCTTGCTAAATAGTTCTGGTATACCTCCCTTTTGTCCATTCTAGCAGGCCATCTAGTGACTAGTGTCCCTCAGGGAGAGCTCTCTGGACAGATTCTCTATCACCACATCTGTTTTCTGTGCTTACCAGTGTGAGGACATCCACAGTATACAATAACAGCCAGATGGTACCACTAGAAGTGGATCATTAGCAAACACACAGTACTCATGCAGGCTCTTATCAAACACACACACACACACAGTCTCTCGCACACACACAAGGGTAAGCAGAATTTCCCACAGGAGCGTAAAGGGGTTGTTGCCGACAGCCCTCGTCCCATAGTGTCATAACACAGCATTCACAATTACAGACATAGCCTTTGTGAGGGAGAAAACACAAAGAGCATCTTGACCTGTCAGTCTCTGAGAAATACTGTACATAAAGAGCAACCATAAAGAGTCACAGTACCTCTCAGAAATAAAGGAAAGTGCCAGATAGAAGTCCAGTCAACCAGTGCAGGCACATTCCCAAATCAATCAATTAATCCATCTTTCAATGGGATGAATGTCCTTCCAGAAACAGTTGAGGATATACATGACCTTTCAGTGTTATAATCAATATCAACTAGTTTTTTCAAGACTCTTTGAAATGTTTGTGTCAGGCCAGGTAGGTGGCTGAGTTCCTCCTCTCATAAACATCCACTGTTCTGCTCTGTTCTGTTCAATGGGGAGAAGTGTGTTCGGTAATAGCAATGTCCTTTCAGGCTGAAATCAGGTGAATCCACTCAAACAAAGCTAGCCAGTCACTGTCCAGTGTCTTTAATATTAAAAAAAGACCATATTGCAAAAATCTCTTAATGTCCGAATTTGCTTTCCTTGTCCCAATTTGGGAAAGTATTTATTCTCTTTACAATGCAATATGCTTTAAGCACTTGGAATTGTGCTATATAGATTAAATGTACAGACCCAATCCATTTTGATGTTGATGGAACAAGGTAGACCAGTATGAACATGCATCGTTCTGGATAAGAGCGTCTGCTAAATGACTAAAATGTAAATGTAAAAAATATGGAAACAGAGGTCACCCTGTTGTGTAGCGATATTGGGGGAGAGGTAAAGCTATACCTTAAAAGCTCTCTGTGAGGCAATCCCAAATTGCACCCTATTCCCTACATAGTGCACTGCTTTTGACTAGAGCCCCATAGACCCTGGTCAAAAGTTGTGCACTATAAAGGGAATAGTGTGCCATTTGGCATTTAGAGAGTGTGTTAAGTGGTTTCTTCTCTTCGTCTTCTTTTAGTCCACCTGCACCGACCCAGAGCTGGGCAGGTGGAAACAAATTCCTGATCCTTTATTTTGCATTCACCTATATCCTTTGTTTTTCAGTGCGGATGAAGAAAAACACACGAGTAGAGGAACCAATAATGGACCATTGAGATGCACCCACTGTCCTCACAGAGCCAGAGGCAAGGTATGTTTGTTTTACAAAGGTGTCTTTCAAAATATAGCCTAAGCCCCACACTACAGCAGTGGTGGGGATCAGCGTTTGAGAGGGAGTTGAACAGTAAAAGCCTTGTTGTTGTATCTCTCATGTGGATAACATCTCTACAGGAACGCATGCTATTCCTGAGGCAGGAAAAAAGTAACTATGCAGACATCAGTTGAGAGACGACTTGGGTCTTGTGTATTCCTCATAGTTCTGCCCTCTGATAGAGAGAGGTACTTAAACAGGCTGACAGGTATTTGGGTTAATTCTCAGTCCTCTATCTCTCCAAAACATCATCTCCTCACGTTGTTCTGTTTCGTTTTTCAGACGGCTAATTAAAGGATACTGTATTGTTTTAAAGAATGTTGTGTGTAGATCAGGAGTTCTCAGTGAGCAGTGGTGTATAGGGTTGCAAAGTTCCAGGAACATTCAATCAATTTCGTGGTTTTCCCAGAAATCCAGGCTGGAGGACTCTGGATTTCCTGCTTATTCCCTCCTGATTCTGGGAATCTTCCAACAGGGATTTCAGGAAAACAATGGCTTTTATTGAACGTTTAAATCATTTTGCAACCCTAGTGGTGTACTTCTGTACACAATAGTTTCTCAATTTTAAATTAAACAGATTTCCCAGACAACCTTAATATGAGTCAGTCAATCAGACTCTGATGAGAGCAGCGCTACACTGTCATTTTACCAACAACAACATGTCCTTAATGTCACGAGTGACTAAAAAGCCAAAATGGCGTTTTCTTTCACTCCTCTCTACCTCCTCTCCATCCACTTTCTGTGCATAATATGTGATGCTCACGCCTTAAAACATCCCTCCTACCTTTTAATAAAATACCATGGTCAGATTAGTACACAGTAAAGCCCCCCAGAGTAGAAGTCACTGAACATATATTGCACATACTCTCCCCACACTATGTCCTTGCAATGGGCCGTCACAGTTATCCAGGTAACAGCTGGACATCTGCAGATACGCACCAAGGGACTAAAACAACAAGCCCTTAGAGTTTCTTTCTTACACAAGGTCTTTTTAACCCTGTTGCAAGGTGAGCTTTTCTACAGCTATTCTGAGTCCGCCTTCTATTTGGAAAGTCTGCAGCAGTTCACGGTAGAATCGGCAGCCCTTTGTAATGTCATCAATTAGAATCTAAAATCAGTGATCATTTTCAAAAAAGGACAGAATATTTGTGCTGTTTTGTAATCCTCAACAGGTTTAGAGGGGAATGAAAAGAAGGGACTGACCTTACAGGTAATCTGTTTAAGGCCCCTTTACTAAAAGAATGTTGCCATTGGTGTCCTTACAGAGCAACCAGTCTAGAAGAAGGTGCCCTTGGTATTCTTACACAGGATCTTCTTGAATGCCTTCCTGAAGTCCTGGTTGAAGATGGTGTATATGACGGGGTTCAGACAGGAGTTGCAGTAGCCGATCCAGAAGAAGAACTTAAAGAGGGGATCAGGGAGGGCGCAGGTCTCAGGGCAGATGGCCTGCAGTGAGTAGGAGAAGAAGAAAGGGAACCAACAGACGACAAACACTCCGATCACCACGGCCAGGACGAATGTGAAACGCTTCTCTCGGTTCACCATGGCTTTACGACGTGCCGCTCCTGGAGTGGTGTCTGGCTTAGACCTCCTCCCCGCCACCAGCCGAGCCCCCTTAGATGTGGCGATCATGTCCCTGTACTTCTGGATGGTGGCAGGGGAGTGGATGCCAGGTGAACCCGCCATGCTAGGGGTGTTGACTCCCCTCCTCCCCCCTCCCTCGTGCTCCATGTCACTGTCAGAGCTGTTTGAGCTATCCCCATTATTGTTATACTTTTTCCCCTTCTTACCCTTCTTCCCCTTCTTCTCCCCATCTTTGGGTTTGGCCTGGGAAAGTGGGGGAATGGTGGAGGAGGGAGAGGGAGAGACTGAGGAGTGTGAGGGACCCATGGGTGAGGTAGGAGGGGAGGTTGGGGTTGGAGCTAGGGATGGATCCGGAGGATGAAGAAGGTTATTGGGGGTGGGAGAAGAGGGGGTCTCATTGGCCTGGTCAGGGGACAGTGATGGAGTAATAGCCAGGGTGGGTGGTCTGATGCTGGAAGTTTTATGGGGAATAGCTGGGGTTTTCCCTCCCTCCTCCTTCCCGTTGTCTTGGATCCCCCGAGGGGTTTGACTTGGGGTGGCACAGCCCACCCCATCCTTCCTGGGCTCGCCTGGCGGGTTCTGTGTGCGCTGCTTGGCGATCTGGTAGATCCTCATGTAGACCAGGATCATGATGAGACAAGGGGCAAAGAAGGAGCCGACAGTGGAGTAGAGAATATACCAGCGCTCGTCATTCAGCTGGCACTGAGGCCCCCTCTCACTACCCTCGCCACCTGGCTCGCTCTTATTCAGCGACAGGAGAGGAGGAAAGGAGATGATGGCTGAGATGAGCCACACCACCACGATGGAGGCTTTGATACGCATGGGTGTGCGCTGGCGAGAGTAGGTAACCCGGCTGATGGACAGATAACGGTCTAATGAGATGGCGCACAGGTGAGCTATAGAGGAAGTACAGAACAGAACGTCCAGCGCCAGGTAGATCTCACACCACAGAGACTTGAAGTACCAGTAACCCAGCAGTTCATTGGCCAGGGAAAACGGGATGATGAGGGTTGCCACTAAAATGTCCGCAGCAGCTAACGACACTAAAAACAGGTTCTGTGGTCCTCTGAGTGCACGGCTGGTCAGGACTGCGATGATGACAAAGATGTTTCCCACGATGGTAAAGACTATCATGAGGGTGATAGCCGTAGCAAAGAGCGCCGTGGCTTCGGGGGAGTAAGGGGCCAGTTGCAGGGAAGAGACACTCTGATTGCAGGGAAGAGATGAACCGCTGGTCGAGCTATTAGTGTTGCCCAGCTCCACTGAACATGCACTATCCAAGGGTGATGCCATGACTAACACGATGGATGGGGTTGATTAAAGTGGTTCATAAAATGTTGTAGTAATCAATATGTTTGTTTTATAGTCCTTGAGGATGGCTGAGGTAAAATAATATTTTTTTAAAAGCAGTCCTATAGCTGAGCTTGTTTATGTTGCTGTCAAAGCATTCACTGAAAAGTTTAGGGGGAAAATATTAGCCTATAACTGATCTCTCTACAGCCTATAAAAAGTCATAATTTCGTGTTACGTGTTATCGCAGTTCATTCACCTTCTCCTTCCAATTTCATCATCCAAGTCCATTCTAATCAGTCAAACGCTAAACTATGCCCATGGAGTGCGCCAGTGGTCAATGGTTTTCTATTCGAGTGCGATGAATACAGTAGAGCGCAAATATATTTCCCGTCGATCTGGGCTATGTGGAATACCTACAGTATGAAATTAAACCGCTCAAACAATTAAAAGTATTCGAGCACACAAAACAGAATGGATTGTAATCTCACAGCTGCTTGATTATTTTGATATTTTAAAGAGGCGGAACGTGATTGCAGGGCGGTTACAGAAATAGCCTTTCAATCTAATTTCTGACTATAGTACAAGGCGACACAGGCGAGATTGGGAACAGGTTACAACCACCTTTTCCTCAGTAGGATAACCACGTCAGATGTCAGTGCGCGCACCTTTTCTCCCTCAAAACCCCGCTGTCTCTTAGGAGACGCAAACAGCAAGGCTATCTGAGCATATACAAGCTGTGCATGTAGGCGAATTTAAGAACAAATTATTCTAACAAATATGGTTTGAACAGATGTAGCTCATACAATGGTTGAGCTTCGGCAGACTAACTGGCGTGTTACCAAAATATGTTCTCACATTATTCGAGTAAAGTGTACTTCTTAAATAATAAGTTGTTTCTGAATGGCACTGGGAAGTTAGTCTTTATGTTGTAACTTGAGCACGTCCTCAATGTAGCCAAAAAAACGTTCTTTAATTTATGAAAACAAAACCGTGTCCAACATAATTCCAAGTTGCGCATTGAGTCCATCACCCAGAGTCGTTGCTTTGCTGTTTTAGTTTCCTCGTGTTACCCCGTTACTAGAGCTCATATCTCGGTTTGGTAGGAATGTGTGCGAGGGTTTAGTATATCCAAGCGCAGAAGATGCGCAGTCATGCTTTGGCTGGCTCGTGGCCCCTGGTTCGGTCTATTCGCGCAGTGGTACTCCTGAGTGCAGCGCCTCGTTGCCTCTCTCCTCGAGTTTATCAGTTTGTCTCGCAGCAACGCGTGCATCTCCAGGAGTGAGCGTGACCGCGAGCCCTGGTCTAATAACGGGAGCGCCTCTCCTCTCCTCCTCGCGCTTCTCCAACCCGAGTGATGTCAATACGGTCGTCATGAGACCATGCCATCTCTCTCTCTCTCTCTCTCTCTCTCTCTCTCTCTCTCTTTACCCACTAACACACTGTCCATCGGTACGCCGTTATATCTTTAATGTAAAACACTGTAGTATAACCCTTCCGCTATGCTTTGGTCAATTAACTCTACAGAATGCATAGGTCTCAGGCTAGAACACACTCATTTATCTTTCTACAAAGACCTACAGTGTGAGTTTCTTATTCTATAACCACCACCAACATCATCACCACCAATCAACATCACTATTAAAATAAAGGTACAAAATAATAATAACATTATCATCACCTTCATCAATCATCATCATCATTATAAACATCACCCTCCTGATCATGATTTCATTGTTGGTTCCATAATGGTCTATTGGCTACTCTACAAAACCCTATTGTATGCTACCTTATGTTCCCATGAATTCCCATGAATTAGCCTCTTGACCCTTGCTTGATGAAGACAAAACACTGTTGTTAGTGACATGGATTGATCAAATGCTTATTGTTCAATAGTGAAGAGAGTGGAAGCACATTAAACTGACACACATACAGAAGTGTGCATTGCAAGCTTGTCTCATAGACTCGATGCAACTGTAACAACTCTCCTCTTCTTCTGACGAGGAGTAAGAGATGTTGGACCAATGTGCAGTGTGGTAGGTGTCCATTTTAATTTTTAAAACGGAACACTACAAAAATACAAAATAACAACGTGAATGAACAAACGAAACAGTCCCGTATGGTACAAACACAGACAGAGGAAACATTAACCCACAACTCAAAAGTGAAACCAGGCTACCTAAGTATGGTTCTCAATCAGGGACAACGATTGACAGCTGCCTCTGAATGAGAACCATACCAGGCCAGACACAGAAATCCCAAAACATAGAAAAAGGAACATAGACAACCCACCCAACTCACACCCTGACCATACTAAAACAAAGACATAACAACAGAACTAAGGTCAGAATGTGACAGTACCCCACCCCCCCAAAGGTGCGGACTCCGGCCGCAAAACCTGAACCTATAGGGGAGGGTCTGGGTGAGTGGCTGTCCGCGGTGGCGGCTCTGGCGCGGGACGTGGACCCTATTCCACGGCAGCTCCGGAGTGAAGGGCGATTCCGGCAGCGCCGGCGTGACGGGTGATTCTGGCAGCTCCTGACTGACGAGCGGCTCTGGCAGCTCCTGACTGACGGACGGCTCTGGCAGCTCCTTGCTGACCGACGGCTCTGGCAGCTCCTGACTGACGGACGGCTCTGGCAGCTCCTGGCTGACGGGCGGCTCTGGCAGCTCAGGACAGACGGGCGGCTCTGGCAGCTCAGGACAGACGGGCGGCTCTGGCAGCTCAGGACAGGAGGAAGACTCTGGCAGCGCTGAGCAGGCGGGAGTACCTGTAGGGAGGAGACGGAGAGACTGGTGTGGGGGGCTGCCACCAGAGGGCTGGTGCGTGGAGGCGGCACCGGATAGACCAGACCGTGGAGGCGCACTGGAGGTCTCGAGCACCAAGCCTGCCCAACCCTACCTGGCTGAATGCTCCCCGTAGCCAGGCCAGTGCGGCGAAGTGGAATATCCCGCACTGGGCTGTGCTGGCAAACCGGGGACACCATGCGTAGGGCTGGTGCCATGTACCCCGGCCCGAGGAGACGCACTGGAGACCAGATAAGCTGGGACGGCTTCATGGCACCTGGCTCGATGCCCACTCTAGCCCGGCCAATACGAGGTGCTGCTATGTACCGCACCGGGCTATGCCTGCGCACCTGGGACACCGTGCGCCTCACGGCATAACACGGTGCCTGCCCGGTCCCTCTCTCTCCACGGTAAGCACGGGGAGTTGGCGCAAGTCTCCTACCTGACTTCGCCACACTCCCCGTGTCTCGCCCCCAATACATTTTTGGGGCTGCCTCTCGGGCTTCCAACCGCTCTGCCGTGCTGCCTCCTCATACCACCGCCTCTCGGCTTTCGCTGCCTTCAGTTCTGCCTTGGGGCGGCGATACTCTCCTGGCTGTGCCCAGGGTCCCTTGCTGTCCAAAATCTCCTCCCATGTCCAGGAGTCTGGAGATCGCTGCTGCTGCCCGTTACCACGCTGCTTGGTCCTTTGGTGGAGGGTGATTCTGTAACGATTGTCTTCATCTGATGAGGAGTAAGAGAGGTCGGACCAATGTGCAGCGTGGTAAGTGTCCATATTAACATAGAAAACTGAACACTACAAAAATACAAAATAATAACGTGAATGAACAAACGAAAATCGAAACAGTCTGTACAACATGGGACTGTTTCGATTTTCGTTTGTTCATTCACGTTGTTATTTTGTATTTTTGTAGTGTTTAGTTTTCTATATTAAAATGGACACTTACCACGCTCCACATTGGTCCAACCTCTCTTACTCCTTGTCAGAAGAAGAGGACAATCGTTACAGCAACAAACAAAAATCCAGGACACTCTAATAAGTCTAATATGGTACCTTTGGTATGGTTACATAAGACAGAAGGTTTCTTAAGCCAAAGGTTGCATGTTCGAATCTCTTCACAAACAACTTGTGCATTTTAGCTAATTAGAAAGGTTGCTGGGTCGAATCCCTGAGGTGAAAATATATACTTGAGCAAGACACTTAACCTATTAGGTATCAAGTTAAGACCCTGATGCAGACTGTGTCAATGTAAAAAATATTTATTACAGCAATAGGGGCAAAGGTACAGGACGGCAGGCAGGGTCAGGTCAGGCAGAGGTTGGTAATCCAGAGTAGGGCAAAGGTACAGGTCAGCAGGCAGGCTCAGGGGCAGGCAGAGTGGTCAGGCGGGTGGGTACAGGGTCAGGACAGGCAAGGGTCAAAAACCAGGAGGACAAGAAAAGAGAGACTGGGGAAATGCAGGTGCTGACACAGACAGAGAACACAGGTGTAAATACACAGGGGATAATGGGGATGATGGGCGACACGTGCAGGGGGGTGGAGACAATCACAAAGACAGGTGAAACAGATCAGGGTGTGACAGTACCCCCCCACCCCCTCTAGGGGCGCCTACTGGTGTCCTACCTGTCCACATACCTTGTAGACCGGGATGCCGGCGGTGGAAGTTGGCAATGAGGGCTGGGTCCAGGATGTCTCTAGCTGGGACCCAGCACCTCTACTCCAGGTCATAACCCTCCCGGTCAACCAGGTACTGTAAACCTCTGTCCCATGGTCGAACCCTCAGAAGACGTTTCACCGTGTACGCCGGATGGCCATCAACAACACGGGGAGGAGGGGTGGGCCTGGAAATAGAAGACAAAGGGCTGTGAGACACAGGCTTAAATCTAGACACATGGAATGTAGGATGAACACGAAGGGTACGGGGAAACAGAAGGCTGACAGCAGAGGGGCTAATATTCTTGGAGATGGGAAAAGGGCAGATAAACCGGGGGGACAGTTTGCGAGACACCTCCTGGGTGGACAGCCATACCTTCTGCCCGAGACGATGCCGGGGTCCGATGTCAATCCACTTGTAGTCGATACCTGGAGGCGGTCTTGAGGAGGGCCGATCGGGCTCTCCTCCAGATACAACGACAGCGGCGGACAAACATCTGGGCAGAATGTATGCCGACCTCAGCTTCCTGCTCAGGGCAGAGCGGGACAATCAAAGGGAGATAGGCCAGTGGCAGAGCAGGGAACGGTGTTGCGGGCGTATTCGACCCACACAAGCTGCTGGCTCCAGGTGGTGGGGTTGGCGGGGGGACCAGGCAGCGAAGGGTAGTTTCGAGGTCCTGGTAGGCTCGCTCCGACTGGCCATTGGACTGAGGGTGGAACCTGGAGGACAGGCTTGCTGACAGACCAATGAGGGTGCAGAACGCCTTCCAGAACTGGGACGAGAATTGAGGACCCCGGTCAGAGACCATGTTCACGGGCAGTCCATGTGCTGCACCAGGAGCAGGGCCGTCTTTTTGGCAGAGGGTAGTTTGGGGAGAGGAATGAAGTGGGCAGCTTTGGAAAACTGATCCACCACGGTCAGGATGGCATTGTTGCCATCAGACGGGGGAAGACCCCGGGACAAAGTCCAGGGAGATGTGAGATCAGGAACGGTGGGGATAGCTTCCCTATCACGGACCAGCTTCCCTATTCCCCAATGTGTCATTGGAGCCAGGATAATTCCAATACCACGGGAATCAGAGGGGACATGATGAGCAGGAACTGGATAGCCTCACTGTGGTTCCCCAACACCCGTAGGTTGATGGGAGTGGTGTTGTGGGTGACTCGGCCTTTAGAGTGCCCGTCCAGCGTTCTAACGTCCATGGGAATGGAGAGGGGCTGAGTGGGGACTCGGAGTCACAGTGGGATCCCTGGGTGTGCGACCGAAATCCAAATTCTTCTTCCTCCATCGTTCCTGTAATTGCCCATCAATACGGATGGTCAAAGTGATGAGGGAATCGAGCTCCGTAGGTAACTCCCGGGCTGCAAGCTCGTCCTTGACCTCCTCCGAGATACCATGCAGGAACATATCAAACAGTGCCTCTTGATTCCAAGCACTCTCCGCTGGAAATCCACCGCATCATCAGCTACACTGCGGGAGTCCTGCCAAAGCTGGATTAGCTTTCAGGTGGCCTCTCGCCCGAAGAACTTGGCATCAAAGACATTCTTCACTTTTCCCACGAACCCCTCCAGACTAGTGCATATGGCCGGCTGTTGTTTCCACATGGCAGTAGCCCAAGTGAGAGCCCTCCCGTACATCAGCGTGATGAGGTAGGATATCTTGGAGCGATCCGAGGGGAAGGAAGAGGGCTGGAGCTAGAAAACGAGGGCACAGTGAGCTAGGAACACCCGACTGGTGCTCGCGTTCTGGAGGAGGTAAGCAGGGCTCCCGAGAAGGTGGAGTGACTGATGAGACGACGCTGCTAGCAGCTGACACAGAAACGCTTGTTGGCTTGACAAACAAGACGAACTGACAACAGACAAATAGAGAACATAGGTATAAATACACAGGGGATAATTGGGAAGATGGGCGACACCTGGAGGGGAGTGGAGACAATCACAAAGACAGGTGAAACAGATCAGGGTGTGACATAACCCTAATTTTCCTCTAAGTCACTGGATAAGTGTCTGCTAAATACAATTTAAAAAAATGTCAATATAGAAATGTAGCAACTTTGCAACTACTTTTTAGCTGCTTTGCAACTACTTAGCATGTTAGCTAACCCTAATCTTAAACCTTAACCTTAACCCCTAGCCTAGCTAACTTTAGCCACCTAGCTAATGTTAGCCACAACAAATTGGAATTCGTAACATATAATTCGTATCAATTCGTAACATATACAAATTTGAGTGTCCCAGATTTTTGTTTAGACTTTTACATCTATCCCTGAGTCCAGATTGGTGCATTTTACAGGATCACACACACACACACACACACACATACACATACACACACACACACCTTGACCCTCTCTCAACTCTATTTATGCTACCTAAGATTAATTGCTTTATGTTTTGATGTTCAATATCGACTAAGAGTAAAATCTAGCAAATCGACACCCACACAGAGGCATGCATTTAACAGTGTATAGATGTATAGTGGGAGTTGGTAGTTACACACACACACTCACACACAGTATGCCATGTTCTCATTACGGGTGTCAACAACTGGTGGGTGGTTGTCGTGAGGCCATAATGTTTGTTTCCCATTTTCCATCGCCCACACAATGTCAGTTAGGCGTGAGAAACCGACCATAGAATTAGATTCCTAACCAACTCATTCTGATTCCATGACCCCAACCACAAGCAAATAACTGCTTTCGTTCTGTTCAATGCCAAGCGTTCTAAATACAAAAAGCACTTTTCACAGGAGAGTGCTCTCCAATCAAGTGTTACCTGCAGTCGTGTGTGAACTACTGCGGTTGGTAAAACAGTGAAAGTGGATTCAGGAGGTTATTCTACACAATTTTCAGCTCTCACACACCCACTCCAAATAAGTCTATTGGAAAAGAACAACCCCACACACTCCAAACATATCTTAAAGAAATATCTGTCACGCTTTACTGCATATTTTGTGTTACAGAGCGACGGAACAAACGATTTCGCATGTGTAACTCTGTTTCTCATTAAGAAAAAACTAGCTATTTTACTTTTTGGTGTGGTTCGTTGTGGCAGTTACTGATGTGCTTTTTGGTCAGAACAATTCTTCAACCAATAAGATTTTAGCTAGCTTGATAATCTAGCTAACGTTGCTTATAATTAAGTTAGCTAGCTTGCTTAACATTGACTACAGTATATGATCAAACTATCTACATTAGGCTCTAGACCTACTGTTGTCATATTTTGTTTGAAAAGGTAAAAGGTCAGTGGTGAAACGTCACAACTTGGCAACTCGAGCAACAGGTTGTAATTTAGATTTGAAGTGAATTTCAAGTGAAACCTACCAGTCGGAACAAGACATTTCCGACAACTCCCATAGCACATGAACGCAGGCTGTCTCAATGTCTTGTGTTCTGAGGTAGGATTGGGATAGAGTGCAATCTCTGCAGCTGTGTGTCCTGTGTTCGTGAGCAAGTGAGAATTGTCCAAATCAAAACCCAACCTTTAAGTAAGTCATGACGAACTCATTAACAAAACTCCATTTTGGACAAGACTGACTTTATGAACAAAATGATCCTATTTACACATTGTAGTCAAATTGACTACAAAGTGTAAATAGAAAGTGACACTAGAATGCCTTTTTCTGACTAATATCAATGCCACATAGGACATTTTCTATCAGATAAATTGTTTTAAACTGAGGAGATTATTTTAGGATTTGTGCTTTTGGAATAAAAATTAGACTAGAGGTAAACTAGACAAGGTCTGAAGTATCCTACTGCTCTCTCAGGAAGTACCAATGGATTCCTGTCACTGATTGGCCAGAGAGCCCACTCACCTGGTATCTCCCAGCTGGCACATAATGTTCTGAGAACCATATGTTTGGTGAGTGTTGTTGTCCTATGGTTATTTTGCATACAATCTTCCCACAACTTTTTGGGAATGGTGCAGGATAGTTGCTTGTCTTCGGAACATTCTCAGCACATTTAAAGAACTTCATAAAATAATATAATTTTCTTGGTATTTCTTTACTATAAACAGAAGGTTTCCTAAAGGTTCAAACATGGTTACATTTCATTTCAATTTTGGTCATATTCTAGGAACGTTCTCCAACTGGTTTGATATTGGGCACATTCTCAAATAATTCAGAGTACGTTAACGAACAACGTTCTTCTGTGGAAATGTCAGTACTTCAGCATAATGTTTCCTCATGGTTCTATTTTAAAGTCATATTCTCACATTGTTCCGAGAACGTTAAGAAACAACGTTCTTCTGTGGGAATTTCAGGACTTCAGCATAACGTTTCTTACAGGTTTCCTCATGGTTCTATTTAAAGTCATGTTCTCAAATTTGACAGAGATCGTTAAGGAAACTTTCCATAATAAATACAAGAAAACTTTAGTCACATTCAGACAACATTCTAAATGTTTTATTTAAAAACATATACATCCCGTTCTCAGCATCAACCAAACTCTCTCTATCCTCTATCATGTTAAGTGTGTTCAGGTGTGTTGACCGAACCCACTAGTTTCTTAATGAGTGTTTGTATTCGATGAAATATGGTCTGTTTGAATAGACTAAAATGAAAAGCTTTGTATGAGTTAAAAAATAACAAGGCATGCTAGCTCCCTCCTGGTGGCACAGTGGACTAATTCCATGGTTAGAGTCCAGGAGATCATAGATTTGAAACTCACTGACACCGTGCCTCAATAAAAAATACATGTGTTTGCAGCCTCCACACAGACAGTGTGGGGAAAAAGGTGCAACAGTGCCTCTTCAACCTCAGGAGGTAGAAGAGATTTGGCTTGGCACCTAAAACCCTCACAAATGTTTACAGATGCACAATTGAGGGCATCCTGTCGGGCTGTATCACCGCCTGGTACGGCAACTGCACAGCCCACAACCGCAGGGCACTCCAGAGGGTGGTGCGGTCTGCCCAATGCATCACCGGGGTTGCAAACTATCTGCCCTCCAGTACACCTACAGCACCCTATACACATAGACTTGAATTCACTGGCCACTTTAATAATGGAACACTATCACTTTAATAATGTTTACATATTTTGCATTACTCAGTATATACTGTATTCTATCCTATTCTACTGTATCTTAGTCTATGCCGCTCTGACACTGCTCGCCCAAATATTTATGTATTCTTAATTCCATTCATGTACTTTAGATTTGTATGTATTGTTGTGAAATTGTTAGATATTACTTGCTAGATATTACTGCACTGTTGGAGCTAGAAACACAAGCATTTCGCTACCCCCGCAATAATATCTGCTAAACAGGTGCAATACAATTTGATTTGATTAATGCCTAAGCAAATTCATTTCCATGTGTCCTATTTGTGCTTGGAGTTCAAAACATTTAACACAAACTAATCTAGCATAGTTATAAAAATTCTTATTGAAACATTTACTCCGAACATTATCTAATAACCTATCATTTCCGTTCTCAGAACATTAAAACCTCAGGGAACCATAGTAAAACGTTCTCAGACCCTCCCTACATTATAAGATGCCTGTTTCCAGAACAGGTGAAAGTTTCACTTCCGTTCGCAGAATTTTAAAAAACATTCTGTTTTACAGGTCAGAAAACGTATGACTCGTTCCCAGAACCCAGTGGTGTAGTGGAGGGTATACTCACTTCTTAAACCCCATGCTGCGTATCAAAGTAGTGTTATGCAGGTATACGACATATCAGTTAATAAGGCTGATGGAACAGAACAGACTGTTGATAAACTATTATTTCTTCAAATTTTAGGTGTAGCAAAGTGCACACCATGGTAGGCCTTTGTGCGAATGTTACAATATGTGAGTTGTTTCATGGACAGAGACAGAAATGTCTGTTAGAAATGTAGAAAGAGGGGAGATCTAAAGATGCAACAACTATAATGGATTGCTAATATGACTATGATAATGCATTTGGCTTCTAGACAATGAAAGAAAGTTGAAAGAAAACCAATAGAACATGAGGAAGTCTTTATATAATAATTGTGTTCACGTTTCTATGGTGGGATTTTGGCTGTAGGCTACTTTGAAACAAGGTAATACATGTTTAATAATATGAAGTAAAACATTGTCTTCTGGTAGATGGAAAGGCTTTCCCAAAAATGACATGTTAACTATATCTACAAAGTAGCTTATTTATGCCGACCTGGCAGAATGATATCATGATTATTTGCAATAATCCAGTGGCCATTTGTTTTGCTAAATCCAGCTCATGTGCTACAGAAACACTGCTAACCAAACAACAGTGCAACAGTACAACAGTGCTTGCCTGCACACTTGTAGTAAAGGGTAACTACTCTCAAAAATAAAATGTCTTATATTTTTCCCAGACCTCAAAATTGGTCTCCTGATGTAGTTTAAACATTTTCATAGACTTTAGTAGAACATCCAAAGACCTGATTTAAAAAAAAACAGAGACTTGTGAATTTCTGACGCAATTGACAGTCTCATTTATCTGTTTCAATAGTAGGCCTACTATTAGTCTCCTTGCACAGTACAGCTTGGGTTGGCCTGACTGTAAAAGACCAATACGGGATTGATCATTTTAGGTCATTGAGTGTGTCACTGTTTGTCATAGAATTATTCACACAGGGTGCCGTTTGGGATTTCTTTTGCTCAATTACAGTATACCCACTTCTCCAGGCACCACTACACCACTGCCAGAACCAATGAGAAACCAAACATATACATTCCCACAACTTCCAAGGAATTAAATGTCTCAGGTCTAAATTAGTCCCTGATTAGAGGATAAAATCAACTGTGCAGCATCTGTATTTTGACAGCACACCTTATATATGTAATTAATGGTTGTTTTACAGAAAGTATCCATATCCCTTGACTTATTCTACATTTTATTATGTTACAGCCTGAATTCAACATTTATAAAATAGCTTTTGTCACCCTTAATGACAAAGTGAAAACGTGTTTTAGACATTTTTGCAAAATAAATGTATTGAAAATGAAATACAAAAATACCTAATTTACATAGGTATTCACACCCCTGAGTCAATACATGTTAGAATCAAACTTGGCAGTGATTACAGCTATGAATCTTTCTGTGTAAGTCTCTAAGAGCTTTGCACACCTGAATTGTACAATATTTGCATATTATTCTCTTTAAAAATCTTCAAGCTCTGTCAACTTGGTTGTTGATCATTGCTAGACAACCATTTTCAATTATTGCCATAGATTTTCAAGGATGTTTAAGCATAGCCATGGAAAGTAGTTGCTGTAGCACCTCCTGAAAAATCGGAATAAAAACTACATTTCAATCAAATAAAAAAAATACTAAAGTAAAAAAAAAAAGCAAATGTAGTGCACTGTTCCTTTTATAGTCCTGTATTAGCGGGCCAGCATGGTCTCAAAATCAAATCAAATTAAATCTATTTCTAAAGCCCTTCTTACATCAGCTGATATCTCAAAGTGCTGTACAGAAGCCCAGCCTTAAATCCCAAACAGCAAGCAATGCAGGCGTAGAAGCACGGTGGCTAGGAAAAACTCCCTAGAAAGGCCAGAACCGAGGTAGAAACCTAGAGAGGAACTAGGCTATGAGGGGTGGCCAGTCCTCTTCTGGCTGTGCCGGGTGAAGATTATAACAGAAGTTGTTCAAATGTTCATAGATGACCAGCAGGGTCAAATAATAATAATCACAGTGGTTGTCGAGGGTGCAACAGGTCAGCATCTCAGGAGTAAATCTCAGTGATCATTCAGAGTATCTCTACCACTCCTGCTGTCTCTAGAGAGTTGAAAACAGCAGGTCTGGGACAGGTAGCACGTCCGGTAAACAGGTCAGGGTTCCATAGCCGTAGGCAGAACAGTTGAAACTGGAGCAGCAGCACGGCCAGGTGGACTGGGGACAGCAAGGAGTCATCAGGTAGTTCTGAGGCATGGTCCTAGGACTCAGGTCCTCAGAGAGAAAGAAAAAAAGAAAGAAAGAAAGAGAAAGAGAGAGAGAATTAGAGAGAGCATACTTAAATTCACACAAGACACTGGATAAGATAGAAGTACTCCAGATATAACAAACTGACCCCAGCCCCCCGACACATAAACTACTGCAGCATAAATACTGGAGGCTGAGACAGGAGGGGTCAGGAGACACTGTGGCCCCATCCGAGGACACCCCCGGACAGGGCCAAACAGGAAGGATATAACCCCACCCACTTTGCCAAAGCACAGCCCCCACACCACTAGAGGGATATCTTCAACCACCAACTTACCATCCTGAGACAAGTTCGAGTATAGCCCACAAAGATCCCGGCCATGGCACAACCCAAGGGGGCGGGGCGCCAATCCAGACGATCCGGAAGATCACGTCAGTTACTCAACCCACTCAAGTGACGCCCCCCTCCTAGAGCATTTCGTATTATTCTGTATGTAAATCCGAGAGGTCCTTCCTCTGACACCGCCTGGTATAGAGGTCCTGGATGGCAGGAAGCTTGGTGCCAGTGATGTACAGGGCCGCACACACTACCTTCTGTATCGTCTTGCGGCCTAATGCAGAGCAGTTTTTCAAACGGTCAAAATGCTCTTGGTGGTGATGCTGTAGAACGTTTTGAGGATCTGAGGACCCATGCCAAATCTTTTCAGTCACCTGAGGGAAAATAAACGTTGTTGTGCACCAAAGCAACTGTGCTATTTTGTTAGATTTTTCACATTGTTTGTAACTCATTTTGTACATAATGTTGCTGCTACTGTCTTTTATGACCGAAAATAGCCTCTTGACATCTGAAAAGCGATTACTCACCTCGAACTGGACAAAGATTTTTTATTGAATGAGTCTGGCTCGAAGTATATACTGGTTTCTCAAGACAAGGCCCAAATCCCAGGGCGTGATGCCTTGTAAGAATTCGCAGACGAGTAGGTGAACCACCACTTCCCAACGTATTATTGGCCAACATGCAATCATTGAAAAACAAACTGGACGATCTACGATTAACACTATCCTACCAACGAGACATTAAAAACTGTAATATCTTATGTTTTACCGAGACGTGGCTGAACGATGACATGGAAAATATAGAGCTGGCTGCATTCTCCGTGCATTGGCAGGTCAGAGTAGCTACGTCTGGTAAGATGAGAGGTGGGGTTTGTGTCTATTTGTCAATAACTGATGGTGCGCAACGTCTAATATTAAAGAAATCTCAAGGAATTGCTCGCCTGAAGTAGAATACCTCATGATAAACTGTAGACCACATTATCTACCAAGAGAGTTCTCATCTATATTATTCGTAGCCATCTATTTACCACCACAAACCGATACTGGCACTAAGACCGCACTCAACGAGCTGTATAAGGCCATAAGCAAACAAGAAAATGCTCATCCAGAAGCGGCGCTCCTAGTGGCCCGGGGACTTTAATGCAGGGAAACTAAATACATTTTACCTAATTTCTACCAGTATGTCACATGTGCAACCAGAGGGAAAACCTTTACTCCACACACAGAGACTGATACAAAGCTCTCCCTCACTCTCCATTTGGCAAATCTGAACATAATTCTATCCTCCTGATTCCTGCTTACAACCAAAAACTAAAGCATGAAGTACCAGTTACTTGCTCAATATGGAAGTGGTCAGATGATGCAGATGCTACGCTAAAGTACTGTTTTGCTAGCACAAACTGGAAAATCACTGTATTAATCCAATGGCATTGGGAAGTATACCACCTCAGTCACCAGCTTCATCAATAAGTGCATCGATGACATCATTCCCACAGTGACAGAACATACATTTCCCAACCAGAAGCCATGGATTACAGGCAACATCCACACCAAGCTAAAAAGCTAGAGATGCCCCTTTCAAGGAGCGGGACACTAATCCGGACGCTTATAAGAAATCCCACTATGCCCTCAGACGAACCATCAAATAAGCAAAGCTTCAATACAGGACTAAATTGAATCCTACTATACTGGCTCTGATGCTCGTCGGATGTGGCAGGGCTTGAAAAATATTACAGACTATAAAGGGAAACCCTGTCCAGTGACGCAAAACTACCAGACGAGACAAATGCCTTTTAAGCGCATGTCGAGGTAAGCAACACTGAAGCATGCATGAGAGCACCAGCTGTTCCAGACGACTGTGTGATCACACTCTCCACAAATGATGTGAGCAAGACCTTTAAACAAGTCAACATTCACAAAGCCACGGGGCCAGACTGATTACCAGGACGTGTACTCAAAGCATGTGCAGACCAACTGGCAAGTGTCTTCACAGACATTTTCAACCTCTCCCTGACCAAGTCTGTAATACCTACATGTTTCAAACAGACAAACCACCATAGCCCAAAAAAGTTAAGGTAACCTGCCTAAATGAATACCGCCCCGTAGCACTCATGTCGGTAGCCATGAAGTGCTTTGAAAGGCTTGTCATGGCTCACATCAACACCATCATGCCGGAAACTCTATACCCACTCCAATTCTCATACCGCCCCAACAGATCCACAGATGACGCAATCTTAATCGCACTCCACACTGCCCTTTCCCACCTGGGCAAAAGGAACACCTATGTGAGAATGATGTTCATTGACTACAGCTCAGCGTTCAACACCATAGTGCCCACAAAGCTCATTACAGCCATTCAACTCTGTAGCTGTTTTAAATTCACCATTGGCCTCATGGTGAAATCCCTGAGTGGTTTCCTTCTTCTCCAGCAACTGCCCTACTTTGTGAGGCATTGGAAAACCTCCCTGGTCTTTGTGGTTGAATCTGTGTTTGTAATTCACTGCTTAACTGAGGGACCAATAATTGTATGTGTGGGGTACAGAGATGAGGTATTCATTCAAATATGTTAAACACTATTTCTACTGCACACAGAGTGAGTCCATGCAACTTATTATGACTTGTTAAGCACATTTTTACTCCTCAACTTGCCATAACAAAGGGTTTTTTATTGACTCAAGACATTTCATCTTTTAATTTTAATTAATTTTAAAAAATGTATAAAAACATAATTCCACTATGACATTATGGGGTATTGTATGTTTGCCAGCGACACAAAATCTCATTTTAATCAGTTTTAAATTCAGGCTGTAACTCAACAAAATGTGGAAATAGTCAAAGGGTGTGAATACTTTCTGAAGACATTATTATATAAATGTACATAGACAAACTTGTTTTCCAGCTTAGAAAGTATTTCATCTGTGTGAAAAACAGCAGGACTTGTAAAGCACATTTTTACTCCTGAAATATATTTAGGCTTGCCATAACAAAGGGGTTGAATACTTATTGACTCAACACATTTCTTCTTTTAATTTTTTATTAATTTGTAAACATTTCGAAAAACACAATTTCCCTTTGACACTACTGGGTATTTATTGTGTGTAGGGCAGTGACAAAAAAAATCTAAATTTAACCCATTTTTAATTGCAGTTGTACAACAAAATGTGGAAAAATTCTTTCTTTAGGCTATATAATTTTTTTTTAACAAAGGGTGACTGATTTCATTACACTAAGAGCCTCAATCTATTACTTGATGGTTGGAATGTCTCAGAATAGCGTCTTCTAAATGAAGAGCCACCAGCTTGATGCTGGTTGTAACTAGAAACATGTTTTTATTTCAAAGGTGACTCGCACACTGGAGAAGAGGCTTTAGGACCCCTTGATGAAATTCTGACCTAGAGGTCTAGAACAGCCAAGTCACCCAAAATATAAGTCAGTTTCTAACATCCATCCATGTCTGAGAATGTCAGGAGGTGAAGTGAAAACTGGATCCTAGGAGCAACAGTGAGCGCTGTTCCCTTCATGTATCTCTGATTCTGAAGGTTGGATGTTCGAATCCAGCTATAAAGGTTGTTTTTGATATTTCTGTTTTAATCCTATCCCAAACCTTAACCCTTACCTTAACCATTCAGAATTAATGCCTAAGAATTTGGAGTTAATTTCTAAAATGAACCCTAATCTTTAAAATGCAGAGTTAATACCTAAACTTAACCTTAAACACGTTGAAATGTTATACGTTTTGAACAACTTCAACATTTGACATTTGAGAAACATTTCATTCTGATGTGAGACTGTGAGAGCTGGTAGGTCTATCAGTCTTCACCTCTAATCAGGGACTGAATCAGACCTGGGACACCAGTTGCGTTGAATCTGGCAGTCCTCTGGACCTCAAGGCTTGTATTTGAGTATCCCTGGTTTAGGCGGATCGCCATGCAAGAAGGTTTTGGAGGGACCCATTGGTTTAGTGAGAAAGCCTGCCACTGTGTGTGTATGTGAAAGAAACCTAAATTGAACCAAGGTGGGTAACTGCTGGTAGTATCCTTATGTTATTCCAATCACACAAAAGCCCCTGTATGTGTGTATTTGTACTTATGTGCATTTGTGTGTATATGTGAGTGTATGTGTGTGTGCACACCTTTGTATACTGTATTGTTGGCCTGGCAACATGTAACGATTTTGAAGAAATAGCCTAAACACTCACACAGTCATCATCTCTGGGAAAGCTTCTCTTGTAATGTATTGTGTGTGTAGCAACACTAGAACTAAAGCCCTACCAGAAATTTCACACCTGTTCCTCATTCTGCTTGGCACACGGTATGTGTGTGCATGTATTACATTGAATTGGCCATGATTGGCCTGCCAATATTTCACCCTGCACAGTGTTAGCAATATGTCAATCTCTGTTTGTATTTTCTCTTGCTCTCCTACTCCCCTCTCTCTCTCTCTCTCTCTCTCTTTCTCTCTCTCTCTCTCTCGGTTAGAGCATAAATAATCATGTCCATCCGTGTGTGGGTACGTAACTGCTTAGAGTGATGCGTGGAGGCAAGACAGGCCTAATCATTTCAGACAGTAAATCTGAATCTGAATAACTGATTTATTCATAGGTAATACTACTAACTGACATTTACATTTAAACACACACTCTCCTACTGTCTCTTTCCTTGGCCCAAAAGTGTGTGTGTGTGTGTGTGTGAGAGAGAGAGAGAGTGTAAGGAACATATCTTTAAGTACTAACAACCACAAGAAGGTGCTGAGTAAAAGGAACACATGGGTCCTTTTTCGTTTTGTTACGTATTCTTGCCAAGAGAGAAGGAGTCTTGATATTGACTAAATGCCTTAGCCATGACAGATCTGTATTCGTACTGGGACCAACTCTGACAACAAGAGATGATTGAGGACCTGAACAGGACACACACACACATACTGAGATAATACATAGAGCTACAAAGCTCTTTATCCAGGCTTTGGTTTGATCAAGACAGCAAAATTGAATTATATTCAGAGAAAATGAAGCAGTCTGTCTTCAAATAGGTAGGCTAGTATCCTCATGGGGGTGAGGGTTAGATTTTAGGGTGAGGGATGGAGGGGGTGGGGACACCGAATAAAATGTCAAATGCATCAGGTAATTTTATCATTTAGATGACATTTTCAAGTTAGAGTGGAATAGCAGGCACTTGTCTTCATGATGCCATTAGGTCTGGTCAGAAAGATGTCTTTCGATTTACATTAGATAACACGGACTTGATCCTCAATCCAAGATCAGCACTCCTACTCTGAGACGCTCAATAAATACGGCTCCATGTTTAAAATTCCCAGTCTGGCATTTTTTGCCCTTGACTTCTCTATTTCCTATTTTATAAATACATGTAAAAAGCAGTCGTAAAATTACGAATGAAAATGGAGTCTGATTCATATTTTGGTATTTGCTCCATTAGTCCATTGTAGATTTAGTCCCAAAATGTTTTGCATGTCAGCAATCAAGTTTTCAAGATATGTAACTTTCAAAATACAGTTTTTTATTTTAACTAGGCAAGTCAGTTAAGAACATATTTTTATTTACAATGACAGCCAAGGAACAGTGAGTTAACTGCCTTCTTCAGGGGCAAAACGACAGATGATTTTTACTTTGTCAGCTCAGGGATTTGATCTAGCAACCATTCAGTTACTGACCCAACACTTTAACCACTAGGCTACCTGCTTCCCATAGGCTAATCTGTCTTGTATGATGCATTTTGCATCATGTGATGCTGTGTTTGGCTTCATGTGATGGAAAATGCATCATAGGTGCAAATTTCGGTATTTTGAGGAGGACTGGTCCTAGACCGCCATCCACTGGATATCTCTAGATATCTACATTTATTATCTGAATAATACTAAAACTTGGTCTTCAAAGCTATCACTAGAGGAGGCTGTTACATTATAAATCCCTTCTTCATACAGGCAGGTGTTCACTGTCCCTCTTTGCTTTATGGCCCTGAACTTGATCCACTATAGGCTTGTGCAAGCTTTTGCTCCAACATGCTGGAAAGAAGTAAGGCTGTGGCCAGTTCACTTGAGATTAACTTTTGAATGGACAAAAACGGACAATTAATAAATGCATGTACTATTTCATCCTCATCATGTGTCTATGTGGCGATAGCCGAAGATGTTTGTGTTGGCTGTTGTTTCATTCAACAGGATATATTTGAGGGCAGGACAGATACAGTGCCTTCAAAAAGTATTCATACCCCTTGACTTATTCCACATTTTGTTGTGTTACAGCCTGAATTCAAAAGGTATTGAATATATGTTTTCTCACCCATCTACACACAATAATACCCCATAATGATAAATTGAAAACACGTTTTTAGACATTTTTGCAAATGTATTGAAATGAAATACAGAAATATTGAATTTACATAAGTATTCACACCCCTGAGTCAGTACATGTTAGTGTTAGCTTTGGCAGCGATTACAGATGGTTTCTGGTTAAGTGTTTCTGGGTAATTCTCTAAGAGCTTTGCACACCTGGATTGTACAATATCTTCACATTTATTTATTTTACGATTCCTCAAGCTCTGTCAAGTTGGTTCCTCAAGTTCTGTCAATCATTGCTTAACAGCCATTTTCAAGTCTTGCCATAGATTTTCAAGTCGATTTAAGTAATAACTGCAACTAGGCCACTCAGGAAGATTCAATGTCATCTTGGTAACCAACTCCAGTGTATATTTGGCCTTGTGTTTTAAGTTATTGCCCTGCTGAAAGGTGAATTTGTTTCCCAGTCTTTTGGAAAGCAGACAGAACCAGGTTTTTCTCTAGGACTTTTCATGCGCTGAACTCTACTCCATTTATTTATTTCCTAAAATACTCCCTAGTCCTTGCCAATGACAAGCATACACATTACATGATGCAGCCACCGCCATGCTTGAAAATATAAAGAGTGGTACTCGGTGATGTGTTGTGTTGGATTGGCCCCAAACATAACACTTTGTATTCAGGACATAAAGTTATTTTTTTTGGCACATTATTTAAAGTTTTACTTTGGTGCCTTATTGCAAACAGGATGCATGTTTTGGAATATTTGTATTCTGTACAGACTTCCTTCTTTTGACTCTGTAAATTAGGTTAGTATTGTGGAGTAACTATAATGTGAATGATCCATCCTCAGTTGTATCCTGTCACAGCCATTAAACTCTCCGGAAGCCTGTATCTTTGTAGTGTCTGGCTGTATTGATACACCGTCCAAAGTGTAATTAATAACTTCACGCTCAAAGGGATATTCACGGTCTCCTTTTTTAACCCATCTACCATAGGTTCCGTTGTTTGCGAAGCAATGGAAAACTGCCCAGGTCTTTGTGGTTGAATCGGTGTTTGAAGTTCACCGCTCAACTAAGTGACCTTACAGATAATTGTACAGAGATGAGGTAGTCATTCAGGAATCATGTTAAAAACTATTATTGCACACAGAGTGAGTCCATGCACCTTGAGACTTGTAATCACATTTTTACTTCGGAACTTATTTCGGCTTGCCTTAAAGTGTAAATTGTATTGAGACATTTATATTGGACAATTTAGCCACTACACACACACACACAATACCCCATAATGCCAAAGTGGAATGATGTTTTCATCAATTTTTACTAATTATATATGAAATGTGTCAAGTCATTGAGTCAATAAGTATTCAACCCCTTTGTTAATCCTTTAGCCACAATGGAGAGGGGTGAAATGTTAGTCTAGACACATTAACATCCCAATTAATCTTAATGGTTGTACAGTCGTCTCAAATAAAACTGTGAAGGACGTCGGCGTTACTCTGGACCCTGATCTCTCTTTTGAAGAACATATCAAGACCATTTCAAGGACAGCTTTTTTCCATCTACGTAACATTGCAAAAATCAGAAACTTTCTGTCCAAAAATGATGCAGAAAAATTAATCCATGCTTTTGTCACTTCTAGGTTAGACTACTGCAATGCTCTATTTTCCGGCTACCCGGATAAAGCACTAAATAAACTTCAGTTAGTGCTAAATACGGCTGCTAGAATCCTGACTAGAACCAAAAAATTTGATCATATTACTCCAGTGCTAGCCTCTCTACACTGGCTTCCTGTCAAAGCAAGGGCTGATTTCAAGGTTTTACTGCTAACCTACAAAGCATTACATGGGCTTGCTCCTACCTATCTCTCTGATTTGGTCCTGCCGTACATACCTACACGTACGCTACGGTCACAAGACGCAGGCCTCCTAATTGTCCCTAGAATTTCTAAGCAAACAGCTGGAGGCAGGGCTTTCTCCTATAGAGCTCCATTTTTATGGAACGGTCTGCCTACCCATGTCAGAGACGCAAACTCGGTCTCAACCTTTAAGTCTTTACTGAAGACTCATCTCTTCAGTGGGTCATATGATTGAGTGTAGTCTGGCCCAGGAGTGGGAAGGTGAACGGAAAGGCTCTGGAGCAACGAACCGCCCTTGCTGTCTCTGCCTGGCCGGTTCCCCTCTTTCCACTGGGATTCTCTGCCTCTAACCCTATTACAGGGGCTGAGTCACTGGCTTGCTGGAGCTCTCTCATGCCGTCCCTGGAGGGGGTGCGTCACCTGAGTGGGTTGATTCACTGTTGTGGTCATCCTGTCTGGGTTGGCGCCCCCCCCCCTTGGGTTGTGCCGTGGCGGAGATCTTTGTGGGCTATACTCAGCCTTGTCTCAGGATGGTAAGTTGGTGGTTGAAGATATCCCTCTAGTGGTGTGGGGGCTGTGCTTTGGCAAAGTGGGTGGGGTTATATCCTTCCTGTTTGGCCCTGTCCGGGGGTGTCCTCGGATGGGGCCACAGTGTCTCCTGACCCCTCCTGTCTCAGCCTCCAGTATTTATGCTGCAGTAGTTTGTGTCGGGGGGCTGGGGTCAGTTTGTTATATCTGGAGTACTTCTCCTGTCCTATTCGGTGTCCTGTGTGAATCTAAGTGTGCGTTCTCTAATTCTCTCCTTCTCTCTTTCTTTCTCTCTCTCGGAGGACCTGAGCCCTAGGACCATGCCCCAGGACTACCTGACATGACTCCTTGCTGTCCCCAGTACACCTGGCCATGCTGCTGCTCCAGTTTCAACTTCCACCTGACTGTGCTGCTGCTCCAGCTGCTTCAACTGTTCTGCCTTATTATTATTCGACCATGCTGGTCATTTATGAACATTTGAACATCTTGGCCATGTTCTGTTATAATCTCCACCCGGCACAGCCAGAAGAGGACTGGCCACCCCACATAGCCTGGTTCCTCTCTAGGTTTCTTCCTAGGTATTGGCCTTTCTAGGGAGTTTTTCCTAGCCACCTGCATTGCTTGCTGTTTGGGGTTTTAGGCTGGGTTTCTGTACAGCACTTTGAGATATCAGCTGATGTACGAAGGGCTATATAAATACATTTGATTTGATGTCCAGAGTTTGATTCAAGTTAAAAAATACATTTATTTGTCGTTGTTCTGGATACAAAAATGCATTGAATTCTACCAAAACTAATTCTGATCATTAAACTAAAGGAACAAACAGCATGATAAACATGTTCTGACATGGTCAAAAGACTGTGTGCAGCCATTCCAGTCACTCCCAGTTGGCCTTGGAGCATGTATGCCTTCTAACTGTATTCTCCATTGGCCTGTAGAGGGGGTACACACACACTTGACAGGGGATTAACGGCAAACACACATACAACAAAAATGCATTGAATTGGAAACATGCCGATATACAATATGACATATTTGGCCCCTACAGTGTGTATGCCAGTGACACAAAATCTCAATGTAATCCACTTTATATTCAGGTTGTAACTCCACAAAATGTAGAAAAAGTCAAGGGGTGTGAATACTTTAAGGCACTGTATGTATACAGGGCATCATTATATAAACATACATGTGTTTTCCAGTTTATAAAGTATTTCATCTATGTGAAAAACAGCAGGAATCTGCCTCCACATTGGCAAATAAAGTGCAGTAACCGACAGTGTAAATCACAACTGTCAAAACCATAATAAAATAAAAATATATATAAAAACACCATAAGGATTGAGATGGCTTCTTCCCTTTACCCAGAGCAGACCTACAAGCTACAGCCAATACCTATGATTTGATAAGGATGAGCTTGTTTCAGATTTGCACTGGTGTTAGGAAATTGATTGTATTGATGTATTGCCCTTAATACATTAAATCACCTGATCAAGATACAAATCATTCACATTTAGCTTTACAGACAGTAGTTATTACTCTGGTACCCAACAGCTTGCTGGGGTTTATCACACAGTATAGGCCTTTATGTCAGCCCTTGCAAAATGTCCAAAAAGGCAAACACATATATAAATCTCCTGCCAGCAGTTCAGCAGATATACATTTCTCTCACCATGTACTGTCTCTGTTGGTTTCTCTCAGATACAGCCCAGCCAGTGGCAGAGTGGGTATACATTTCTCTCACCATGTACTGTCTCTGTTGGTTTCTCTCAGATACAGCCCAGCCAGTGGCAGAGTGGGTATACATTTCTCTCACCATGTACTGTCTCTGTTGGTTTCTCTCAGATACAGCCCAGCCAGTGGCAGAGTGGGTAAACATTTCTCTCACCATGTACTGTCTCTGTTGGTTTCTCTCAGATACAGCCCAGCCAGTGGCAGAGTGGGTAAACATTTCTCTCACCATGTACTGTCTCTGTTGGTTTCTCTCAGATACAGCCCAGCCAGTGGCAGAGTGGGTAAACATTTCTCTCACCATGTACTGTCTCTGTTGGTTTCTCTCAGATACAGCCCAGCCAGTGGCAGAGTGGGTAAACATTTCTCTGAGCAGTTATGAGGCTGTGGCCACGCAGAGACACATAAAAACGTGTGAAATCGATCAACTTTCATCACTGTCCAAGTGGATTAGGTGGACTTTAGTCCAACTTTTTGGACTAATCCACCTAGTGGAAGTGCATATATACAGTACATTTCTCTTGAGTCTTCCTCAGAAATATATTTCTGCTAGTCTTGTTAGTGGCAAAGCGTATATATAAATATATGGCTAATGATGGGGTCAGTGACACAGAACGTCAGTCTCAAACTGCAGCAGCTGTCCCATGAAGGCCAGGTTAGGAGAGATGACCTGGCGTCGCTGCTTCACGAAGTCGAAAGCCTCGTCCAATCGGACGCGGCGTGCGTGGATGAGGTAGGCCAGACAGATAGTGGCCGAGCGAGAGATGCCGGCCTGGCAGTGCACCAGCACACGACCACCACTCTCCTTCACGGAGTCTGCAACAGAGAAGGTACAGAGCAGGGTAGTTAGCTTTGAGCTCTGTGTTTTAGCACACAATAGTGTCTCAATAGTCTAAAATGGTTTCCTTCCTCATCTCTTCAATCTAGATATATGTGAAAGAAATGTCCCAGAAATTGGCAATCTTTCACCTGTCCTGCGTTTTCAAATTAAGGAGAGGAGACAATGGTAGTCTTCCCCTGCTCAGACGTTGCTGACGCATGCCAGATCTTGCAATGCCTTGATAGATACTTTACGTACCAGCTTACCACATCATGTTATATTAATCTGGTGCACAACGCCATAGTCGATGACATGGCACGCAACCATTGGTGGATGATTGCAACGTCTGAGCAGGGGAACCTGACCAATGTCTGCATACCAAATTAGAATAAGGTGCCTTTTGGGACACACCCAGAAGGTGATGCTAGTAGTAGAACTGACCTATGAAGGCGATGGCCTCAGGGAAGCGGGCTGCGATGTCTGCAGCCAGGCTGTCCTCTACAGTGAGTCTCATGTATTTTAGGTCCTCTTCATACAGGTTGGGGCTGGAGGAGGACACGTTGAGCACTGCCGTGATCCCCGCTGCAGTGAGAGTTTCGCGCCTTGAGGAATGAACTGCACTGCCCAGGAACAGGAAGGGGAGGAGCTCCACTGGACCCTCCTGTTAATCGAATACAAACCAACCAATCAAAAACAATAACCAACCAAAACATGACTTGATTTCAATCCATGAAGGAAAAACATCCCAAACCAAATAAAGTAGTGGACAAATGCCTGAGAAAAATGTCCTCATGCAACTGTTTCAGTTATTTTCCCAGTCTCTCACCTGATCATAGAGTGGTGTTTTCCGCCCTGTCACGCTAGGCTCTGGGTCAATCATTGCAGGGCTGTGTCCCAGCAGGCCTGGGGAGTTGAAACAGACTTCTGGATATTCTTCATGGAACCCCTCAAAGCCACCTGCCATTAAGAAACATTACAATGACACTCAGCAGCTTATGACATAACTCCTTACCTCTTCTGTACCAGATAGGAACATGACCTAGTTAGATGGTTTGTAGAGGAAATTATAAAAAATGTATTATAATATTTTGGCCTAAAAATATTAATTAACAACTCCAACTTTGGACTTTTTGGGGTATTCTTGTTTTATTTTGTAGGCCATTTGATTTCATTCAAAATGTATCTGATAGTCGACTTGTTTTGCTTTGTCGCCTGGTAAATCTCACCTTTTAGAAAGCAGATCTGTGCTGAGCTGGATTGGACATCGGCTTGCAGAGCGTTCAGCAGCATACTGGCCAAGCTCTCCCCTTTCAGTTCGGCCATAGAAAGGCTACTCTCATCAAGCACCACCATTGGAGAGAAATCCCCCCTGCACAGCCGACCAAGGAGGTCCTTGTCCGCGACCAACCACTCCAAACAAACAACAGAGCTCTTGGACCGACGCCGGAGCATCGAGTTCCAGTTGACATTGCGGGACTCAGAGATGTGAGTCCTGGAGAAGGCAAGGAAAGGCCGACAGTCCAGCAGTACACAGCCGCCTGAGGCGAACTGGTCCCGGGGAGTTCTGAGGATGTGGGCCAACTCAATACCAGTTATCTCCAGAGGCTCGCTGTTTGAACACATTATTTAGTTCTGGTCCCAAAAATAAACAGGTAAAAAAAAATGTCGCTTTGATTTTTTCTCCTGTGGAAAGTTATAGACTAGCCTAAAAGCAACAAAATGTTTGGCAAAACACACTTGTTCTTGATTAGAATATATTTCAAACTTGATCAACTAATTAAAACAATTTGACTTCAGTCAGAGAGTACTGAATGTGACTATTTCCATAAACAATTCACCTCGAAATTAGTACTAAACTGTCTTTACCTCTTGTTTCTTGTTAAGAGATGGGATGAGATTGGAGGGACAGGGTTTTATACCAAACTGTTTCATACCAAACTGTTACTCCGCCCTCTTTTTCCACATAAGGAGGACACATCACAGACTGTGTCACTGACCATATAAGCTCATCTGTCTGTACCGGAACTCCTTATAAGGTGTTTGACGTAAAAACTCAGATTTTCCAAAACCACACGTGGTGCTTGGGGTTTACCCTGTGTTTGTTCTAAATTACATCATGTTTTGACTTTAAGCACCCATTTTTAACACACACACACACACATCTCATTTAAACTGTTTCCATTGATTCACGGCTGATTCATTGAAATTGCAGGGGTGTAGCCTATGACATATAAAACCTATTATTTTTTACATGCTATTTTGTTATCAATCAAGGGTTTACAGATAAGTTTAGGGTTGGGTTAAAGGTTATGGTCAGATAAATATCTGTGTTTCAGGTCCCATCCTCTAGTTGTGTCCTTGCCTCTGGTTACAGTTGGACATGTGAAAGTTGATTAGAATTAATACCTTGCTGTTGATTAGAATGGATATCCATTATCACTGTGGTGGAAAAATACCCCCAGACAGCCAGCCAGCCATCCAAACTACAGAACAGATACAACGTTTGTGAATGTCTGTTTGAGATGCATTATTATATATATATATATATATATATATATATATATATATATATATATATATATATATATATATATATATATATATCGACTTGCTTCTCTCTATATACATATATTATTTAAAGAGTAACTTTTCATTAAGAAAACATATTTTAGGCATAGTTATAGTGAAGCAAGTCAATTATGGTCTTCATTTTGACAGTTTGTTTCAAAAGTTATATATTTTTGTCATTTAGTAGTAAATCTCTCTCTTTTTGGCCCTAGAGGTGCAACTCTACCATTGAAATCATGATGCAGAGGGAAGGTGCCTCTACGTCATCTCAAGGGAGGGATTCAGGGTGTCCGCTTTGTTATTGTTCTAACTGCAGATTGCAGCTTTAAATCAAATCAAATGTTATTTGTCACATGCGCCGAATACAGCAGGTGTAGACTTTACTGTGAAATGCTTCCTTATGAGCCCTTTACCAACAATGCAGAATTAAAAAGTAAGAAAATCAACTATTTTGTGAATGTTGAGAATATTGTAAAGAAAATGTGCCAAACACACAGGCATGGAAAATACCAGGTTGCAGGACTGTGTGTGTGTGTGTGTGTGTGTGTGTGTGTGTGTGTGTGTGTGTGTGTGTGTGTGTGTGTGTGTGTGTGTGTGTGTGTGTGTGTGTGTGTGTGTGTGTGTGTGTGTGTGTGTGTGTGTGTGTGTGTGTGTGTGTGTGTGTGTGGATTAGTGGGTGCATTGATGCATGTGTGCGTGAGCGCTTATGTAATGAGTTAAGCTATTCTGCACAGCAGAGAAGGGTAAATATTTACATCATACCCTATTCATAAACTGTTTCCCACCCCCTCTCTCTGGCTCCCTCCCTCTCTCTGATTTACATGTTAATCTGACCCCAGTCTGGTTGGAGTTTTCCCTAATCTGAGCTAATGTTCTGTAGAATTCCATTCATTAACTCTTTCATAGCATTAATTAACTCTGTTATTCATAACTCTGTTTCAACTTTGGCTCCATTCATTCTTTACAACAACAATAGTAACCATGATTGTATACCACTGGTGAGTCATAACTGTGTGCAGTGATGATGTATGTAGTTGTAATTATGTAGGCAGCAGGACTGTGGTACTATGCTAGAGTATCTACCTTCCATCCGCACAAAATACAGCTAAACAGTCATCTGACCTCCTGCTCCCTTCTCCACCACTTCCTTGTAATCCACAGCACATCCATTCACTGTTTCTCCCACTATTTTCCTCCCACTCCACTTCCTTTCTCTCCCTCCATCTCTCATTATCTCTTTCCCCCTCCCTTGTCTTTGTAAACTGAGACTGCACGTATTGTACCAGAGTGACACACACACAGTCGCAAGGTTATAATTGCCAACAGGCACACACACGCAACACATATCATGCTTGGCAACCGCTGAGCTAGCTTTACTGACATGCAATACAAACACAATCTGTCATGCTCTCCCACACAAAACCCAGAATATTACTCAGAGAGCTACACTACAGTGTTCTATAATCCTTCCTTAAATAGAGACTGTGTGTGTGTGTGTGTGTGTGTGTGTGTGTGTGTGTGTGTGTGTGTGTGTGTGTGTGTGTGTGTGTGTGTGTGTGTGTGTGTGTGTGTGTGTGTGTGTGTGTGTGTGTGTGTGTGTGTGTGTGTGTGTGTGTGTGTGTGTACGCATCTGAGGGTGCGCATGGAGGTTAGAGTAACAGGATGTATGTGGTACAGCTTCCTGTAATGCTGACATGTGGGCGAACGACAAGAGGAAAACACCCCCATGACCCAAACTCTCTCACACACACACCTTTAAAACCTTCATCCTGGAAAATACACTTTGTTCATTTTCCAAATGAGCAATGCAATAGTGAAATTAATTATTGATGCCACCCTCACATGTAGGATGCTGTGGCTAACACTGGGGCAGTGTGACAAGTCTCTTTTAAAGTCAAGCATTGTCAGTAAAAGGGGCTATTCCATGAAGGTGGGAAATAAAACAAAAGAGCTACAGTAGTCTAGACCCTGTATCTCTTATTACTAATAAAGGTTAAGATAGGAAATTCTAATATTTTGAAAGGTTTTGTTTTCAGTTTCACTCACTTGATTACATTGCACAAGTGAATGAAAACCTTGTGTGTATGTTCGTCAACAGTATTATTGCGCATATCAATGTTGAGCAACCATGACGCTTTGTAAAGACACACTGGACACATAGAAGGAGCTGGTTTTACAAATTGAATATCTTTTGGTTGATTGATTGATTGATTGATTGATTGGCTAATAACTCCAGTACAAAATACTGATGGTGATGAGTGAAGGGCCCTAATGTAGACTGTTTTACTTCTCTGTTATGGCCCTCTCTCACTCACGTGTCTCTCTCTAGCCCACTTTTTAATACTCTCTTTATCTGAATGAAAAGGGAACTTGAATATGGAAACTGTCTCTGTTTCCCCTCCCCCTCGCCTACCCTCCCCCCCTGCTCCCACAGTGGATTATCTAGAATTAGGTTAACGTTTGGGAATATTCATCTGAAAAAGTCTAATCTAGGAGTTTTACCTCCATCCCTCTCATCCTCCCTCTTTTCATCCTATCCCACGTGTCTATAATCTTCTCTCCGTTCAGAAAACCTTATTAAGGTCAATCAAGTGAATGAAACGAAATGATGTGTGTGTGCTACACTCTCTGAGATCGTTATTAACAGTGTCAGTATTCATTTACACCTTTTCTCTTAACTTTGTGTTTTTTTTTAAACTCAAAATCTTGTCCATCCCTTCTCATATTCCACATCAGTCACATTCTTGTTCCTCTGTCATCATCTCTTCCCTTCCCTCTCCTCCTCTTCTCTCTGTTGTCTCAGAGTCATCAATCTGGTGGAAGGACACACACACATATTGTTCAGACTTTATGACATTATGTCATTCTATTTCCTTGTCAACTCTGACACCAGAAATGGGTCCTTGATTATTCAAGGAAAAAGTTTACATTTCTGTTACTTCTCACTCTGCTGTATGTGTAGTATCTTTCCTATTTATTGTAATTCTGTATCTACTATTCCTGGCAACTAACAGTAGATACTTCAAAATGTAACATCTGTTGGGAGGCTGTGGGATATGAGGGTAATGAGAAACAATTCTATCAGTGCCATTTCCTACACAGGGAATATTTTGAATTTTGGAAGGGAAATTAGATTGGACTTGTCTGCTACCACAGAAGATCTGTCCTGGTTCCACCAATTTCACACAGCCAAATTTCTCAATTCATCTTTCATATTTTTTCTAATTAATCCCTCCATCATTCCTCCATCATCTCTCTCCCCCTCTCTGTCTCTCCCACTCATATTTTAAGCAATCACTCATTCGGTCACTCTCTCCTCCTCCCCTTTCTCTGTCTTTCTCCCTCCCTCTCCCTCACCCATCATTCACTCTGTCCCCCACCTTTACCCTCCTTCCCTCTCTCACCCAAAAGCAATAGCAAGGGCTAGGCTGGCCGTCAGACTCAGGGCAGTAACCATGATGATGATGACCAGCAGGAGGTCAGTGGGAGGGTGAGAAAGGTGGGAGGCATCATAATTAGGAGGGAGGGAGGGCAGGGTGATGAGAGATCTGGGAGTCGGGACAGGTGACGGGGTGACTGTGGACAAAAGAGAGGGAGAGGTGAAGGGTGATCTGGCCTATTCTGTTTCCAAACGTCTTTATTTTCATCCCATTTCATGCCTATTCTTACTGGAGAATTGTAACCCCTGAATGTCTATGCCTCTATCAATGCCTTTAACAAAGACTGATCTGTCCTCTTGAAGTAATCACTAATCTAACACAGCTGGATAAGTGAAAGCAAAGAATATAACTTTTAACAACTCTTATCACTTTAACATTGAGGGAAGGGAGAAAGGGATGATGCATTTCTGAAGTAGGCCAGGGGCTACATGTATTCAAACGGGCATACCAGTGAGCAGGAAGTGTGTGCGTGAAAGGACAGTTCCTTTGCCATCCGTTAGGAGGCAGCGGTACATGCCCTCCTCATCGACATGCAGCTGGTTCAGCACCACAGAGGAATCCTCAGTAACCACCAGCACTCTGAAATCACCCTCTGTCAGCTAGAGGGAAGTGAAAAATGGGAAAGGGATGGATGAAAGTCAAAATGAATAACATTACATGTATGTGTTCAAAGCCAGAACACTTCAGTGTGTTTGTCTGTGCGTGTGTGTGTGCACCCTCACGTCTTACATTTGCAGTCCTTTGCGTCCCTGGAGCCCAGGTGTAGTGATAATCTGGCCGGCCCACAACTAGACTATGCCAGGGGAGGAAACAGTCCAACACTGCCTGTCCCCCCTCTGCTGCCTCCACTGGATACTCTACCAGAGAGAGAGAGGTGTAGGGGGAGGAAATCGGGGTAGAGGGAGAGAAGGAGGAGAGAATGAAAATGAGAGGGAGGAGGGAGTGAGGAAGAGAGAAGAATGGTGAGAGGAAGGGAGGGATAGACAGTGGGATTGATTTAACCTCAGATTAGAATAGTTTGAACAGGTCAGTATTACCTAAGTCATCTATGACATTCAATAAGAGTAGACAGTGCTGCTGCATAAAGAAAGACACACACACAGGCTCGCCCACGCATGGACGCACACATGGATGCACGCACACACACTCACCCCCGCAGTCCTGAGTGGTAGAGGGGCAGGTGTGCAGCTTGTACTGACAGGAAAGGCAGTTCATTACTCTCTGATACAGCAACCCTGCAGTTTAAAAAGACAGCACAATTTGTTGCTGATCTATGAAGTAATAACTGTAATGGCAGAGGTTGTGTGTGTGTGTGATCACAGGCCAATGAGGTGAGGTGAAATGATGGCACTATGGCAGGGGCTGAAAGGAATGGCAGGAATGACAAATTAATTAAATTGCTCATGGGCTTACCACATGTGTTTGGGCAGAGACCTGACAAAACAACAACAAGACATTAGTTAAATTCCACTCTATGTAAAGTGTTGCCATACACTGTTATTTCAGAAAGAATCATAAACATATTACAGTGCCACTGATATTATTACTGTTGGTATTGTTGATATTAACACTAGGCTACAGCTGAACCAGTCACCTTTCTGGACAAAAGTCTGCAGGTGTTTCTCGAGAATTTTCCTGCCTTTCTCCAGAATTTGAATAGCCTCAAACGTCAGAGGCCCTTACACAGGGAGAGGACAGACAGACGGTAGTCAGTTTCACACGCACACAAATATGCAAGCACAAATGCACGCAGTCACACACACCTGTGAGTTGGCTTCCCTGGAAACGGTCAAACTCACTCTGGTATTCTGTACTGGCCCTGTAGAGGGTGGTCGGGTCTGGGGGCACACACACACCACACGTATTAACGTGCTCTGTAACGCCTACTAAGAGGTCTGGACCTTTATGGCACAGTTGGTAGTGCGCTTGGCTCGTAAGTAACAACCACCTACCAATAACTCCGCTATACTGGTTGCTGGTGGTTGTGTAGGTGACGTAGGCATAGTCTAGAATCTTCTTCAGTTCTATCTGGTCCTCTATGGTGGCAGAGGCAGCAGCCAATAGGTAGTCTTCATGGAGGAGCCTGACCCTGCGGTCACACTGCAGACAGGGTCTCCCCGCAGGGACACAGCACAGCAGGGACAGGAGACATAGAAGGCTGGAGACAGACAGTGGGAAAGACAGGGCCCTAACTGCCTTTTCCATAGCTAACTTTACTGACACAGAGATGGAGAGAGATTGACCTGTTGTTTCAACCCCAAAGCATTATGATGCTCTACAAATGCGTAACTCCATGGCAGCTGTTTTAACGTGTACTGGGAAATGTTGGCAGGAACAATATACAACCTTCTAATATGGGAAGATAAACTTGTTAACTACTCACTAAAGAAAAGCAACTTAAGTGGTAGAATTAGAACTAGTACTATAGAATTAGAATGAAGAATTCCATTTCTATGGCAGCAAGCAACACATAGTACTGTGAAGTCACTGACACTAAAGTTTGAAACACTCAAACACTTCATAGAAATATAATTCTACTGTGTTCCTGCAGTAACTTTACAGGGACATCACAACTGTCTTGCTTTGCATAGTTCAATGGGGGCCTAATGGGAACACTTTGTTAAGTTTGTGGCTCACTGCTGACACTCAGTGGTGGAAGCTGGGCATGTGCAACAGTGAAGGCCTGTAACTGCTCGATCAAATCCAGTATAATAACATAGCTGACATGATAATGTATAGTCATGGAGGGTCAATAAAAGGTTTTCATGATTGGCACCCTATTCTCTGCAGTTAAATACTTTTGACCAGGGCCCATAGGGATCTGATCAAAAGCAGTGCACTAAATAGGCCAGGGAATAGGGTGCCAGTTGGGATGCAGTCAAAGTGTTTCTGTATTAAAGCCTTCATCAGGGTGTTTGCAACACTGAGCTATATATTGCCAGGTCATGACAGTAAAACAACAAATAACATAATAGGTTAACAATGATAGACAGGAGACAAACCATTTAAAAAAATGGATGGCATTTACATTGGCTGGCTATATCTGTAATCAAAACCATACATATCAGAATGACTGGACGTGGATAAAGCAACAGAATGAACCCTATGTAACAAACCCAGGCTAAGTCCCAAATAGCACCATATAAATAATGAAAATAAATTGTTTGATTTCACTATTGTAGTTACTATTAGTTATTGTCAGGACCCAGTTACGAACTCGGGTCTCCGGTGTGAGAAACAGTCACTTTGCAAACTGAGCCACCAAAAAAGTCAGCGGAACCCAGAAGATGAGGCAGACACATCAGTACTGGAAACGGTGTTTTAATAAAGTAAAAAGGAAAATTCAGGCAAAAATATAAATCCACAACGTAAAAAGTAATTCCAAGAGAACAAAGGTAATCCTCCAAGTCAAAAAGGTAAATCCACAAGGTGGTAGGTACAGCAGGAAAAAAAAAGCCTCAAAAATAAATAAACGAGAACTAAAACAGAGTACCACAAGAGCGTCCAACTTGCACAACAAATGTTCACAGCATCGCTGGGTGCTAACATTCAAACACAGAGCAAAGAAGTGAGGAAAACTAAGGGTTTAAATACATTCAAGGGAAACGAGGCACAGGTGCAAATCATAACTGGGAACAAGGGAAAACAAAAGGGTCAAAAAGCACAATGGGGGCATCTAGTGGCCAAAATCGGAACAACCCTGGCCAAATCCTGACAGTTATGTTCAACTATTCTATTTAAGTTTAAACATAACGTGTTGCTATAATAACAGATGAACTGACTCTATGTTTTTGGGAACCAGAATGTGTATGTGGCTTTACAATAAACAATGACTGGATTATAATGAGAGGAAAGTCACCAAGTGATCTCACCAACTAATCAATATTCCATGCATGTACATTAGTCATTGCAAATTATAATTTACATGTCAAGACACTTTATTTAAATTTAATTCAATAGCAAATAATAGTAAGGATGGTCTATTGATTAATACCATCGGAAAGTATTCAGACCCCTTGACTTTTCCCACATTTTGTTACATTACAGCCATATTCTAAAATGGATTAAATAACAAAAAATCCTCAGCAATCTACACACAATACTCCATAAATACAAAGCAAAAACATGTTTTTAGAAATGTTTGCACATTTATTATAAATAATAAACAGAAATACCTTATTTACATAAGAATTCAGAGCTCAGGTGCATCCTGTTTCGATTGATCATCCTTGAGATGTTTCTACAACTCGATTGGAGTCCACCTGTGGTAAATTCAATTGATTGGACATGATTTGGAAAGGTACACACCTGCCGATATAAGGTCCCACAGTTGACGGTGCATGTCAGAGCAAAAACCAAACCATCTTCCAAAGGAATTGTCCGTAGAGCTCAAAGACTGCATTGTGTCGAGACAGAGATCTGGGGAAGGGTACCAAAACATTTCTGCAGCATTGAATGTCCCCAAGAACACAGCGGCCTCCATCATTCTTAAATGGAAGAGGTGTGGAGCTACCGAGACTGAGCAATCTACCAAACTGAGCAATCGGGGGGGAAAGGGCCTTTGTCAGAGGTCCTCTGTGGAGATGAGAGCACGTTACAGAAGGACAACCATCTCTGCAGCATTCCACCAATCAGGCCTTTATGGTAGAGTGGCCAGACGGAAGCCACTCCTTAGTAAAAGGCACATGACAGCCCGCTTGGAGTTTGCCAAAAGGCACCTAAAGAAACAAGATTCTCTGGTCTGATGAAACCAAGATTGAACTCTTTGGTCTGCATGCCAAGCAACAAATCTGGAGAAAACCTGGCACCATCCCTACGGTGAAGCATGGTGGTGGCAGTATCATACTGTGGGGACGTTTTTCAGCGACAGGGACTGGGAGACTAGTCAGGATCGAGGCAAAGCTGAACAGAGCAATGTACAGAGAGATCCTTGATGAAAACCTGCTTCAGAGCACTCAGGTCCTCAGACTGGGGCAAAGGTTCACCTTCTAACAGGACAACAACTCTAAGCACACAGCCAAGACAATTTTGAATTTTTAAATATTTAACCTTTAACTAAGCAAGTCAGTTACGAACAAATTCTTACTTACAATGAAGGCCTACCAAACCTGGACGATTTGATTCAGCCTGCTTTCGAACCAGGGACTGTAGTGATGACTCTTGCACTGAGATGCAGTGCCTTAGACCGCTACGCCACCCGGGAGCCCAAATGCAGGAGTATCTTCGGGACAAGTCTCTGAATGTCCTTGATTGGCCCAGCCAGAGCCCGGACTTGAACCCGATCGAACATCTCTGGAGAGACCTGAAAATAGCTGTGCAGCAACTCTCCCCATCCAACCTGCCAGAGCTTGAGAAGATCTGCAGAGAAGAATGGGAGAAATTCCACAAATACAGGTGTGCCAAGCTTGTAGCATCATACAAGCTTGAAGAACAAGAAGAATCGATGCTGTAATCGCTGCCAAAGGTACTTCAACAAAGTATTGAGTAAAGGGTCTGAATACTTATGTAAATGTAGTATGTCAGTTTGACATTTTTATAGATTAGCAAAGTTTTTGCTTTGTCATTTTGAATACTTTCCGAAGGCACTGTAAATACAGTCAAATACCCTCTTAAATATTTGGGAACCCTATTTGTTGTTTTTATTCAATTCAGTTGGTATGGGAACGGTAGCCCCTATCTGCAAAAGCAGGGCGTCTGAGGAAAACTGAGTATCTTGGCTATTGATCTGTGCCTTAACATCTTTGGTCTGACTTACTACCATATATGGGCATACAAATATATATATATATATATATATATATATATATATATATAAGGCCAGGCTGAGCCGATGACCTAATTTCAAGGTTTTTCGACTGTGACATTCCGAGGGGTTCGTGCTGATTGTGCGGAGATTGTGACAGCTGGTTAAACTGCATCCCTTGACAAGGCAAGAACAAGATGTATGTCAGGAGAAGTGCAGTATTATCATAAGGAGACGTATACTTGGAATATGTTGGAGGAATGGAGGGAAAAAGAGGCAGAGGACGTCAGAGAGAGAGAGAGAGAGGAAGCGGGTGAGCTTGAGTCAGTAAAAAATGTCGGGAAAAGGGAGATGGTTTGTTAAAGAAGAATGGTAGAAAGTGGAAGCAGGGTGAACTGACAGGAGAATTGGAAATATGAGATCGAAGTATCGTTGGTGGGTGATGTGGTGAATTTCTCGGAGCCTGAGGCTTGCACCGAGGGTCACGATAAAGAGGAGTCTGTGACAGTAGGATGAAGTTTTTGGGAAAAGTGGACACTTGCCTTTTGTCTGATCCAGTTGTGGTTTCAGGGTGGGTGAAAACAGTTGGGTGGGGTGGAATCGGGGAGGGTAACCAGAAGTCTTGTGATAATTGTTTGTGTTTCTGCTGGTCAGAGAGAGAAGGCGATCCGCGTTAAATGAATGGGGGAAAGAAATGTGAATTGTTTTGCTCTCAAGTGAAGGGCGTGATTACTGGCGTAGAAGTAAATGTACAAGTTGACCAAGTGAAGGGGAATATTCTCGATGTTTGTGATGCTCGTCGTTTGGTGCGACGCAGACTGGGTGGTGAGACAGAAGAGTCATTGTCTGTTATTTTTAGTTTTGATGTTGAGTCTTTGCCCGACAAAGTCATTTTAAGAACTTATTTATCCTGTATGAGCTTTTCTGCCGAATACATTACATTGTTACAAGTGTCAAGCTTATGGGCATGTGGCAGAAGTGTGTAGGAGGGAGGTTCCTAGGTGTGAGAAGTGTGCAGAAGGACATGAGACAAAGGATGTGTAGCATTGGGGAAAGTAGTGGAATGTGTGGGTGCCCATGGGGCTGGGGATCAGAAATGTCCCGTGCGAGAGAGGTTTCCAGGGTTAGAGTAGTGCAGAAGTTGTCATATGCTGAGGCAGTGAAAAAAGTAGAGGTAGATGGGTCAAGGGGGAGTGATCCTGAGAGTCGTGGTGTAAGTAGAAGATCTGTACCAGTACAGAGGGATAGGCCAACAAGTGATATGTTTCAGTAAGATTGGCTGAAACATATATTGGCTGAAACAGAAGACATTTATAGCAATGGTTATCAGCTGTACTGCATGTATGAAACGTAAGTCACAGAAAATTGAGTTTGTGGTGGCAGCTGCAGAGAGGTATTTGGGTGCACGAGACTTGACATCAGAAGAGTTCCAGAGTGTGTTAAGTGGTGATATCCCATCCTTTCAGGTTGTTGGCCTGGAGTAGGACTAAATTGATTTAAATAGTGGAGTAGGGTGGCTCAACCACGATGAAAGGAGGCGTGCAAAAAAACACAACTTTAAACTTTGCATGGAGCCGTTTTAGTGTCAGTGACACAGAGATGTCAATATGAAAATGTCAATATGAAAATGTGTGTGTGTGTGTATATATATATATATATATGAACATTTACTCACAAGCATCATCCTCATGGAGAGACTTTCCAGATTTCAGACCTTTAGATAATGAAATGTAAAACACGCATCACATCTTGCGTTTGGTTCTGACTACATTGTATAATGAAAATACGATACATGTTTAATTATACAAGACAATGGCTTTTACGATTCCAAAAACAATTAACACAAATTTGATATGTAGCCTTGAGCTACATGGTGGTCTGGTGAATCCTGTTTTGTTGCATGGCCTGAAAGGGCATGTGTATCAGACCACCTTAGTTTCTATTTAACGTGCCAATAGAGAAGCTTCTGTTACTACCGTTATGTATCTTGATTTAGCAACCACATGTTTATCTGATATTAATCATTCCTATGGCAAAATACTATGTTGCTATCTAGGTGTAATCTCGCTATTTGATTAAAGGCTGTTGTTACGCACGCCCCTAGGAAGAGGGAACGCAACACCCTGCTACAACTCAGCTCCCCGTGGAGTGAAAAAAACATATGGGATTGTAGGTGTGAGTAAGGATGACAAAGGCAGAGAATTTACCGTTTACTGGGAATTTATTCCTTTACACGGTTAATTTGGGGAAAAGGGGCTGAACAGAACCAAAGAAAGTAAATGCCACAGCCCCCTCTCCTACCTTACCTGCCTACCCACTACGTACATAACTTAGCACCACCTGGTGCGCTAACCAAAATACAGGGGGTGGTCCACCCAGGTCTTTCCTATTGTGCATAGACAGTTAATACTACGGCTTATGTATGCCCGCAGGCCTCTTGCCTAAGCACTCCATAGGTGCCTTCCCCTTCCTCCCTGGGAACAAATGAAACAGAATATTACAAACTACTTCACAAAAAAAACTGAGAAACAACTAATACAGGACATAACCATCAGCTCTCTCTCAGCAACATTAACCAAAATACAGGACATAACCATCAGCTCTCTCTCAGCAACATTAACCAAAATACAGGACATAACCATAAGCTTGCTTTCTCGCTCTCTCTGTGTCTCACCTCTCAGATGGGCTTCAGTGAAACATGGAAAAAATCTCACCTCTAATTAGTCCACACCCTTTAATTATATGCATAAAACATGTAGCCCTGTCCTATCCTTACAACAATATTGTTTACAGAAAATACACGCAACGATCTTGATCTCTTGACAGTAATGTTGACTTTCTTTTCTTCTAGATATCCCTCCGTTCTGATTTAATTCTTATATCTTCAATTATACAGATGACTTTGTGGTTCATTTTATACTTTTGTTGATGTATTTCTATAGGCCGTAAACTCCAGTGTTTCCTTTTTCTATTTTTACAGGATGTTGAACTTTTTTTATGTGCTTAAGTTGAGTCTCCTTCAGTTTCCCAGTAAGTGACCATTTCTTCACATTTAACATTTAAAATCACGAGGCAGTAAGCTGCTGATATCATCATATAAACAAATTTGGTGCTCTTTACCATAATTCAAATTGCGTTTTGTCTCTTATAAGATGATGTCTGAGAGTAAAAAAACATCATCCAGTTGGCCATTTGCTCAGATATCCTCTGTCAAGACCCTTGGATCAGAGGGACAAGGACTATGACTCCTTCACCTCCACCTTTCACTTTGAGGACCCTCTATTTCCCCCTCACCGCATCCCCAAACCTGTCCCTCCTCCACTGCTCCGACCCACACCACCACCCCCAGACGAGGACCCATACAGGCCCATTAAGCCCCCTAATACCTCTGATCCCTCTGTCCCTCCTTTCAAAGGCGCTGTCCAACCTATCACAGGTATTGTATATATATCCTCCCTGTTTTCTTAGTGGAAACTGTGATCACTTATGTGGCCCTCTGCCCTTCCCCCCCACCAGCCCTAGCCCTGTGCACCCAACCCTCAGACTCCACACGCGGGGACACAGACCAAGGTGTGCCCATACAACGAAACGGAATCCCTCCCGTCCATGTTTTCACAGCCTCTGATAAGGAGCAGCCCGGAGTATTCATTTTGCCCTCTACCCCCAGTGGCCAACCAGACAGATTGGCCCCCATCCCGCCCTGTAACCCATATTTGTACTTCCTTCAGGACAGAGCACAAACACGAGGGCGGAGGCAGCAGAGGGACTTCCTGGACCCATCTTTGTATTCCCATCTGAGGTGGCCACTGGGATGGGAAACAGTGGGGTTAACATGTTGTCTCCTCCCCTACGACCTGACTCTGTTCCTCCTCCCATCCTCACTTACCCTGGTGTTTTTATTCCCATCATAGGAGAAAACATCGGACATAGATAATCGCCTGCTGAGATTCAGACTTCACTGATTCAAAGTAGTTTTCCCCAGTTCACCCCACAGATACCCAGCTACTTTTGTATTGAAAGTAGCTGGAGATTAAACTAAATAAATGTATAATGCTGACTATTATATAACAATCCACACTGTCAATCGTTGGGTCTTTCTATACTTAATTCATATTTCTGTTTACCATTGGATGTAAAAAAATTATCTGCAATAAATGAATAAAACTTGTGTGTTGCGATTTTACAGCGTATCTGTGCACATTTTGGGAAGAAATACTACCATTTAATTAATGAATATTAGATAATGGCATTTTAATGTGCAGCATGATTGTAGCTTCTCTGCTTCAGGAAAATGTGTATTGGTCTATTTGTTTTTCTGTGTTTACGCAAATCATTCCTGAGGAATGAGGGTGTTCCTTTGGTTTGGTGGTATGATATAATAAAAAAATCATTCTCCCTTTAATGACTACTGTAAAGTCTTGACAGAATATTGCCCTGGGTCTAAAATTCTGTTTTAGTAGTTTACTGGGCTTATAGTTTTTTCTTCAAATTACATTGGTTCGTCTGTATCTTATTTCCGTTACTGTCTCATTCAACACTTTGGGGGATTTAATGTTGAAGTTTCTATTCTTCAAATATAGACTAGACTAAAGTATATACCAGTATTGCCATATATACCAGTAAATGTGTCAGCAAATGTAATGAATTATTATGGAGTGACACTTGGTTTATCCCACGCACCAAATCATGCATATAAGCATACCCCATTCATAGTGTCTATTGTTCATTCATACATCCCATTTGATTCTATAGTATTCTTATTAGTGCTGGATATACAGCAGGAACTTTTAATTTGTATTCATTGGGACTGTATACCCCTTCCTTTTTATGCTGAAGAGGAGAGGATACTCAACCTAATCAAGGTAATGCTTAGAATAAAATTGATTTTCTACTAGTCTTTGCCATATACAGTCGAATGAAAAAGTTTGGGAACCCCTGACAATTTCCATGATTTCCATTTATAAATAATTGGGTGTTTGGATCAGCAATTTCATTTTGATCTATCAAATAACTGATGGACACAGTTTTATTTCAGTAGTGAAATTAGTTTTATTGGATTAACAGAAAATGTGCAATATGCATCAAAACAAAATTAGACAGGTGCATAAATTTGGGCACCCCAATAGAAAAAACACATCAATATTTAGTAGAGCCTCCTTTTGCTAAAATAACAGCCTCTAGACGCTTCCCATAGCCTCTAATGAGTTCCTGGATGAAGGTATTTTGGACCATTCCTCCTTACAAAACATCTCCAGTTCAGTTAGGTTTGATGGTTGCCGAGCATGGACAGCCCGCTTCAAATATCCCACAGATTCTCAATGATATTCAGGTCTGGGGACTGGGATGGCCATTCCAGAACATTGTACTTGTTCTTCTGCATAAATGCCCCGGGTAGATTTTGAGCAGTGTTTTGAGTCGTTGTCTTGTTGAAATATCCAGCCCCGGCATAACTTCAACTTTGTAACTGATTCTTCAACATTATTCCCAAGAATCTGCTGATATTGAGTGGAATCCATGCGACCCTCAACTTTAACAAGATTCCCAGTACCGGCACTGGCCACACAGCCCCACAGCATGATGGAACCCCCACCAAATTTTACTGTGGGTAGCAAGTGTTTTTCTTGGAACGCTGTGTTCTTTTGCCGCCATGCATAACGTCCCTTGTTATGACCAAATAACTCAACCTTTGTTTCATCAGTCCACAGCACCTTATTCCAAAATGAAGCTGGCTTGTCCAAATGTGCGTTTGCATACCTCAACCGACTCTGTTTGTGGCGTGTGTGCAGAAAAGGCTTCTTCCGCATCACTCTCCCATACAGCTTCTCCTTGTGCAATGTGCGCTGAATTGTTGAACGATGCACAGTGACACCATCTGCAGCAAGATGATGTTGAATGTCTTTGGAGGTGGACTGTGGGCTGTTTTTGACCGTTCTCACCATCCTTCGCCTTTGCCTCTCCGATATTTTACTTGGCCTGCCACTTCTGGCCTTAACAAGAACTGTGCCTGTGGTCTTCCATTTCCTCACTATGTTCCTCACAGTGGACACTGACAGCTTAAATCTCTGCGATAGCTTTTTGTAGCCTTCCTCTAAGCCATAATGTTGAACAATCTTTGTTTTCAGGTCAATTGAGAGTTGTTTTGAGGCCCCCATGTTGCCACTCTTCAGAGGAGAGTCAAAGAGAACAACAACGTGCAATTGGTCACCTTAAATACCTTTTCTCATGATTGGATGCACTTGTCTATGAAGTTCAAGGATTAATGAGCTCACCAAACCAATTGTGTGTTCCAATTAATTTGTGCTAAGTTACAGGTATTCAAATCAACAGAATGACAAGGGTGCCCACATTTTTGCATAGCCTATTTTTCACATCTGATTTAATTTCATGCAACTTAATATTGCTACACTAAAAATCTTTGTCTGGACAATACCCCAGTACTCAGCTTTTATTAGAAAATGAATGGCATGCCACTGTGATCATTTTCTGTGACGACAGAGTAAATTATTATGCAGCCTCAGAGTGGTGCCCAAACTTTTTCATACGACTGTAGTGTTGAATGGTCAAATGGTCCTGTGTTTTGGACAATCATATCACATGACCTGGATTTGAACCTTTATTTCAAGCTTTTTCAACAACCTGTCTCCTTTTCTTTTTATGTCAGATGGTCCAGCTCCATCCGCAGATAAATGCTTTCATTTTTTGGTGTAATTCTAATTCCTGGCGTAAATAACAGTTCAAATCTAGGTCATGAGACATGACAGTTCAAAACACATGGCCCTATAGAATGAATAATGTTCAATTATAATGTATTCAATAAACCTTTGGTACTCAACATTGTTTGTCAAGTTTACTATGTTAAAAAAAGTGACATTTATTTTACTCTTTCAGAAATGAAGGAAAAGAAATTGGAGATTTTGAGGACCGCCTTCTATATTTTATTTGTGGCAACAGTAGCATCTTCAAAACCAGTAAGAGTGCCCCTGCCGTTTTCCATCATCTTTATTCTTATAAATCTGTCATTCTTATATTGTGCACAATGACAAAGTCATTGAATAGAGACTGTGTCAAAAGTGTGCTATTCTATGTTTCTACACTCAAATAGTATTTATATTTGTGAAACCAGGTCAGTCTACATGGATTCCAATTTAGAAGCATGATGGCTGACAGCCTGGAATTGTCTGAGTCCTCGGAGTCCAGCAAGTCTTCCTCAGAGAATGGTCAGCCAATGGTCGCTGGTACTGAGATCGCAATAACAGACACTCAGGAGGAGACAGACCCACCAGACAGTGAAGCTATAGCCTCTGAAACAGCCTCAGAAGTTGATGATGCTTTAATTGCTTCACAAACCACACTTCAAACGGATGCCTCATCAGCAGATGCACTAAATGGGACAGACACTGAGGCTACCTCACAGCATCCAGTCCTCGTCGCATTGACTGATTCTCCCAGTCTGACTTCTGATAATGTCACAACCCATATATGGTCTATGGTCACAACGGCTCTGCCATCATTCACTGACACAGCCACAATTCAAACATTATATGTGGGCACAACTTCTCCCCCGGGCCCATACCACATACCCATTATGGAGCAGCCAACTCCTCCACCAGTCTCCCCAATACCAAGCCTAACTCCCCAGCAGCTAGTTCCATTGGGAACCACTGATGACATAGCTGGTGTACCAGGTTGTTTTACTGTAGTATACATAACCAGCCCTCATGCTCAGCCAGTTCCTGTTAGAGGTGATAACATTTAAAGCAGAGAGGAAATTATTATATCATTGATTAAAGTCAGACATAAAAGCTGGCTTCTTTTTTTCATTTGTCTTTATGAACATATGAGCACATTGCAGCCACATAGTGAGCTGGAGGGTCGCCTGTGCTGCAACTGGCTGAAGCGCTCATGAAAATGATTCACTATAATATTTTGCACTATATAAGTGATACATATGTAGATGTACTGTACTTTATATTGCCCAGTGTCTTCCATGAGTCAGTCTCACATGTATTTGTATTTTTCCCATCTTTTATCGTGTGATTTATTTTGAAAGGTGACACAGATTGCATTAACACTGTCAACAACATTTGAGTCTATTTGTAAAAGAGGACCCACCATCTGTAAATAAATGCTCTTTAAACATTTAGAAAAAGGACAGAAGTCAGAAAGAGTACCTTTTCGTGTGCTGCAGGATATTTTGGGGCTTTTGATTATACTGCAAAACTTATTACAGGCGATTTGCAGATAATGCCAGCTGTTGGGCATTCTTTGTGACTCCCATTGTGTCCTCAGTTATCATTGAATGAATGAATGATGATACATCCCTGTTTTAATTTTGTACTGTAAAGCTTGTCTTGTATACAATTGAATGTCTGACCCAGAAAGACAGAGACCCTGGAGCAGATGCTGTTTAACTTCTGGTATGAATGCAATGCAGTGAGTGAACAAGTGGGTGTTGTTGTTTTTCCCGGTATTACAGAGACACTGTTGAGAGATACCAAAGCTCATGGCATGAAGTATGTTTGCCACCGCACAACACACATTTATCATTTACTTGTGACACACAGACACAGAAAAATATTTTTCAAATAGCTTCACTACTTGGACCCCAAATAAACATTTTAAAGTTTTACTTTTTCATATTCCTACATGGAACGTATAGGAACTATAGACCAAGCTGGACCCTTAATGGTCAGCATACCATACAAAATGACAGCAGAAGGTAGCTAAATGCATCTGCTACGTTGTATAGATTATAACCTGCAACCAGGTTGTCCTGTTGTCCTGAGATGATAACAGTCTGTAATCTGATGCATTGCGAATGTTAAGCTCTTGAGCCGCTTAAAACCACTTGTGGTGTAAAATTCATACTCATCTGATAATGTGGACAGAACAACATACTGACATTAATAGCCTGGTCAGAAATTACCTCTATTTTGTAGCACTTATTAGGCACTGTTTTTCAAAACTCCCAACTGAAATAAGTAAGTTGTTGTTGTCCTCATTGGGAATTGTATTCATTAACATTTGAATAACATCTTATTCAAGTACCTGTGAATATGTATGATATTCATAATTTGAATCTACTGTGCATAGATTAAACACTCTTTACAATCCATTTAGAGGTCCTATTGAAATCCACGTAATCCTATGGTATGATACTGCTTGTGACTGAGTACTACACCCTAATAAGTCTTGATTTGTGTCTAAATACTATAATGACCAGGTCTGTCTAGTCAACAACAAACACTATTTCTGCATGTTCTTCACTTAAATACAAAAACATTGTAGTGAAAATAAAATAAACAAATGCTTGTTCCTAGGGATGAGGTCAATTATAGTTTGTCAGAACACTTTTAATCACATTTCAATTTAGATTGACCCGTCCCCGACCCTCAGTGCACTAGTTCATATAAACATATTTATTTGTGAAACACTAAATTAGTTCTCCTGAGCCTGGCAGCTCTATTCAAACATCAAGGCTATAACAAGTTCAGCTTCAGTCCTTAATTGCTTTTACCAATAGACTGGTATGGGAACAGAGGAGAAAAAAGGAAATACATTACATTGAAACTGGCCCAGTACAAGTGTTTGACTGGATCTGTGTGTAGACCTTTTAATCAGCAAGTCAATAATCTCATATCCTATAAGAGGATTCCTTTTCCAAGCCAAGTTATGTCAGACAATAAAATGGCTGTTGAGTTCTTTTATAGAATGAATGTCTTCTCTACGATCACCATCACTATATTCTTGTCAGTGTTATTGTATATAATTGTTCTCCATGTGTAGTTGTAACATAATTCATGTAATTGAATATATGTCAAAGTGAGCTTGTGGCCTTGATTCTAATAGGCTAAGAGAGACCACAGACACCTGTTGTCCACTCTGACAGGAAGCATGTTAACGTCTTAAAGTCCTTATCCTCTTTAAACACCCCACACCCTCTTTGTTCTCCTGCAGCACAGAGGTCTCTGTGTCATTACAATCTGGCAATAAACAATTAACAATAACATTGACTATTTTCTGGAATTATGTGAAAACCAAAATGAATGTATTGTATCGCAAGAGAATACAAAAATCCCCTCGTTGGAGATTCATTCATTCAAATTCTTAATTTGTCCCCTAAGCCTAAGGAAACTATCACCTAATCTTTACATTCTTAAGAGACAATGGATTAGCCTACACCTAGATTACTCAATTGGAGCAGTGCTTGGCCAGCGTTCATGAACGCATGTGCTCAGCAGTATCAGTAATATGTAATACATACAGTGGGGAGAACAAGTATTTGATACACTGCCGATTTTGACGATTTTCCTATTAACACAGCATGTAGAGGTCTGTAATTTTTATCATAGGTACACTTCAACTGTGAGAGACGGAATCTAAAACCAGAATCCAGAAAATCTAATTGTATGATTTTTAACGAATTAAATTAGCATTTTATTGCATGACATAAGTATTTGATACATCAGAAAAGCAGAACTTAATATTTGGTACAGAAACCTTTGTTTGCAATTACAGAGATCATACGTTTCCTGTAGTTCTGGACCAGGTTTGCACACACTGCAGCAGGGACTTTAGCCCACTCCTCCATACAGACCTTCTCCAGATCCTTCAGGTTTCGGGGCTGTCGCTGGGCAATACGGACTTTCAGCTCCCTCTAAAGATTTTCTATTGGGTTCAGGTCTGGAGACTGGCTAGGCCACTCCAGGACCTTGAGATGCTTCTTACGGAGCCACTCCTTAGTTGCCCTGGCTGTGTGTTTCGGGTCGTTGTCATGCTGGAAGACCCAGCTACGACCCATCTTCAATGCTCTTACTGAGGGAAGGAGGTTGTTGGCCAAGATCTCGCGATACATGGCCCCATCCATCCTCCCCTCAATACGGTGCAGTCGTCCTGTCCCCTTTGCAGAAAAGCATCCCCAAAGAATGATGTTTCCACCTCTGTGCTTCACGGTTGGGATGGTGTTCTTGGGGTTGTACTCATCCTTCTTCCTCCAAACACGGCGAGTGGAGTTTAGACCAAAAAGCTCTATTTTTGTCTCATCAGACCACATGACCATCTCCCATTCCTCCTCTGGATCATCCAGATGGTCATTGGCAAACTTCAGACGGGCCTGGACATGCGCTGGCTTGAGCAGGGGGACCTTGCGTGCGCTGCAGGATTTTAATCCATGACGGCGTAGTGTGTTCCTAATGGTTTTCTTTGAGACTGTGGTCCCAGCTCACTTCAGGTGATTGATCAGGTCCTGCCATGTAGTTCTGGGCTGATCCCTCACCTTCTTCATGATCATTGATGCCCCACGAGGTGAGATCTTGCATGGAGCCCCAGACCGAGGGTGATTGACCGTCATCTTGAACTTCTTCCATTTTCTAATAAATGCGCCAACAGTTGTTGCCTTCTCACCAAGCTGCTTGCCTATTGTCCTGTAGCCCATCCCAGCCTTGTGCAGGTCTACAATTTTAGTCCTGATGTCCTTACACAGCTCTCTGGTCTTGGCCATTGTGGAGAGGTTGGAGTCTGTTTGATTAAATGTGTGGACAGGTGTCGTTTATACAGGTAACGAGTTCAAACAGGTGCAGTTCACACAGGTAATGAGTGGAGAACAGGAGGGGTTCTTAAAGAAAAACTAACAGGTCTGTGAGAGACAGAATTTTTGCTAGTTGGTAGGTGATCAAATACTTATGTCATGCAATAAAATGCAAATTAATTACTTAAAAATCATACAATGTGATTTTCTGGATTTTTGTTTTAGATTCCGTCTCAACACTCACAGTTGAAGTGTGCCTATGATTAAAAAAATTACAGACCTGTACATGCTTTGTAAGTAGGAAAACCTGTAAAATCGGCAGTGTATCAAATATTTTTTCTCCCCACTGTATGTGTCACTAGCCACTTTAAACTATGCCACTTTGTTTACATACCCTACATTACTCATCTCATATGTATAAACGGTATTCGATACCATCTACTGCATCTTGCCTATGCCCTTCTGTACCATCACTCATTCATATATCTTTATGTACATATTCTTTATCCCTTTACACTTGTGTGTATAAGGTAGTAGTTTTGGAATTGTTAGGTTAGATTACTCGTTGGTTATTACTGCATTGTCGGAACTAGAAGCACAAGCATTTCGCTCCACTCGCATTAACATCTGCTATCCATGTGTATGTGACAAATAAAATCTGATTTGATTTGATCAGTTGACAAGGATGCCGTTGAGGTAACGGCAGTCCTTACTCTGCCCAAAACAACACTACAGAAAACCTATTGATGAATTCATGAAGGGGAGAGTTCATGTATCAGTTTGTCTTCATATACTCAGTTTGATGACACATACCGTATACAGACTTGTTTACAGACTCTAAGGAAGTGAGTTGATGAAGTGTGTTCACTGACAGACATATTTGTATTTATTAGGGATCCCCACTCTTCCTGGGGTCCAAGCACATTAAAGCACTTACATTACACACAGGGCCAGAGGAGCTTGGGAGGGGATAATGGTATGTAAATATTCTGTAAGCACATGGATCCTCTGTCAGCATCATTGATAGGGCCGTGGCACGCAATGCATCCTGCTAACATCCTCTGCATGTGCTTAATCAGAGGGGGGTATTAAAGTAGAACAGTAATGCTCCCAGATTTCAATCTGCCGTCTGCTGTATAGCCCACGGAAGGCAACGACATGGGAAGCACCGGGAGGATGCTCAACCTTTGGAACAGGAGGCAAAGCCTCTTCCCTAACTACAAAGTCACCGGGCCTAGTGCTGAACTTAGAAGACCCTCAGAAGACAGCACCCTTCCATTCACCAAGGACAGCTGTATAAAAGAGTGGAATTCCATGCAGGAACTGAGCAAGGACATTTATGACATCTACTCTGAGTATGAGGATGAGGAAGATGAGAAGCCGTTGGCTCTTCTTTCAAGGCTGGCTTCACCCACCAAGAATTACAATCTCAACATCAATGTTGGGGGGAAGTCCTATCAGATAGCTTACCGGTTGGCGGCCAGGTACCCCAAAACTAGGATAGGGCGGCTTGCCACCTATACAGACCACAACAAGAAACTGGACCTGTGTGACGATTACCAAGTCAAGAAAAATGAGTACTTCTTTGACAGGGACCCAGAGATTTTCAACAACATCTTCACCTTCTACAGAACTGGGGTGCTGTGGATAAAAGATGAGCTATGTCCCAGAAACTTTCTGGAGGAGATCAACTACTGGGGCGTGAGGATCAAGAACACCCACCGCTGCTGCCGGATTTCCTTTGAGGAGCGACAGGACGAAATAAACGAGCAGCTGAACATCCAGAGAGAGCTGGAGGCCGAGGTGGAGATCGAGGAGAATGAGGAGCTGTTTCAGGACATGTTCATGGGCCATAACCGCAGAGTGATCTGGAACCTAATGGAAAAACCTTTCTCATCTGTCCCTGCCAAGCTCATGGCCTTGGTCTCCAGCCTGTTTGTCCTGGTATCCCTGGTGGCCATGACACTGAACACAGTAGAGGATATGCAGTACAAGACTCCCTCTGGCCAATTGAGCGGGAAGACCTACTGTGAATTTGTGGAGTCTCTGTGCATTGCTTTTTTCACCATGGAGTATCTGCTCAGGCTGGTGTCCACACCTGACCTCCAGACTTTCGCCAGGAGCATGCTCAACACGGTGGACCTGATCGCTATTCTACCTCAGTACCTGCAGCTGGCTTTGGAGTGCTTTGAAAACAATGACTACGTGAAGCACGAACACGACATGAGGACAGTTGGGCAGGTGGGGAAGCTGGGCCAGGTGTTGCGGATTATGCGGCTGATGCGTATATTTCGTATCTTGAAGCTGGCGCGCCACTCCACCGGACTGAGGGCGTTTGGCTTCACACTCCGCCAGTGCTACCAGCAGGTGGGCTGCCTCTTCCTCTTCATTGCCATGGGAATCTTCGCCTTCTCTGCCATGGTCTACACTGTGGAGCATGACGTGCCCCAAACCAACTTCACAAGCATCCCCCATGCATGGTGGTGGGCTGCTGTAAGTATATTAGTTCACAATAGGCCGTTAGGAGTTTTTAAAAAGTCAAACTTTCATTCTCTGTAGCTTTATATTCAGCTTTGTTTCTGGTGATCTTCCAGCAATGTTGCAGGTAGGCTCATGTCTGGCTTCAGGTCTGTAGTTTGTCTGGTCTATGGCTCGCTCTGTAGTCACCTCATAATACTACCTACTGCACTGTGTACTAATGGCTGTCAGTGGCCACTAACTGAATGATAAGCTTAAACACTGATCAAAGTACCAGTAACTGTTTCATATGAACTGCATGGCCTGACATGATTTAAATGGATGGTTTATATGGTTCCTGGATAGTGTCTTAATACTATAATGCTATTACAGGGTGGACCTTAGGCCAGTGCACCTCCATTAGAATATGTGTATCTGTCCATGTCCATGCCTGTCCACATGAAGCATGCCGTATGTGCTTAATTATGATCAACACTCTGGCCATAAAGTCAGGCCACTATTAGGCCCTGTATATCTCTTTCTGAAAGGGTATGATATGAATTTCTTAAGTTGTGACTGAAGTGGGACAGATAACACTTTTACATTTTCACTGTGAAAGGGGTTCAAGTTCCATAACTCTTGTAATTTCTGCCCTCCAGGTGAGCATCTCCACCGTGGGCTATGGAGACATGTATCCAGAGACCATCCTGGGGCGTCTCTTTGCTTTCTTCTGTATTTCCTTTGGAATCATACTGAACGGACTGCCCATCTCCATCCTCTTCAACAAGTTCTCAGACTACTACGCCAAACTGAAATCCCACGAGTACACCGCAAACATGAAGAACCGGGGGAAAATTAGGTTTGCCAAAAGGACAGCAATGAAGATCTCACTTTGTTGTGGAGTTGGACACACTACATGATGCTACAGCTAACTGTTTAGGACTTTGTAAGACACAATATCTGCCTGATCTTTCTTACATTGGCAACATATATAGTATCGGGTTGAATAAAGTAATGTTAACTTTGAAATTGCTGAAAACCCATGCACCCTTTTGTCTTACCCATCAGATATGCTTCTCCAGGGGTGGAAATGGGAGGGAGTCTGGGGGAAGGGGGTTCTGGACATGAAAACATTTTGCGATGTAAAATTTTGCATTTCACATTGAATTCATAGATTTTACATTGGAGGGCTCCAGGAGTGATTTTCTTTCTCCATTTCTACCCCTGCACTTCACACATATTACCAAATGAGAGTGCTTCTCCCCCAAAAGGTAGGCCTGTTAACAATACCATATAGACAGTGCATTGTCATAAAGAGCTCCACAGCTATGGAGCAACTTGCCCTGTCAGGTCAAGTTGATTCTATTTGCTCCTTTTTTATATTTTTATGCATTTAATGATTGCAACACTTTCTACTTTGCTTAATGTCCTTTATGTCACATGCTGCTTCTCAGTTTTAATTTGTATTTTTTGAACACTTGAATAACATGGAGCTTTAATGAGATTTGATTTTGCAATCATATCTTGTACGCTCAATAAAGAGAAATAATGCTACATGATTTTTCTATGTGCCGTTATATTACTGCTGCAGAGGCAAACACGGTCACTCACTAATAAAGCAATGATGTGTACATTTTGCCACGCAATGTGATTTAAATATGTCCACAGTTTCAGCCCCCCCCACCCCCTCACAGGTTTTCTGGCAGGCTATTCCAGAGGCTGTGGGCATAATAACTAAAGAGAGGGGTTGTTGTAAATATGTCCACAGTTTCAGCCCCCCCCCCCACCCCCTCACAGGTTTTCTGGCAGGCTATTCCAGAGGCTGTGGGCTTAATAACTAAAGAGAGGGGTTGTTGTAAATATGTCCACAGTTTCAGCCCCCCCCCCACCCCCTCACAGGTTTTCTGGCAGGCTATTCCAGAGGTGGGCATAATAACTAAAGAGAGGGGTTGTTGTAAATGTGTCCACACCTGACCTCCAGACTTTCGCCAGGAGCATGCTCAACACGGTGGACCTGATCGCTATTCTACCTCAGTACCTGCAGCTTGCTTTGGAGTGCTTTGAAAACAATGACTACGTGAAGCACGAACATGACATAAGGACAGTTGTGCAGGTGGGGAAGCTGGGCCAAGCCTAAAGGAAGAGAGGTGTTGTTGTAAATTGCTGCCATTCATGTGTCATGCCGAGCAAGATTGAGGCCAAATCCCAGATGGAAAAACTAAACAACATATTTTACCTACTGATTGTGAGGGTATGTTTTGCATCATTAAAATAGGCTTGGCATGTATGCTTTGGAATGTATGAACACGTTACCATGATGATAAGCTTTCTGTAGCAGCAAATACATTCACTACAGCAGGAGTAGATCCCATACTCTACTAATCTGTCTGATCCTGCCCAATTAGCCTGCTACCTGTCTGAAGCAAAGAGCCACAAAAGCTTGCAGCTGCTGGCATCTTGTGGTTAGTGTTGATAGAGCAGAAGGTGGTGAACGATTTTAATACCTCACACTTTATTTTTTATTTTTTATTTCACCTTTATTTAACCAGGTAGGCTAGTTGAGAACAAGTTCTCATTTGCAACTGCGACCTGGCCAAGATAAAGCATAGCAGTGTGAGCATACAACAAAGAGTTACACATGGAGTAAACAATTAACAAGTCAATAACACAGTAGAAAACAAAGGGGGGGTCTATATACAATGTGTGCAAAAGGCATGAGGAGGTAGGCAAATAATTACAATTTTGCAGATTAACACTGGAGTGATAAAAGATCAGATGGTCATGTACAGGTAGAGATATTGGTGTGCAGAAGAGCAGAAAAGTAAATAAATAAAAACAGTATGGGGATGAGGTAGGTGAAAAGGGTGGGCTATTTACCAATAGACTATGTACAGCTGCAGCGATCGGTTAGCTGCTCAGATAGCTGATGTTTGAAGTTGGTGAGGGAGATAAAAGTCTCCAACTTCAGCGATTTTTGCAATTCGTTCCAGTCACAGGCAGCAGAGTACTGGAACGAAAGGCGGCCAAATGAGGTGTTGGCTTTAGGGATGATCAGTGAGATACACCTGCTGGAGCGCGTGCTACGGATGGGTGTTGCCATCGTGACCAGTGAGCTGAGATAAGGCGGAGCTTTACCTAGCATAGACTTGTAGATGACCTGGAGCCAGTGGGTCTGGCGACGAATATGTAGCGAGGGCCAGCCGACTAGAGCATACAAGTCGCAGTGGTGGGTGGTATAAGGTGCTTTAGTGACAAAACGGATGGCACTGTGATAGACTGCATCCAGTTTGCTGAGTAGAGTGTTGGAAGCCATTTTGTAGATGACATCGCCGAAGTCGAGGATCGGTAGGATAGTCAGTTTTACTAGGGTAAGCTTGGCGGCTTGAGTGAAGGAGGCTTTGTTGCGGAAAATCTAGAACATTTAGCTAAATACTCGGTTATGAAATTGAGGATTATAAGGTTTGATAAAATTAAGATATTTTTTGTAATTTTATAAAACATATGAACCACAAGTGAATTTGAAGGGGGGTTTCACTAGTTATCACAGCCACAAAGTTAAATGTCCATATCGTAAAAATTCATGACAACAAACATGAGGTTTTTGGTCTTAATGTAAGGTTAGGATTAGGCATAAAATTAGCAATGTGGTTGAGGTTAGGATTAGGTTTAAAAATGGATTTTAAAAAGAGACATTGTAGAAATAGAAATGTCTTTGACATTGTGGCTTTGATAACGCTATATGGGATCATTGGGACTGTTTCATTACAGTATTTCCAATGGTTTAATCCATGATTAAGGTTAGGTAAGGGTTATGGTTAACGGGAGGGACATCCCAAGGATTCCAGATAGCGTTAACAAAATTAGACACCGGCAATTTCCCACAATCCTTTTCATCAGTAGAGTGACCTCTGGTGCTGTTGTTGTGCAAAATTTCGGAGCAGGCTAGCCAACACAAACCAGCAGCAAAATGGTCCCTCCAGTGGCAGTGTCACCGCTTATTAAGGTTTGTGGCAACACATTTATGTAACATGCTGTTGAAAGTAGTTTTGTTTAAAAATAAATCGTGAATTGTTTCCTAATTTGCAGCGAATAAATTGCATAACAATGCTGCATTGTCCAAGACTTCTGCCAAACTCAGACAGCTGGCTAACTAACAACCTAGCTAGTGGAATAATTAATAACGTTAGCTAGCTACATTTTCAACACAGCTATTACTTCCAAACCTGCAATCATTTGCGCATGTTATGCATCAGCTGACAGCTTTGACATTGCATGCAGATTGTTGTTGTGGACTACCAAGTGGCGCAACGGTCTACCCTGGTTCGATTCCAGACTGTATCACAACTGGCCGTGATTGGGAGGCCCATAAGGCGGTGCACAATTGGCCTTGCGTCGTTGGGATTTGGCCGGGGTAGGCCGTCATTGTAAATAAGAATTTGTTCTTAACTGACTTGCCTAGTTAAATAAATGTGAAATAAAAAATCCCGTGAATTAGCTAGCGTTTGTCTAATGTTAGCATTAAATCATTGCCTGAGTGATACTGTCTGATATGCGTAATTTGTTCCTCATTACAGACCGCAAGGTACTCAGCGTTGTTAGCTGGTATAGTATTTGGCAAGAGGAGATATGGTGAGTTGTGAACCTTGAATAAAGGTTTTGCATTGACTCTAACTGTGCAGACAGGCGGCATGCCGTATGGACGCCCCAGGTGGTGGCATACTAACGTTTTGAGTAAAAATGTCCTATACTGTGGCCACAGACTAACGTTAGATAAACTAGCAACCTTAACATTGAAGCCATGCAGACACTGACCTCCAACTTGTTGAAAACCTGCAATAACATAGGATTCTTCATAGTTCTAAACATAAATAGATTACAGGTACATCATATGGTGTTTGATTTTTTTCAGAAGTAATTCCATTTTAAGTTTTGATTTTAACACCCTCTAAATTAATTTCAGATGAACTAAAGCCTATTGCTGCAGAGGAAAGAAGGATTGAGGAAGAGGAGAAGAAGGTTCGTGAAGAACAAGAGAAAATTGCCAAGGCGCTAGCAGAAGGTAAACGTCCATGTTTGTTTTTAAGAGATTACTGGCAAATTTGCTCTCATGTTAGTTCTTTTAAGTAAACACATTTGCATGCTTAGATATAGGTCCATCAATAGGTCTTTTGCATGTTCTATAGGAATAGCCTGAATAACAACATATGGCAGTAAAAACAGCTGCTTCATTTTATTAAACACTTGATTGTTTCTGTATAGAAACTTGACACCTACTTTTTTTTCTGGTCTCTCACTACAGCCAGTGAAGAGTCGATTTTGAAATGAGCTGGCACTGGGAGAAGTTACTGTGAAGCTCTTCACACTGCTCCTGTATTTTTCCACTCTTATTGTCCTGGATATACTTGGTCCAAAACTCTCCGGCACATTTATTTTACTGACGTGTGCACTCTAACCGATAAACCCTCACTTGGTCTGGAGACCAAATCTAGTTTTTTGTAGTCATTTACATGGCATATAAAATAATGGCTTGCTATTTGGATTCAACTGTAATATCACAAATGCAGTATTGTAAGTAAAGTTAAATGTTTGTACCCTTGTTACACACCCTCATGACAATGTCATACATACTACGTGATAAATAAATGGTAAATATTTATTCTGTCTTTGAATCATCATTCTTTCATCCTTTCTCCATTTTCCTTGCACTTGCTTCAATAACTTATTTTTTTGTCACACTTCCTTTGTTTTTGAGTAATGGATATGCTATTATGGATTCCCCCCCCCCCACTCTAGTCTACACTATATGAAGCGTCATTCATCAACCATCAACTCTAATATTTGTTCTTTCTAATCTTCTGGACATTAAAACTGAAGCTACATGAAACAAGCATTATTACAAACATTATTACATGAAACATGGACTGTGGTCTGCTGTCATGACTGGAGTGGTGCAGACCCTTGACCTGGCACTGTGTTGTCATGGCCGAAAGCCAAAGGTGCCAAGACGCAGTAATTCAAGCTCATCCCCAGGCAACAATGACAGAAGTGGTTAATAACAGAAAAATACAAAAGCTTTATTTGTCAACTGTATATTATCTATAGTGCACAGTATATATTAGCAAGGGATGATTCAATGAATGGCCTTGCTCACTGAAATAATTTTCAGAAATGACACATGCACCCATTTCACCTGGTGTCAACCCTCTTGTAATGTGCTTCAGCGGTCTGTCCAAGAACATTTTGTCTGGGATTACAGAACCAAACTGGTGCAACAGATCATGTTACTTAACCCAGGGGCATTAACAGTCCACGTGGACTGTTAATTTCATAAAGCATGTATTCTTACAATTGAATAATTGTTTACTCTTCAACTGCCTGAACTTGATATCCAATCCCTCTTTATTTATCATTGTTCAATGAATATGTTACCAACTGATAAGACATGCATGTCATTTATTTCCATGTCACTAAAGAACTATCTAATACCTTGGTGTTGCCATGCCCATATGTAAACAGTACTTTGGCTTGGCTAAGGTGAACTAATTCCATAGATGTGCTTTCTGTGTTTAGACTAGAAAATACCCTTCCTACAATTACATAAAGCCATTTCATTATGTATGGGAGAGTGTAACAGTTTTTGGGTAGGATTTTGTTAACTGGATTAGTAATAGATTAAGATTTAACCCTCCATTTAGGACCAAGATGTGAAAATAATCAGTGAGCTCGTCTGTGCCTTGTGTATATAAGGATCCTAGACAGAAGAGAAACGCATACCTGCAACTTCATTGAAGCTTAACCTCTTGCTTTGTTCCTGAAAAGGTACATTTTTGCTACTTTTCATGGGAATGTTAAAATGTTGCTGTGAATATTTTTATGTTATGGGCTTTTTATAAGGATGTAGTTACCAATTGAGAGGACCAGCTATTGTGCTTTGTCAAAATATTGATTTGTTTTTATTACATATGAAGTTATACTTATGGAATTTCTCTCCTCTAGAAATGGACTTCCATATGCTGGCCCTTGTGGTGGTGCTCCTGGCGGGTCTGGAGCAGAGTTGGGCTGCCTCCTGTGTGGTGGACAGCTTCAATGTCAAGGAGGACTTTGACCCCAAGAGAGTGAGTAAAACAAACAGTCCTCTATAGAAGACCAAGCTGTCCTGCAAGGCCCTACATCTGTTTTTATGTGCTAGTGCCACAGTACACAGCTAGAAAATAGTTGCAACACTCCTGTCCAGTATGGGGGAAATAATAATTGCCTAGGCTACCTGCAAGGCTCTTCAACCAACCAGTTTATCTGTGTGTGCTCCAGTACGCAGGGAAGTGGTACGCTCTGCAGAAGAAGGACCCTGAGGGACTGTTCCTCCAGGACAACATCTCAGCTGAGTACACCATCGGTGACGACGGCTCCATGGTCGCTGCCTCCAAGGGACGTGTCACACTTTTTGGGTAAGAGCTGCCTGGAGGTTATTTCTGATGAAATGGTAATAGTCTTAAATTGAACATGGCTTTCCGAATCTGTGTATAAGGGTCAAACTGAAAACCTTACATCTACTACATGTTTGTAACTTAAAGCCATTTTACATGTATACTGTATCTATGATAAGTTGATTGGAAATACTTTCCCCTATTTACAGATTCTGGGTTGTGTGCGCTGACATGGCTGCCCAGTACACTGTGCCAGACTCTGCCAACCCTGGAAAGATGTTCATGAACTACCAGGGCCTGGCCAGCTATCTGTCCAGCGGAGGTACGTCTACTAAATATACCGTTATACACAAATACACTTAGACACAGATGCAGAAATAACAACTAGTAAGCTGTGCACGATACTCACAATACTCTCCTCTTCTCTCAGGTGACAACTACTGGGTGATTGACACCGACTATGACAACTATGCCATCACATATGCCTGCCGTACCCTGAAGGACGATGGAAGCTGTGAGGATGGCTACTCCCTGATATTCTCCCGTAACCCCCGTGGCCTGCCACCAGCCATCCAGAGGAGCATTCGCGCCAAGCAGGAAGAGATCTGCATGGCCGGACAATTTGAGCCCGTGCTGCAGTCTGGTATGGGTTACATTTTTCATATTTTATTTATAAACCCTTACATTAACAATTGTTATGAAATGCTTTATAGTAATCCGGACTACACCATCAAAGAGGAAGGATCAGTGTTGTCTGCATTACTGTAAATGTTGAGTGCCGCCTTTACAAACATTCACTGAGAGTTATTTAACTCATCTCCTACTCAACAAATATTTATTACCAGCATAAATGTGCTTTCTACAACTAAAGCAAATGTTTATTTTTGGGATGTCCAACAAATTTAGCATCCCAGTTGACCCTCTTCTGATTTTTCTCTGCTCAACAGGAGCTTGCTGAATGTCTACTATGAAGGAACTTGTGCTGCCAAGGGATCCCTACAACGTGCTGGCTTGGACAGAGATATTTACTGATGACTGAAGAGGGAAATCGCATAAGATTTTTTTATATAAAAATTATATTATGCCCCTCATGTACAGTACCAGTCAAAAGTTTGGACACCTACTTAATCTTCTACATTGTAGAAGACATAAAAACTATGAAATAACACATATGGAATCATATAGTAACCACAAATGTTAAACAAATCAAAATATATTGAATGGAATTCCAAGTGAAGCTGGTTGAGAGAATGCCAAGTGTGCAAAGCTGTCGAAGGTTAAATGTAGCAACTTTGAAGAATCTAAAATCTTTTGATTTGTTTAACACTTTTTTGGTTACTACATGATTCCATATGTGTTCTTTCATAGTTTGCCTTCACTATTATTCTACAATGTAAACATTTAGTAGGTGTCAACATTTGACTGGTACTGTATATAAAAGTAATTGTACATTTGAGCATGACGCCTGCACCAATCCAATGGAGGTAGACTCTACATCACAGAAATACCTATATGAATATTAACACCACTATGTTATTGCTCATTCACTGTTCATCAGTTTGTGTTGGCAACAATAGAGTTTAAAGAAACTTAGTTGACTTGGTGAGTACATTGTCCAGGGGAAAAACATGAGCATTCTAATGTTATCACTGTCTCATGAGCATTAAAGAAATATTCAAAGTGGTAAAAGTTGTACTTATTGTTTGTGAAATTACAAAATATTTGTATGGAAAAATGATTCCATGTAAACAAACATTTCAGACTGAGTCAATAATGCCGATTTATATTTTCTGAAAGTAAACATTTTACAAGAAAAATATGCTTTTGTACAATCAGTCATGGTACCATGTAGGAAACACTAGTTAACTTCTAGTTTTCCTCTGAATATTTCTCAGTCAGTGAATATTCTCCAGTTCTTCCCCAGTAGTCCACAGCTCGTACTCTGTAGCTACCACTAACCTCCAGGTTTTCTGTAATCAAATGACACATTTTCAAATGTGAATCCACAATGCTTAATACAGGCCAACTATTGCATAAGATCACAAAAGAAAGTTTGAACTTTCTAAACCATTTTTACCTGGTGAATATACATAGGACGTGAAAATGGTATCCCGGGTGTTTACCCTCTTGAATTCTTCCTGGTCTTTGGAGAACTCCACCTCAAAAGTCTTAATGCACCTACAAATAAAATAAGACCTGTCAACTCACCACTAAGTAGAAGAGCCCCCCCAAAAAAAGTACTTACTTGGAATTTACACAATCATCTTTCCACACAATCATAACTTGGCTTTTTGTGATGCTGATGAATCGCAATCCATTCACCTTATAGGAGATCAATAAAATACAGTTAGGGTATTGATGATTTAACAGGACAGTTTGAAAATACCATCCTAAGAAATTATAGACAAATTAATCACCAAGGTGTGGATAATACTGTCATCAAAGCCCATGTCAGCTGGTGGCACTGACCTGGTCTGGCATGGCCTTGGGCTGGGCACACACATGTATGAGGAGGACAGAGGGCACATAGAGCTTGGCCCACATGGTCAGGATGCCTTCAGCAGGGAAGGGCAGAGGTCCATCCACCTGAGGATCCTAGGGTTAAATCAACAAACCATTCAGCTCAGCTACAATGGCTGTAGTTCATTCCATAAAAAACTGACCATGTTCATACATTGCTGTCACTTAAAAAGAAGAGGAATTTATGATGTGATTGACTGAAATACAAGCTTAGTTATTTGAGAGAAATGTTATTTTCATGGAAGAGGGTGTTTTTCTTTGTACCTCAATGTTCCTCAGCTGTCTGAACTGCTCTGCTGTGGGGTAGTCTGGGCTGCCCATGCTCTGCCACAGCTGGGATGGGTTGGCCACATTGTTGTCCAGGTAGTATGTTACATACACAAGTCCTAAAGTCAAAATCACAATTCATGAAACTGCTGAAGTCACTATTTTGCTCATCTACTAACACAGTTCCATTCCAATACTTACGGAACTGATAATACTTTTTAATCCAACTGCAATTTTGTTTGCAACATCAAAGAAACATTTAAAGTTGACTATATACAGTGCTTTCAGAAAGTATTCAGACTCCTTGACTTTATCCACATTTTGTTACGTTACAGCCTTATTCTAAAATGGATTCAATTGTTTTTGTGTCAATATACACACACAATACCCCATAATGATAAAACAAAATGTTTTTAGAAATGTTTGCTCATTTATTACAATTAAACTGAGTCATCACATTTACATAAGTATTCAGACCCTTTACTCCACACCTTTGGCAGCGATTACAGCATTGAGACTTCTTGGGTATGACGCTACAAGCTTGGTACACTTGTATTTTGGGAGTTTCTCTGCAGATCCTCTCAAGCTCTGTCAGGTTGGATGGGGAGCATTGCTGCACAGATATTTTCAGGTCTCTCCAGAGATGTTCGATAGGGTTAAAGTCCGGACTCTGGCTGGACCACAAGAACATTCAGAAACTTGTCCCGAAGCCACTCCCTGCATTGTCTTGGCTGTGTGCTTAGGGTCGTTGTCCTGTTGGAAGGTGAACCTTAGCCCCAGTCTGAGGTCCTGAGCACTCTGGAGCAGGTTTTCATCAAGGATCTCTCTGTACTTTGTTCCGTTCGTCTTTGCCTCGATCCTGACTAGTCTCCCAGTCCCTGCCACTGAAAAAGGTCCCTACAGCATGATGCCGCCACCACCATGCTTCACTGTAGGGATGGTGCCAGGTTTCCTCCAGACATGGCGATTGGCATTTAGGCCAAAGAGTTGAATCTTGGTTTCATCAGACCAGAGAATCATGTTTCTCATGGTCTGAGAGTCTTTAGGTGTCTTTTGGAAAACTCAAAGCAGGCTGTCATGTGCCTTTTACTGAGAAGTGGTTTCCGTCTGGCCACTCTACCATAAAGCCTGATTGGTGGAGTGCTACACAGATGCTTGTCCTTCTGGAAGGTTCTCCCATCTCCACAGAGGAGCTCTGTCAAAGTGACCATTGGATTCTTCTTCACCTCCCTGACCAAGGCCTTTCTCCTCCGATTGCTCAGTTGACCGGGTGGCCAGCTCTAGGAAGAGTCTTGGTGGTTCCAAACTTCTTCCGTTTAAGAATGATGGAGGCCACTATTCTTGGGGACCTTCCATGCTGCAGACATTTTTTGGTACACCTCCCCAGATCTGTGCCGACACCATCCTATCTCGGAGCTCTACGGACAATTCCTTTGACCTCATGGCTTTGTTTTGTGGAACCGTATATAGACAGATGTGTGCCTTTCCAAATCATGTTCAATAAATTGAATTTACCACAAGTGGACTTCAAGTTGTAAAAATATCAAGGATGATCAATGGAAACAGGATGCACCTAAGCTCAATTTCAAGTCTCAAAGTGTCTGATTTACATAAGTATGTTATTAAGTATGTTATTTTAATTTTATACATTTGCAAAGACTTCTAAAAATCTGTTTTCGCTTTGTCATTATGGGGTAATGGGGTATTGTGTGTAGATGTAGGATTTTTTTATTCAATCCATTTTAGAATAAGGCTGTAACGTAACAATGTGTAAAAATGGAAGAGGTCTGAATTCTTTCTGAATGCACTCTACATATGAAGTAAAACTTAGTCCTGATTCAGACATTCGTCAACACCCACCTTGCTGTCCTGTGAATCCTTTGAGAGAGACCCTAATGAGATCGGTGGTGGTAGATGTGCTGGTGTCATCGCTGTTATAGATCAGCACAGTGGCTTGCCAGCTGTCAGAGGTCCAGGCCATGAGGGGGTCATGGGTGCTGGCAAGGATCCCCACAGTGTTGTTGTCGGTCCCCCCAACCTCCACAACCTCAGACAGTACTTGAGTCTCTCCTTTTTGCAAAACAATAATAAAAATACTAAACAGAATTTCATAAAGTTAGAACATCTGGGTAGACAGATTAAGTCCCACCTAAATTTGATGGGAAAAAACAAGAACTGTTCTATACCTTATCACTACAAGAAAAGACAACTACTTATTTATTATTATTTGTTTATGTGTAACTCTATTGTTTTTGTCACAATGCTTTGCTCTATCTTGGCCAGGTCGCAGTTGTAAATGAAAACTTCTCAACTGGCCTACCTGGTTAAATAAAGGTGACGTAAATAAATAGAGCGAGCAGCCCCATGACGGTCACTACAGGAGAGAGCCTCACCTAGCAGAGCAAGCAGCCCCATGACGGTCACTACAGGAGAGAGCCTCACCTAGCAGAGCAAGCAGTCCCATGACGGTCACTACAGGAGAGAGCCTCACCTAGCAGAGCAAGCAGCCCCATGACGGTCACTACAGGAGAGAGCCTCACCTAGCAGAGCAAGCAGCCCCATGACGGTCACTACAGGAGAGAGCCTCACCTAGCAGAGCAAGCAGCCCCATGACGGTCAGTATAGGCTTCCTGAGCAGCTGGACGTGGGGGGGCTGGGTGTTGTTGATCTGGAAGCGGGCCGTCAGGGTGCGCTGGGTGAACGGATGAGGGTGGTAGCTGAGAAAGGCATTGTCATTGCTTAGCAGGGTGTAGTTGATGGTGTTGTTCTGGTCAGACAACAGCAGGTCCTGGTGTTGGGAGATCACCTGGTGGATAGCAGGGTTCGGGTCAATTCCATTTCAATAGTCAATTCAATAAGCACAGTATACTGAAATTCCAATTCCAATGTTCCTCAATGCATTTCAATGAGGAAAGTTTGGAATTTAAATGGAATTGACCCCAAACCTGATGGACATAGGAGATAACAATCAGGACAGATAACAGACAAGTCAGTTAACTGTTTCATACCTTGACCACCATGGCTGCATATGTCACATCAGCCCTCCACACCAGAGGTTTGGACCAGCCCACCAATGGATCGGCCTCATCATTGTAAACTGGCAGAGTTCGGAAGAGAGGGAAATGCTCCTGGATCTCTCTCACTGTCTGGATCTCCTGTTCCATGATGGGTAACGAATAGCCTCCACCCTGAAAGAAAGCAAACCTAAACTTGAACTGAGTCTCACAAGCCCAAGGAAGTTTTCATCCTGAAACTGTGAGTGCTTCAATTGTCAGGATTAGGCACTGTACTCTTATTAGGAGACTAGAGTCAGACAGAATAATTGTTAAAACATAGTAATGAAGGTGTGCAGTTTACACACACCACGGTCCCAGGCCCACCTTTTTGTGCAGGGCGATGTAGTCCAGCCGCACCCCTGTCTCCCCAGTGAAGAAATTGGTGCCATTGTAGCAGTGCTGCAGCATAGCCCAGCAGTAGGGGGAGTGTGGTGGGGTGTGGCAGGAGTCTCCTGGACCGCCCAAGCGCAGGGCCCTACTGGCAGCCCGCAGGCCCTCAGAACAGGCATCATAGTAGTTCAGGAACCCTGGAGGTGGAAGCAGACCAATAGTCTCTAGTGGGTGCTGAGATACAGACCACATACAAATTATTATTCATCAAATGAGATTACATTATGCTTTCTTTCATTCCTTACAGAAAGTATGATTTTTATACCTTGGATAGACACAGTGACGTTGTCAAAGTCATGATTGTTCGGTTCATTCCATGTTTCAAAGTTCCACAGAGATACACTTCCCAAGCCATACTTCTCTGTAATTCAGGAGGAATAGTGTTAGTGAGTATACCATTTATATGATCCATAAGATTACATAGGTGAACACACAGTAACCTATCACTGAACAGTATACTCACCAATATACCTCTTTGCAATGAGATGCACCAGGTTTCTCCACTCCACCACCTGCATTTTGTCTTCAAAGTTGGTGAAGTAGTTGTTCACACTGCCCATCAATTCAAAACCTGGAACAAACAAGTAGAAAACAAACTCAATATGAACCATAGTCAAAAAGAAAAATACTACTGAGAAAGCATACACTGAACAAAAATAAATGCAACATGTAAAGTTTTGGTTCCATGAGCTGAAATAAGATCCCAGACATTTTCCATACACACAAAAAGTTTATTTTTCTCAACTGTTGTGCACAATTTTTTTTTTTTACATTCCTGTTAGTGAGCATTTCTCTTTTGCCAAGATAATCCATCCCCCTGAATGGTATGGCATATCAAGAAACTGATTAAACAGCATGGTCATTACACAGGTGCATCTTGTGCTGGGGACAATAAAAGGCCACTCTAAAATGTACAGTTTTGTCACGAAACACAAGGCCACAGATGCCTCAATTTTGAGGGAGCATGCAATTGGTATGTCCACTAGATCTGCTGCAAGATAATTTAATGTTAATTTCTCTACCATATGCCGCCTCTAACGTCATTTTAGAGAATTTGGCAGTACGTCCAACCGGCCTCACAACTGCAGACCACTTGGAACCACGCCAGCCTAGGACCTCCACATCCAGCTTCTTCACTTGCGGGATCATCTGAGACCATCACCCGGGCAACTGAAGAATTTCTGCACAAGCTGTCAGGGTTGACATGACTGCAATTCGGCGTCGTATCCAACTTCAGTGGGCAAATGCTCACCTTCGATGGCCGCTGGCACACTGGAGAAGTGTGCTCTTCACAGATGAATCCTGGTATCAACTGTACCGGGCAGATGGTAGACAATGTATATTGTGTCGTGTGGACGGGCAGTTTGCTGATGTCAATGTTGTGAACAGAGTGCCCCTTGGTGGTGGGGTTATGGTATGGGCTGGCATAAGCTACGGACAACAAACACAATTGCATTTTATCGATGGCAATTTGAATGGAAAGAGATACCGTGACGAGATCCTGAGGCCCATTGTCGTGCCATTCATCTGTTGCCATCACTTCATGTTTCAGCATGATAATGCATAACCATAATGTCACAAGGATCTGTACACAATTCCTGGAATATGAAAATGTCCCAGTTCTTCCGTGGCCTGCACACTCACAAGACATGTAAGCCATTGAGCATTTTTGGGATACTCTCTCACACATATACATATATATATATATATATATATACACACACACACACACACACATATATATATATATATATATATATATATATATATATATATATACACACTGCTCAAAAAAATAAATGGAACACTAAAATAACACATCCTAGATCTGAATGAATGAAATATTCTTATTAAATACTTTTTTCTTTACATAGTTGAATGTGCTGACAACAAAATCACACAAAAATTATCAATGGAAATCAAATGTATCAACCCATGGAGGTCTGGATTTGGAGTCACACTCAAAATTAAAGTGGAAAACCACACTACAGGCTGATCCAACTTTGATGTAATGTCCTTAAAACAAGTCAAAATGAGGCTCAGTAGTGTGTGTGTGGCCTCCACTTGCCTGTATGACCTCCCTACAACACCTGGGCATGCTCCTGATGAGGTGGCGGATGGTCTACTGAGGGATCTCCTCCCAGACCTGGACTAAAGCATCCGCCAAATCCTGGACAGTCTGTGGCGTTGGTGGATGGAGCGAGACATGATGTCCCAGATGTGCTCAATTGGATTCAGGTCTGGGGAACGGGCGGGCCAGTCCATAGCATCAATGCCTTCCTCTTGCAGGAACTGCTGACACACTCCAGCCACATGAGGTCTAGCATGGTCTTGCATTAAGAGGAACCCAGGGCCAACCGCACCAGCATATGATCTCACAAGGGGTCTGAGGATCTCATCTCGACACCTAATGGCAGTCAGGCTACCTCTGGCGAGCACATGGAGGGCTGTGCGGCCCCCCAAAGAAATGCCACCCCACACTATGACTGACCCAACGCCAAACCGGTCATGCTGGAGGATGTTGCAGGCAGCAGAACGTTCTCCACCGCGTCTCCAGACTCTGTCACGTCTGTCACATGTGCTCAGTGTGAACCTGCTTTCATCTGTGAAGAGCACAGGGTGCCAGTGGCGAATTTGCCAATCTTGGTGTTCTCTGGCAAATGCCAAACGTCCTGCATGGTGTTGGGCTGTAAGCACAACCCCCACCTGTGGACGTCGGGCCCTCATACCACCCTCATGGAGTCTGTGTCTGACCGCTTGAGCAGACACATGTACATTTGTGGCCTGCTGGAGGTCATTTTGCAGGGCTCTGGCAGTGCTCCTCCTGCTCCTCCTTGCACAAAGGCAGAGGTAGCGGTCCTGCTGCTGGGTTGTTGCCCTCCTACGGCCTCCTCCACGTCTCCTGATGTACTGGCCTGTCTCCTGGTAGCGCCTCCATGCTCTGGACACTACACTGACAGACACAGCAAACCTTCTTGCCACAGCTCGCATTGATGTGCCATCCTGGATGAGCTGCACTACCTGAGCCACTTGTGTGGGTTGTAGACTCCGTCTCATGCTACCACTAGAGTGAAAGCACCACCAGCATTCAAAAGTGACCAAAACATCAGCCAGGAAGCATAGGAACTGAGAAGTGGTCTGTGGTCACCACATGCAGAACCACTCCTTTATTGGGGGTGTCTTGCTAATTGCCTATAATTTCCACCTGTTGTCTATTCCATTTGCACAACAGCATGTGGAATTTATTGTCAATCAGTGTTGCTTCCTAAGTGGACAGTTTGATTTCACAGAAGTGTGATTGACTTGGAGTTACATTGTGTTGTTTAAGTGTTCCCTTTATTTTTTTGAGCAGACTTATGAATATATATATATTCATACACACATACATACGCGTATGTAAGTTTTTAGTAGCGTACAAGCAGGTCAGCAACCAGGGGGAGACTCGTTGAAGCCTGGTGACAGACGGCGTATACATCATGAGGCGATGGCTCCATCTGCTGGACGTGCCAGGTCTCGACAGGCTCTCCACCCAGGACTAATTGGGGCTGATTGGGGAGTTCTTGAGTAATCAAGGGCTGATTGCTAACCAGCTGTACAAGCCCCATAAAGCTGCCAGAAGGGCAGCACACAGGGGAGGACTGGGAGAAGTAAGGTGACTGCCAAGTAGTTGAAGACGGTATCATTGGGGAGAACTATCCTTTTCTTTTGATTTATTATTTAATAAACACCCTTGAAACCGAGCTAATCATACTCTGTCCGTGTCTGATATGTGTAAATGTCTTGACCCAACCTCCTGGTCTGCCACAAGATATATATACAGTTGAAGTCAGAAGTTTACATACACTTAAGTTGGAGTCATTAAAACTCGTTTTTCAACCACTCCACAAATTTTTTGTTAAACCATAGTTTTGGCAAGTTAGTTAGGACATCTACTTTGTGCATAACGCAAGTCATTTTTCCAACAATTGTTTACAGACAGATTATTTCACTTATAATTCACTGTATCACAATTCCAGTGGGTCAGAAGTTTACATACACTAAGTTGACTGTGCCTTTAAACAGCTTGGAAAATGACAGAAAACGATGTCATGGCTTTAGAAGCTTCTGATTATTTGAGTCAATTGGAGGTGTACCTGTGGATGTATTTCAAGGCCTACCTTCAAACTCAGTGCCTCTTTGCTTGACATCATGGGAAAATAAAAATAAATCCGCCAAGACCTCAGAAAAAAAGATGTAGACCTCCACAAGTCTGGTTCATCCTTGGGTACAATTTCCAAATGCCTGAAGGTACCACGTTCATCTGTACAAACAATAGTAGGCAAGTATAAACACCATAGGACCATGCAGCTGTCATACTGCTCAGGAAGGAGACACGTTCTGTCTCCTGTCTCAGCCTCCAGTATTTATGCTGCAGTACTTTATGTGTCGGGGGGCTAGGGTCAGTTTGTTATATCTGGAGTACTTCTCCTGTCCTATTCGGTGTCCTGTGTCAATCTAAGTGTGCGTTCTCTAATTCTCTCCTTCTCTCTTTCTTTCTCTCGGAGGACCTGAGCCCTAGGACCATGCCCCAGGACTACCTGACATGATGACTCCTTGCTGTCCCCAGTCCACCTGACCGTGCTGCTGCTCCAGTTTCAAATGTTCTGCCTTATTATTATTCGACCATGCTGGTCATTTATGAACATATGAACATCTTGGCCATGTTCTGTTATAATCTCCACCCGGCACAGCCAGAAGAGGACTGGCCACCCCACTTAGCCTGGTTCCTCTCTAGGTTTCTTCCTAGGTTTTGGCCTTTCTAGGGAGTTTTTCCTAGCCACCGTGCTTCTACACTTGCATTTCTTGCTGTTTGGGGTTTTAGGCTGGGTTTCTGTACAGCACTTTGAGATATCAGCTGATGTACGAAGGACTATATAAATAAATTTGATTGGATTTGAACGTACTTTGGTGCAAAAAGTACAAATCAATCCCAGAACAACAGCAAAGGACCATGTGAAGATGCTGGAGGAAACAGGTACAAATGTATCTATATCCACAGTAAAACGAGTCCTATATCGACATAACCTGAAAGGCCGCTCAGCAAGGACGAAGCCACTGCTCCAAAACTGCAATAAAAAAGCCAGACTATGGTTTGCAACTGCACATGGGGACAAAGATGGTACTTTTTGGAGAAATGTTCTCTGGTCTGATGAAACAAAAATAGAACTGTTTGGCCATAATGACCATCGTTATGTTTGGAGGAAAAAGGGGGAGGCTTGCAAGCCGAAGAACACCATCCCAACCGTGAAGCACGGGGGTGGCAGCATCATGCTGTGGGGGTCCTTTGCTGCAGGAGGGACTGGTGCACTTCACAAAATAGATGGCATCATGAGGTATGAAAATTATGTTGATTTATTGAAGCAACATCTCAAGACATCAGTCAGGAAGTTAAAGCTTGGTCGCAAATGGGTCTTCCAAATGGACAATAACCCCAAGCATACTTCCAAAGTTGTGGCAAAATGACTTAAGGACAACAAAGTCAAGGTGTTGGAGTGGCCATCACAAATCCCATAGAAAACCTGTGGGCAGAACTGAAAAAGCGTATGAGAGCAAGGAGGCCTGCCAACCTGACTCAGTTACACCAGCTCTGTCAGGAGGAATGGGACAAAATTCACCCAACTAATTGTGGGAAGCTTGTGGAAGGCTACCTGACACGTTTGACCCAAGTTAAACAATTCAAAGGCAATGCTACCAAATACTAATTGATTGTATGTAAACTTCTGACCCACTGGGAATGTGATGAAAGAAATAAAAGCTTAAATAAATCACTCTACTATTATTCTGACATTTCACAATCTTAAAATAGTGGTTATCCTAACTGACCTAAAACAGAGAATTTTTACCTGGATTAAATGTCAGGAATTGTGAAACACCGAGTTAAATGTAGTTGGCTAAGGTGTATGCAAACTTCTGACTTCAACTATAATATATATATATATTTATATATAAAAGTCACCAGATCAGGTGGGTGAAAGTACTGTACCTGGGAGTAGTCCATTTATCCACAAGAGGTCAATCAGCTGGTCCAGTTGGCTAAAGTTGTACTGGAGTTCTCCTTTGTCAATGCTACAAAACAATACTTTGAATTAGATTAACGCGACATATCACAATGGGATATACAACATACAAAGGTCACTTAACATGTACATATTTGATTTACTAACCCACCTCAAGGCCCTAAAGCAGGCACCCCCATACTCACTGTGCTGTGATCAGCTCCAGCATCCAGTGGATCCGAACCTGCTGAATCCCCCCATGGGGGACTGAGCCCACGTAGGCCAGGTTCAGCTCCTGGTCCCTGCTCAGGTCATACTGGTTGGACTGGGTGTGTGGAAGAGGGGGGCTGGAGAGGGGAAGAAAGCATGTGTTTACAATTAACTGAGTCGTCGGGCAAATTGAGCCACCCATAGGGAATCCTTGTGTTTAACAAAGTCAATCAGATTAAAAAAACAGAAATACACCTTATGGAACAGCGGGCACTGTGAAGAGGCACACATACACACGATAAAAACGCACTCTACACACAGATTTGGTATTGTAGATATGTGATAGTAGAGTAATGGCCTGAGGGAACACAGTTAATGTGTTGTGAAAAGTGTTATAGTAATATTTTAACTTTTTTAAATGCAACTTAATGTTGTTGGACCCCAGAAAGAGTAGCTGCTAATGGGGGTCCTAAATAAATACGAATACAAAATAGCCTATGACAAATAGTTTTTTTGCATGTGGTCCTGCCCTTATTTTAATAATAAGGTAGTTAAAAAAATATATTTTGTTTTAACACTGTTGCAAAGTGGTCATCGACTAACAGAAAGTAGCCATGAAAGGTAGCATAGCCACAAAATATGACTCTAAACTAAATCAAAAAGGTGCATTATCATACCAGAAACCAGTGCTCCTCCAGAAATGTTTCAGATGTCCTGATGGCTTTCCGACATCCACTGTGATCTCATATGAAGAGCCTACAGCATTGGGTATTGTCATCAACAATGCAAAGACAAACAAGTTTACAGGATGCATCAAACTGAACATGTTAGCAAGACAGCTAACTCAAGCTACTAACAAAAACGTAGATAAACATAGTCGCACAAGTAATAGCTGCAAATGTTATGACATGTCTAGGAGCTAGGCATCATCCTTGAAATAAAGGTGCATTTTAAATGATACATCTCAGTACTTCAACGATAGCTAGCTAAGTACAGTAGTTTGTTGTCATACGTCAACGTAACAGTTCCGCTCGCTCAGCTGATTGTGCCGACGTAAAACTCCAGCGACTTTTACTCTTGCCTACTACATTTCTTCGTAGCATAAAAAAATCTAACTCATGAAACAGTTTCCCAGGGTCATCTGGCACAAATTCTGGACGCTAAAGAGGTTGACATAAATCTTAATTTAGAGGATGGTGACATAAAACAGTTGGGTAGTACCTGTTACACCAAGATACCAATGTGGGGAATGGTTTTTGCATGTGGTAAATTCCATCTTCATTAGACAAACTTATTTGTGGAGTTATAAATCTAAAGTTAATTAGAAATATAACAAGTCAACACAAGAACTCTGATAACACCCGTGTAGATGTGGTACAGTTTTAGTCTGAAATTTACATACACCTTAGCCAAATACATTTACACTCAGTTTCACAATTCAGACATTTTATCCTAGTTCAAATTCCCTGTTTTAGGTCAGTTAGGATCACTGATTTATTTTAAGAATGTGAATTGTCAGAATAATAGTAGAGAGAATGCTTTATTTCAGGTTTTATTTCTTCCATTACATTCCCAGTGGGTCAGAAGTTTACATACACTCAATTAGTATTTGGTAGCATTGCCTTTAAATTGTTTAACTTGGGTCAAACGTTTCAGGTAGCCTTCCACAAGCTTCCCACAATAAGTTGGGTGAATTTTGGCCCATTCCTCCTGACAGAGCTGGTGTAACTGAGTCAGGTTGGCAGGCATCCTTGCTCACACACGCTTTTTCAGTTCTGGCCACGCATTTTCTATAGGATTGAGGTCAGGGCTTTGTGATGGCCACTCCAATACCTTGACTTGTTGTTGTTGTCCTTAAGCCAATTTGCCACAACTTTGGAAGTATGCTTGGGGTCATTGTCCATTTGGAAGACCCATTTATGACCAAGCTTTAACTTCCTGACTGATGTCTTGAGATGTTGCTTCATTATATCCACATAATTTTCATACCTCATGATGCCATCTATTTTGTGATGTGCACCATGGTGATGGTGTTCTTCGGCTTGCAAGCCTCCCCCTTTTTCCTCCAAACAGAACGATGGTCATTATGGCCAAACAGTCCTATTTTTGTTTCATCAGACCAGATTACATTTCTCCAAAAAGTACCATCTTTGTCCCCATGTGCAGTTGCAAGCCGTAGGGTTTGGAGCAGTGGCTTCTTCCTTGCGGAGTGGCCTTTAAGGTTATGTCGATATAGGACTCGTTTTACTGTGGATATAGATACTTTTAAACCTGTTTCCTCCAGCATCTTCACAAGGTCCTTTGCTGTTGTTCTGGAATTGATTTGTACTTTTTGCACCAAAGTACGTTCATCTCTAGGAGACAGAACGCGTCGCCTTCCTGACCGGTATGACGGCTGCATGGTCCCATGGTGTTTATACTTGCGTACTATTGTTTGTACAGATGAACGTGGTACCTTCAGGCATTTGGAAATTGCTCCCAAGGATGAACCAGACTTGTGGTCTACATTTTTTCTGAGGTCTTGGCTGATTTCTTTTTATTTCCCATGATGTCAAGCAAAGAGGCATTTAGTTTGAAGGCAGGCCTTGAAATACATCCACAGGTACACCTCCAATTGACTCAAATGATGTCAATTAGCCTATCAGAAGCTTCTAAAGCCATGACATCGTTTTCTGAAAATTTCCAAGCTGTTTAAAGGCACAGCCAACTTAGTGTATGTATACTTCTGACCCACTGGAATTGTGATACAGTGAATTATAAGTGAAATCATCTGTCTGTAAACAATTGTTGGAAAAATGACTTGTGTCATGCACAACCGACTTGCCAAAACTATAGTTTGTTAACAAGAAATGTGTGGAGTGGTTGAAAAACAAGTTTTAATGACTCCAACCTAAGTGTATGTAAACTTCTGACTTCATCTGTAGGTGTGTGCTATTTTGATTGGCTCAAAGGCCATACATTGTTTTGAAAATGGTTGAAGTGTATTGGTATATCAGAAATATAACTCCTCAGGAGTCTGCGAGAGAAACCTAAATACACATTCAAAGGTAATAAAAAAAAAAGCTTTTGATATGAGGACCATTTTCATCATTTTTAATTACTTTTGATTTTATTAATGATTTATACATGGCATGCTTGATTTTGCTTTGTGATTGGAAATGCATTTAATTGCACAAGTTAGGTTAGCAAAACTAGTCATATCTGTGAATGAACAATCATTGTCTGTCAGTTGAACGTCTGATATTAATTCCTTCATTTTGCTGCTTGGTTCTTGATACCTTTGTTTGGCAGTTCCAGTAAGTGAAAATATACATGATAACCAGATTGAATGTCTTTATTATATTAATCTGTATCCAAGTTTGAGCTATGAGGTAAACTGTGTTTTATTGCACTAGCCAGGCCAAATATTGGTTGTGTTTGAAGGATTTTACTTTAAGAACCGTTTTTGAAAAATATTGCTTTTCTTGGCATTATATTTGGTTTTACATTCTCATTCATGACCAACCCCTAACTATTGATGTTCCAGGATCTAAGTATTATACAGACACAGATGGGTCAGCAGTGAGGAACCATTGGAACCAACCCTCATACCCTAAGCCTATGTACACCATGGATAACATCTATAACCGGTTTCCCAACAACTTGAATCCCTATTCCCTGAATCAATAGTATGTAAACAGATTCTCTGTATCTCCGACTATTAGAGTACAGCCTATCATAATCCTAGAGAGACCAGCCAGTACTCTAACCATAGTCTCTACTCCAGCACCGGCCACAGTGACCGAGTGCCAGATAGAAGTTGACCACCACTCGACTGAAACAGAACGCTCATTGCAGAAAACTAAAGTCCAGTAGCTATTATTTAGTAATGGTTCTAGTTAAAACATTGACTTGTTTCTTGTTGTTTATCTATGGAGCTGTAATAACTAATAATCAGGGGTTGAACTGATCAAGCGGTTGGGATTTATGTATTTCTTTCAAGGTATCCATACCTCATACACCTTTCAAATTCAGTGCTTTTAAAAGCATTATCAGTAATTACTTTTCTCTAATACTAAATCATGTTTAACTTTTTCATACATCATTAACATGTAACATGTTTGGCTATACTAATTGCATATTACTATCTTACCAGCTGTAGAAAATAATCAGAGCCAACATGAAAACAAAATGTCCAACAAACTGCTCTTACATGGACAACATTTATTCAAAAAGTAAAGAGAATCAAGGCCAGAAAGGAATTTAGACTTAATTTACAATAAACTCCAAATGACATTGTTAAACAGTTATACACATCCATTTACACAACCTGTACATACATTTTTTTTTTTTACCATAACATTTGCAATTAATGTCAAATAACTTAAATAGTATCTATTTAAAAGTGCAAATCTTTACTCATGAATTTAAAGAAGTCCATGAATAAGACCATGGCAATCCGGGTTGTGGAGTTCACATTTCTTGTACAACAAATAATATGTCAGAGTAGATAACTGTTCTCTTCCAAATCATGCGTGTTCTCCTCATAGAATTAGAATTCCTCATCCTAATTCTACGGTTCTCTTGCATTATCTGGAATATACCTCAGGCATGTAGTAAGGCAATTCAAGAAGAGTTAAGAAAAACAATCCTATTAATAATATTGAGTAATCCATGTGGTACTAGTATAATCTGCATCATTATAAATCACAAATCTCAAACTATTCTACGGCTATACATTATGTATGTATGCATGTAAGGATGGTGGGCGGGGGGCAGTATTACAGGGGTTACAGACTGGTTGAGAACAACAGGGTTGAAAATAGGTGATTCTCCAAGTCACAAGGCATGATTAGGTAAGAATGGTAGCCAATTATTCTGACACTGCAGGGCAGATGAGAGAGTGAATCTCTACAACCCACTCTCCAAGGGTAGCTAGTGGGGAACCCACACCCGATATTGGCCATACATGCACCTGTCTATACATGCAGCCAATGCAAAGGAAACTGAAAGACTATCACCAAAAGCAGGAGATAATATACGACAGTTAATTTCATATTATAAACTGGGTGATTCGGAGCCCCGAATGCTGATTGGCTGAACGCGTGGTATATCAGACCATATACCATGGGTATGACAAATTTGTACTGCTCTAATTAGGTTGGTAACCAGTTTATAATAGAAATAAGGCACCTTGGGGGTTTGTGGTATATGCCAAATATACCACGGCCAAGGGCTGTATTCAGTCACTCTGCTTTGCATCATGCTTAAGAGCAACCCTTAGCCTAGGTATTTTGGCCATATGCCAAACCCCCTCGTGCCTTACTGCTTAATTATAAACTGGGTATTTTGAGCCCTGAATCCTGATTAGTTGAAAGTCATGGCATATCAGACCGTATACCACAGTTAAGATTAAAACATCATTTTTACTGTTCTAATTAGGTTGGTAACCAGTTTATAATAGCAATAAGGCACCTCTGGGTTTGTGGTATATGGCCAATATACCATGGCTAAGGGCTGTATTCAGGCACTCTGCGTTGCGTTGTGCTTAAGAACAGGCCTTAACTGTGGTATATTGGACATATACCACACCTCCTCGGGCCTTATTGCATAAATATATTACAGTACATTTCATAATATATTACAGTATATTACAATATATTTAATGTCATCTGTCCAGTTTACTGTTACTGGACAAGAAGCATGGAACTCAGTCTGAAAAAGGTTTAGGCATTACAATAATGTTGTGGGTCAGGAGAATATGTGTGTGTGTGTGTGTGTGTGTGTGTGAGAGAGAGAGATTGGTCTGGTGGCGCAGGACTAGGACTTCTGATCCTCTCCTGCAGCAGACGTGGCTGTGCTCTCCGGCTTAAGGATCTGATAGGTGATGAGATACTCTGGGTAGGCCTGCCAACAAACATGAGACAGTGAAGAGCAATTAGAGCAAATAATAAGTACTGGATTTCAAAGCAAATTTTCCATTGTGGATGCTTTAGTCCAGGTCTAGGCTCAAATCTGTGTCTGGGAAACCAGCCCCTAATTTGTAAAACTTGCCTTTGAGGGGATAAATAAAATAGTATTCCATTTAAGTCTCACCTGCTCCCCTCTGTAGATTACGTACTCTGCGTAGGCCAGGCCGTTGACGCTGGGCCGACCAATCACAGAGTGGTGTCCAGGGGGGGCGTGGGCCATCTTCATGGCACTGAACTGGAGGAAGGACTTCCCCAGGGTCACACGGCAGAATAACATCTGCCTGGAAGTCACGGAGAACAGGGGTCAAATAATGGTTCAGTAATGAGGTTTCACAATTATCATAGCTCTGATGAAAGCTGTCTATTCATGAGTAATAGCAGTAAACCCTCAATTCACCTAAAAATGTGTTCTTTCCATCAATCATGTCTCACCTGTGGCACAGGTAACAGGAGCGGTCTTTGTGAGTGGGGCATCCGGTGCCACCCCCGATGCCATACACATACTGGTTACTCTTAGAGGAGTTCTCAGCAAAGTAGATCCCTGCTCCAAACATCCCTCCGATGTATGCATGCCGCTCGTCAAAGCCTTTGTGGATGATGGCATTTATGAACGGAGAACCTGGAGAACCAAAAGACATGAAACAAGAACAATGTGAAATACGATTGAAATTGATATTTGTAAAAAATAAATAAAAAGTATAACAATAATGACACAGGGTAAACATTTCTCTAGTGATAATCAGTTAAGACATTTTTGTTGTTGAAATAAGGAGCGTGGTTAAAAAAAGTTTTTTTAAAGAACAGGTTGTAATATGATTATGGAATATGTCTTGTTACCATGGAAGAGCATGCGCTCATTGTGGTGGTTATGGTTCTCATCGGAGATCTCCTTCTGGCGGTGTGTGTATCGCTCTCGCAGCTTCTTATTGACCACCTTCTGGATCTGCATGGACACACAGACAGGAATCAATTATCTTCCTTCCTTTTCAAAAGATGGGATCAAAATTCCAGAAACCATTGTGCAGGGGTAGGCAACTAGATTCAGCCCGATGCTGATTTTTGTCGGAGTGGATGATCGGGGCCAGAACATAATTATAATAAATGTGTACACTGCAAACTGACCACTAAGCCCAAAAAGAGACAATTTGAAAATAACAGTAATTACATTAAAAACACGTCTCTTATTTTAACATAAAAAATAAAAAACGTATCCACTTGCAGGCAAGTTTTGGGCCGCCTGCTGCCGACCCCTGCCATAGTGCATTCTTAACCTAGAACTGATCGAGGATGGTATCAAATTGAAGATATGGGTATATTTCTAAAGCCAGCAGCATACCACCCTGCATACCACTGCTGGTTTGCTTCTGAAGCTAAGCAGGGTTGGTCCTGGTCAGTCACTGGATGGGAGACCAGATGCTGCTGGAAGTGGTGTTGGAGGGCTAGGAGGAGGCACTCTTTCCTCTGGTCTAAAAAATTATCCCCACACTGCCCTGTGTAGGGTGCAGTCTTTCGGATGGGACGTTAAACGGGTGTCCTGACTCTCTGAGGTCATTAAAAGATCCCATGGCACTTATTGTAAGTGTAGGGGTGTTAACCCCGGTGTCCTGGCTAAATTCCCAATCTGGCCCTCAAACCACCACGGTCACCTAAGAATCCCCAGTTTACAATTGGCTCATTCTTCCCCCTCCTCTCCCCTGTAACTATTCCCCAGGGCATTGCTGTAAATGAGAACGTGTTCTCAGTCAACTTACCTGGTAAAATAACAGATAGAAAAAATCTCAAAGAGATCCATCCTGTGAGCAAATGTAGAGTAGAGAGTGTAGTACTGTAATATAATGTAAAGCAGACCTTGATGATGTTGTATCTGCTGAACACCCCTCCTGCGTTGCCTCCATCCCTGTGTTCTCGGATGGTACTTTGCATCTGGAGCAGAGAGAAGAAAAACAAACATGAAATGTCTTAAAACAGTTTTTTTTAAATCACAGAATTATTTGATTTCTCCAAACATGGTACTCTTTCACCCCTGAGCGACAGTTGGTACAGAACAGTCACTCAGCTTCATTAGGATGCTGTGGATCAGTGCTGTGGATCCATTTTTATCAGCATTCAGACCAGAGTGTGATGAGGTCAACTCACAGAATCAAATAGAATATGTACGTACGTATACATTATACAGAAGTGTACATAATATTAGGAACACCTTCCTAATATTGAGTGGCACCCCCCTTTGCCCTCAGAACAGCCTCAATTTGTTGGAGCATGGACTCTACAAGGTGTCAAAAGCATTCCACAGAGATGCTGGCCGATGTTGACTCCAATGCTTCCCACTGTTGTGTCAAGTTCGCTGAATGTCCTTTGGGTGGTGGACCATTCTTGATACACACAGGAAACTGTTGAGCGTGAAAAACCCTACAGTGTTGCAGTTCTTGACACACTCAAACCAGTGTGCCTGGCACCTACTACCATATGCCGTTCAAATCTTTAGTCTTACCCATTCACCCTCTGAATGGCACACCAACACAATCCATGTCTTAATTGTCTCAGGGCTTGAAAATCCTTATTTAACCTGTCTCCTACCCTTCATCTGCACTGATTGAAGTGGATTTAACAAGTGACATCAATAATAAATCATAGCTTTCACCTGGTCAGTCTCATGGAAAGTGTAGGTGTTCCTAATGTTTTGTACACTCAGTGTATCTCTCTCTGTATGGGTGTACCCACCTCCTCCTCCACTGATTGTCCCTCCTTGTCATCAGGGGCAAGGTCAATGAGGACCGTGCCCTGGTTGGCACAGTGGAATGTTAGGTATGGGTTGGCACCTGGAGAACAAACAAATAACCTGTAAATAAACTTGGTTACATATTGGGTTGGCTTCCCACCTATACTTTCAGGGTGAGTTTCCCACACGTATATTAGGCCTAGTCCTGGACTAAAAATAACTTTCAATAGAGAATCTCCATTCCAGGAATTGGAGGAATAGTATTTGAGGCAGCAATAAATGGGAAAAGCCAGCTCCTCAGAGAATTCTCGGGAATGTCCTGACCGATGTTCCCTCGCGCAGTAGCTCCGAGACTGCCGCCCACGGAGAGAAGTACAAGATTGAACTTCACTCAATTTTCTAGAGTTTTCTCTGTTAGTTAACACTATCAATGTTTCCCTTTACTGTGGAAATTATGATCAAATCAACACAATATTAGCCACTTTAAATGCAACATACTGCAACAAAACAAACTATGAGAGACTTTGTATGCAAAACTATGCAAGAAATGTTGTTGTAGACAGAACGCATCGGAGTAGGATTCTATTGCATTGATGCACAAGACTCAGCCCGGTGCAGCGTAACCAATCAGAGCTGCAGTAGACCTATATGCAAATAGACCATTGCCATATATGGATCTGGACCATTTACAGCATGAGCGGTCGTGAGAAGATGTGCTTGCTTTGAGATCAAAGCAGGACCTGCATGTAGTCACGTGTGCACATTTTGTTCATATCTTTTGCTAGTTAGTGAGGGGAGTGATTTCTTCCTACAAGAGCACAAAACTTTGAAAAGCAAGTCAGGTAAAAAAGCTTTTTTTTATGTTAAGGGGCAGTGTTGTATTTTGAGACATGCTTGAATAAGTTAAGTAGCCAATAGGCAGAGGGTAGCTAGCATAATTTGTCTGATTCGCTGTAATAAAGGGTATGGGAATAATAATGCATTTTATTTTGTAAAGTGGTTTCTTGCATCAAACAACCTTTTCAGTCACCTCCTTGTCTGAAGGACAAGTGGATAAACAGATTAATGTCAAGCACTGCATGTTTTTTTCAAAAGTCTCATGGAATGTAGGCCTACATTGAACACCACATATTGACTGTTGGCTGAATGATAGAACAGCTATTTCCATGTTAAAATGTTATGGGGTGTATTTTCTCCATTGTTTGTCTCCACTCTGGTAGGCTTACATTATGATCAAATAGCCACAGTAGCCTACTTGGCCATTGTTAAAACTATAACTTAAAGCAGGTACAGCCTCAGTGTTCACAGTAAATGTGCGCTGGAAGTTGCACAGAATTTTCACAACGTTCAAGTTTGCGCTCAGCAGACCTGAAATTTATCTTTTGAGGGAATATTGGTCCAGACCTTGTTGTCCTCCCAGCAGCCTCTCCACTCCCTTGATGAGTTTGTGTCGGTGGCCGTAGGCGTTTATCCCAATCTCCTTCAGCTCCTCATGACCCATGTCAGCCAGCACATCCAGAGAGATCTGGGAGAGAACAGGACATTCAGTACAGAGCAGGGATCCTAAACTGTGTCATGATAACAGCTACTTCAAGAGTGGGAAAAAGACACATGAAATGTCAGACTAATTAGATGCCCTATTAAATAAGTTACGATATAGCATAAAACTCAATCATTAAAACACTCACCTGTTCTCTCTCAAAGATGTCCCTCAGATGCTCCAAACCCAAGCTCTTCAAGAACTGACTGATGTTCATGTCCAACATTGCCACTGGAATACAAAGAGCAGATTCAGTATGTGAAATGAAATGAAATGAATGGGCCACATTGAGTCATCTGTTTTGACTTACATGCTGACCACATACATGTTATTCAATAATTTTATCCAAACTGCTCACACACACACACACACACACGCCTGCATAGCCACGCGCCAAAATAGAACTTAGTTCTATTTGAGACGCTTGATGCGCTGCAAGTCCCGCCTCTCCCATTTCCTCATTGGTTTTTAGGAGCATATATCCACGTGGGTGATTGAAAGATGAACTGAGATTCACACTCCAGTCCAGTTGGTGGTGGTAATGCACCTTAAATTGGTTGCCAACCAATATAAAGTCAGAAGACTGAAGGAGGAGAGACTAGAAAACAAAAACTAGGCGCACACCAGTGCCTGGTCTAGTCAGCATGTTAGACTTCCACCAGTGAGTCAAAGCTGTTGACGGAGCTGTTGAATCTACAAGAATATCAAAACAGGTAGAATATCAGCTTCATGCTAAAACCCCGGCCCCAGTTTCGTTCCTGGCTCTCTCTACTCACATTCTCCCTCCTTCCTATCGGAGCCCGTGGCCCCGTCGGCCACCCCGGAGGTCCCTGCGGCCCCCAGCTCGTTGAGGGGCCCGGCCAGGTTGTCGATGCTGCTTGCTGCAGACAGGCAGGAGGGCGTGGAGGCCGGGGAGATGACCGAGCCGGCGCTGACCACTGTGGCCTGGGGCTTGAAGCAGCTGGGCAGGGCGTCTGGGGGCATGGCATCCATCAGCAGGGCCCGGATGTCATCAGCCTGAGAGGAGGGCATAATTAGATGGCAAAGCCATATGTGAGAGCTGGTTGTTCTAAAAGTTTGAATTTCAGGCTGTGGACCAAATCCCTAGTTTCTGCTAAGTATGTCAAAATATATAAAATGGGAAAAGTGGTAAGAATATATTATGGTATAGTGCATAAAGATGGCGTCCCCCATGTACTCATATAACAAACGGCTCATTTGCCATGTTCACCGAAATGTATTGTTACTATTTTTGGGGGATGGACATTAGCACAGTACACAGTGAATTCAGATAGTATTCAGACCCCGTGACTTTTTCCACATTGTTACGTTACAGCCTTAATCTACATTTTTTTATCCTCAATCTACACATAATACCCCATAACGACAAAGCAAAACAGTTTAGAAACGTTTGCAAATGTATAAAAATAAAATGAAAGTATTCAGACCCTTTACTCAGTACTTTGTTGAAGCACCATTGGCAGCAATTATAGCCTCAAGTCTTGGGTATGACGCTAGAAGCTTGGCACACTTGTATTTGGGGAGTTTCTCCCATTCTTCTCAAGCTCGGTCAGGTTGGATGGGGTTGGATCTCAAGAGATGTTAGATCGGGTTCAAGTCTGGGCTCTGGCTGGGCCACTCAAGGACAAGAGACTTGTCCCGAAGCCACTCCTGCAATGTCTTGGCTGTGTGCTTAGGATCGTTGTCCTGTTGGAAGGTGAACCTTCACTCCAGTCTGAGGTCCTGAGCGCTCTGGAACAGGTTTTCATCAAGGATCTCTGTACTTTTCTCCATTCATCTTTCCTTCGATCCTGACTAGTCTCCCAGTCCCTGCCGCTGAAAAACACCCCCACAGTATGATGCTGCCACCACCATGCTTCACCATAGAGATGGTGCCAGGTTTCCTCCAGGATGATGCTTTGCATGCAGGTCAAAGAGTTCCATCTTGGTTTCATCAGACCAGAGAATCTTGTTTCTCATGGTCTGAGTGTCTTTGCCTTTTGGCAAACTCCAAGCGGGCTGTCATGTGCTTTTTGCTGAGGAGTGGCTTCCATCTGGCCACTCTACCATAAAGGAATGATTGGTGCTGCAGAGATGGTTGTCCTTTTGGAAGGTTCACCCATCTTCACAGAGGAACTCTTCAGCTCTGTCAGAGTGACCATCAGGTTCTTGATCACCTCCCTGACCAAGGCCCTTTTCCCCTCGATTGCACAGTTTGGCCGGGCGGCCAGCTCTAGGAAGAGTCTTAGTGCTTCCAAACTTCTTCCATTTAAGAATGATGGAGGGCACTGTGGTCTTGGGGACCTTTAATGCTGCAGAAATGTTTTGGTACCCTTCCCCAGATCTGTGTCTCGACACAGTCATGTCTCGGAGCTCTACGGACAATTCCTTTGACCTCATGGCTTGGTTTATGCTCTGACATGCACTGTCAACTGTGGGACCTTATATAGACAGGTGTGTGCCTTTCCAAATCATGTCCAATCAATTGAATTTACCACAGGTGGACTCCAATCAAGTTGTAGATACATCAAGGATGATCAATGGAAACAGGATGCACCCAAGCTCAATTTCGAGTCTCATAGCAAAGGGTCTGAATACTTATGTATAAGTTATGTTTTTTAATACATTCTACAAACCTGTTTTTCTTTGTCATTATGGGGTATTGTGTGCAGATTGATGAGGGGGAAAATTATTGGATGCATTTTAGAATAAGGCTGTTAACGTCATTTGTTTTTTGAATACACTGTACATGATCCCAATTCTAGCTCCAAGACAGCGGCAATTAGAAAATAAAGAGAAAAATTAGATGGCTCAATCTGCCTATAAAATCAGAACTACGTCGCACGCCGTAGTTAAACTGTGGATAGTGTTCAAACGATGGAGTCATATCTGAATTCCTATCTTTATGCACCTTCGCCATTTGAGCAAATGTCTGCAAGTAACAGCAAAAAAACAACACTTCATTTTGTGGCATTGCTAGCTGCTCTAACAGTAAGAGATCAAGGCGTGTTACCGTGGCCAGGTCCAGTGCCGTCTGTCCCTCCTGATTCTTCATGGTGGGGTCTGCTCCGTGGGCCAGCAGGAGCGCACACAGCTGGGTCCGGCCCTTTTGAGCCGCCTCATGGAGGGGGGTGAAGGCCCACTTGTCTGTAGCATTCACACACGTGTTGAACTTTATCAGGAGGGCAGCAATGTCCACGTGCTGTAGGAGAGGAGAGACAGGAGAGGAGCAGAGGATAGGAGTAGCAGATGAGAAATTAATAACACGATATGACCAGAAACGGATGACATCCACACGGTTACATATCTTAAGCTTTCCACAAGGTCACTTTCATCACAGTGTGGTTGTTTTGTCCTTATATTTGCTGTGCGGATTTTCTATAAGGTTTTGTAACCCAAACAATATCTTCTAAGTCATCATCCAAGCTGTTACATAGACAATACATAAATACCTATGCTATGTTATAAAACCTTAGGTCAAACCATACAGCATGTACAATGTCTTCCACGGCCTGGCGTAATATTTGTGCCGACTCACCCCGTAGGAGGCAGCGTTGTGCAGGGGGATGAGGCCTCCTTTGTCCTGTGCGTTGACATCAGCCCCGTGCTCCAGGAGATACTCCGCCACCTCCAGGTTGTTGTAGCCAGCTACAGAGTTGGGAAACAAGACGGATGACATGAATGCATGAATGAATGAATGTAATGTGTAATAGTATAGCTCCAAATGATCAAATTGTCCAGGGTTTGATGAGTTGCCTGTCATCCTTTTATGTAAGGGGATCCACTTCTGTTTGGGTAGTAAAAGTTTGTGTCTGGGTTCCACATTTGCCATTCAATAAATTGATTCCACTGCTTGCTATTCGAGGTTTAGGCTGGGTAACTGTAAAGCACTTTGTGACAACTGTTGATGTAAAAAGTGCTTTATAAAAATATGAAAATGGATTGATTGATTCCATGAATTGATTCTGGTAGGTACAGTACCTGCAAGGTGCAGGGGAGTGGAGTTGCGTCCCTGTGTGTCTCTACAATTGATGTTCTCTGGGCTGCAGAGTTTCTGGACGCGAGCCAGACAGCCCTTTTTAGCAGCATCCAGCAGGGCAGCGTCTCCTCTTAGCAGGTCCTGGATGTCCGTGTCTCCATCCTTCACCATGTCCAGAGGCATATTACCATCACGGTTCTTCTTGGTGGGGTCTGCTCCATGCTGGAGAAACACACAAATACATCATCTTGAATGTACATTAAAAAAAATATGTTCTGTTAAATACTTTGTTCTGGCGCTGAAAATCTCTTTTAGCTATACACATAGCTACACATAGCTACACATAGCTACACATAGCTACACATAGCTACACAGAGACATTTTGGTGCTTTGAACAAAGTCTATAAAAAGCTATCACAATAAATACTTCCGTTTGCCTCAGTATATATCGCCTTATGCCTTTGCGACCTGATCATTTCTGAAGAGTTGATATGAAAGGCACAGCTAGACTAACCTTGAGCAGCAGTTTGCAGATCTCGTATTTGCCCTTGGCAGCAGCCTCGTGGAGAGGGGTGAATTTCCAGAGGTCAGCTACGTTCACCGATGCCCCGTGTCTGACCAGCAGCTCAGCCACCTCATAGTGACCATAGGAGCAGGCGTTGTGGAGGGGCACCAGACCACTGCAGGACAGACAGAAGACTAGTTAAACCAGTAAAAGCAGAGATCCTATAAATTATGTAATTCTATGACTAAAGTTTTCAAGTATTGTATGTATTGAATGCAATCCAATGATAAAGAGGTAGTAAATGCAGAATGAAAGCAAATGTAAAGATATTTATTCAATACAAAGTGAAAGCCTTTTTGCTGACTATCTGAAGTGAAAGCAAAAGTCTCAGCAGAGACCTAAGGAAGACAGAGGTAGTAGGGTGGACTAGTAAGACAACAGACCCTTTGTCTTTAGCGTGTACGTCAGCTCCATGATGTAGCAGGTCCTCCACCACGGCCACACGGTTGTAGCCTGCAGCAAAGTGCAGAGGGGTGGAGTGACGACCCTCCAGATCCCGACAGTTCACGTTCTGAGGAGTGCACAGTTGCTACAACACACAGACGTGACAACATAGACGGAATATCAAAGGTGACAGAGGAAGACATCTTGGATTCATGATGGTAGGTCAATGGTTGATGCATGTAACATGATTAAATTCACGACCCCGAGACGATGTAGCTGATCAGCTTACCTGCACAGTGTCCAAATCTCCAGCCTTAGCGGCTTCCAGAAACCGGTAGTCCACGTCAGAGTTACGAGTTGGAACATTTTCTGTATGAAATCAACCAACATCATGAAATAAAACATACTGGGAAATTTGACAAAGCACTATGCAATATTTATGGGCAAGATAATCGATCATTTCTTTGTTATACATCCTGCAAACTTACCATCACTACTAGATTTAAAGGCCATATGTATTTAATGCATCTTTCATCAAAGTTCATAAAACATCTTAGATGCACACAAGTACCATTGTCAACCCAAATGTAGAGTAGAATATAAAAAGAGAATCTTTGTATTTAACCCAAGACGCTCTACTACTGTACCATTGAGGATCTGCTGCACGGCCTCGTTGCCCATCTGTGAGGCAGTGAAGCCCTGCAGGGAGACGATGGCAGGGTCAGCCCCGTAGCTCAGCAGTAGTCTGCATGTCTGGATGTGGCCCGCCAGGGCTGCCCTGTGGAGGGCCGTCTGACCCAGTGTGTCCACCGCATTCACCTGGAGGGATGGAGGGGGTAGGGAGAAGGACAGAGGGAATAGTCAGTGACAAACAGCAACAGACTCTAAACTAAATGTGATACACCCAAAAATATTTTATGAAATATCAGATATGGAGGCTGTGAGCCAGTGAGAGATATGACAAGATAAATTAAATGAAGTGGTATTTGTGAGACTGAAGAAGCCTGCAGTGTGTACCTTGGCTCCATGTTTCTGCAGCACCTCTAGGATGTCGTTGTGTGCTCTCTCAGACGCAACATGCAGGGCTGTCATGAAGCTACAGACAGAAGAGGAGACAGAGGTATCACTTTACTTGTGCTGGGATCAGCCTCAGAGGATTCTCATTCTGCAGGGGGGGGGGGGCACCCCTCCGATACAATGTTATTGGAAACACGGACATGGTGTCTTACTCTTTGTTCTTCTCGTTGATGTTGGCACCTTTACGCAGCAGCAGCTCTGTCACCTGCTTCCGTTTGGGGTGAGGGGAGGCAACGGCACAGTGCTGAAACAGAAGGACAACACCTTCAATGAAATCACTGTATGGAGCGTGTGTGAATGCCTTCAGGTTTTGTGCTTGTTTTTATAGTGGTCATCCTAGGTCATGCATGTCACAAAGGGAGCAAGGTTCTGTATGTTACACAAATGTATTCTGACAGACATAGGATTACGTCCAAAATAGCACCCTATTCCCTATATAGTACACTACTTTTGATCACAGCCCATAACTTTTAATATAGGAAATAGGTTGCCATTTGTGACATCCATAGCTGTTGATTATGACGTAACATTAGACGTCAGCACTGTGACATTGAGCATCAGCCAGAAGGAACAGGGATGATCTCACCAGGGCTGTCTCATTTGTCTGTGGGTGTTTGAAGCTTATGATCTCCAGAGCCAGGGTCTTCTTCACCTTTGCCATGTCTGCCTCCCGAGCTGCCTGGAGCAGTGAATGACCTTTAAACTCATCTGGATGGCAGAAAGGAGATTGAATGAAAAAGGTTCAATTGAAATGTGAGAAAAGCCATGGGCCCACGCAGACATTCTCAACTGTATATAGTCTTTATGAATTGTGAGAGTAGTCTGTGCACAAGTGTTTATTTCATTATCAGGTATAAAAAGTGTGCACATGTATACAGTGCATTTGGAAGGTATTTTGCCACAATCTACACACATTAACCCATAATGACAAAGGAAATCATCTGGATTTTATCAAAAATAAAAAACTGAGGGCATCCCGAGTGGCGCAGTGGTCTAAGGCACTGGATCACAGTTGCTAGCTGTGCCACTAGAGATCCTGGTTCGAGTCCAGGCTCTGTCGCAGCTGCCGCGACCAGGGGACCCATCGGGCGGCGCACATTGGCCCAGCATCGTCCGGGTTAGGGGAGGGTTTGGCCGGCAAGGATGTCCTCGTCCCATTGCGCTCTGGGTTCTCCTGTGGCGGGCCGTGCGCATGCACGCTGACACGGTCACCAGGTGTGCAGTGTTTCCTCAGACACATTGGTGTGGCTGGCTTCCAGGTTAAGCGGGCATTGTGTCAAGAAGCAGTGCGGCTTGGTTGGGTTGTATTTCGGAGGATGCATGGCCTTCACCTCTCCCGAGTCCGTACGGGAGTTGCAGCGATGAGACAAGACTAACTACCAATTGGTTACCACGAAATTGGAGAGATTTTTTAATATATTTTTTTTATAAAGATTTGAAATATCACATTTACAAGTATTCAGACCATTTACTCAGTACTTTGTTCAAGCACAATTGGCAGCGATTACAGCCTCGAATCTTCTTGGGTATGACGCTACAGGCTTGGCACACCTGTATTTGAGAATTTTCTCCCTTCTGTGCAGGTCCTCTCAAGCTCTGTCAGGTTGGACGGGGATCATTGATGCCCCACGAGGTGAGATCTTGCATGGAACCCCAGACAGAGGGTGATTGACCGTCATCTTAAACTTCTTCCATTTTCTAATAATTGCACCAACAGTTGTTGCCTTCTCACCAAGCTGCTTGCCTATTGTCCTGTAGCCCATCCCAGCCTTGTGCAGGCCTACAATTTTATCCCTGATGTCCTTACACAGCTCTCTGGTCTTGGCCATTGTGGAGAGGTTGGAGTCTGTTTGATTGAGTGTGTGGACAGGTGTCTTTTATACAGGTAACGAGTTCAAACAGGTGCAGTTAATACAGGTAATGAGTGGAGAACAGGAGGGCTTCTTAAAGAGAAACTAACAGGTCTGTGAGAGCCGGAATACTTACTGGTTGGTAGGTGATCAAATACTTATGTCATGCAATAAAATGCAAAATAATTACTTAAAAATCATACAATGGGATTTTCTGGATTTTTGTTTTAGATTCCGTCTCTCAGAGATGAAGTGTACCTATGATAAAAATGACAGACAACATGCTTTGTAAGTAGGAAAACCTGCAAAATCGGCAGTGTATCAAATACTTGTTCTCCCCACTGTAGGTGTCTGGTTAGACTGTAAACTCTCCTTCCAGACTCACATGAAGCATCTCCAATCCAAAATTTTATCTCGATTCGGCTTCCTATTTCACAACAAAGCGTCCTTCCCTCATGCTGCCAAACATACCCTCGTAGAACTGACCATCCTACCGATCCTTGACTTTGGCGATGTCATTTATAAAATAGCCTCCAACACTCTACTCAACAAATTGGATGCAGTCTATCACAGTGCCATCCGTTTTGTCACCAAAGCCCCATATACTACCCACCACTGCGACCTGTACGCTCTCGTTGGCTGGCCCTCGCTTCATACTCGTTGCAAAACCCACTGGCTCCAGGTCATCTACAAGTCTCTGCTAGGTAAAGCCCCACCTTATCTCAGCTCACTGGTCACCTTAGCAGCATCTACCCGTAGCACGCGTTCCAGCAGGTATACCTCACTGGTCACCCCCAAAGCCAATTCTTCTTTTGGCCGCCTCTCCTTCCAGTTCTCTGCTGCCAATGACTGGAGCGAACTGCAAAAATCACTGAAGCTGGAGACTCATATCTCCCTCACCAGCTGTCAGAGCAGCTCACAGATCACTGCACCTGTACATAGCCCATCCAACTACCTCATCCCCATACTGTATTTATCTTGCTCCTTTGCACCTCCATCTTCTGCACATCTACCATTCCAGTGTTTAACTACTATAATGTAATTACTCCGCCACCATGGTCTATTTATTTCTTACCTCCCTTATCCTACCTCATTTGAACACACTGTATATATACTTTTTCTACTGTATGTTTGTTTATTCCATGTGTAACTCTGTTACTGTGTGTGTCGAACTTCTTTGCTTTATCTTGGTCAGGTCGCTGTTGTAAATGAGAACTTGTTCTCAACTAGCCTACCTGGTTAAATAAAGGTGAAATAAATAAAAATTGTTGTGCTGTACCTTTTATTCTCCACGCAGTGTTGTGTGTTCCTTACAAATCTGTCCACAGAATATTTTGCTAGTAGTGCTGTGGAACATCCAGGTGCACATTTGCAAACTTCAAATGTACAGCAATTTTTTGGACAGTAGTGGCTTCTTCTGTGCTGTCCTCCCATGAACACCATTCTTGTTTAGTGTTTTACGTATTGTAGACTCGTCAACAGAGATGTCAGCATGTTAGAGATTTCTGTAAGTCTTTAGCTTACACTCCAATTTTCTTCTTAACCTCATTGAGCTTTCTGTGCTGTGATCTTGCAGTCATCTTTGCAGGACGGCCACCCCTAGGGAGAGTAGCAACAGTGCTGAACTTCCTCCATTTATAGACCATTTGTCTTACCGTGGACTGATGAACATCAAGGCTTTTAGAGATACTTTTATAACCATTTCCAGCTTTATGCAAGTCAACAATACTTAATCTTATGTCTTCTGAGATCTCTTTTGTTCGAGGCATGGTTGACATCAGGCAATGCTTTTAATTAATAGCAAACTCAAATTTTGTGAGGTTTTTTTGCTAGGGCAAGGCAGCTCTAACCTACATCTCCTCCAATATCGTCTCATTGATTGGACTCCAGGTTAGCTGACCACTGACTCCAATTATCCAAAAGCTAAGTCATTAGCCTAGGGGTTCACATACTTTCCTCCAACCTACACTGTGAATGTTTAAATTATGTATTCAATATAGACAAGAAAAATAAACTAATAACACACAAATTTGTGTAAGCACACTATGTTTGTCTATTGCTGTGACTTAGATGAAGATCAGATCAAATTTGATGACCAATTTATGCATAAATCCAGGTAATTCTAAAGGGCTCACATACATGCATACCGTGGCAAGAAAAAGTGTGCATGCACGTATGTATGCACGTATGTGTTCTCTCCAGTCTCCCACTGAACTCACAGGTTAGTCTCTCTTTGAGTTCGGGGGTGGGGGCCATGTCCACGGCGCTCTTGCTGTGGCAGTTGAGAAGGGTGGGGTCGGCACCATGACTCAGCAGCAGCGAACACACCTCCACACGGTTCTTAGATGCAGCCTCATGGAGAGGAGTGAACTGCCACAGGTCCATGGCATTCACACACGCTCCATGCTGTAGACAGACAGGAGAGTTTATTAATTGTTCTCCATCAATAAAACCAACATTCTACAATTGTCTAATTAAAAGGGGCATCAAATGCGGGTCCACAGAAATCAATTTTGTAAAAATTAACTAGAATCTTTTAGAGCCCTTACCTTGAGCAGAAGCTCTGTGACCTCAAAGTGTCCATAGGAGCAGGCGTTGTGGAGAGGGACCAGGCCACTGCCAGAGAGATAGTCATTCAAGTGAACAGTTCTTGTATTCTATGAATCTGTGGTTGAGACGCTTCTCAGCTGAGAATGGTCTTAGACGAAGAAACAGTGTAGGAAAACAGGCCTTCAATGGAACTGTATTGAGTTTGGTCTTACCCTTTGTCCTTGGCATGGACGTCTGCCCCGTGCTGCAACAGTAGCTGGACGATACGGACTCGGTTGTAGCCAGCCGCCAAGTGCAGTGGGGTGGACTGGAAGAAAGGACATGTCATTAGACACACAGAGCTCAGAGTCAATGCACATCAGGACACACTGCCTTCAGAGAGCCAGAGAGTGTGAATGGCTGATTATGCTAGGAAGCAAATTGCATGGACGAGCGGTCTGAGTTCTCATTGCAGTTGAATGGTGGAAGGATGCAAGCTCAGAATGGTTAGAGTATTATACCCCAAAACAAAATCAACCTGTTCTCAACCGCCCTGTCTATGCAAGTCTGACAGAAGTCTCAGATGATCAATCTTAAAATATATTTCTTAGGCCGCACACTAACGCTTGCTTACCTCAAACAAGTTATGAAAAATGGAAATCTGACTTGTCCCTCAACTACACCCCTTCCTTCCTAAACATAATATACAGGAGGCTAAAAAGATGGCTACGGTTTGAATCTACTGTTTATTCATACAAATATGTTGTGTAGATCTGTTTGGCCATTCCAAATCACATGGTGCCTATGTGAGCCAAGCATAATAATGTTAGTGTACACAAAGCTGTGGAAAAGTTTTCCACCCAGGAGTTTAGCAACAGTTTACCTCACGGACAGAAAGGAAGAAACAGTAGCATTCATGCACTGGTAGGTATCAAGACAAAATAAGACCACTGAACAACTCAGACAGGACAGACTAACAATATCATTCACGTTTGATGAAGACAATCACACGGAAATAAATCAAATAATACAAAAAGCATGAGCAGCAACGACGCACGGCACTTAAAGATGAGGAAGTATATTCTTTCTTCAACCAAGGAATATGACCCATTCAAGACGAGACAAGCGGACAGTGTCAAATCACAAACATACAATATAGTACAAGAATCAATTGACAAAATGTAGGTGCAGGCATCCAGACATGCACATGTGACCAAAACAGAAAAGTCAGTCCTACAATAAATATATTGATTGAAGAGCAAGAAGTGATTGAAACTTAGCAGAGGTGGGAGTGTGTAAAGTAGTTAGGAGTGCAGAAAGGGGAGGGTGGCACTCTGGAAAAGCAGGCAATGTGGTATATTCGAGCGCCTTTCCAAAACCAACGAGCGAAGCGGGCCACGGCCTCAGAACCACTTACTCACCTCCACCACACACACACACACCAGACCTGGGTTCAAATAGTAGGTTGGCCCACCTGTTTTCTTTTAAATCCTTTCAGCATGTGATTGAGCCTTGCTAGAGTGCTTGATGGGCATAGTTTTGGTAGTCCACTTTGGGGACTATTCCATCTGTACCATCGCAGCAGGAAAGATCAAATCAAGCACAGCTAATGTATTCGAAAGACAACAAATACTATTTAAACCTAGGTCTGGCACACATACACCCACCCACACACATATTCACAGGACAGGAGCATCGGGGTGGGAAATATGAACGTGACCAGTAGACCCATTTCCATGATGCGCAATTACAAGTGAGAGCCAGCGTATTGGTCAAATAAAACATGGATTAAAAGAAAAAAAATACAAATCACAACAGTGCAACAATCAGGTGGCAGTTATCGAGAAACTTACCAGCATTTTTTGGGATGTTGACTGATCGACAATGTTGCCAGAGTCACAAAAAACAAAACAAAAAATTACAATTTTAGTATTTTTATTTCACAGCAAAAAATAATACTTTTAGCCTATCACCCTTTAAAGTGAAGTGAGAAACACACCGGAATTAACCATTCATATAAATTCAGTGACACCAGGTACAATGAGTACACAGCTTTAGGGAAATGTGACTACTCTCACTGTTGCGCCGTAGTATTCTTAATAAGGCAGACAGGCTCCCTGGTTATCCCCTCGGGAAAAGCCAAAGTGCTTATCCTACACCCACACAAGTCCTCAGACTGGCACAGGCACACGGAGGCGCAGGGAGTGAGTGCTTTGTTGTCACCACAGTGTGCCCAAGAGTCTTCTTAACAAAACGGCCCATTCATACAAACCCAAACAAAACAGATGGAGGAGACGCAGTTATGATAACATTTAGTTGTTGTTGAGGATTTCCTAAATGTCAGTTAGGAACAAGGTAATGTGCTTGGAAAACCTAAATGTCAAAGAATAATGAGTAGGATTTTAAAATATACACTTTAGGGACCAGGTTAGCCAGAGTGAATTATGATGACAGAAAAATACTGCTCATCCTAGCCAATAGACTCTAAATTATGCATTATTCAAAATTATGAAAAGGAGAAAGATATGGTTTCTTGCCAACTTAGAGATGGATTCTAGCTTTTTGGCAATGACTTCTCTACTCATGAGAATGCATTGGGGGTGAAAAACGGAATAATTAAAACTAGTGCCAAACAAGACGAGGGGTAAATACAATTACAAATGAGCAAAAACTATTCCACAATTACCAATGCAAAGTAGAGCCTTGACTTTAAGTACACCTTCCTCAGACTGAAGTTAATTGTCAAGTCGTGACACCCTGAGTAGAGAGAGGGGTGCTCTGGTGAAACACAATATCATCTGATCCAAACACTAAACTAATCAACAACTAATAACAATGCAAAGATGAAAATAATCCTAAACAACCATCCTATTACCACAAAGCACTCATGACAGTAAGCCAATGACCATGTTCACATGTGCAGTATTCTGGATAGTAGCTCATATCCCGCTAGAGGACTTTTTCGGGATAAGCCGTGTACTTTCACCTTCAATATCCCACTCACGAGTATCCCTGTTTCTATGAATGAACAAAATATTCATCATTTAAATTCATAGGGGTTAAATGGATTACTAACTGAAATATGGACATGGACTGTAGGACTATAACCTCACATGCAGCGTGATATCCTATTAACTCCTGCAGAATTATGTTTTAAACATTTTTTTAACAACAAATGTTTATTTTGTCTCAAACAGGAAAATATGATTTCTTTCAGCATCTCGAGAAAACGCGAATGAGTGTGTCATCTTCGACACTTATGCAAGCAGACAGTATTTCAACGACATACAATTTGCACCCAAGACGAATTGAAGTCTTATCGGAAACGTGTTTCATAGTCCTCAGCTATACATTTCCTTAAAACCGGTCAAACTGATGACATTAGGACATTTTGCACAATACCAATCTTTAGTGTTTTGAAGTTATTGCGTTTTCTCCTCAGCTCCTAAACGAAACAGACAACTTAACCAATGTTAACCAGGTTACTAATGCATTCATTCTATCGATGCAAGACATTCTGGTGAGCACTACTTTATTTAGTCTTCTGGTGCAATACGTTGACAGAGAAGAAGCTGCATGTATCTAACTATAGTTGACAAACAAATGGCCTACCAAATGTTGGATATTATAAATCAGAAACTTATAGGCTATATAGCCAGTAGGCTATATGGTCCAGTACAGAGTATCAGCAAAATAAATTATGGAATTATGGTTGATCGAATTCCGCAGGTAGCCTACATTTTGAAGTGATTTGTTTGACAATGAGAAGAAAACATCGCCCAACACCCATGAAATGTGAAACTAAGCCTGCGCAGACTGTGAAAAACAACAGTAAATGGGATAAGATGTTTACATGCCACAGTATCCCACCTAAGATCAGCAAATCCCAGGCAACTTATCCAGGTTTCGCATAACCAGGATACAAGCCTTTTCAGGTTATTGTAAATGGGATATGATATTCATATGCCTCAACTCAAACAATTCATGAGTATCCCGAATAATGAGATATTAGTGTGCATGTAAACGTGGTCAGTAAAAGTTCTAGAGATTCAATGCATTAAGCTAAAATTGAATTTACATAACATATACACGCTACAATCCATGTCTCCAACTCCGGTCCTCGAGTACCCCCAACAGCACATTTTTGAAAACCTGATTCAATTTGTCAAGGGCTTGATGATTAGTTGACAAGTAGTATCAGTTGTGCTTGTCCTGGGCCACAAATATTATTATTTTATTTTTTTACTGTTGGGAGTTCTAGGACCAGAATTGGGAATCACTGCACAACATCATGGTTTAACAACCCTGTCCTCACCTCACCCCCCAGATGTTTCACATTTTTGTTTTAACCCTAAACTGACACACCTGATTAAATTTGTTAACAAATCATCAAGCCTTTGACTAATTGAATCAGGTGTGCCAGTTTAGGGTTAAAACAAAAACAACCCCGTGGAGAGGGTTGGGAAACTCTGCACTACATGATAGAATATTAATGTGATAAACATGACCAACTATTCAAAAACAAAGATCTGAGAGCTTCAAGCTAATATATTCAAATAACAGCTTTGATAGGAAAATTTGATCGATATTGGCAACAACTTGGTTATAGCAAATGTTTGATGTGCAGAAGACTGAGGATCAGTGTTACTAGAATTAAGGGGTAACTGAGGGACCCAAATAAAAGTGAAAATATTTCCTACGAAAATCTATCTGCAAAATCTGATTTGGAGCAATAGCTAAACACTGAAGGAGCAGGAACAAAAAGACTAATTATCCATATTCTATTAAACAGTTGTTTTTTACAAAAACATTGTACCAAAATGAAAACAAGGAATGGTTAAATAGGGTAACATACATTTATATACAATGAAAAGGATTACATTTCAACTACAATCACAGAAAATATTTGGTCAAAAATCGGAAAACCCCGTGTTGATATCACTGTTAAATCAGTACAGTATATAGAGAATATGGCCTGGGTAGAAGTTGGTTCAAGTCAAAGCGTCCCCTGCCTAAATCCAATGACAAATCCTCTTCATAGTGTTCTACATATAATAATCCGCCTAGGATGAGATGGTGTTTTTAATCTCTACACAAGTGACTGTTTTGGAATGTAGGCTGAAAACACAGTCTCTCTCCAGACTTTTCTTGCCATTGGTCACACCAATCTTTAGAACAAATCAAGCATATGCTACAATATTATACAACATTAATATAAAGTGTGGGCATGTAATGTTGGAGGCGATATCCTTCTTACCTTGCGGCCATCACTGGCATGGCAGTTGACATTTAGTGGGGTCAATAGTGCCATCAGCTTCTCTTCATTGCCACTCCTGTAGCACACAGTTCATAAGAGAACAGAAGAGAGAGAGAAAATATTTTGTATTAGAAAATGATTAAAGATGTGGTAGGTAGCCTAATACTACAAACAGATCACTCCAATGAAACAAGTCGATAAAGATACTCACCTTGCCGCTTCCAAGAGTTCATCTTTCTTATACTCACCTGAATACAAAATATCAGGTTAGAACAGCACAGAGTTCCAAGGCAAGACAAGCCATGATTCAGATAAAAGGTTACAGTCCTGGGCCCAGTTTCCCAAAAGCATCTTATAGCTAAGTTAATCATTAGAATGATAGGATCCTATGGTTCCAAAATTCATTTTGCCTTAAGATGCTTTTAGGAAAGCGGGCCCAGGTCGTTGCAGTCACGTAAAATACAATATACAACATAGGAACGTACCCAATGTAATGGGGGACAGAACTGGCTGAAAGGGAGTAGTTGTATGAAACTCACCGGTGAGCACAGCCTTGGCGGAGGGGTCTGCCAGATCCAGAGCAGACTTGCCATCCGTATTACGGATGTTGGGATCAGCGCCATGCTGGAGAAGCACTGTGTGAAGGAGACATAGGAAACAGTGTCATTTTAATTCAATTATAGTCTTATACCTTGCAGTTTACAGTACTTTAACATACCTATAGTAAATCACCTTAGTAAAGTCAATTCTACATCTGCATTGCTTGCTTTTTGGGGTTTTAGGCTGGGTTCTGTATAAGCACTTTGTGACATCTGCTGATGTAAATTTGATTGATTGAATATTGTCAACATAACATTTCCTGGACAAATTACCAGGGTTTAAGAGTGTTGAAAGACAAAACTGTATATTTGGGTGCAGTAACAAGGCACTGGGAACGGCAATATTCCATGTGCAGGTATTTGAAGTACAGGTATTCTTAAGTTTAGGATGTGCATGTCACCCTCCATCTTCAGACAATTTATTTTTGACATCCACCCTTACCGATGCACACGTCAATTTTGCCCTTGATGGCTGCCTCATGCAGAGGTGTGTAGTTCCAGTTGTCCCGTGCATTGGGGTCTGCACCTTGGCACAACAGTAGACTGACCACCTCAGCGTGGCCAAAGGAGCAGGCATTGTGCAGGGGGATGAGGCCACCATCATCTCTGGCATGCACATTAGCTCCAGTCTGTAAGAGGTGGTCAACCACATCCTTCCGGCCAAAACCTGACACAATGACAGACAAAACATGATCAGTGCATACATGGTGACAGTAATCCAGGCTGTATCACATACGGCCGTGATTGGGAGACCCATTGGGCCGCGCACAAGTGGCCCAGCATTGTCCAGGTTTGGCAGTCATTGTAAACAAGAATTTGTCCTTAAACTGGCTTGCCTAGTTAAATAAAGGTTAAATTACCCCAAAAAATATAATAACAGAGCATAATATCAACAACCAAACTACATTTTAGCAGTTCCTCTTGAACATGGTTTCCCAAACTCGATCCTGTGATCAAGGCACGTTTTGGTTTTTGACCTAACACCACATTACTGATTCAAATAATCAAAGCTTGAAGAGTTGGTTATTTGAGTCAGCTGTGTAATACTATTGCAAAAACGACGAGTGCACCCTGCATTGGCCCTAGGACAGAGTTTGGGAAACCCTGCTCTAGAATGCCAAAAAAGGTATGCATATTTTGGTTACAGCCCTGGAACAGAACGGATTCAACAAATCACCAACCATTGATTTAGTGAACCAGAGGTATGTTAGTGCTGGGTTGGAACCAAAAAGTACACACTCTGGGGTTCACCACGGATTAGCTTGAGAAACATCCCAAAATGCACGTTTGTTTACGTTTAGCTAGTAACAACGAAGGCTGAGAGACTGAGGCCTTCTGTCCCTATCGGTCTGTGTGCCAAACTGTTTTTAGTATTAGCTAGTTAGCCAACTAAGCTAGCTGTTTTCGATGGGCCTTGATATTGGAAAAGTAGTTAGCTAACTAACAGAAGCAAATTAAATTAGCATTCGTAATTAGTTACAGTATAGTAGCGAACTAATAACTAGTTATCCATTCTCGTCGTGGCACACCAGCATTTTGATATTTTTCACAAGCACGATGCGACTTTTGAAAACACTCCAACCTGCCAGCTCGCGCTGACAACACAAAAACAAAGCTTGTTAGCGCTATCTTAACTAACCAGCAGCGAAATGCAGAGGGGTAGATTTTCGTCCGGCCATGTCCTTCGCATTCACATTCACCGAGTCAACAAGTCTCTTCACCCGGGACACATCTCCATTCCGACAGGCCTCAAATAGCTCCCTGAAAGCTCCACCGATCCCACTACCGTCGCCAGGGGTCGTGCCTCCTGAACCCGGGCTCGAGACACTACTACTCCCCCCGCCGGAGGTTGTTGTGGTCGGACTTGTGCTGTTCTCACTGCTGAGGGCCGAGGTTTGAAGATCCGGGGAGGCCGAAGGATTCTCCATGCCCGTGCTGCATCCACGCTCACCATCCGGAGGCACTAACGTCGCTGTCACAAGATCAAGCGAGGGAGATCCCGGCGGACTTACCGAAAGAGAACCGTTTCGTGGCGGAGATAGCAGGTTGCCCTGTTGTTGCTGCGATGAGCGACGAGACACCGCCATTTTCGCAGCAGCTCTCAAGTCAGACTAGAGAGAAAGAGGCGAAGCGAGAATGATAAATCGGCCCAAAATCTGTCTTCTCCAGCAGGTGGCGTTTTTTTTCTCACAGAGTGAGGTGTTTGTGTGTGTAGGTACAGTGGCAAGAAAAACTATGTGAACCCTTTGGAAATACTTGGATTTCTGCATAAATTGGTCATAAAATTTGATCTGATCTTCATCTAGGTCACAACAACAGACAAACACAACCTGCTTAAACGAGTAACACACAATTATACGTTTTGAAGTCTTTGTTGAACACACCATGTAAACATTCACAGTTCAGGGTGGGAAAAGTATGTGAACCCTTGGATTGAATAACTAGTTGACCCTCCTTTGGCAGCAATAACCTCAACCAAACGTTTTCTGTAGTTGCAGATCAGACCTGCACAACGTTCAGGAGGAATTTTGGACCATTCCTCTTTACAAAACTGTTTCAGTTCAGCAATATTCTTGGGATGTCTGGTTGTGAACTGCTCTCTTGAGGTCATGCCACAGCATCTCAAATCGTGTTGAGGTCAGGACTCGAACTGGGCCACTCCAGAAGGCATATTTTCTTCTGTTGAAGCCGTTCTGTTGTTGATTTACTTCTGTGTTTTGGGTCATTGTCCTGTTACATCACCCAACATCTGTTGAGCTTCAATTTACTGCAAAATGTCTTGATAAACTTGAGAAACTATTTTTCTGTCAATGAAAGCTGTGCAGCAAAGCAGCCCCAACCCATGATGCTCCCTCCACCATACTTTACAGTTGGGATGTTTTGCGAGGTGTTTTGTATGGATGTCATTGGTAGAATTTTCTACCAATGTCAACTTCTGGAGATCAGTGCGGCAATGATTTATGGTTCTGAACGGTCTGCAAGCGTTATCGCGCTAAAGAATAATTTCAAATGAAGTATTGTGCTTTTCGACTGTGACCCTTTTGGTCACTTTCTTTCTCTTGTTATCAACTGTAACATTATTATTACCACCACCATGTATGGGTACAATTCCAAACTTGATAATGATCAGTTACTTGAATCTTTGGAAAGCGTATTCTCTATTGGCTAACCAAGTTCCCTAATGCTTTACTTACAGTAGGCGGGGTTTTTAATACTTCTCCAAATAATTTAACTGATAGATGGCCTCCGGAACAGTCCACTTCCATGAATACAAGTTTGGGGCAGTTTCTGGAAAGGTTTGATATTAGAGATATTTGGAGAGTAACGTTTCCTAATGACAAGTCTTTCACTTGGAGTAATAAAGTCACGCTCCAGACAATCACACAGATTTTTGGCTGGTGTCTAAATGTTTGGATTAACAGGGTATTTCTGTTAACATCCTTGCCACTCCCCTTACTGATCATAGAGCTATTTATATTGACATGAAACTTTTTCTCTGATAATGGCCTTGGCAGAGCATCCTACTGGAAGATTAATAGCTCTATAATATGGGAGTATTCTTGCCAAGACGAGGATAGCTGAAGAAGAAAGTGTTATTACAAAGTTCACCTCTAGTTCAAAAGCCTGTTGAAAGCTCCGAGGACAAATCTGTTCTGTTTGAGCTACAACACAAGTTGATGATATGTATAAACTGAAAGCAGAGGGAGCCTTTGTCAGATCTAGGAAGAAGTGGCTAGAGGGTGAACAAAATTCATAGTTTCAATGTTAGAAAAATACCACAAGTAAATATTAATGGTCTCATCACAGATGATCCCAAATTAATCTTTAATTTTAGTTGCAACTTCTACAGGAATTGATATAGTTCTAAGTATTGTGAGGTTTCCTCACCTCTCTTTTTGTGAAATCAATTGGGGAGGCTGAGAGGGAACAGTGTGATGATCCTATTATAGTTGAAGAGATCATTTCTTCTATTGAACACCTTAAAAATAATACATCTCCTGGGACTGATGGTATATCTGCTGAGTTTTACAAAACGTTTTCTCAACAGTTGGCCCATTTCTGTTGGTCTTTTCTGAAAGCATTGCAAATAATGCTCTCCCTCCCAGTTGGACTCAGTCTGATTACATTAATCCCTAAGCCCAAGAAAGACTTGTTTCTGCTCGATAATTGGCATCCAATCTGTCTGCTCAATAACAAACAAACAATATTAGCCTCCAATACTGAAGGCAGCATTGGAATCAATTATAGAGCCGCCCAATTTGGCTTCATGAGGAATAGACAAATCTAATAATATCCAACTGGTATTAAACCTTTATAGACTATTCTGATCTAATCTTCGAAGATAGTTTTGTCTTCTTAGACTTTTATAAAGCCTTCGATACAGTGGAACATGAGTTTTTATTTCTCTCCCTTGAGAAATTTGGTTTTGGGGAATTATTTTGTAGTACTTTTAAAACTCTTTATATGAATGGGAACAGTTCAATTAAATTAAAGCATGGCACTTCTCCTAGATTTGATTTGAAAAGAGGAATTAGGCAAGGTCGCCAAATTTCACCTTTACCTCTTCCTGCTTTGCAACCCAACTTCTTACAAATTTTGTTAAATCCAGCAATTGATAATGCATGTCCCCACGACGCAAGGATCTGTACACAATTCCTGGAAGCTGAGCATGTCCCAGTTCTTCCATAGCCTGTATACTCACCAGATGTGTCACCCATTGAGCATTTTTGGGATGCTCTGGATCGACGTGTACGATAGCGTGTTCCAGTTCCCGCCAATATCCAGAAACTTCACACTGCCATTTGAAGAGGAGTGGGACAACATTCCACAATCAACAGCCTGATCAGGTACTTGAATTTTAGCAACCAGGAAATGCCGCCGCGATTTCTGCATAGTGCTTCTTTAAACAATCAACTGTGTACTCGTCATGCCGATTTGTTGCAAAACATTTGTCTGTTGCAACAAACCGTTTACTCCAAACGGAAAACATTTTGCAACAACAGTAGTTTATTGGACAAATTTAGGTAGGTCCCTGTGCTTTTCCGTTTCGTTCTTAAACGGTTTCTGCTGCAAGAGGTAATGAATATACCCCAGGCCTGTGCCTACAGAGAAGGGACATCACAGCTAATGGACTATCAATACATTTAAGTGGAAAGCTTTTTGATCACTTTGACATGCAGTACATTGGGGATGGCCCCACAAACATTCTGGAAAAAAATTAACAGGTTAAGAACTTTTCCCATCCACACAAATGTATCTGGAGCAACAAAACCAAAACACTAAAACTACTATGGTTGGTGTTAAATTAAAATACTTCTGTCACACCTAGATCAAAAATATACAGATTTTTATTTTTTCAAATCAACATTTTATTGGTCGCACACATATTTAGCAGATGTTATTATGGGTGTAGCGAATTGCTTGTGTTTCTAGCTTCAACAGTGCATTGGTATCAAACAATACACACATCTAAAAGTAAAATAATGGAATGAAGAAATATATACATATTAGATCGAGCAATGTCGGCGTGGCATTGACTAAAATACAATAGAATACAGTATACACATATGAGATGAGTGAAGCAGTATGTAAACATTATTTAAACATTAATAATGGAACACTAGTAACTTTAGTAAAGTGGCCAGTAATTCCAAGTCTATGAATATGGGGCAGCAGCCTCTAAAGATGCAGGGTTGCGTAACGGGGTGGAAGCCGAATAGTGATGGCTATTTAAGTCTTATGGCCTTAAGATAGAAGCTGTTATCCAGTCTCTCGGTCCCAGCTTTGATGCACTTGTACTGACCTCGCCTTTAAAATGTTTACAAACTGCTTTTCTCATCTCTTATGTATATACTGTATTCTATTTGGGTCTTTTATTAGAATTCCCATTAGCTGTCGCGAAAGCAGCAGCTACTCTTCCTGGGGTTCAACACAAAACATGACAAAATATTAAAACAAGAACAGCTCAAGGACAGAACTACATCAATTTAAAAATGGCACACGTAGCCTACACATCAATACAAACAGAAACTATCTAGGTCAGTGGAGGCTGCTGAGGGGAGGTTGGCTCATAATGGCTGGAATGGAGCAAATGGAATGGCATCAAACACATGGAAACCATATGTTTGATCTTATTCCACTCCAGCCATTACCACGAGCCCATCCTGCCCAATTAAGGTGCCACCAACCTCCTGTGATCTAGGACACATAGGGGGGAGGTGTTGCTTTATGTTTTTTGAAACCAGGTTTGGTGTTCATTTGTGCAGTATGAGATGGGTGTTCCATGCAATAATGTCTCTATGTAATACTATACGCTTTCTTGAATTTGCTCAGGATTTGGGGACTGTGAAAAGACCCCAGGTGGCATGTCTGGTGGGGTGTGTGTCAGAGATGTATAAATGCAACAATTAACCATTTCTTTATGAATCTCGCTTTGTGCATGGGGGCATTGTCATGCTGAAACAGGAAAGGCCTTTCCCAAACTGTTGCCACAGTTGGAAGCACAGAATCGTCTAGAATGTCAGTGGTGTAAAGTACTTAAGTAAAAATACCCTGAAACTACTTAAGTAGTACTTTACTATTTATATTTTTGACAACTTTTACTTCACTACATTCCTAAAGAAAATAATGTACTTTTTAATCCATACGTGTTCCCTGACACCCAAAAGTACTCGTTTACATTTTGAATGCTTAACAGGACAGGAAAATGATCCAAATCACACACTTATCAAGAGAACATCCCTGGTCATCCCTACTGCCGCTGATCTGGCAGACTCACTAAACACACATGCTTCGTTTGTAAATTATTTTCTGAGTGTTGGAGTGTGCCCCTGGCTATTCATACATTAAAATAACAAGAAAATGGTGCCGTCTGAATTGCTTAATATAAGGAAATTATTTATACTTTAACCTTTTGATAAAGTATATTTGAGCAATTACATTTATATTTGATACTTAAGTATATTTAACAAATTACTTTTAGACTTTTACTCAAGTAGTGTTTTACTGGAGGACTTTTACTTGTCATTTTCTATTAAGGTATATTTACTTTTAAAAGATGACGATTGGGTACTTTTTCCACCACTGGTTATCATTGCATTGCCTAGCCCGAACCGTGAAAAACAGCCCCAGACCATTAATCCTCCGCCACCAAACTTTACAGTTGGCACAATGCATTAGGGAAGATAGCGTTCTCCTGGCGTCCGCCAAACAACATTCGTCCGGCGGACTGCCAGATGGTGAAGCATGATTCATCACTCCAGAGAACGCGTCTCCACTGCTCCAGAGTCCAATGGTGATGAGCTTCACACCACCAGCTGACTCTTGGCATTGCGCATGGTGATCTTAGGCTTGTGTTGTTGTTTTTTTTACACCTTTAACTGGGCAAGTCAGTTAAGAACAAATTCTTATTTACAATGATGGCCTAGGAACAGCCTTGTTCAGGGGCAGAACAACAGATGTTTACCTTGTCAGCTCGGGGATTCAATCTAGCAACCTTTTGGTTACTGGCCCAACACTCTAACCACTAGGCTACCTACCTGTGGCTGTTCGTTCATGGAAACCCATTTCATGAAGCTCCCGATGAACAGTTCTTGTGCTGTCGTTGCTTCCAGAGGCAGTTTGGTACTTGGTAGTGAGTGTTGCAACAGAGGACAGACAAGTTTTTATGCACTTCAGCGGTCCCATTCTGTGCGCTTGTGTGGCCTACCACTTCGCACTGAGCTTGTTGCTCCTAAACGTTTCCACTTCACAATAACATCACTTACAGTTGACTGGGGCAGCTCTAGCAGGGCAGACATTTGACTGACCTCTTTGACAGGTGGCATCATATGACTGTGCCACATTGAAAGTCACTGTGCTCTTCAGTAAGGCCATTCTATTGCCAATGTTTGTCTATGGAGATTGCATGTTTGTGTGCTGGATTTTATACACCAGTCAGCAATGGGTGTGGCTGAAATGGCCAAATCCACTAATTTGAAGGGGTGTCCACATACTTTTCTATATATAGTGTATATTTAACTCTTACAAAATGTCAGCCATGTAAACACGAACCTCAGCGGCAGAGCTAAAGCGATACTTTCTTCATTCTCTTCTTAACTCCCATGGATAGTTGCAGGGGGAACGTTGGCATTTAGAATTTGCTCAGTTAAATCAAATCAATTTTTGCTCCATTAAGTAATCCAACAAAGTATACTCCGCCATCTTATTTCTTATCTCATTGATCAGATGGGTCAGGGCAGTAGGTAGCCTAATGGCAGACTAGGTGAAAAAGTTGTCGACGTGCCCCTGATAAAGGCACTTATCCAAAGGGACATAGAGGAGCAATTAGGGTTAAGAACTTCTGCTGAATGACTAAAATGTAAATGTGTCCATGTCATGTGCGTGTCTCAGAAATTAAGCGTTGCTTTGAATGACACCTGTTTCGATCAATGAGAGAAGACAGACTAATTGTGTATATATATATATATATATATAAAACAATTCCATTTGTGTAAGCCAGTGACAAAACAAATCTAAATGTAATCCATTTTAAATTCAGGCTGTAACAACAATGTGGAAAAAGTTGGTGTGAATACTTTCTTTAGGCACTGTATCTAATTCACTGGCCAGTTTATTAGGTACTCCAATCTAGCACCGGGTCAGGCCCCCTTTGCCTACAGAACAGCCTGACTACTTCAGGGCATGAAAACATTGCTCAATTAGTATCAAGGGACCTAACATGTGCCAGGAAAATATTCCCCACCCCATTACACTACTACCAGCCTGTTCCATTGACACCAGACAGAATGGGGGCATGGGCTCATGCTGCTTACGCCAAACCCGAACTCTGCTTTCAGCATGACGCAACAGGAACCAGGATTCTCGGTAAACCCTTGACGTTGTGCGTGAAAAGCTCAGGAAGCCGGCCGTTTGAGTTACTGGAACCTGCTTGCCTCCCACCAACGATCATACCACACTCAGTCACTAAGGTCACTAATTTTGAGCCCATTCTAATGTTCCATCAAACAGTAACTGGATGCCTGCTTTATACTGTACAGCAAGCCACAGCCACATGACTCAGTCTGTTGGACCTAACCATTTTTGCGAACCTAATAAACCGAACACTGAGTGTACATAGATGTCCTAGCCTACCTCTTTCAGGTAATACATTCAATGCAGTATTAGCCTTTATATTTAGCTAATGAATGACGGGATAATATGCATACGCTTCTAACCTATAGCCTCTGCATTGTTCTCTTGCACAAAACGCAGCTGCTCTCCCCTGGCCACCCCTTTTAGCTGTTGTGGCGTCCCAGGAAAAGCTAGATTAGAATAACTTTTTTTGCATTTATTATACTAATAGACTATACGAAGAGGGATGCAAACTTGCTCTTGTCGGTTGAATGTTAAATACAGCAGCCAAAATAATCTTAATGATTTGAAATATGAGTGTGAAATACGCACCATACCAAAATGTGTAGAATTGCACAAAAATAACTCGCACTACCGTTCAAATGTTTGGGGTCACATAGAAATGTCCTTTTTGACAGAAAAGCTCATTCTTTGTCTATTAAAATCGATCAGAAATACAGTGTAGACATTGTTAATGTTGTAAATTACTATTGTAGCTGGAAAAGGCTGATTTAAAAAATATATTTTTTATGGAATATCCACATAGGCGTACAGAGGCCCATTATCAGTAACCATCACTCCTGTGTTCCAATGACACGTTGTGTTAGCTAATCCAAGTTTATCATTTTAAAAGGCTAATTAATCAATTTGAAAACCTTACAGTGAAATGCTTATTTACAGGCTGTAAGCAATAGTGGAAAAAGGTGTTAGGTGAACAATAGGTAAGTAAAGAAATAAAACAACAGTAAAAAGACAGGCTATATACAGTAGCGAGGTTACATACAAACACCGGATAGTCAGGCTGATTGAGGTACTATGTACATGTAGATATGGTTAAAGTGACTATGTATATATGATGAACAAAGAGTAGCAGTAGCATAAAAGAGGGGTTGGCGGGTGGTGAGTGGGACACAATGCAGATAGCCCGGTTAGCCAATGTGCGGGAGCACTGGTTGGTCGGCCCAATTGAGGTAGTATGTACATGAATGTATAGTTAAAGTGACTATGCATATAAGATAAACAGAGAGTAGCAGCAGTGTCAAAAGTGTGTTTGTGGTGGGGGGGTTGTGTTACACAATGCAAATAGTCCGGGTAGCCATTTGATTACCTGTTCAGGAGTCATATGGCTTTGGGGTAAAAACTGTTGAGAAGCCTTTTTGTCCTAGACTTGGCACTCCGGTACCACTTGCCATGTGGTAGTAGAGAGAACAGTCTATGACTGGGGTGGCTGGGGTCTTTTATCATTTTTAGGGCCTTCCTCAGACACCGCCTGGTGTAGAGGTCCTGGATGGCAGGCAGCTTAGCCCCAGTGATGTACTGGGCCGTACGCATTACCCTCTGTTTATGTCTCTGTGTCCAGTATGTTATAAGTTATAGGTACTTTTGCAAGCCAATGCAAACTAGTGTTACCCATAAACTTCCAGTCATTGTGTTATCTAGAAGCATGCTAGTCCCGAAGTATCCCTTTAATATAGTATCCCTTTAATCCAGACATTAATATGCTTTAGAATGATATATATATTGGAGTAACATATAAGTCAATAGCCCTATTTGGACTAGGGTGGAATAATTTCCTGGTATTTTAAAAATGTTTCATCCTAATAATAAATCCCTCTTCTCTCAGGTAACCATGTATCTCCAACCAAAATCAAGTGTCATTCTGGTCACATCACTCCTCTACTCCAGCCTCCCAAAGGGTAACATGAGGCGCCCCACCTTCACCAGAACTGTTAAGTGGCAGGTACATTTTAAAATAGCTGACTTCAGAAAAACAACTAAACAAATCACCTTACATATTCAGACTGCATACTCAAAATGTAATTATGCTGTATTAAACTATACTTGTTTTTATATCATCCTATTCGCATGTCACCTTAGGTAAATGTTTGTTGTCCCCCACTACAAAGTAAGGTTTTGTGCGAAATAAATATTTTGGTTGAATGCATTCAGCAACTAACTAGATATCCCCTTTCTCTCATACAAAGCTTTAATTCTGACTTGCATGTCTCTCTGGATTCATCAACCCACTGTCTCCATCTGGTGGACACAATACATATCTACACCCAAATTTGGAATGGTCAACATCTGCCAAACTTTATTTAACTAGGCAAGTCAGTTAAGAACTAATTCTATTTACAATGACGACCCGGACGATGCTGGGCAAATTGTGCGCCGTCCTATGTGACTCCTAATCACGGCCGGTTGTGATACAGTGCCTTAGACGGCTGCACCACTCGGGAGTCCTACTTTACCAGTAAAGATTATAATACTAAACAGAGGGATGTTCACAGTCCACAGTTCTCCCCCCAGTTTGCAGTTCATCTGTAGCAGGATTTTCTGGGCATCGCTTCTCAGCTTTTGTGGTTGGTATAGCCCGGATGTTGATGGCCTACAAAGCCGAAGAGATTAACATTTATTTTTTAATTCAACTTTTAAATGTATTTTAGATTAACCTTGGCGTTAGGCTAAACAAGCAATTGAATCCTTTTTGTGTGCTCATGAAAACCTGGTTATTTTGTGAACATCTGGTTCCTTGCCTTTTCCCCTGAACCCTTCAGTATTCTGATAGGACCTGAGATGAAGGCTATGCAAAATAGTGCTGGCACCCATCCATGTTATTTACTTTTGCTTATTGTATGTTGTGTGTTGCCGAGTAGACTATCCTGACTAAATGAAGATGAATACTGAATTGTCTGGAGATGTGGCCGTATCAACCTGAGAGGGCACTGGACTCTGGATGCAGTAGAGCTTATTGATGGCGCAGTAGAGGTCGTCTCTGTTGCCTGTCATGATGCACACCACCAACTGCACATTGGGCTGAACTTTTTTTCACAAAAACATTTACAGGACACTAGTTCCTCTGCCTGCTCAGCAAAGCAGGTAGAATTTGGCCCAGCAGTTCATGTGGATCTGATAGACAAACATAACAGGCCAGAGGAGAATATAGCAGTCAGATTCACTCTATGTAGTGAACTATTTTTGTCCAAAGCCAGACTGATTTCAGTTTATTTTTCTTCAATATATTTTTTTAAGTGGCTGCATAGGACATTAAATGTCCTTACTTAGTCCCGAGTGGGGCGTAAATATCCGCAATCAACCCCAAAACAGACTGCAGCGGTCCAGCGCAGAGCTCACAGCCTACCTCAATGAAGATGCCATCGGAGGAGACTATAACCTACTGGCAAGGTGGAGCGGATATTGTCACTTACCAGTCATGGCCAACTTCGCCCAAAAAAGACCTGTGTATCTGTGCAACAAGCACTCAGTCTGAACATGTTACCTGTAAAGCAGGCAATATTGTCACTCCACCCCAAAAACTTAAACCAAAAAAGGTGAACATGCTGTTGTTTCTTGCAATAAACCTTTAGGTAGGTCTAAGACAACAACAATAACTAGACCCAATTGACCGCCTACCTGGCCTGGCGCATGAAAATGTAGGAAAGTGTTTTTATATCCATTGTGAATAGAGTTAAACTATAGTTCCTCATAGTAAGCTATTTGAAAAACCTTTCCAATAATCACCAATCTTAGGTGTGAAAGAACAATGGAAGTGATTGGCCTTTTATAAACTGGGTGGTTCGAGCCCTGAAAGCTGATTGGCTGACAGCTGTGGTATATCACACCATATACTACAGGTATTACTTTTTTTTACTGTTCTAATTACATTGGTAACCCGTTTATAATAGCAATAAGGCACCTCTGGGGCTTGTGGTATATGGCCAATATACCACGGCTAAGGATTGTGTCCAGGCACTCCGCAATGCGTCGTGCATAAGAACAGCCCTTAGCCATGGTATATTGGCCATACACCACACCCCCTCGTGCCTTTTTGCTTAAATAGGCCATGAGTTCTATGCGTCCATTTCTTTAGCCACCAATGGATCACAGTGTATCAATGTGTCCATATGGCAGAGGCTGGTGATCTCACACTAGTGGACATTTAACTTTAAGATTATAATTTGAATTCAGATTTTTATGATAATGATTGAGAAATTTAAATATTATTATTGAAACTAAACTTTCTCCAGGTAATAGGCCAAACAGAAACCCTGCTGACACATTTACTGAAAATATAGGCTATGACCATCTTTTGTGGCATCAAGATTGATGATGGCTGTCAATTATCGTCGCTATTGTAACGGTATTCAGAGGTGGAAGAAGGATCGGACCAAAGCGCAGCGTGGTAAGTGTTCATGATGTAATATTTAATGAAACGAACTGAACACTGAAATACAAAACAATAAAGTGAATGAACGAAAACCGAAACAGTACTGTGTGGACCAAACACCTACAACTCAAAAGTGAAACCCAGGCTAACTAGGTATGATTCTCAATCAGGGACAACGATTGACAGCTGATTGAGAACCATACTAGGCCGAACTCAAAACCCCAACATAGAAAAACGTACATAAGACTGCCCACCCAACTCACGCCCTGACCATACTAAAACAAAGACAAGACAAAGGAACTAAGGTCAGAACGTGACAGCTATAGGATGCAATCATAATGTCGCCCAAGCAATAGTAAGCTAGTCATTCCCCTGACATTAGTGGGCTGTACTTGAACCTTTGACCCGGTGACTCACATAGCTGATTAAAGCATCCCTGACAACCTCCCTGGACCAGCTGACATCAGCTCCGGTGACAAAGGACGCTGACTGTAGACAGACGGTCTCCAGGGGAAGAATTCTTCCTGTAACCTAGATGAACCAACAGAATAGTTCATAGTACTTTTTATAGTTACACAAAGAAAGGCTTGTGAGCCTGTATGCATGGAACATCTCAAGGGGGGGAGAAAAAAAGAAGAAAAAGTCCTTTTACAAGTGCTTGTAAAACCAGAGAGTACTGGATACATACTCTGTCCTCAATCAAAGTAGTAAGATCACGTTAAATATTCTTTACCCTTGAGTCCATTTAACTCGGCAGGAATTTTAGAAGACTTGAACTATTCTAACCCATTAGGAGCTGCCAGCAGGTCACTGCCAAATGTTTATCAACTGAGATTTACTCTTGGGAATGTATTTTATTACTCAACTTTTAAAAGCAGCTTTGAGACAATTTATGACATCCTCTTGTGGTTAAACTTTGAAGGAAAAGCCATTTGTTCTAAGTTATTTTTCGAAAGCTAAACTCAGCTTCAACGTGGCCCCTGGGAGCTGTGTTGGTAGGCTTTCTGCACACAGGACGAGCCTAATAAACCTAAACATAGCGATTGTAGAGCCCGACCGATATAGGATTTTTGGGTCCGATTAGTGATTTTAGGGAGGCAAAAGTTACCTATTACCAATATGTTTTTTTAGAGGTGGAATAAAAAAATCATACATTTTTTTCACATTGTGCCTCAAAAGGATTAACTGATACTCCAAATGATGATTTCTTAACTAAATATTACAATTTAAGAACATTTTATTTGTGGATTACATGATCACCACCAAAAAGCAACTATATCCTCTACAAATACAAAACATATACAAATTTATTTTTAAATACCTTAGGTAAAACATACAGATTTGTCTATGGCAGTAGATAAGAATGCAGAAGTGTTTGTGCTGAAGGGCTGAATGAATTTAACTTAGTCTCAAAGTAAATCTGAAACTGCACTTTATTAAAACATCAGCACAACACTACATAACGAGATACCTAAAACGACAACATAGCATGGCAGCCACACATGACAGCATGGCAGCAACACATGACAGCATGGCAGCAACACATGACAGCATGGCAGCCACACATGACAGCAACACATGACAGCATGACAGCAACACATGACAGCATGGCCGCAACACATGACAGCATGGCCGCAACACATGACAGCAACACATGACAGCATGACAGCAACACATGACAGCATGACAGCAACACATGACAGCAACACATGACAGCATGACAGCAACACATGACAGCATGACAGCAACACATGACAGCAACACATGACAGCAACACATGACAGCATGACAGCAACACATGACAGCATGGCCGCAACACATGACAGCAACACATGACAGCATGACAGCAACACATGACAGCATGGCCGCAACACATGACAGCATGGCAGCAACACATGACGGCATGGCCGCAACACATGACAGCATGGCCGCAACACATGGCAGCATGGCCGCAACAGATGACAGCATGGCAGCAACACATGACGGCATGGCCGCAACACATGACAGCATGGCCGCAACACATGACAGCATGGCCACAACACATGACAGCATGGCAGCAACACATGACAGCATGGCCGCAACACATGACAGCATGGCCGCAACACATGACAGCATGGCAGCAACACATGACAGCATGGCAGCAACACATGACAGCATGGCAGCAACACATGACAGCATGGCAGCAACACATGACAGCATGGCCGCAACACATGACAGCAACACATGACAGCATGACAGCAACACATGACAGCATGGCCGCAACACATGACAGCATGGCAGCAACACATGACGGCATGGCCGCAACACATGACAGCATGGCCGCAACACATGACAGCATGGCCGCAACAGATGACAGCATGGCAGCAACACATGACGGCATGGCCGCAACACATGACAGCATGGCCGCAACACATGACAGCATGGCCACAACACATGACAGCATGGCAGCAACACATGACAGCATGGCCGCAACACATGACAGCATGGCCGCAACACATGACAGCATGGCCGCAACACATGACGGCATGGCAGCAACACATGACGGCATGGCCGCAACACATGACAGCATGGCCGCAACACATGACAGCATGGCAGCAACACATGACGGCATGGCCGCAACACATGACGGCATGGCCGCAACACATGACGGCATGGCCGCAACACATGAAGAACATATCAAGACTGTTTCAAAGCTTTTTTCCATCTACGTAACATTGCAAAAATCTGAAACTTTCTGTCCAAAGACGATGTAGAAAAATGAATCCATGCTTTTGTCACTTCTAGGTTAGACTACTGCAATGCTCTACTTTCCGGCTACCCGGATAAAGCACGAAATAAACTTCAGTTAGTGCTAAATACGGCTGCTAGAATCCTGACTAGAACCAAAAAATTTGATCATATTACTCGAGTGCTAGTCTCCCTACACTGACTTCCTGTCAAGGCAAGGGCGGCTGATTTCAAGGTTTTACTGCTAACCTACAAAGCATTACATGGGCTTGCTCCTACCGATCTCTCTGATTTGGTCCTGCCGTACATACCTACACTACGGTCACAAGACGCAGGCCTCCTAATTGTCCCTAGAATTTCTAAGCAAACAGCTGGAGGCAGGGCTTTCTTCTATAGAGCTCCATTTTTATGGAATGGTCTGCCTACCCATGTGAGAGACGCAAACTCGGTCTCAACCTTTAAGTCTTTACTGAATGCTCATCTCTTCAGGGGGTCATATGATTGAGTGTAGTCTGGCCCAGGAGTGTGAAGGTGAACGGAAAGGCTCTGGAGCAATGAACCGCCCTTGCTGTCTCTGCCTGGCCGGTTCCCCTCTTTCCACTGGGATTGTCTGCCTCTAACCCTAATACAGGGGCTGAGTCACTGGCTTACTGGGGCTCTTCATACCGTCCCTAGGAGGGGTGCGTCACTTGAGTGGGTTGAGTCACTGATGTGATCTTCCTGTCTGGGTTGGCGCCCCCCCCTGGGTTGTGCCGCGGCGGAGATCTTTGTGGGCTATACTCGGCCTTGTCTCAGGATGGTAAGTTGGTGGTTGAAGATATCCCTCGAGTGGTGTGGGGGCTGTGCTTTGGCAAAGTGGGTGGAGTTATATCCTTCCTGTTTGGCCATCGGATGGGGCCACAGTGTCTCCTGACCCCTCCTGTCTCAGCCTCCAGTATTTATGCTGCAGTAGTTTATGTGTCGGGGGGCTAGGGTCAGTTTGTTATATCTGGAGTACTTCTCCTGTCCTTTCCGGTGTCCTATGTGAATTTAAGTATGCTCTCTCTAATTCTCTCTTTCTTTCTCTCTCTCGGAGGACCTGAGCCCTAGGGCCATGCCTCAGGACTACTTGACATGATGACTCCTTGCTGTCGCCAGTCCACCTGGCCGTGCTGCTGCTACAGTTTCAACTGTTCTGCCTGTGACTATTATTATTTGACCATGCTGGTCATTTATGAACATTTGAACATCTTGGCCACGTTCTGTTATAATCTCCACCCGGCACAGCCAGAAGAGGACTGGCCACCCCACATAACCTGGTTCCTCTCTAGGTTTCTTCCTATGTTTTGGCCTTTCTAGGGAGTTTTTCCTAGCCACCGTGCTTCTACACCTGCATTGCTTGCTGTTTGGGGTTTTAGGCTGGGTTTCTGTACAACACTTTGAGATATCAGCTGAGGTACGAAGGGCTATATAAATAAATTTGATTTGATGACAGCATGGCCGCAACACATGACAGCATGGCAGCAACACATGACAGCATGGCCGCAGCACAAAACATGGTCAAAACATTATTGGGCACAGACAACATCAAAGGGTAAGAAGGTAGAGACAACAATACATCACATGAAGTAACCACAACTGTCAGGGATGTGTGTGCCTTGGGGAACTTTCACAGAATATGACTGGCAGAACAGGTGTTGTGTGTGGAGGATAAGGGCTGCAGTAGATATCTCAGATAAGGGGGAATGAGGCCTAAGAGGTTTAAAAAATATATATATATATTTTACCTTTATTTAACCAGGTAGGCAAGTTGAGAACAAGTTCTCATTTAGAATTGCGACCTGTCCAAGATAAAGCAAAGCAGTTCGACAGATACAACGACACAGAGTTACACATGGAGTAAAACAAACATACAGTCAATAATACAGTATAAACAAGTCTATATACAATGTGAGCAAATGAGGTGAGAAGGGAGGTAAAGGCAAAAAAGGCCATGGTGGCAAAGTAAATACAATATAGCAAGTAAAACACTGGAATGGTAGTTTTGCAATGGAAGAATGTGCAAAGTAGAAATAAAAATAATAGGGTATAATAGGGTTTAATAAATAAGCATCCACCAGTGGGTCTTGCGACGGGTATACAGAGATTACCAATTTACAGACGATTGTAGAGTGCAGTGATGGCCGAATGGTAAAGAACATCTAGCCGCTCGAGAGCACTCTTACCCGCTGATCTATAAATTACTTCTCTGTAATCTAGCATGGGTAGGATGGTCATCTGAATCAGTGTTAGTTTGGCAGCTGGGGTGAAAGAGGAGCGATTACGATAGAGGAAACTGTCTAGCCATACTCCCAAGTACTTGTATGAGGTGACTACCTCAAGCTCTATACCCTCAGTGGTAGTAATCACACCTGTGGGGAGATTCTTCTTACCAAACCATATGACCTTTGTTTTGGTGTTCAAGGTTAAGGGCAGAGAAAGCTTATTGGACACTAAGAAAGCTTTGTTGTAGAGCGTTTAACACTCAGCTGGCCCCTCCACGGATTTTAAGACTACACTACAGTGCTTTACAACAGTCAAATGTCATGTAAAGAAACAATTTATGACAACCGTGCAATGAGAGCTTGTTCAGAGATAATTTTCAGGAGATTGTAAACTCCATTGGAATCATTCCCATTGTGTATGTTCCCATGCATTGTCAATGGACCGCATGGTGCATTCTGGGCAATTCTAGGACAAGAAGCGCTGTCCTTCACAGGAATGTATGGGAGTCAATTGTGCGCCAGCTCAAAAAAACAACATTAGCATGAATTTCGTCAACAAGTAAAACGTAAATATTTTCAGAGATTTGAGACAATTAACTTGTTCTCTGTAATATCGCATAGCTTTGAAATTGTTACATTACGTACTTTCATGGAAAATAGGCTGGTTTCTCGATTCATATCCTGATTTTGAGGGATTGCTTGACGATAAGCTTAGCAACCACGTGACTCAGCATGGCAACATGAACACTGCGCCAACTAACTAAGCCCACTAACATAATAGCCCTAGACAGTAACAGTGTTGTTTTTGTATGAAGGATGAGTCAGTGTTGACTTTGGCGCCAGTCCAGTGTTTGCACATATGTAGCACAGATTGCTTGCTAGCTAGCTAGGCTAACTACCTTTCTGGCAAGATAGAGCTTAATTACATTGCTGGTTAGCTAACGTAAACTCACCCCATTCTGTACAAATGTGCACAACCGCGACATTCAAACGAGGCTGCAAAGAAAATTAATGGGACTGTGTTGACTTCAAAATCTGGGGTGTGAACTACGTTTCTATTCAAGCGTTGATCGACATGGTAATGGCTCTATAGTTTTGGAGAAACGTTGAATAAATTGACCCTCCGTTACATCGTGACGTGTCATGCCGTAACATACAGCACGCATAAAGCAACTATTTCTGTCTTACAATCTCTCCACCAGGTGTAGCACTTCTCATCGTTAAAAACAATAAATAGACAGTGACGGGGTAAGGGGGGATACCATCATCACTGCATGCGATCATGACTCTCAAAGCCTCTGTTTACTTCTGAAGATCACTTATGCAACGCCCTAACAACCCGATTCAAATTCGACACAAACCGTCAAATATGTATGTAATGACACATTATATAAACTCTTTATAGTGTTTTATATACATTTTAGAGGCGAAAAGGTACTAAATTGGACAGATTGAGTGAAAGGCTGAATGATGTTCAATGAGCAGCTCAGAGCCCCCTCTTCAGGCAACCATTGAAACATTCTAAAAAATAACTGCAAATGAGCACACGTATTTGTTAATTCTATGTACACAATATCGGTGCTTTAAATGGTGGAATAAAGACTGATACAAATGTTTCTGTGAAAGGCTAACATCTGCAGATAATATCAGTCGGGCTCTAATTAATTGTGCATTTAATTTAACACGCGACTGACCTATTGCTGTCCATTTCACTTGATAGATTTCACAAATGACGATCCAGCATCCAAACATTTTTTAAGAGTAATGTGTGAGTGAGCATGTCTAATGATCTGTGTGGAGCCTCACCACCAGATAAATGACTGTTAATTTTATGTGCGACTTCAGCTACACAACACATTTCCGTCAAATGTTGATTCTTTAACTGTGCTGTGTGTATCCTCACCCCCAGGATGTCTTGGCTGATCTCCAGCCCCCAGTGTGCCAACTCCATCTGGGCCTCTGGGTTGGTGTTCTTCAGGAGCTGCTTCCGGGAGTGGGTGTGCTGCTCACTACTCACTCACATTGATGTGCATTGTCAGGTCCTGGGACGGTTAAACCGTCACTTTCATTTTATAACAATATAATTACTCTGACTTTTCCCTTCCCATTTAATCTCTGACGTGTCTGGGTTCAAATAGTATTTGTTTCCCCATCCCCAATACTTGGAGCACTACATTCAGCCTGTCTGGATTGCCAGCTGGGTTTATGGTGTACCATTTTTGGATTATTCAATTTATTTAATTGAGGCAGGAAAACTCAAGTAAGCACAACATTTGAAAGAAAACAATAGTAACCAGCTAATGTGTTATCAAATGCTGCGTTATCAAAATCACTGTGCTGCCTTTATGGACTGTGGATGTCACAGAATGTAAATGTCACAGAAAACCCCCCAGGGAATAGAATGCATTGCTGACACAATGATTTTACCGTCATGGCTCGGAAGTCCGTTCTCATTTTGTCAGGGATTCCAGTCATGAAGGAGAGCTCAGGCAGAAGCAGGATCATGCCGGTTATGACTTGCTGTAAGATAAAAACACTAAATTAAATAGAACGCATTGTATCTATATGGAGAAGAATGTCTCCAACTCCTCAATAGAAACTCAAAACGACTATTTATAAAGCATGTGTGATAGTAGAACATCAGTAAGAGCTATGAAAACAGAGTATGTTGAGATTAATCCCAACACTGACTCGCCCCATAAGGTGGCCTTCTGTTTCAGGGTTGTTGGGTGTGTTAGTGTCAGCAAACGTGTCCTGCGGAATATTTGTATCTTTCCCCCTTGCTTGGACCTCTTTTTGGGTGGATGGATAAGAATGGGTTGGGCCATATCTTTTATGGTGATGCCGTAGTTTTTGCTGTTCATATTACAGGAAAAAGGTTGTAATACACACATAGGAAATGCACTTGAATAACACACACGGCTCTGTTCAAAAACATAGATTAGTTGCCTGCTTGAGATTGAATGAATGGGCAACTTTAGACCCGGCCTTACCTGTAGTCGGCCATGTTGAAGGAATCTTTGAGGGATGCGGTAGGTGTGGTTGTTCTAGCGGGCGATGACAATGCTGCCAATCAGCTCTTTGGTGCACTCATCCCAGAAGCTCTCCCTGCTCTTCTGGTAGATCACTTTCCTGGGATGCAGAGGGGTCAAAAAGACAAAGGTTACCACTAAAGGCCCTGTAAGTCAGCCCAATTGTTTCCCAGCATATGTCCCTTTAGTGACCAAGACTAGACAACCCCTCAGTCTCACAAGTCCCTGAGGTTGTTTTGAAGTGGTTGAGGCATACTCGGTGTCCAAATCTCTATGAGCAGGCTGATGCACTTTCTGTGAGAACTTGTCAATATTTGTTGAAATATGAGTGTATCAGTGAAAATGCTATTTGTAAATATCTTTGGCAAAAAAGTGTTTTAAATTGGTATGAACTATAGTAGACAGTGCACCACGTGGGTATAAACACCATGTGTATGTATCTACACTGAGTATACCAAACATTAAGAACACCTTAATATTGACTTGCACCCCACAGTTGTGTCAAGTTGGCTGGATGTCCATTGGGTCGTGGACCATTCTCGATACACATGGAAAACTGTTGAGTGTGGAAAAACCCAGCAGCATTGCAGTTCTTGGCACAAACCGGTGCGCCTGGAACCTACTACCATACCACGTTCAAAGGCACTTAAATCTTTGTCTTACCGATTCACCCTCAATGGGACAAGTAAGGTGACATCAATAAGGATCATAGTTTTCACCTGGATTTACCTAGTCAGTCTGTCATGGAAAGAGCAGGTGTCCTTCATGTTTTGTACACTCAGTGTACACCTCAAAATATCTGTCCAGAGAACAGATTTATCATGCATATTTTAGAGTATTAAACAAGTTAGTCAGTGACGTCATGTAACCATTCTTCTAAATGGTTAGGTTGAACTCACATGCAGTCAAGGACGGAGTCGTTTCATAGCACTTTGTGGGACACATCCACCTGGAGGTACAGGCTTCTGCCAGTGTGCATTCTGCACATTGAGTAACCTGGCCACACCTGCAGCCTAGAATATGAAGATGGAAACCAAGTGGCTTGAGTCAGCTGCTATTATCCTAGAGATTTCAGTTGGAGTATAATTTCTCAGTCTGTGGACAATTTGAATTCCTTCCCGATGTTCCCAAGTATAATAGATGACTCCATGAAGAGAACAAGGGGAGATTAGCAAAATTCAGACGACATGGCTGCACTTAGGGCAGGTTTTCCCCCAGAGAACGTCTCTCATAGGTAGACCACAGGCCTTTAATAAAAACACCTCCAATTTCTCAAAATGTAAAAAGGTAAATTGGTGGTGGACCATTAGCAGCTCATATTGCAGCACTGGGGTGTATTTTTTTGAGACCAAATGGAAGACAACATACTGTAAACAGGGAGGGACTACCTGAACCTGTCCAATAAGAACCATTGTTTTCTGTTGTAAAATGTTTTGCTATGATGTGCCCTAATGAAGGCTGCATTGTTATTTCTACAGCAGATATTTTTCACAGGATTGTTGCTCTTTTTTTCCCTAACACATGTACTTACGTGAAAGTGACATGGTACTGATAGACTGCTTCGTTTCTGCAGCCAATGGTGATATGGTTTGAGCCTATGTGCAATGTTACTCTTTTAGTACCAATCTTTTGCAATGGTTTACTGAAAAAGGAGAAAATAACAGTTCAATGACTAGGTCTAACAGTCATAAAACACACAATTCATAATATAATGAGCTCCAACAGTATTGGGACAGTGACACATTTGTTGTTGTTTTGGCTCTGTACTCCAGCACTTTGGAATTGAGGGTATTTTCATCCTTATCGGGTGGACTGTTTTAGAAATGACAGCACAGCTTGTACATAGTACCCCCATTTTAGGGGACCAAAAGTATTGGGACAACAAAAAAGCAATTAGTTTGTTCGTTTTCACTCATTAGAATTGAGCTTTTAGTTTGCATTCTGGTAATAGCATTCTGGTAATAGCATTCTGGTAATAGCATTCTGGTAATAGCATTCTGGTAAGATAGGCTTTTCTTGCACTTTTAGTCCCCCTTGTCTGCTATGCTGTTAATACCGTAAATTCCGGGATAAGAGAAGGACGGTATGACAATATAGAAATCTGGATACCGCCCAAGCCTACCTTATAGTCCTTGGAACATTTCAAGTCCAAAGTGCTGGAGTAAAGAGCCAAAACAACAAGAATGGTCACTGTCCCAATAGTTTTGGAGCTCACTGTATACAAATACATTTCTGCCTCATCATTTGATTGCCTTCAACAACAGTAAAGTCATTTATAGCAACAATAACAACATAATTTACTTCATAACAATATATGTTTTCAGAACATGGTTTGACCAATACTGGTATTTAGTTACTATATGGATGGTACTTACCAGGTGGCCTCCATTTTAAGTTCTCCCTCAGTTGGACATCTACCTGGAGCCATGTGGGCCTCTTTGGGTGGGGAAGAGGGGAATCAGCGAAGACAGGATGGGGCCAGGAGGAAGAGCAGGGGCCACAGTGGGCCCCCTCCCAGTACCCAAGGGGGCATTGATGCTCGTCCCATTCCCATCATCTGAGATGGCAGACCTTGGCCAAGGAAGCTGCAGACAGAGACAGACACATTACACTTAGTTGATCAAAAACACCATCCACAACATAAGTGTGACATAATATGTAGGAGAAAAAAAAACGGAAAATATTTAAATATTTGTTTTTATATAACTAATAAGATCCATTATCTAATTCAATATTACTGCTTATCAATTTGTCTGAAGAGAATGGCTCTATTTGTATTGTCTGGCCTAGACAGTTCCTTGAATTATTATAGGGAATGAACCATGACAATGACAAATCACATTAGGGCTGCACAATTAATTGCAATATTGACATATGCAATACCCATATTGTAAGATATCTTTATCGCAATATTTTGAAACAGCCAAGCCTGGTCCTGGCCGTTCTGCGGCTCTAAGCAAGGCAAAAAAATTGCCCTCCCATACCCCTGCAAATCTAGAATAGTCCCAGTAAGATAAATGAAAAAAATCAGAACCAATCATAGACGTTTATAACTTGGTTGAAAGCCGGTCCAGACTACAACCCCAAAAATGTCGACCAGTCTGAACGACACAAAAAAAGAGGGGTGGTCTGGACAGGATAAAAAAAGACATCATTGATCACTGGGGTATAACCTACAATGTCAGCCTGCAATGAAATTGTATGAATGCCCATTCATGTGGTAGGCCTACTGTTTGTAAAACAGGCAGTTGCGTTGGCTTTATTAGTCCTGATTCTTGTGACTACTGGATTTGGCTATTTAACAATAGAACCACCTGGCCTTTCAGCATACAGTGCATTCAGAAAGGATTCAGACCTGCTGACTTTTTCCATATTTTGTAACGTTACAGCCTTATATAGCTGAAAATAGCTGTGCAGCAACGCTCCCCATCCAACCTGACCGAGCATGAGAGGATCTGCAAAGAAGAATGGGTGAAACTTGCCAAATACCAGTTTCTAGTACAACCTATTTTCTCTCCATATCCCCGGACTTCTACCGCAAGCTCTGGACATTTACACCTGGATCTTGCAGCTAGCTAGCTGCTATGCGAGTGACTATTGCGTACGTCGGTCCAGGAGCAAACATCAATTATTCCGGAGCTAGCCAGCTGAAGAGTTCCATCAGCCACTCCTGGGCTACAATCACCTATTCGGACCTGTTTTACTACTGATGCGGAGCCCCACAGGGCCTTCACGACTGGACTACCGACGTTATCTGCCCAAGGGAGTTATCCAACTGGCCCCTCTGTCGCGACGTAACCTGAACGCCCATCTGCGGCCCGCTAATCGTTAGCTGTCTTATCGGCTGTTATCTGAATAGGTCTATGCAACAATTTTCTTGGGTCACTATAACTATATCAATTTTGCCAATTGGATTGGTCCCCTCTACCACACGGAACCCCACTAATCTACTGACGGAAATGCACGAGGTGGCTAAAAACAGACCTCCATCCTCTGCTAGCTTGCTACCCATGGCCCGGCTAGCTGTCTGAATCACCGTGACTCCAACCAACCTCACTACTCACTGGACCCTTATGATCACTCGACTAAGCATGCCTCTCCATAATGTCAATATGCCTTGTCCAGTGCTGTTCTGGTTAGTGTTTATTGGCTTATTTCACTGTAGAGCCTCTAACCCTGCTCATTATACTTTATCCAACCTTTCAGTTCCACCACCCACACATGTGATGACATCACCTGGTTTCAATCATGTTTCTAGAGACAATATCTCTCTCGTCATCACTCAATGCCTAGGTTTACCTCCACTCTATTCACATCCTACCTGTTACTGTAATTTAATTATTCCAATATGTTTTCATTAATTGAATTTCCTTCATCTATTTTATGAGAATTGGTAAGATTCTTGTTTGCATAAAATAGACGGAGACCAGTCTTTTCAATAATAGGTTACAGAATTTATTCTCGGAGTGCGCTGCCACGTTACCACGAGCAACGGTTTATATACAATAACATGACGTCATTTCATTGCTTCTAAAATGAATCTCCTCCTCCTGACCGGGACAAAGGGAACTTTAAAAGTTCATTCAAAGTTCATTCCAACTCACTAACACAAGACACACAACACAACTGAATTAACTTTTGACTCCTCACCATTATCGATCACCACTTAGCTGACAGTTCTAATTAACAGAAAACCTAGGAATGCACTCACTGCCTTATCTAAAACACCCCAGAGCTCAGTTTCGTCGGTTCAACCATAGGTTAACTACCTTATCTGTTTACTTAATCCACAAACCATTCCTTTCTTCCTAGTTGGAATGGTGTTCATTAACTTTAATTACTCCTTGTCCGTGTCACAGGCGCTCACTTTTGATGACATCTGTAACCGTAATAGTCTTGGTTTCATGCATGTTAACATTAGTAGCCTCCTTCCTAAGTTTTTTTTAATTCACTGCTTTAGCACACTCTGCCAACCCGGATGTTCTAGCCGTGTCTGAATCCTGGCTTAGGAAGACCACCAAAAACTCTGAAATCTCCATCACTAACTACGACATTTTCAGACAAGATAGAACGGCCAAAGGGGGCGGTGTAGCAATCTACTGCAGAGATAGCCTGCAGAGTTCTGTCCTACTATCCAGGTCTGTACCCAAACAATTTGATCTTCTACTTTTAACAATCCAACTCTCTAAAAACAAGTCTCTCACCGTTGCCGCCTGCTATAGACCACCCTCTGCCCCCAGCTGTGCTCTGGACACCATATGTGAACTGATTGCCCCCCATCTATCTTCAGAGCTCGTGCTGCTAGGTGACCTAAACTGGAACATGCTTAACACCCCAACCATCCTGCAATCTAAGCTTGATGCCCTCAATCTCACACAAATTATCAATGAACCTACCAGGTATCACCCCAAAACCGTTAACACGGGCACCCTCAGATATCATCCTAACCAACTTGCCCTCTAAATACACCTCTGCTGTTTGCGGTTAAGCGACCTCCACTAATCACTGTCAAACGCTCCCTGAAACACTTCAGCGAGCAGGCCTTTCTAATCGACCTGACCCAGGTATCCTGGAAGGATATTGACCTCATCCCGTCAGTAGAGGATGCCTGGATAATATTTTTTTAAATGCCTTCCTCACCATCTTAAATAAGCATGCCCCATTCAAGAAATTTAGATCCAGGAACAGATATAGCCCGTGGTTCTCTCCAGACCTGACTGCCCTTAGCCACAGTGATATGCAACTTTTCAGGGAAGTTAGGAACCAATATATACAAGCAGTTAGGAAAGCTAAGGCCAGGTTTTTCAAGCTGAATTTTTCATCCTGTAGCACAGACTCCAAAAAGTTTTGGGATACTGTAAAGTCCATGGAGAATAAGACCACCTCCTACCAGCTGCCCACTGCACTGAGGCTAGGAAACACTTTCACCACCGATAAATCCACTACAATTGAGAATTTCAATAAGCATTTTTCTACGGCTGACCATGCTTTCCCCCTGGCTACCCCTACCCCGAGCAACTCGCCCAAGCCTCCCCATTTCTCCTTCACCCAAATACAGATAGCTGATGTTCTGAAAGAGCGGCAAAATCTGGACCGCTACAAATCAGCCGGGCTAGACAATCTGCACCCTCTCTTTCTAAATTGATCTGCCGAAATTGTTGCAACCCTTATCACTAGCCTGTTCAACCTCTCTTTCGTATCGTCTGAGATTCCCATAGATTGGAAAGCTGCCACGGTCATCCCCCTCTTCAAAGGGGGAGACCATCTAGACCCAAACTGCTACAGACCTATATATATCCCGCCCTGCCTTTCTAAGGTATTTGAACGGCAAGTTAACAAACAGTTTACCGACCATTTCGATTCCCACCGTACCTTCTCCGCTATGAAATCTGGTCGCAGAGCTGATCATGGGTGCACCTCAGCCACGCTCAAGGTCCTAAACGACATCATAACCGCCATCGATAAGAGACATTTACTGTGCAGCTGTATTCATCGACCTGGCTAAGGCTTTCGACTCTGTCAATCACAACATTCTTATTGGCAGACTCAACAGCCTTGGTTTCTCAAATGATTGCCTTGCCTGGTTCACCAACTACTTCTCTGATAGAGTTCAGTGTGTCAAAACGGAGGCCCTGTTGTCTGGACCTCTGGCAGTCTCTATGGGGGTGCCACAGGGTTCAATTCTCGGGCTGACTCTCTTCTCTGTATACATCAATGATGTCGCTCTTGCTGCTGGTGATTCTTTGATCCACCTCTACGCAGACAACACCATTCTGTATACCTCTGGCCCTTCTTTGGACTCTGTTAACTAACCTCCAGATGAGCTTCAATGCCATACAATTCTCCTTCCGTGGCCTCCAACTGCTCTTAAATGCAAGTAAAACAAAATGCATGCTCATCAACCGATCACTGCCTGCACATGCCCGCCCGTCCAGCATCACTACTCTGGACGGTTCTGACTTAGAATATGTGGACAACTACAAATACCTAGGTGTCTGGTTAGACTGTAAACTCTCCTTCCAGACTCACATCAAACATCTCCAATCCAAAGTTAAATCTAGAATTGGCTTCCTATTTCGCAAAAAAGCATCCTTCACTCATGCTGCCAAACATACCCTCGTAAAACTGACCATCCTACCGATCCTCGACTTCATCGATGTCATTTACAAAATAGCCTCCAATACCCTACTCAATAAATTGGATGCAGTCTATCACATTGCCATCCGTTTTGTCACCAAAGCCCCATATACTACCCACCACTGTGACCTGTACGCTCTCGTTGGCTGGCCTTCGCTTCATACTCGTCACCTCCAGGTCATCTACAAGATCCTGCTAGGTAAAGTCCCCCCTTATCTCAGCTCGCTGGTCACCATAGCAGCACCCACCTGTAGTACGCGCTCCAGCAGGTATATCTCTCTGGTCACCCCCAAAACCAATTCTTCCTTTAGCCGCCTCTCCTTCCAGTTCTCTGCTGCCAGCTGTCAGAGCTGTCAAACACATCTCCCTCACTAGCTTTAAGCACCAGCTGTCAGAACAGCTCACAGATTACTGCACCTGTACATAGCCCATCTATAATTTAGCCCAAACAACTACCTCTTCCCCTACTGGATTTAGTTATTTTGCTCCTTTGCACCCCATTATTTTTATTTCTCCTCTGCACATTCTTCCACTGCAAATCTACCAGTCCAGTGTTTTACTTGCTATATTGTATTTACTTCGCCACCATGGCCTTTTTTTTGCCTTTACCTTCCTTATCTCACCTCATTTGTTCACATCGTATATAGACTTATTTTTCTACTGTATTATTGACTGTATGTTTGTTTTACTCCATGTGTAACTGTACGTGTCAAACTGCTTTGCTTTATCTTGGCCAGGTCGCAATTTTAAATGAGAACTTGTTCTCAACTTTAACCTGGTTAAATAAAGGTGAAATAAAAATAAATTAAAAATCTATTTCATGGCCTACCTTCAAACTCAGTGCTGCTTTGCTTGACATCATGGGAAAATCAAAATAAATTAGCCAAGAGCTCAGAAAAAAATTGTACGTAAGTATAAACACCTTGGGATCACCCATCCGTCATACCGCTCAGGAAGGAGACGCCTTCCTCTTTCTGTTTCCTAGAGATGAACGTACTTTGGTGCGGAAAGTGCAAATCAATCCCAGAACAACAGCAAAGGACCTTGTGAAGATGCTGGAGGAAACAGGTACAAAAGTATCTATATCCACAGTAAAATGAGTCCTATATCGACATAACCTTAAAGGCCACTCCACAAGGAGGAAGCCACTGCTCCAAAACTGCCATAAAAAAAGCCAGACTACGGTTTGCAACTGCACATGGGGACAAAGATCATACTTTTTGGAGAAATGTCCTCTGGTCTGATGAAACAAATATAGAATTGTTTGGCCTTAATGACCATTGTTATGTTTGGAGGAAAAAGGGGGAGGCTTGCAAGCCATCCCAACCGTGAAACATAGGGGTGGCAGCATCATGTTGTGGGGGTGCTTTGCTGAAGGAGGGACGGGTGCACTTCACAAAATAGATGGCATCATGAGGCCGGAAAATTATGTGGATATATTGAAGCAACTTCTCACGACATCAGTCAGGAAGTTAAAGCTTGGTCGCAAATGGGTCTTCCAAATGGAAAATTACACCAAGCATTCTTCCAAAGTTGTGGCCAAATGGCTTAAGGACAACAAAGTCAAGTTATTGGAATGGCCATCACAAAGCCCTGACCTCAACCCTATAGAACATTTGTGGGCAGAACTGGAAAAGCGTGTGCGAGCAAGGAGGCCTACAAACCTGACTCAGTTACACCAGCTCTCAGGAGGAATGGGACAAAATTCACCCAACTTATTGTGGGAAGCTTGTGGAAGGCTACCTGAGAAGTTTGACCCAAGTTAAACAATTTAAAGGCAATGCTACCAAATACTAATTGAGTGTATGTAAACATCTGACCATCTGGGAATGTGAAATAAAATTTAAAGCTAATAAAAGCTGAAAAAAATAATTCTCTCTACTATTATTCTGACATTTCACATTCTTAAAATAAAGTGGTAATCCTAAATTAACTAAAACAGGGAATTTGTACTAGGATTAATTGTCAGGAATTGTGAAACTGAGTTTAAATGTATTTGGCTATGGTGTATGTAAACTTTCGACTTCAACTGTATGTCAATGCCATTTTTTTCCTATTAAATACATTTACAAACATTTCTAAAAACCTGTTTTTGCTTCGTCATTATGGGGTATTGTGTGTAGATAGATGGGGGGGGAACTATTCAATCAGTTTTAGAATAATGTTGTAACAAAATGTGGCAAAAGTCAAGGGGTCTGAATACTTTCTGAATGCACCCGCTAGAGGACATTGCCAGGCAATCCTCTTTAGCATATGCTTCAGCTACATATCAACCTGCAAGGTGCGCAAACATGCTTGATAAATAAATGCATAAACTATTGTAAAGGATAAATAGCTTGAAAAAATATTCATGGAGATATATCAATAAAAAATTACAACAATAGTTTTGTTTCGATAGAGTCAAGAATATGTTTTGTATAATTCTACAAAGTCCTACAAAAATGTAGGCCTATAGACAAAAATATTAGTGTCATCCATTTGATCAACTTTATTTGTAGATTTGATTAGTAATAGAATTATAATAATTCTAAAAAGTCCAGTTACAGCTTCTTTTGACAAAGTAGAAACTGAAATGATGACGATGATAACCATAATAATAATATAACCAGCCAGATGCATAGGTGAAATTATTTGCAGTATTCCTGAACAAAAGCATTACCAATTGTAAAGGATGAATTGCATAAATAAATATTAATGGGAATATATTAAATGGCAAGATATTAAAACAGTCATTTGTTGATTGTGTCTGACACTGTATTGTGCCCATATACCCATGCCTTTACACATTAATCAATTGCGTCTTCTCTTTATGCTTCGGGTCCACAGTCAGCACACAGCTGACTATGGAGCCCCACAAACAAAATGGCTTGCACTGCACACTTTTCATGGGCCTTGTTTTGTGTGCACCTGCCGACTTAACATCGTGTCTTATTTGTCCCAAGTGTGAGCTGTGGTGGTTGGGGAAGGAGGAGGGCAAGACCTGCTGCCTTGGCGGCCGGCTTGGCGGCTGTAGCTTCTTTCTTGGCGTTCATGTGGTTCTCACAAAGCTCACATGCCAGATCCAGTGGGATGCATGGTGCTGAGGATGCAAACACTCTTATTTAACATCTGTACACAGTGTTGCTTTAACACTCTCCATCACTGATGTGGAGTACAGCATTGCTGGTATGTTGTTTTGCGCAGAGGGGGGCAGCTCCTGCCTCTGTCCATTGTTCCGAGCAGGCTAGTCTTCTTTGCAACCAACTTGTCTGCCAGGGGAATTGATGTGAAGAAGTTGTCCATGGTCACATTTCTGCCTTTGCCCATGTAAGGCTCCACGAGTCTCAAAACCAGTCTCAGAAAGGTGCTCACCCACTGGCCTGGTTTCATCTTTCCCCTGATACAGAAAAACATTGAGCAAGTACTTGGTTTCGACATCGGCGACAGTTTCTATCTGTTTCTATCTGTTTCTACCAGTTTCTATCTGGCGACAGAATAACATAGTCATTTTAAATGTATTATGTTTCGCCTTTATTTATTATGTTTCTCGGTTTTTTCTTAGTAGCCAGAGCAATGCTGCCGCACGAGTGGTCATGAGAATAAGCTCAGGCTTTCTAGGTCCGTATCTTGTAATTGGTTCAGCCTACGACTCTCATCTCCCCAAGGTGCCAGAATTAGTGATAACAGGTGTAGGAACTGTGCCTAACTTATTTCAGGATCGAACAGCTGAACAGACAACACATTCTTCACACAAGCACTCACATTGAACCCTTTCTCCTATGCTGAGTCTCCTCCTACATATCTGAACAGCCAATGCATCTCTGTTGCTAGACAGAACCTTAGTGATATGTTCTTCCTCACTTCATCTGACCTGTCCTCTGCCCCAAAGTGCTCACTACTCCCCAACTCACGGCTGTCATGGTGACTGGTACCAGACGGTCTCTTCTCCCAGAGGATCCCTGATGGCTAACAACAACAATATATCCTGACAATGTAAACGTTATACATTAACCTCTCCCCCTCAGTGACATTAATAAGTATATTTAATATTCTCAGAACCCAACCGTATCAACCCGTAAGGCATACGGTCAAATGATTTGCTGCTGGTAAATGGGCATAACACACTCATCATTACACTATTGTCTTTCTAAATTAAAATCAACATTTATCATTGTTAGGCCTAATTTAAATTCAACTGTGAAGTAAGGTGCACAATTATCATACATTTGTCATTAATTCAGTGAGGAGAGAGAGACGCATTAGCACCTGGCTGGGTACCAATGTCCTACAGCACAATGTCTTGGCGGATTAAGATAGCAATAAGTGTGGGGGTGAAGAAAAAACTGGTAAAAAGACTAAATACTTTTCTGTTTGTGATTTAAAAATGAGCAGACATTTTGGAAATGTCAGGGATGGAGCAGGATTTATTTTTTTGGGCTGCTTTTTAATTTATTTACCAAATCAAATGGCTGGCAGTTGGCCTATGGCGGTTCTAGTGTTAAAGGGATACTTTGGGATTTTGGCAATGGTAAACATTTTGTGTCTCTGCATCCAGTATGAAGGAAGTTGAGGTCATTTCACAAGCCAATGCTAACTAGAGTTAGCGCAATGACTGGGAGTCTATGGTATCTCCTAGCATGCTAGCAACTCCCTTCAAACTACACGCAGACATAAAAATGGTATCCACGAGTTAATCTGACTCTGGGGAGGTAGATGAAGGGCTTCATTGGCAAAATGCTGAAGTATCCCTTTAAGCTCTGAATATCAGCTATCCAACTTTATAAGGAGTTATGAGCCTATTTGTTCAATGAGAATCAATGTGTTTACACAGCGGGAAATGCAGAAGTATTCTCCTTTCACTATGATCAGCTCGTTTGTACGGCTACAAACTTGAAACCACTGATCATGACAATTTAGCCCATGGGGTGAAACTCTAGTACGGCAGTTGTGAGTAGCCGGACTGTCCATTCCATATTGCCTATTCTACTTTGACCTGTCCTGTTTTTAGGATATGGTGTTCGTAGGGCTGTCCGACAAAAAAAGTTGTCTGTTCTTTCAATATATTGACACATCCTATGTGTTTTAAACAACTCAATTATATTCACTGAGCTTATCTGATGCTTTAAAGCACACAGTTTGATTAAATAATTAAGACACACAAATTACTAGGAGTCTGACCAGCAATTGATTTGATTGTGCCAGGCTGGGCTCAGACTTGCCGGACTGAGTGACTGTGACTAGCACCCGTTGTCTCTCTCTCCTCCCTGCTGCAGTGACCACCACAGAACAGTATTTATCGCACTGTCCATGTTGCTGATGCTGCAATGTAATTACAGCCATTTCTGACTGAAAAGTTCTGTTACCGAAATCCCTCATTTGTTTAGGAAAAACATTCCCTATTCCCTCAACCCTTGCTCTCTTAACGTGACATGTATGCATCGCATGCATGTGACCAAAGACCTATTCACACGGGACTAGTATTACTAGAGAACGTTAGTTATGTAATTATTATGATGATTCGGAAGGAATTAGTTTTTTCCAAACCCACGTAATTTTTCCAATAAATTGACAGTTATGAAGGTTTTAGTTCTAGGCGCGAAGATACAGCATTGCAACATGTCCAGGTGATGGGGCCACACTGATAACTCAAGTTTCTAAACTATACCATTTTTCCTATAGAGTCCTCATTATATTTGATTGAGGAAGTGTCATTAGGATATATTTTAGCAAATGCCCCCCAGCATTAAGTTGTGAGCTAAACAGTGCAATTGCACTTGAAATGCATTTTAAGGCTATGGATGAGAAAGTTAACATATAATTTCCAAACATTTAGGTCAGATGTATGCTACTGCTTTGTGATCTATTAACAGCAAATGTTGCATTAAATAGGCCCCCAAAAAATTACTGGTGCATTTGGCAATATTCAATTCATACTTACAAAAAATATAAACAAAAGCATTCACTGCGAAAGTTGATAGGCAACACGTAGGCCATTCATTTATAACTTATGCGCAGCGCTTAGTTCAATTTATCGAATCAGTTATTGTTTTTTTGCGCAAAAAGCGAGCAACACCTGTCAAAACTCAAGACATTTCTCTCAAAACACAGGGATGCTGATTCATACGGGACTAGTGTTATCAGAGGACCTTGAAGTTGGCCAAAAAAACAGTAGGTTATTTTGTCTAGAATTGTTACTCTCCTGCCATTTAAAAACTACTGACATGGCAGATTCGGACGGGGCTAAAATTACAGATGTGGTGTTTTGTGGTCGTGCACATAATTACATTACCTGACTCTCCAAGTAAAGCTAATCCTGTCCGAATAGGGCCTGACCTATGTCAGATCTTAATCAAATCAATAAATTGGTTATAAACAAACTCTGAACATGTAACGCATGACAGCGAAAGATGACAGATGACAGACAAAAAAAATTGAAATGGGGGGATATTTAAAGGTTGCTCAGGAGGCAAAGGGAAAGTCAGATGTGTGGAATAAATCCTGGAGATCAAGAAAAGGTAAGGAGCAAGTGCTGCAGGTATATTATGAGTGCCAAACAGGTGCTGTATAGATTACAATATAATTTTTATGAACGTTTGGAACAATGTAAACAACACTAAATAAAGTATAAGCGTACGAGAGTCTAACTTTTTTTTGTTAAGGCCTTTATTACAACAGTCACATTCCTTTGTGAAAGCAATTTCCGAAATTTAATGGTTTATTTGTTTAAGCTAATTATAATTTCAGACAATTTGGAGCAATATAAACACTAAATAAAATATATCTAATAACAGAGAGGCTGTTAACAAAAAACGTGTAAAGCCTTTATTACAGAAAAGCAAAGGTTAAGAAGAGCCAAATTTGTGAAATTGTTTACTTGATATGTCGTTGTGTGAGGCTTGGTGCTCACGGAATCAGTAGGCTAACAAACACTCAGACAGGCAACTGATGCAGGATCTGTCTTATGCCTGTAGATGTATTGATGATGTATAAAGCCAGGCACATTTAACAGTTAGGCTATTGATTATAGACCTAATTAAGTTTCTTAGACAATAAGGCAAGAGCTGGTTTCTCATCTCCTCATTCTGCTGCTGCCTCCGCCATTATGCACATTGCAACATTGTCTAGGAAAAGGCGCCAATTCAACAGCACACTGATGTGTTTCAGAGCCGGGGACAGCGACCACTATCCAACGAGGGAGAAAGCGCATCTGTTATAAAATATAATTTTTAATAGTGTTGCAGCATTGTTCTAATGTAATATAACCATATACAATTTCAGTAGCACTTATCTTAGAATGATGGACTGTGTCATCCCCACGGCCCCCACAATGGACCAGTCCACTCAGACAGGCGTGAATCAGACAGGTGTCTTGTATGCCATATTATTATTTAAATGTTTTGCTACTGCCCGACGTAACTTCTTATGGCTGCAGGAGCAGTATTGAGTAGCTTGGATGAAAGGTGCCCAGAGTAAACAGTCTGCTCCTCAGTCCCAGTTGCAAATATATGCATATTATTAATAGTATCGGATAGAAAACACTCGGAAGTTTCTAAAACTGTTTGAATGATGTTTGTATAACAGAACTCATATGGCAGGCAAAAACCTGAGAAGAAATCCAAACAGGAAGTTGGAAATCTGAGGTTGGTCGATTTTCAACCCAGACACTATTGAATACACAGTGGGATATTGGTTATGTTGCACTTCCTAAGGCTTCCACTAGATGTCAACCATCTTTGGAAACGTGAATGAGGCTTCTACTGTATTGTGGGGCCAGATGAGAGCTCTTTGAGTCAGTGGTCTGGCAAAGAGCCAGGTCCTGGTCTTTGCATTTCACATGATAGCGACCTGCGTTCCATGGCTTTTCTACAGACAATGGAATTCTCTGGTTGGAACGTTATTGAAGATTTATGATAAAAACATCATAAAAATTGATTATATACTTAGTTTGAAATGTTTCTACGACATGTAATATAACTTTTTTAAGTTTTTGTCCGACGTTCGGCTGGACCTGCACGAGCGTTAGGATTTGTGTACTAAACGCCCTAACAAAAGTAGCTACTTGAACATAAATAATGGACATTATCGAACAAATCAAACATTTATTGTGGAACTAGGATTCCTGGGAGTGCATTCTGATGAAGATCAACAAAGGTAAGTGAATATTTATAATGTTATTTCTGATTTCTGTTGACTCCAACATGGCGGATAATTTTAAAAACAATTCTGAGCGCCGTTCTCAGATTATTGCATGGTTTACTTTTTCCATAGTTAAAAAAAAAATCTGACCCAGCGGTTGCATTAAGGAGAGGTATATCTATATTTCCATGTCTAACAATTGTATTTTCATCGACATTTATAATTAGTATTTCACAAATGTTGTGGCTCTCTGCAATATCACCAAATATTTTTGGAACTAGTGAACTAGTTTTTTTTTATATAAATATGAACTTTATCAAACAAAACATACATGTATTGTGTAACATGTCCTATGAGTCCTATGAGTGTCATCTGATGAAGATCATCAAAGGTTAGTGATTAATTTTCTCTCTATTTGTGCTTTTTGGGACTCCTCTCTTTGGCTGGAAAAATGGCTGTGTTTTTCTGTGAGTTGGTGGTGAACTAACATAATCGGTTGTGATGCCTTTGCTGTGAAGCCTATTTGAAATTTGACACTATGGTGGGATTAACAACAAGATTACCTTTAAAACGGTATAAGATACATGTATGTTTGAGGAATTCTAAATATGAGATTTCTGTTGTTTTGAATTTGGCGCCCTGCACTTTCACTGGCTTTTGTCATATCGATCCCGTTAACGGGATTGCAGCCCTAAGAAGTTGTTTAAGAAATCTGTCGACAAACAGCCTATCTAATTGTTTCACTTGGGGTCAGCCCTAGGTGTTTGTTAACATTTTTTTATTTGATTGGTTGCCATTTAGGTTAGGCTAAATGATCTGAGAAACGTGCATGATGTAAAAAGTGTATTTCTTATTACATTGTCATACACTTTATCTCTAGTCTGTAGGCTACAGAAAAGGCCACATACTCTTTCGACCATATCCATTATCTGATACATTATTTACAGTGCATTCGTAAAGTTTTCAGACCATAGCTGTTTGAATACCCATACTAACATACTGTATAATAAACTCAGTAAAAGAAACGTCCTCTCACTGTCAACTACGTTAATTTTCAGTAAACTTAATGTGTAAATGTTTGTATGAACACAAGATTCAACTGAGACAAATTGAACAAATTCCACAGACATGTGACCAACAGAAATGGAATGTGTGTCCCTGAACAAAGGGGGGTCAAAATCAAAAGTAACAGTCAGTATCTGGTGTGGCCACCAGCTGCATTAAGAACTGCAGTGCATCTCTTCCTCATGGACTGCACCATAATTTGCCACTTCTTGCTGTGCGATGTCACCCCACTCTTCCACCAAGGCACATGCAAGTTCCCAGACATTTCTGGTGGGAATGGCCCTAGCCCTCACCTTTGGATCCAACAGATCCCAGGTGCTCAATGGGATTGAAATCCGGGCTCTTCGCTGGCCATGGCAGAACAATGACATTCCTGTCTTGCAGGAAATCACAAACAGAACAAGCACTATGGCTGGTGGCATTGTCATGCTGGAGGGTCATGTCAGGATGAGCCTGCAGGAAGGGTACCACATGAGGGAGGAGGATGTCTTCCCTATAACGCACAGCGTTGAGATTGCCTGCAATGACAACAAGCTCAGTCTGATGATGCTGTGACACACCGCCCCAGACCATGACGGACCCTCCACCTCGATCCCGCTCCAGACTACAGGCCTCGGTGTAACGCTCATTCCTTTGACGATAAACGCAAATCCGACCATCACCCCTGGTGAGACTGTTAGGTTCTTATTTTTCAAAGTAAATAACCCAAGGACACTAGAGAACCTTTAACCTCTTGAGTGTAGGGGGCAGTATTTGGTTTGGATGAAAAATGTACCCAAATGAAACTGCCTATTTCTCAGGTCCAGAATCTAGAATTGCATATAATTGTCAGATTAGGATAGAGAACACTAAAGTTTCCAAAACTGTCAAAATATTGTCTGTGAGTATAACAGAACTGATATTGCAGGCGAAAACCTAAGGAAAATCCAACCAGGAAGTGCTGTTTTTCCTGAAACCTCTGTTCATTGCATGCCTTCCCTCCATTTAAAGGGATATCAACCAGATTCCTTTTCCTATGGCTTCCACATGGTGTGAACAGTCTTTAGACATAGTTTCAGGCTTTTATTCTGAAAAATGAGCGAGAAAGATCACATCGCGTCCTTGGATGGCTGGGTGCCAGCAGAGTTTTGCATGCGCAACAGCTTGGAGCAGACATTTTCTCTCTCACTTCTATTGAAAAAGCTACAGTCCGGTTGAAATTTCATTGATTATTTATTGTAAAAACAACCTGAGGATTGATTATAAAAACATTTGACATGTTTCTACGAACTTTACGGATACTAGTTGGAATTTGTCTGCCCCGTCGTGACCGCTTGAGCTTGTGGATTTCTGGACAAAACGCGCTAACCAAATGGAGGTATTTTGGATATAAAAATAATCTTCATCGAACAAAAGGAACATTTATTGTGTAACTGGGAGTCTCGTGAGTGCAAACATCCGAAGATCATCAAAGGTAAGCAATTCATTTTGTTGCTTTTCTGACTTTCGTGACCAATCTACTTTGCTGCTAGCTGTTTGTAATGTTTTGTCTGCTGAGAGAGATGTCCTAACATAAACTCTTCGATAGCTTTCGACCGAAAAGCTTTTTTGAAATCTGACACGCCAGGTGGATTAACAACAAGCTAAGCTGTGTTTCGCTATATTGCCCTTGTGATTTCATGAAAAATAAATATTTTTAGTAATTTAATTTGAATTTGGCGCTCTGCAATTCAGCAGATGTTGACGAAAATGCTAACGGGATGGGTGCGCCAAGAAGTTAACCAAGTTTAATTCTTCCCAAAGGTTCTGTACAGCTGTATTCAGACAACAAAACATTTCTCTCCATCACAGTTATATACATCCTACTTAAGACACACCTTCTCTCCAATCCTTACATCTTATGGTTCAACAGAAAGGAGGGTAACAGGATACCAAACCCTTATTACTCCCTTAAGGGAATCTGTGCTCCCCTCCTGACCTCAACCACTCCTTCATCTAATCCACAGATGTCCATCTGTCTCAACACGTTGCTCAGCTCCCGTCCCCCAACACATTCCAACATAATCTGTCTTTCTACAGAGACCCAGTCTCTTTCACTCCTTAATATTCTATGCTTCTTCTCTATCATTTATTTAATATCTCAATGTTCAAAATGTCGAATCCAACAAGACAAAACCACGACTTGTCAGTGAAGAGCACTTTTTGCCAGTCCTGTCTGGTCCAGCAACGGTAGGTTTGTGTTTTGGTGTTTTTCAGTCAGTAGAAAGGCCTCTTTAGCATCCTAAGTTTTCATAACTGTGACCTTAATTGCCTACCATCTGTAAGCTGTTACTGTCTTAACGACCGTTCCACAGGTGCATGTTCATTCATTGTTTATGGTTCATTGAACAAGCGTGGGAAACAGTGTTTAAATCCTGTACAATTGGTCTACACGGACATGTTCTGGCCTGGTTTAGATCTTATCTGTCGGAAAGATATCAGTTTGTCTCTGTGAATGGTTTGTCCTCTGACAAATCAACTGTAAATTTCGGTGTTCCTCAAGGTTCCGTTTTAGGACCACTATTGTTTTCACTATATATTTTACCTCTTGGGGATGTTATTCGAAAACATAATGTAAACTTTCACTGCTATGCGGATGACACACAGCTGTACATTTCAATGAAACATGGTGAAGCCCCAAAATTGCCCTCGCTAGAAGCATGTGTTTCAGACATAAGGAAGTGGATGGCTGCAAACTTTCTACTATTAAACTCGGACAAAACAGAGATGCTTGTTCTAGGTCCCAAGAAACAAAGAGATCTTCTGTTGAATCTGACAATTAATCTTAATGGTTGTACAGTCGTCTCAAATAAAACTGTGAAGGACCTCGGCGTTACTCTGGACCCTGATCTCTCTTTTGAAGAACATATCAAGACCATTTCGAGGACAGCTTTTTTCCATCTACGTAACATTGCAAAAATCAGAAACTTTCTGTCCAAAAATGATGCAGAAAAATTAATCCATGCTTTTGTCACTTCTAGGTTAGACTACTGCAATGCTCTATTTTCCGGCTACCCGGATAAAGCACTAAATAAACTTCAGTTAGTGCTAAATACGGCTGCTAGAATCCTGACTAGAACCAAAAAATTTGATCATATTACTCCAGTGCTAGCCTCTCTACACTGGCTTCCTGTCAAAGCAAGGGCTGATTTCAAGGTTTTACTGCTAACCTACAAAGCATTACATGGGCTTGCTCCTACCTATCTCTCTGATTTGGTCCTGCCGTACATACCTATACGTACGCTACGGTCACAAGACGCAGGCCTCCTAATTGTCCCTAGAATTTCTAAGCAAACAGCTGGAGGCAGGGCTTTCTCCTATAGAGCTCCATTTTTATGGAACGGTCTGCCTACCCATGTCAGAGACGCAAACTCGGTCTCAACCTTTAAGTCTTTACTGAAGACTCATCTCTTCAGTGGGTCATATGATTGAGTGTAGTCTGGCCCAGGAGTGGGAAGGTGAACGGAAAGGCTCTGGAGCAACGAACCGCCCTTGCTGTCTCTGCCTGGCCGGTTCCCCTCTTTCCACTGGGATTCTCTGCCTCTAACCCTATTACAGGGGCTGAGTCACTGGCTTGCTGGGGCTCTCTCATGCTGTCCCTGGAGGGGGTGCGTCACCTGAGTGGGTTGATTCACTGTTGTGGTCATCCTGTCTGGGTTGGCGCCCCCCCCCCCCCCTTGGGTTGTGCCGTGGCGGAGATCTTTGTGGGCTATACTCAGCCTTGTCTCAGGATGGTAAGTTGGTGGTTGAAGATATCCCTCTAGTGGTGTGGGGGCTGTGCTTTGGCAAAGTGGGTGGGGTTATATCCTTCCTGTTTGGCCCTGTCCGGGGGTGTCCTCGGATGGGGCCACAGTGTCTCCTGACCCCTCCTGTCTCAGCCTCCAGTATTTATGCTGCAGTAGTTTATGTGTCGGGGGGCTGGGGTCAGTTTGTTATATCTGGAGTACTTCTCCTGTCCTATTCGGTGTCCTGTGTGAATCCAAGTGTGCGTTCTCTAATTCTCTCCTTCTCTCTTTCTTTCTCTCTCTCGGAGGACCTGAGCCCTAGGACCATGCCCCAGGACTACCTGACATGATGACTCCTTGCTGTCCCCAGTCCACCTGGCCATGCTGCTGTTCCAGTTTCAACTGACCTGAGCCCTAGGACCATGCCCCAGGACTACCTGACATGATGACTCCTTGCTGTCCCCAGTCTACCTGGCCATGCTGCTGCTCCAGTTTCAACTTCCACCTGACTGTGCTGCTGCTCTAGTTTCAACTGTTCTGCCTTATTATTATTCGACCATGCTGGTCATTTATGAACATTGAACATCTTGACCATGTTCTGTTATAATCTCCACCCGGCACAGCCAGAAGAGGACTGGCCACCCCACATAGCCTGGTTCCTCTCTAGGTTTCTTCCTAGGTATTGGCCTTTCTAGGGAGTTTTTCCTAGCCACCGTGCTTCTCCACCTGCATTGCTTGCTGTTTGGGGTTTTAGGCTGGGTTTCTGTACAGCACTTTGAGATATCAGCTGATGTACGAAGGGCTATATAAATAAATTTGATTTGATTTGATTTGATTTGACAATGTAGATCTGTGAAGTTTTGTATTTTTACGAATTATCTTTAAAATACAGGGTCCTGAAAAACGGACATTTCTGTTTTTGCTGGGTTTACATACTATATAGTATTAGTTCATTTTAGTATACTGTAAACTAACGGTATCCTTTCAGTTGAGCGTACTAGCACTTCGCCTGTCTCCCGGAAGTTGATGCTTTTGCTATGCAACCTCTTGCTAGCTATTTAGCATAAGAAGTTACTAGCTAGACATTTTACGACTTCAAGTATGTTTGTAAATTCAATCTGGAGTGCGCTCTGGGCGTTCGTAAATTCAGAGCGTTTCACTCTCGGAGCGTTCAGAGCGCACACTGGACGCTCTGGCCCGAGGAGTAAGGTTGATTTGAGCGTTTTGACCTCACAACAGCAGTGAAGCACCCAAGCTAACTGGCTAACTTTGGCTAGCTATTTTCAGATACAAATGAGAGAACACCTCACTGACCATTTTACTTGCCCTTGCAGAGCTGGCTAGGCTGTTTTCATGTTATCCAGAGCATTGGTTACTGTATGTGCTGCTAGCAACAATTTAATTACTTTAATTAATTACTCCGGCCATATTCAACGGGTGTTGAGCGTTCGTAAATTCATCAGTTATTCTGCACTCTGGCACACTCAGACGAGAGTGCTCTGAAATCGGAGTAGATAGCCAGAGCGAATTTACGAACACACCCTTAGTACATACTGCTGTAATGTTATGCTGCAGTTTGTAAGAGCAGTGTAGCGAACAAATTGTCAGCCAAAGTAACTTATTTGAAAAGTCATTACTTTATTACATTGCTCACCATCTGTCATAATTAGTTAAAGCTATTAAATTGTCTCCGCTCTCATCGAACTTTGGCTGCATATTATCTGCCATTTTCTTGAAATCTGAAAAAGTTGTGAAGGCATGCCCATTTTTTGAAGAATTGTATTATGGTCCCTAAAACCATGTAAATAGTGTCCACTGCTTGTATTTTGGCAAATTTAGTACCACATCTGAAGTTTTGGCATACTAACTATATCCTTACTATGACCAATAAGCATACCACATACTCAATTTATGTTGCAAATACTATGGTTAGTAAGAGTACTTGAACACAGCTCATGACTTTTTCCACATTTTGTGTTACGTTACAGCCTTATTCTAAATTGATTAAATCGTTTTACCCCTCAATCTACACATAATACCCCATGATGACAAAGCAAAAACAAAAAACGTATGTAAATGTGATAAGTATTCCGATCCGTTACTCAGTACTTTGTTGAAGCACCTTTTGCAGCGATTACAGCCTCGAGTCTTATTGGGTATGATGCTACAAACTTGGCACACCTGTATTTGGGGAGTTTCTCCCATTCTTCTCTGCAGATCCTCTCAAGCTCTGTCAGGTTGGATGGGGAGCGTCACTGTACAGCTATTTCAGGTCTCTCCAGAGATGTTCGATCGGGTTCAAGTCCGGGCTCTGGCTGTGCCACTCAAGGACATTCAAAGACTTGCCTCGAAGCCACTCCTGCGTTGTCTTGGCTGTGTGCTTAGGGTTGTTGTTCTGTTGGAAGGTGAACCTTTGCCCCAGTCTGAGGTCCTGAGCACTCTGGAGCAGGTTTTCATCAAGGATCTCTCTGTACTTTGCGCCGTTCATCTTTTGATCCTGGCTAATCTCCCTTTCGCTGCCGCTGAAAAACATCTCCACAGCATGATGATGCCACCACCATGCTTCACCATAGTGATGGTGCAAGGTTTTCTCCAGATTTGTTGCTTGGCATTCAGACCAAAGAGTTCAATCTTGGTTTCATCAGACCAGAGAATCTTGTTTCTCATGGTCTGAGAGTCCTTTAGGTGCCTTTTGGCAAACTCCAAGCAGGCTGTCATGTGCCTTTTACCGAGCAGTGACTTCCGTCTGGCCACTCTACCATAAAGGTGGTATCTGCAGAGATGGTTGTCCTTCTGGAAGGTTCTCCCATCTCCACAGAGGAACTATGGAGCTCTGTCAAGAGTGACCATCGGCCAGCTCTAGGAAGAGTTTTAGTGGTTACAAACTTCTACCATTTAAGAATGATGGAAGCCACTGTGTCCTTGGGGACATTCAATGTTGCTGAAATCTTCCCTAGATCTGTGCCTTGACATTTCTATCTCGGAGCTCTTCGGACAATTCCTTCGACCTGATGGCTTGGTTTTTGCTCTGACATGCACTGTCAACTGTGGTACCTTTTATATAGACAGACAGGTGTGTGCCTTTCCAAATCATGTCCAATCAATTGAATTGACCATAGGTGGACTCCAATCAAGTTGTAGAGAAACATCTCAAGGATGATCAATGGAAACAGGATAGGGTAGCATAGGGTCTGAATACCTTCGAAAATATGTATTTTTTTAGTTTTTGTATAAATCTGCAAAAATGTGTGTAGATTGATGAGGATTTTATTTAATCAATTTTAGAATATGGCTTTGATGCAAAACGTAACAGACCTGACAGTGCATGAGGGGATCTGCAGAGAATAGGAGAAACTCCCCAAATACAGGTGTGCCAAGCTTGTACCGTCATACCCAAGAAGACTTGAGACTGTAATCGCTGCCAAAGCCACTTCACGTGGCGTTCAGTGGTGTGGGGGCTGTGCTTTGGCAAAGTGGGTGGGGTTATATCCTTCCTGTTTGGCCCTGTCCGGGGGTGTCATCGGATGGGACCACAGTGTCTCCTGACCCATCCGGTCTCAGCCTCCAGTATTTATGCTGCAGCAGTTTATGTGTCGGGGAGCTAGGGTCAGTTTATTATATCTGGATTACTTCTCCTGTCCTATCCGGTGTCCTGTGTGAATTTAAGTATAATCTCTCTACTTCTCGCTTTCTCTCTCGGAGGACCTTAGCCCTAAGACCATGCCTCAGGACTACCTGACATGATGACTCCTTGCTGTCCCCAGTCCACCTCCAGTTTCAACTGTTCTGCCTGTGATTTATTATTATTTGACCATGCTGGTCATTTTTGAACATTTTAACATTTTGGCCATGTTCTGTTATAATCTCCACCTGGCACAGCCAGAAGAGGACTGGCCACCCCACATAGCCTGGTTCCTCTCTAGGTTTCTTCCTAGGTTTTGGCCTTTCTAGGGAGTTTTTCCTATCCACCGTGTTTCTACACCTGCATTGCTTGCTGTTTGGGGTTTTAGGCTGGGTTTCTGTACAGCACTTTGAGATATCAGCTGATGTACGAAGGGCTATATAAATACATTTGATTTGATTCAAATGAGTAAAAGGGTCTGAATACTTTTTTTGCTTTGACATTATGGGGTATTTTCTGTAGATTGATGAAGGGGAAACGATGATTTAATTAATTTTAGAATAAGGCTGTAACGTAACAAAATGTGGAAAAAGTCAAGGGATCTGAATACTTTCCTAAGGGACTGTATCTTGCAGCCCTAAGTCACATACACACGGAAGAGTGGGAAGTCTGATTTAACTTCACATAGACAATGGATAATGAATTAATAAGGAGATGGGCATGTTATGATAAGGATATGTGAGTGGGATTCCTGTATATGCACAGCATGAATTATGAATTCTAGAAGCATTTACTGCCAGGCCCCAAAATACCTTTTTCCCCAGGCTAAATAGAAGGGTTTGAGTTTACCATGTCATTCTCCTTCCTGCCTGCTGCCTCAGCCTATCATGTCCTCAGGGAACCCATCTCTCCCCAGGCCAGCAACTGCCACTGCACCAGTAGGGGTTGTCTGTGGTTTGAGCTCTGCTCCAAAATCTCCGACAGCACCCCTTTCTGTGCCAAAAAGAACACCAGAGAAAAACACCAGGGGATTCAGTGGATTCATACCTCTCCTAATTCCTGGGGCCTCATTTGGTGCATAAGGAAATCAACCAAGCATACCAGTTTCCTAAATCTTTTAAAGCTCTAATTACGATTTGACTATGTTACATTTTTACAGGAGTCTTCAGTATTTCTACTTATTGCGTACAAAAGATGGCTTAACTTTAGTGCATCAATATTTGACAGATTTCTAATATTAATGGATTTTGGAGGTCGGTTCGGTTTTGATTATTAAAAAATAAAAGTTTTCAATTTTGGTTTTGATTATTTGTGTTGATGCTCTAACACAGAATAAAACCATGAATAAAATCCCCATGATGGTAATGACTGCCCATTACTGCTTATCACTTACTAACCACAATTTATTCACAAAAACTTTACAAAAATATTTCAGTTGTGTATATTACATTGGTTTTATTTGATGACTATTATTTAATTCCAAGTCATCTCAATAGAGCTGCTGCCTATGCTGTAACTATTTTGTAGTTCTTCAACGTAAATAAGGCATACTTCTTTGACTGCTGAATACCAATTATCAATCCCTTTGATCGTGTATTTTCAGGTAGAGAAGCAACAGCTGCTCTATTCTCCCTCACAATCATGCATTCTTGTCTCTTCTGTAGCAGGTGTTAAAGAAACACAGACCGGACAAGTAAATGTGCAATGGATTATGGTCATTGTAGTTAATTAACTCATTGTATGCACTAAATTATGTAGTATATTGGTCTGTTGGAAACTACAACTCCCTACTACATTGCACAGTTCAGGCTGGCTCTGAAATTGCGCACATTGAGCTCCACAGAAAAAAACTGAATGAAATGGAATTCAAATAATTGAACCGATGTAGGTCAATTAGTTGTTTAAAAAACAAAAAATAGCCAACATTTTGGTTAATCATTCAGCACTAATTTGAACTCAAACTCAGTGGAAAACATGATCTTCCCAGTTAGTTTGATCCAGTGTGCCTTCATCTCTAGCCAAGTGTCCCAAATGGCACCCTATTAGCTATGTAGGGCACTACCTTTGGGCCCTGAAAATAAGTAGTGTACTACATTGGGAATGGGGTGCCATTTGGGACATAAACCTAGTCTTTCATAAAGTTATTATAACTCACCCACTGGCAGAGCTCCCTTACCCCAGGAGGTTTTTGAGGGTTCGATTCCAATGCCTCTGAACATGGACACCAGAGAGGACCCCTGGTCTTGGATGGGCATGTCCACCTGCCAATTACAATATCGTTACAAGAGCTATGCGAGAGCCAAACCTGGGCTCAAATGGTATTTGAACAATTTTGAGCGGGCGGCAGGTATCCTAGAGCGTTGGGCCAGTAACCGAAAAGGTCACTGATTCGAATCCCCGAACGGACTAGGTGAAAATTATGTTGGTGTGCCCTTGAGCAAAGCACTTAACCCTAATTGCTCCTGTAAGTCGCTCTGGATAAGAGCGTCTGCAAAATGTAAGTATGTAATCTGTCCTTGATTGAGCTTGCAATGAGTGAAATGGAACTAACTGAATAGTCCCATAAGCGCCATCCACCTTGAACCTTAGTCTGAATTGGAGTTAGGAGAAAGACTTTACAAACCCTAAGTAACACAACACAAACCTGCTTGATTACTACTTCTACTTCAGGCCAGACTTGTGTGATAGGCTGACCTGAAACCCCTCTTGCCACCCCTACCACCGACTCAGCTGACGAAAGAAGCAGTCCTCTTGTGCGGCCAAGCCCACCATCTTCTGATGTGGGCATGAGTATCCCCTTGGCGAAGGGCACTCCTCTCCCATACTGCATTAGCAGTGTATCACCAGGGTTGATGAAAATCCTGGCTCTTCCTGTTGCTGGCTTATCTGACAGAAGTCCTCCCTCCTGCTGCTGCAGGCAAGCCATGATGGAGGCTTGGGAACGAGGCGTGTTTGGATCAATTCAAACTAGCTTCTCTCCCATTCAATGCTTGTGAGATGGAAAAGGACATATGGAAACTCACTAAACCATGAGAATGCTCCAGATGGCAATATGCACATGTATTTTCTCATAATGAAAATACCTACTTTGCTAGTATCAAAACACGTATGGAAAATGTATTATGACGGGGAAAAAGACAGGAGGCGACTTGCTGGGTTTGCTCAACGCCGAGGGTGCAACACTTGAGTTCACTCAGCAACCTCAGCCGCCAAGCCAATTCATGTCAGGGTCAAATTTGCAATATCGACTCCCGAAAAAGCAGCCGGTTGCCGCCAGTCGGGGATAGTTAGCCGGTTAACTAGTTGCATGTGTTTTTCCACCCTAACATTCATTAGACTAGTAACGTAAACTACTCAGACATGTTATACCAACATCAAAGGTTAACTCAATATTGCAATAGCAATTTCTAGTGTTTTAACAACAGCTAATGAATGCTAGCAGCAAGCGCAAATGCTTTTTCTTGCAAAAACATGCACCGGTGGGAACGCGAGAGATAATCATCAAATGCGTCGCTATTTCGTTGCGTGATACGTTCTTTACAATTCAAACAGAACGCCAAACCTTATTTTCATCAACTTTTGCTGTATTTACAGGACTCGCATCTCGAAATGTGTACTGACCTGTCTGCCACTTGACAACTGTAGCAAAAATTATGGAATGTCTGGAAACACCCTGGTAAATCGAACAAATTTGTCGAAAGTGCATTGGTCACGATAGCTGTCAATCTGGGGTAAATAATATTCAAAAAAATATTTCAAATTGTAATATTTTACGACAGCATACATTTTCACAAATTACGCTTTAAAAATGTTAGCAATCTATTGTAATGAAACAGCAGGGTGCAGGTCTCGAACCCTCAACCTTCTAGCCCGAGGTCCGGCGCAAAAGCATGCTCCAGCGGCAGAGTCGATTTCCGTGCTTAATACAATAGTATGTGAAAAGACAGGACAGGAACACATCAGTCTCCAATGCACCATCTGACAAGTTGTTCTTTCTCTCTGTGTTTCCTCGCACTCACACAATCACACATAAAGCCATAATGTATACTATAAAATAATAATCAGTCCTTAATACAAAGAATTAAAGGTCGACCGATTAATCGGAATGGCCGATTAATTAGGGCAGATTTCAAGTTTTCATAACAATCGGAAATTGGTATTTTTGGGTGCCGATTTTCCCATTTTTATTTGATTAAAAAAAATGTCATACCTTTTTTTAACTAGGCAAGTCAGTTATGAACACATTCTTATTTTCAATGACGGCCTAGGAAAGGTGGGTTAACTGCCTTGTTCAGGGGCAGAATGACAGATTTTCACCTTATCAGCTCCAGGATCTTGCAACCTTACAGTTAACTAGTCCTATATCTGTTCTTAGTTCTACATTTTTTGAAAGGGGCATGCTTATTTAAGATGGTGAGGAAATTACTGTTAAAGAACGACCAGGCATCCTCGACTGATGGGATGAGGTCAATATCCTTCCAGGATACCCGGGCCAGGTCGATTAGAAAGGCCTGCTCGCAGAAGTGTTTTAGGGAGCGTTTGACAGTGACGAGGGGTGGTCGTTTGAGCGGGCCCATTGCGGATGCAGGCAATGAGGCAGTGATCGCTGAGATCCTGATTGAAAACAGCAGTGGTGTATTTGGAGGGCAAGTTGGTCAGGATAACAAGTTGGTCATTGGTGCTGGTGGCCTGTGTTCGTTATCCACTAGAGGAGTCACACTACTCTCACATTCTTAGCAATATATGTTAATGTCATTATTTGGCAACAGTTGAAATTCCCCTAATTTATCTAATTCAATTGAGTTTTTCATTGAAAGATGGGAATCTGTACGATTACCCCTTGAGTAACAACTGACGTCTTGCATTTCAACACATTTTGCCATGGGGCATAGTGAAAAATGTGCAGCTTTATAATGCTATTCTACAAATGTATTTTTATGTGCACTACATCATCAGACACAGCCTTTTATCTGCTAGAAGGAAATGAGATGGGAACATCTCTGGTGGGAAAATGTGGATTTTAGAATATTCGCATGTAAATCTGTTGCCAATTGGATGGAAACCTAGCTATAGTCCTCGTTATGTCAACTGGTTTATTGGACATTAGTCCAGTTAATTACTACCTTCAAAGGATGAGGCTGTCGCACAGCTGCCAAACTCTGAATATAACTTTTATAATTTCTCTGATTATTGGCATTAGTAATCATCATAATCTTTTGATTATTTAATGTCTCAGAACCGAGTCCTCGACCAGATAATGTCGGGATTAAGGTCACAGCAATTTACCACCAACCAAACGAGATAAACAATGTTTATCTTCATCTCTCCTAGAATAAGCCTGCATTATCACAAACTGTCCCATAGAATGTACTACACTTCATGACCAAAAGTACTGTTGAATTCAGAAGTTTACAGACACTTAGGTTGGAGTCAGTAAAACTCATTTTTCAACCACTTCACAAATTTCTTGTTAACGCATTAATATATATTTGGCTTCAACTGTATGTGGACACCTGCTACTAGATATTCTCATTTGAAAATCATGGGCAATTATATGGAGTTGGTCCCCCTTCTCTGCTATAACAGCCTCCACTCTTCTGGGAAGGCTTTCCACTAGATGTTGGAACTAGAGATCAACCGATTATGATTTTTCAGCACCGATACCGATTATTGGAGGACCCCAAAAAGCCGATACCGATTAATCTTCCGAAATGTATATATATATTTGTAATAATGACAATTACAACCATACTGAATGAACACTTTTATTTTAACTTAATATAATACATCAATAAAATCTATTTAGACTCAAATAATGAAACATGTTCAATTTGGTTTAAATAATGCAAAAACAAAGTGTTGGAGAAGAAGGTAAAAGTGCAATATGTGCCATGTAAAAAAGCTAACGCTTAAGTTCCTTGCTCAGAACATGAGAACATATGAAAGCTGGTGGCTCCTTTTAACATGAGCCTTCAATATCCCAGGTAAGAAGTTTTAGGTTGTAGTTATTATTGGACTATTTCTCTCTATACCATTTGTATTTCATATGCCTTTGACTATTGGATGTTCTAATAAGTACTTTAGTATTGCCAGTCTAATCTCGGGAGTTGATAGACTTGAAGTCATAAACAGCGCAATGCTTAAAGCATTGCAAAGAGCTGCTGGCAAACGCAGTAAAGTGCTGTTTGAAGGAATGCTTACGAGCCTTCTGCTGCCTACCACTGCTCAGTCAGACGGCTCTATCAAATCGTAGACTTAATTATAATATAATAACACACGGAAATATGAGCCTTATGTCATTAATATGGTCAAATCCGGAAACTATCATTTCGAAAACAAAACGTTTATTATTTCAGTGAAATACGGAACCGTTCCGTATTTTATCTAACGGGTGGCATTCATAAGTCGAAATATTGCTGTTACATTGCACAACCTTCAATGTTATGTCATAATTACGTAAAATTCTGGCAAATTAGTTTGCAATGAGCCAGGCGGCCCAAACTGCTGCATATACCCTGACTCTGTTGCACAGAACGTAAGATAAGTGACACAATTTCCCTAGTTAAAAGAAATTCAATATTAACTAAATATGCAGGTTTAAAAATATATACTTGTATATTGATTTTAAGAAAGGCGTTGATGTTTATGGTTAGGTACACATTGGTGCAACGACAGTGCTTTTTCACGAATGCGAAGTAGGCTGTGATTCAATGATAAATTAACAGGCACCGCATCAATTATATGCAACGCACGACAAGCTAGATAAACTAGTAATGTCATCAACCATGTGTAGTTAACTAGTGATTATGTTAAGATTGATTGTTTTTTATAAGATACGTTTAATGCTAGCTAGCACCTTACTGTACCTTGGCTCCTTGCTGCACTCTCATAACAGGTAGTCAGCTTGCCACGCAGTCTCCTCGTGGAGTGCAGTGTAATCGGCCATGATCGGTGTCCAAAAATGCAGATTACAGATTGGTATGAAAACTTGAAATTGGCCCTGATTAATCGGCCATTCCGATGAATCAGTCGATCTCTAGTTGGAACATTGCAGTGTAGACTTGCTTCCATTCAGCCACAACAGCATTAGGGAGGTTGGGCGATTAGGCCTGGCTTGCGTTCCAATAATCTCAAAGGTGTTAGATGGGGTTGAGGTCAGTGCTCTCTGCAGGCCTGTCAAGTTCTTCCACACCGATCTCAACAAACCCTTTCTGTATGGACCTAGTTTTGTGTATGAGGGCACTGTCATGCTGAAACAGGAAAGGACTTTCTCCAAACTGTTGCCACTGTCTGGGTAGGTTCCTTGTCCCTTGTCAATCATTGGCTTATTGGTGAAATAGGCAGTCAGAAAATATATTTAAGTAAATCCATCATTCATTTATTAATGCAATTGCAGACAGAAGTTGACAACGGGAACATACCACGCATGTTTCCGAGTAGGTTCTGCACCCCACCTAAGGGCACAGCTGATTTTATACACTCGTGGTATGATACCTAGTGGTATGATCACCTACGTCAATGCATGTATGTATCAATAAGCTGAGGTTACCTTATAAGACAACCTAGTACAGTAGCTTCTCTGAATGTATTAGCATGGTCTACTGTCACACAAGATCAAAATGCCAAAACCAGACAGTGGTTACTTCTCTATCTATTTTCGGTCTGACTCAGACCTAGTCTGCAAGCACACTTTCGCAACAGCCAGGGCTTAACCACAAAGACTAATATAGATAGCTTATGCAACGTATAGTGGCATAGTTTTTAGAAACATAGCAACAGTATCTTATCATAAAGCCTGCAGCAAAACATATGAATCTTAAGGTCCCCTTAATCAATAATGAGGAGGGTCTTTGGGACCCACACCCTACACCACAAAGTTGGAAGCACAGAATCATCTAGAATGTCATTGTATGATGAAGCATTAAGATTTCCCTTCTCTGGAACTAAGGGGCCTAACACGAACCATTAAAAACAGCCCTATACCATTATACCTCCTCCACCAAACTTTACAGTTGGCACGATGCATTGGGGCATGTAGCATTCTCCTGGCATCTGCCTAACCCAGATTTGTCCATCGGACTGCCAGAGAACGAAGCGTGATTCATCACTCCAGGGAACTATCTTTCACTGCTCCAGAGTCCAATAGTCCAATGGCGGCTAGCTTTACACCACTCCAGCAGACACTTGGCATTGTGCATGGTGTTATTAGGCTTGTGCGTGGCTGCTTGGCCATGGAAACTCATTTCATAAAGCTCCCGATGAACAGTTCTTGTGCTGACATTGCTTCGAGAGGCAGTTTGGAACTCAGTAGTGAGTGTTGCACCCGAGGACAGATGATTTTTACGCACTACGTGCTTCAGCACTCGGTTGTCCCGTTCTGTGAGCTTGTGTGGCCTACCACTTCGTGACTGAGCCGTTGTTGCTCCTAGACATTTCCAAGTCAAAATAAGAGCACTTAACATTTAACCGGGGCAGCTCTAGTATGGCAGAAATTTGACGAACTGACTTGTTAAGTGGCATCTTATGACTAGGCCACGTTGAAAGTCACTGAGCGCTTCCGTAAGGCCATTCTACTGCCAATGTTTGCAGATTGCATGGCTTTGTGCTCGATTTTATACACCTGTCAGCAATGTGTGTGGCTTAAACAGCTGAATCAACTAATTTGAAGAGGTGTCCACATTTGTTATATTTGTAGTATATCTGCTGTTAAAAGAGAAGACAGCAGAGAATGGAGCTCTGTGTTTGATTGACCAGGACAATTATACCTATTTTTACACTGTCAGTCGCAGCAGTTTGGACTTGGGCAGATTGACTCCTATCCCCATTTTTCCCAATTTAGTCACATCAGATGACAAAATAATTCACTCTACTCTACTATCACAGGCAGAGTTTTAGGGAATTGATTCCTTCCCTGGAGCCACAGAGAGCACAGAGATTGCTGGGCTGACTGGTTGCCCACAAAGAGGGGAGAGGATGTGCTACACTTGTAAATCTCATACAGGGTTAGTTATCAAGATTTTCTTGAACTCGTTTTGCAGTCTGACTATCTCACAAAGCCGAAGTGACTGGAAGTGACCCCAATCAGCAGCTACTATCTACAGTTAGTTTCAGTTGTCACTCACTGCATAAACTTTCGCTCTTGCACAGCAGAAGTGTTCCTCCAGTCTGCCAGAGCAGCTGTTATCCCAATTAATCACCTCTGCTTCTACCCTCTTCTCCATTACATGAGGCTGATTGAGGTGCGGACTGGATGCTGACAGGTTGTTTTGCATAAGCTCTCTGCACTTGGGTCCTCCGGGTTTTCCTGTGTAACAATGTCTACCACTGTCTCCTTGGCGTCCATTCCAGTGATAATGTGCCTCGTTGTAAGTGGAGCAATTTCAATGACAGTAGGGCTGGCCAAGCACTGGCGTCACTGGACACTGGCGGTAATCTAATGCGACAATCATTATTACCGGCATGCCCATCAGGCCCAGCAGTGGGTAATGACAAGCGAAGCCCTAGGCTGCGCTGGTGATCACATCCGGGGGAGAGACAGACAGCCCAGGCAGTGGTGCTATGTGGGAAGGAGCTGGCCTTCCCAAGGCCCAGAGTGGTTAACATACCACAGCTGTTCCCTGGATGATGTTGTGAGCAGCCTAGGAAGCTCTCTATCCCTTATGTCCTATCCATGCTGTCTGTCTCCCCCAGCATTTTTCCAATGTTGAAAATAACGTGTTTTCAACTCCAGTGGTTTTGACCGAATGTTCCTCCTCCGTTTATTTATAGACAGTTGCCCTCTGCCAGGCCCAGAGGTGGCATGGAAGACACCAGAAGGACTGTTTCCTATCTGATCTGCAAGGTCACAGTCCACAGAGCATATGCATGGGAAAATCAGGTACTTTCCCATGTATTGAATAGGAAGCAAGATGTCAACTATTTGTTTGGTTTATCATTAAGTACAGTTAACCCTGTACTTGACACTTCAAAACCAACACAACGAAAAAGTATTACACATATTTGTTTTTGTAGCGTCCATGTAATCAATCATACTATGACCAGACTCTGCCAAGAGGTCTGGTGTTTACGGCACAGGCAGTAATGGACTTGCTTTATTTCTCCATGGACCACTGGTTCAGGACCCACCAATGATTACCCTTTATTTACTATACCAAGTAAAACATCTCAAAGAAAATGTGATTACAAATAACAGAAAGCAGTCACTTTACCTGGTTTATGTTTAATAATGTGAAATTAAGAATTTTGGGCATTTATAGCCCATGAATCTAAATTGAGGATAGTATTAGGCTAATACAGCAATGTCCTCAATTTGAACCAGTATACTATACTGTCTGTCCTTAATTTAGAGTTCCGATTATGTAAATATGTGAAGAATGATCCGTTTCCTTAATTGTTTAAATCCTGTTGTCACTCCTGACCACCCACCACCCCCCCATAATCGCCGTATAGCTTTTAGTACACGAGAAATCACCTTTTTGATACTATTCAATTAACTTGCGTCGTAGCCTGTTTTTGTGAACTCATTTTCTGGTGTGAGCGTTCGCAGACGGAGCTAAACCACTCGTGAGGAAATTCACATCTGTCAGCGAAACGAAACAAACCACACAGGGAAACAAGCGCGTCGTTCAAACAACTTTTTAAGAATTGCTTAACATTTCAAGTGATTTGTGACGTTTTAGGGATTTTTCTCTGAAGAAAACGCGGTGCTGTCCATAGAATGCATTATTGTTTTTCGCCTCTTATATTTGGAGAGGTGCGAATCACTATTTTGGGCAGGTGAAAGCTCTGACTGTGCATGGATTTGATGAGCGGGCTTATGTTTCTCAGTACTGGCTGTCTTTTTATATAAGAAAATAGGTACTGGATCCAAGACCAGAGACAAACTAATCAAGTATGCGCTTAACTGGAGTAGCCTACACTGGCGAGGTGTCCCTTGGATCACCGCCGGGATTACGTTGTCGTAATGTTCAATACTTCGGACGTCGATCACACTTTCAATAAGAGAGAGGATGTTTCCGAAGTTATCAATGGCACTCTGGAGCTTGTCTACAACGTCACCGCTGATCCTACAGTCATGTGGAACGATACGTGCGGGGAGACACTACTTGATTTCGGCAGTGGAGAGAAGATAATTATCGGAGTGATGTTGGCTATCATCACAGCGGTCACTGTGATGGGAAACACATTGGTTGTCATAGCGGTTTGCGTGGTGAAAAAACTAAGACAGCCATCAAACTATCTTCTTGTGTCTCTGGCCGTGGCAGATCTCTCCGTGGCAATAGTTGTAATGCCGTTTGTTATAGTGACCGACCTAACTGGAGGCAAGTGGCTTTTTGGGGAGGTGTTTTGCAACATCTTCATTGGTATGGATGTAATGTGCTGCACAGCCTCCATCATGACCCTGTGCGTGATCAGCGTTGACAGGTGAGTTAGTTAAACTCTAACAGTGGAATAAAATGTAGGGTGAATAATGGTAAAGTGAAACACTCAAGCTTTGTAATGGATATCTTTAAATGTGTACAATAACATAACCAACAATCAATGCCTGTGTGTTAGTGAGGAAGTATGTCAGGATAACTAATGGGTTCAATGGGAGAGACGTCATCGTTGTGGGCGTGGCATCCCATGGAATGACACGTGTCTCTATACTAGAGACATAATGGTAAGTAAAATTACATAGGGTTCTGAGGTAAAATGTTATGGTTATCTAGACCTAGGAAAGGATATTCAGTGTCTCAGTAAAACATATTTTGTAATGGGATGTGCTTTTTACTCACAAGCATTTCGCTACACTAGCAATAACATCTGCTAACCATGTGTATGTGACCAATACTATTTAATTTGATTTACTTCTCTCATCTTTTTAGAATATAGACATTTTGGCAGTGTCCCAGTATGCCAATTTAACTACTGTCAAACTGGGACACTCCTCTAGGCCATTTTAATGCAATAAAATATTTTGGGGGATTATGAAATACATGTTTTCTTAACAGAAATCCTCTAAATTTTCTAAATCAGATGAAATGTTGGATTTAATTTTCCTCAAATCTGTTATCAGCTAGCATAGCTGCATTTTACTTAGAAAGATATTACCTCAACAACATAAAAAATCCTAGCTAGCTATATTCATAACTATATGATGACAAAAAAACTATTATTTTGCTGTATTTGACTCTGGTGACAATAAAACGAATTGAAATTGTTGAGGGGTGAGGTCTTTCTGGTTTCATTCTACAAAATTTCCACTAGAGTATACTGTTGAGAATGTTGAGCTGATAGGCCTAGATGAAGTTTGTTATTTATAGGATTCACAATTACATATAGGCTACTTCATATAATTATAATCAAGTATGATGATGATGATAATAATATGAATAATAGTGTAATAATAATAACAATAAATTATAATTCTTAATGTTCCACAAAAATATCTAAAGAATGCGTATGAATAATTTATCATTAAAATATTGAAATCTCTAACTCATACTTCTTTACAATAAAGAATAAAGTGTCCCACTTTGACAATCAAGGTGTCCCAATTTGCCAGTATCGACAATAAATGTGGTCTCAGGACAATTTGTTTGAAGAAGAGTCATCCATAGACTTTCTAGTAGAGTTTTTAAGCTATTTGGAATGGTATCATGTTGGGGGTTGAGACAATGGGATGATTCTGTAAGGTGTTCCAGAAAGCACATTTTCATAAAGTGTCCCACTTTATCAATACTCACCTTAAAACAAGGAAGGAAGTATCTAATGTATAGGCTATTAGGTGACATTAGTCTGGGGTTGGGCTGATTTTTATGATTAAATCGAATATTGCGATATTTGACATTGAAGATGTATCATGAAGTGTAAGACGATATACCGGTAAGACTGTGCAAGACTCTATTTGAACTTTACAAATAAACCGTACAGTTTTTTTCAGTTAGACTGTATCAACATGTTAAACATTAAGTATACATTTATAAACTAAGCCAAAATAAAAATGATTATTTAATGAGAATAGCTAGGTTATCCATCCAGTTGCCAACATATTTTCATGCCAATATTCTAAAATCTGCTAAAAACAATATGTGCATTTTCCCACCAGAGGTGTTTCCATCAAATTGGCTTGTGGATAAAATGCTGTGTGTGATGACATAGTGCACATAAACTTTTGCGGTTAAATTCCCATGTACCGAAAAAACAACAACTAGTTAAATGGGTTTCCATAGCATGTTCAACTCTACTGATGGTTTAGAATTTTGCGCTATTTAGCAAATGTGCCTACTCTGGTCTTGGCACGTGCTCTCTAACCAACAGCTTGCAGATACAGTGTGGCTAGGCTACAGTACATACATAATTCGATTATTATGGACAAAATAGCAAGATTATTTTTATTTGTCAATTGGCAGCCAAGTATCGCTCATCATGTCACCAGAATAAGACCCCATTTTTATTGGAAAGGCACAATCAAGCTCATCACTATGGACTTTCACCACCCTGTGAAGTTCATCATCATTTATTTGATCTGTGGCCTAATAAACTGTAGCCTATGCTTTCCAGAGTCCTAGTGGGAGGACCACAAAATAGAATTGCGTGACTTCAAGTTTACTTTGATTTGATGGTTATTAATCAAATCAAATGTATTTATATAGCCCTTTGTACATCAGCTGATATCTCAAAGTGCTGTACAGAAACCCAACCTAAAACCCCAAACAGCAAGCAATGCAGGTGTAGAAGCATGGTTGCTAGGAAAAACTCCCTAGAAAGGCAAAAACCTAGGAAGAAACCAAGAGCGGAACCAGGCTATGAGGGGTGGCCAGTCCTCTTCTGGCTGTGCCGGGTGGAGATTATAACAGAACATGGCCAAGATGTTCAAATGTTCATAAATGACCAGCATGGTCAAATAATAATAATCACAGTAGTTGTCGAGGGTGCAGCAAGTCCGCACCTCAGGAGTAAATGTCAGTTGGCTTTTCATAGCGATCTTTAAGAGTATCTCTACCACTAGAGAGTTGAAAACAGCAGGTCTGGGACAGGTAGCACGTCCGGTAAACAGGTCAGGATTCCATAGCTGCAGGCAGAACAGTTGAAATTGGAGCAGCAGCACGGCCAGGTGGACTGGGGACAGCAAGGAGTCATCATGCCAGGTAGTCCTGAGGCATGATCCTAGGGATCAGGTCCTCCGAGAGAGAGAAAGAAAGAAAGAGAGAATTAGAGAGAGCATACATAAATTCACACAGGACACCAGATTAGACAGGAGAAGTACTCCAGATATAACAAACTGACCCTGCAGCATAAATACTGGAGTCTGAGACAGGAGGGGTCAGGAGACACTGTGGCCCCATCCGATGACACCCCCGGACAGGGCCAAACAGGAAGGATGTAACCCCACCCACTTTGCCAAAGCACAGCCCCCACACCACTATAGGGATATCTTCAACCACCAACTTACCATCCTGAGACAAGGCCGAGTAAAGCCCACAAAGATCTCCGCCACAACACAGCCCAAGGGGTTTGCGCATAAAGGCGTTTCCACCTCCATTTTACTGACACAAAAAGTGCCCACCTTGTCAAGCGTATTTTGTTTTGTCGACATTTGGAACGTTTATGACAAATGTGCTTTTTTTTCCCGACATGTACTTTACTCTCATGAAAAGTTTGGATGGAAGCCTGGTTAGTGTGACTATGATATTGTAAATAAGCACAAAAATTGCACAGTCTGGAATGATTTAGTCATTAACAGAGCAAAACGATTGTATCGGATATCGAAATATTTAGAGTAGCATATCATAGAAGAGGTCTCGCCAAATATCACATAACCCTACATAGTCAAAACATTTATAGCACCAAATGACACACAGTAAGCCGGATGTGAATTGGTTCGCTTGAGGTTGTCCAGCAGAAAAAACATGAGCTTGCCAACAATAACACTTCCCACTGTGCAAAAACTGGTTGAATCAACGTTGTTTCCACATAATTTCAACAACAAAAAATCTATGTGATGTTATCTCGTCATCAAAGTACGGGAATTTTGTATTTTCTGCACCCAACTTTTAAGCTAAATCCAATGACGGGGTGACATCTTTTTGTTGAATTCACGTTAGTTGACAACTCAAACAAATGTAAATCAAATCTAGACATTGAACTGACATCTGTGCCCAGTGTTTTTTGTTGTTTAAATTTTCCAGTTAGCAATAATCAAATTATTGATTCACAGCCCTTTTGTGAGTGGATCAAGCAATTTACAAGGGTTGGTCGCTAGATTTGTTTCTTACATGCCAGTGTTAAATTTATGTTTAGTCACTGCAAAGAGCATTTGACTGTGAATAACCAGTTAACAATTCTAGATAGACCGTTTTTATGTTACCAGTAATGTTCCCCTGACGTTTGAGTGTCCAGTTTTCCTAAGTTAGGAGAACATTCTACGTATGTCAGCAAAAACATCATAAGAACCTATTTAGCATGTTTTGGCGTTAGTGTTAGAACACTCCCTTTATGTCAAACAGAACATACCCAGAACATGGTTACCAATGTTGGAAGGTTATTATAGTAAACTAAAACTGAAAATAAACTAAAAACTAATCATGAAAAAACTATATTAATTTAAGAAACCAATTTGAAAAATGTGAACCTTAGTGAAACTATTATCTTTGACTCCCAAACGAACTAATTAAAACATAATAAATTATGTTCAGTTTTTAGGTAGTTAAAAAAAAACTTTGGGCAAAAATCAAATGGGGTTTCCAAGCAGTTCTTTCCAACGGGGTTTTCAGGCATCTGAATCTGGCAGGTAAATGCTGCCAGGAGATGGCGATGTTTTAAATAGGCCTAGTTTGTGCGTCACTAATCTCTGTCGACAGACTGATTACAATGTACCAATGTTCCTGCATACATGTCTGTAGAAGTTCCTGCATCAGTTGGGACAGAGAGAAGGTGTCGGAAAAGGGTCGCGTGTCACCGATGACGTCACATCTTCTTATTTTCCTAGTGTAAACATACCCGCAATACACAAAGTAGTACCTAGCTAGGTAATGGAGAATGCAGAGGTTATTTTTAATGAATGCCTTTCGTAAGTGTTTAGTTTGCATCATCTACCTTCACTAAAACCACTGTTTTGCCTGCAAACTTTGGTTTCAAATTATGATGTCCTGGTAGAGTAAAAAGGTGTTGACACTCTAGACCCAAACTGCCACAGACCTATATCTATCCTACCCTGTCTTTCTAAGGTCTTCGAAAGCCAAGTTAACAAACAGATTACCGACCATTTCGAATCCCACTGTACCTTCTCCACTATGCAATCTGGATTCAGAGCTGGTCATGGGTGCACCTCAGCCACGCTCAAGGTCCTAAACGATATCATAACCGCCATTGATAAGAGACATTACTGTGCAGCCATATTCATCGACCTGGCCAAGGCTTTCGACTGTCAATCACCACATTCTTATTGGAAGACTCGACAGCCTTGGTTTCTCAAATGATTGCCTTGCCTGGTTCACCAACTACTTCTCTGATAGAGTTCAGTGTGTCACATCGGAGGGCCTGTTGTCCGGACCTCTGGCAGTCTCTATGGGGGTGCCACAGGGTTTAATTCTCAGGCCGACTCTCTTCTCTGTATACATCAATGATGTCGCTCTTGCTGCTGGTGAGTCTCTGATCCACCTCTACGCAGACGACACCATTCTGTATACTTCTGGCCCCTCTTTGGACACTGTGTTAATTAACCTCCAGACGAGCTTCAATGCCATACAACTCTCCTTCCGTGGCCTCCAATTGCTCTTAAATGAAAGTAAAACTAAATACATGCGATCGATCATTGCCCGCACCGGCCCGCCCGTCCAGCATCACTACTCTGGACGGCTCTGAATATGTGGACAACTACAAATACCTAGGTGTCTGGTTAGACTGTAAACTCTCCTTCCAGACTCACATGAAGCATCTCCAATCCAAAATTAAATCTAGAATTGGCTTCCTATTTCGCAACAAAGCATCCTTCACTCATGCTGCCAAACATACCCTCGTATAACTGACCATCCTACCAATCCTCGACTTCATCTATAAAATAGCATCCAACAGTCTACTCAAAAAATTGGATGCAGTCTATCACAGTGCCATCCGTTTTGTCACCAAAGCCCCATATACTACCCACCACTGCGACCTGTACGCTCTCATTGGTTGGCCCTCGGTTCATACTCGTCGCCAAACCCACTGGCTACAGGTTATCTACAAGTCTCTGCTAGGTAAAGCCCCACCTTATCTCAGCTCACTGATCACCATAGCAGCACCCACTTGTAGCACGCGCTCCAACAGGTATATCTCACTGATCACCCCAAAGCCAATTCCTCCTTTGGCTGCCTCTCCTCACTGCACCTGCACATAGCCCATTTGTAAACAGCCCATCTATCTACCTCATCCCCATACTGTATTTATTTATTTTGCTCCTTTGTACCCCAATATCTCTACTTGCACATTCATCTTCTGCACATCTACCATTCCAGTGTTTAAATGCTATATTGTAATTACTTCTCCACCATGGCCTATTTATTGCCTTAACTCCCTTATCTTACCTGATTTGCACTCACTGTATATAGACTTTGTTTTCTTTTTTCTACTGTATTATTGACTGTATGTTTTGTTTATTCCATGTGTAACTGTGTTGTTGTATGTGTCGAATTGCTATGCTTTATCTTGGCCAGGTCGCAGTTGCAAATGAGAACTTGTTCTCAACTAACCTACCTGGTTAAATAAAGGTGAAATAAATAAAGAGTTGTCTGTCTGAAGCGGATCCTCCCCGGAATTGTCCAAGAGAATCCGACATCCTCCTCAGACCTAATGCTGCTGTTGCCTAGGTTTGGGATTTATGGGACTAGTGCATCACGATCATTAACTAACAAATGTGCTATGACTTCATTTGTTGTTTTTTCCTCTCTGTTTCTGTCTGGTTGATTCTTCTTACATGTATTACTAAAGTTGAAAGAGCATGTCATTAATTTAAACATGGGGAAAGAGTTTCCTTCCGTCATGTTTCTGGCACCAGTCTAGGTACTAATCCTTTTAAATCCAAGTCACATTGAGATTGACTTTATCATTTTAAAGCTAGAGTCCTTCATTGAAACAATAACACATGGAACACCCAGTCTCTGTTTTGGTAAAAAGCTGAGGGATGCATGGGCCTGGAGAAATGTAACCACTCTCAAATTCATATACAGAGCTATGTCTGAAAGGGCTGACCAGGCATCCATGATATCAAACGTATAATTTGTATTGTATTGAGGCTATAGTGTGTGTTTATATTACATTGTTTAGAAACATTGGAGTAAAACAAGATAATATTATTTGGAGTTCTGATGTTGAACAGATTTTTATTGAACCTTTATTTAACTAGGCAAGTCAGTTAAGAACAAATTCTTATTTACACTACGGTACTTAATTGCTATGCAGAAATGATTTGATATTGATAAAAACATCTGCATTGGGACTTTAAAGCTAGAATCCTTAGTTGCTACATTCATTTTTGGACATATAAATCAATTATATGAATACTTTTGTCCTAACAGGTCCGGAGCCTGCTGGTTTTTGGTTCTACCTGATAATTAATTGCACAAGGGTCTAAATCAGTCTCTGATTAGAGGGGAACAATGAAAGAGTGCAGTGGAACTGGATTCGAGGTCCAGAGTTAAGTTTGAGGGATATATACTGGATTGATTCTTGAAAAATACAACTTATAAATGCCTCAGGAGCTTAGTTGGGCTTCTGAGTGGCGCAGCGGTCTAAGGCACTGAATCTCAGTGCTTGAGGCGTCACTACAGACATCCTGGTTCGATTCCAGGCTGTATCACAACCGGCCGTGATTGGGAGTCCTATATGGCAGCACACAATTGGCTCAACGTCGTCCGGGTTTAGCTGGTGTAGGCCATCCATTGTAAATAAGAATTTATTCTTAACTGACTTGCCTAGTTAAATAAATACAATGAAAAACCGATATCCATACATTTTTTGCCCCCCAAAAATTCACAGGCAAGAATCTTTCTAGGATTGTCTTGGGGTGGTCATAGTGAGGAGGGGGAAACTGAAAACTAGCTGTTATTGGCAGAGAGGTTTGGAACTCTTTTTTTTTTTTATTGGTCTATTGACCAAATTTGCCGCATGTTGATGTCACCATGGACAGCCGAAATGCCCATGCAAACCTGCTGATTAGTAGGTCCTGTGTATGTTGTATTCTCATCCAGCAACTATCAGGAAATAACACTGATCACATTTTTCAAACTTTTACAGTGTTAGTTTCATCAGCTGTTCTACAATATGATACAAAACACATAAAAAAACAGAATTTTGACAGCACTGGGCATTTAAACCTACCCTAATCTATGACCTGACCCATAAATGTATGTATTACTGCCCAACAGTGGCAATAAGTGACATCCCCAGAAACACAACTATAGGCCTACAACACATAACTATCTCCTAACCTCCGACACACAGTCTATTTGGCCGCGTCAACGTTCTTCTCATCTTGTCCATTAAAACTTGTCCCCGAGGACCTTTTTGTAGGCCTCTTTTCACTATACTATTTCTCCTCTAACTTAAATTTTTACTTCAATTAAAAAGGCTTACATGTTCCCAATCAACAGTAGCCTAGGCCAAGTCTCCTTTCACTCGCTCTGTCTTTCTTCTCAGCAGCAGGCACACTTGGCATGAACAGCCAGTACCAGTTTCAGCTGTACATAAGCTGTACCTTTTATTGTGCTGCAATTGGCTAACACAGATAACAAGTTCCCGCTTGAGTCCCGGGTTGGATCTCGGAATTTCGGGTCTGTTCGACCCGTGAAGACCTCTAGCCCTACCTCGCATATGCTGCTTTCTGTCCCTAACACTAAAACTGAAACTAAATAATATGAAAATTAACTAGAAATGTTTTTGTCAAACTAAATTTGAATAAAACGAGTAAATCAAGTCTGAAATCTAACTGAAACTAAACTGAATTTCAAATGACAATCGAAAAAAAACAACTAATATTTAAACACAAAACTATAATAATCTTGGAATGTTGTAAGAACGTTCATGTGTCCAGTTTTCTGAGGGTTAGGAGATTTGGGATTTGAACTCCCAACGTCTTGGTTCACAACATTCCAATCTTCCTGGTACCCCACCATGTCTGTGTCAATGACGGATTTCACCTGTATTGCTACACTTTGCACATCTAAGTAAATCTCAGCTCTGTTAAATGCACACTCAAGAAAAACAATTGGTATTTATCATAGTGATTAAGGAGTAATATTAAAATAGATTAATATGCCCCACAAACATTAGACAACTATACAGAAAAACCAGAAACTTGCTGAAATAAGTAAATAAAATCAATGATGTGAGATTAGCTGGCGTAGCAGGAAGATCGGAATGCCGTAAACCAGGTTTAATAATAAATCCTGTATAAATTAACAATGTTACCATGTATATCTGTCACCACTATTTTATGCGAGTAAAGTCGTACCGTATGGAGAGAAAAAAATCACGACAGCTGTGATGGAAGTATGGGTGTCCCTGATCTTGCCAACAGACACATAATGAATGGATTAGCTATGAATGGATCAGCTGCCATTCTGTATAGAAAGAAACAGCTAGATTGATATGTTCAATGTCTTTGTTCAGCCACGACTCAGAGAAACAGAATATTACTGTTCTTCAGATCACATTGACAGGATAGTCTCAGTGAGCTTGTTCAGTTTATTCTCCAGTGAAAGGACGTTCGCCAATAGAACAGGGGTTCAAGGTGGTTCATCCACTCACCGAGGTTGTCTTGTCAGATATCCTGCATGCTGGCCTCTGTAATGCCTCCTCTTTCTTCTTAGAGTGTTGGGGATTTGGACCTTCTCCTGGATGAGTAGTATGTCATTCATCTCCGACTCATTGATTTAGAAATGCTCATCCAAATCGAGGTTAGTGGTCACTGTTCTGATTTTCAGGCGCTCTTTTCGGTCATAGGAAATGATGGGATAAACATGTAAACATTATTTTTTTTTTTTTTATCTGTGCCAGAACATCACACAAAATTGCACAATTGTTCATGAGCCCATAAAACGGCTGATATTCCATTCAGGCCATTTCATAAAAAAATGTGGGACCATCAGGCAACGTCCTAAATATGCGTGATCCCGGATCAAGCTGAGAACTAGACAAAAACCTCCAGGATACCATGATAGAACAACTTGTCTAGAACATTAACGTCTTATATTCTGAGAACATGGCAACCATGTTCTGTGTATGTTTGGCGTGACGTTGATGGAATATTCATCTAACCCTCAGAAAACTGGACACATGAATGTTCTTGCAACATTCCCATGAAATGTGTCTATAACATTAATATTGAATAATCTGAGAACAGGGTAACCACATTCTGGTTAAGTCTTTTTGACATTAAGGGAATGATATCTTGGAAACAGTCATTGCACATCACTGGAACATTCATATGAAAACATTAGGTGACCTAATGAGACTCTTAAACGCTTAAGGGAATGTTCTCTGAAGTTGTGGGAATGTTTGTTGTTAGCTGGGTATGAATGCATAAATTATTATGATTCTGCAAGTCGCGCAAATGACACGATTACATGCCAGTGGTTTTAGGAAAAACAAGCAAAAACAGGGAGTCAGGCCGAGACCAAGGTCTCTTTTACAGATCCGCCATTTTCACACATCAATATACACTATAAACATCAATATACTCATCAAGGTTCACATCAATACACAAAAAGCTAATAATACTCATAGAAAACCAACACATTCTTCAGTAAAAATCTGCCTTTTGAATTGCCCTAGAGGCACCAATTCATTCCATTTTAGAGAGCCTGGAGATTATTCCACAAGTAAGGTGCGGAGGTACGAACTGTTCTCTCATATGTTAAGAATGAAGTAAGGTACGGCAGAAGTTTATGCAGGCGGGCTTTCTTAACAAAAAGAGTGCAATACATCGATCTACAATACTTCAAAGAGGGCCAGCCTATTGTCTGATACAAAACACAGTGATGTGTATGGAACCACCTAACGTAATGGGCTGTGATAAACTGTGTCCAGTGGCTTCAATACAGTGGCAGCTGCTTTCATACAGACAATATCACCATAGTCTATAACCTGTACAAATGTCGACTGAATTATTTTGTTTTCTGCTATTTAATGAAAGGCATGAACTATTACTATAATTAAAGTCATTTGAATTATTAATGTCTTTGTAAAAGATAGCTTTTCGTCAATCCAGATGCCCAGATATTTATAAGCATGTACACGATACATTTTTTATTTTACCTTTATTTAACTAGGCAAGTCAGTTAAGAACAAATTCTTATTTTCAATGATGGCCTAGGAACACTGGGTTAACTGCCTGTTCATGGGCAGAACGACAGATTTGTACCATGTCAGCTCGGGGGTTTGAACTTGCAACCTTGCATCTAGTCCAACGCTCTAACCACTAGGCTACCACTAGGCTACCCTGCTGCCCCAATGAGGGCACCATCCAATGTACTTATGCATTAATCATCATTTATGTGATTTGGAGAATAATATATACAGTACTTAGGGTTGCAAAATTCCAGGAATGTTCAATAAATTCCCGTTTTTTTCCAGAAATCCTGGTTGAAGGATTTCCTGCTTATTCTCTCCTAATTCCGAGAATCCTTCAACTGGGAATTTGGGAAATCCTGGGAATATATTAAAAGTTCCTGGTCCATACCAATTGCAGACAATATTCTTTACCAATAAACAGTATCGAAAGCCTTTGATAAGTCAATAAAGAGGGTCGCAGAGTGTTTTCTCCTATCCATACCGATTACCACATCATTTAACACCAAGGTTGCAGCAGAGATGGTGCTATGACCAGGCTTGAAACCAGATTGGTGAACGCTTAGAATACATCTCATATACAAGAAGGATCTAAGCTGACAGTTGATTAATGACTCTAAAAATGTTGCTAGGCAAGACAATTTTGACAAGGCATATTTTTGGGGGGTTGGAGTGGTCACCACCTTTGTGGAGACGGAGTACATGGGCCGCCTTCCAATCCCTGGGGATAGCACCTGAGATAATCATAAGATTAAAAACATTTGTCAATGTCTCCGGAATCAGGGGAGCAGAAAGCTGCAGCAAGAAAAGGATGTACTTCCGTCCTGTCAAGTGATCTTCCCATTAGAAAATAAATGAGCAGACAAAACATTTATTTAACTTTTTAAAATGAATGTATAGTCATTTTATTTGGTTATCCATTCATACCAGAACATGGATACAAGCATGCATAATTACACATGTTGGTTAATGCATTGTGTATTCTATGGATTATGTACAGTGTTTGTGTATTAATTGTCCACATAAGCTACAATGCCTTCAGAAAGTATTCACACCCCTGGACTTTTTCCACATTTTGTTGTTACATCTTGAATTGAAAATTGATTATAGAGGTTTTTTTTTGTCGCTGGCCTACACAATATACCCCATATTGTCAAAGTGGAATGATGTTTTTAGACATTTGTATAAATATATTAAAAAGTATTGGACTCCCAATCACGGCCAGTTGTGATACAGCCTGGAATCAAACCAGGGTCTGTAGTGACGTGCCTCTAGCACTGAGATGCAGTGCCTTAGACTGCTGTACCACTCAGGAGCCCTATATTGCATGGACTCTGTGTGCAAAAATGGTGTTAACATTATTTTGGAATGACTACGCCATTCAAATACAATTCTGTAAGGTCCCTCAAGTCGAGCAGTGAGATTCAACCACAAAGACCAGGGAGGTTTTCCATTGCCTCATAAAGAAGTGAACCTATTGGTAGTTGGATAAAAATAAAGCAGACATTGAATATCTTTTTTGAGCCTGGTGAAGTTACAAAATTACACTTTGGATGGTGTATCAATACACCCAGTCACTACAAAGATACCGTCCTTCCTAGCTCAGTTGCTAGAGAGGAAGGAAACTGCGCAGGTATTTCACCATGAGGCCAATGGTGACTTTAAAACAGTTACAGAGTTTAATGGCTGTGATAGGAGAAAACTGAGGATGGATCAACGACATTGTAGTTACTGAACAATATTAATCTAATTGACAGAGGGAAAAGAAGGAAGCCTGTACAGAAGATTCCAAAACATACATCATAATTATTTATTTACCTTTATTTCATCATGCAACGAGGCACTAAAGTAATACTGCAAAAGATGTGGCAAAGCAATTTACTTTTTGTAATGAATATTATGTTATGTTTGTGGCAAATCCAACAAAAGACACTACTGAGTACCACTCTCCATATTGTCAAGCATAGTGGTGGCTGCATCATGTTATGGGTATGCTTGTAATCGTTAAAGACTGGGACTTTTTTCAGGATAAGAAATAAACGGAATGGAGCTAAGCACAGGCAAAATCCTTGAGGAAAACTTGGATCAGTCTGCTTTCTAACAGACACTGGGAGATGGTGTTGTTTACCAAGAAGACCGTAAATGTTCCCGAGTGGCCGAGTTACAGTTTTGACTTAAATCAGCTTGAAAATCTATGGCAAGGCTTGAAAATGGTTGTCGAGCAATGATCAACAACCAATTTGGACACACCTACTCATTCAGGGGTGTTTCTTTTTTTTTTTTTTTACAATTTTCTACATTGTAGAATAATAGATAACACATCAAAACTATAAAATAACACATATAGAATCATGTAGTTACCAAAAAGTGTAAACAAATATTTGAGATTCTTCAAAGTAGCCACCCTTTGCCTTGATGGCATCTTTGCACATTCTTGGCAATATCTCAACCAGCTTCACCTGGAATACTTTTCCAACAGTCTTGAAGGAGTTCCCACATATGCTGAGCACTTGTTGGCTGCTTTTCCTTCACGCTGCGGTCCAACTCATCCCAAACCATCTCAATTGGGTTGAGGTCGGGTGACTGTGGAGGCCAGGCCATCTGATGCAGAACTCTCCTTCTTGGTCAGATATTCCTTACACAGTCTGGAGGTGTGTTGGGTCATTGTCCTGTTGAAAAACAAACGATAGTCCCACTAAGCGCAAACCAGATGGGATGGTGTATCGCTGCAGAATTCTGTGGTAGCCATGCTGGTTAAGTGAGTCTTAAATAAATCACTGACAGTGTCACCAGAAAAGCATCCCTACACCATCACACCTCCTCCTCCTCCATGCTTCACAGTGGGAACCACACACGTGGAGATCATCCGTTTACCTAATCTGTGTCTCACAATGACACGGTGGTTGGAACCATAAAATTTGGAATCATCAGACCAAAGGAGAGATTTCCACCGGTCTAATGTCCATTGCTCGTGTTTCTTGGCCCAAGTAAGCCTCTTCTTCTTATTGGTGTCCTTTTTAGAAGGGGTTTCTTTGCAGCAATTCGACCATGAAGGTCTGATTCACACAGTCTCCTCTGAACAGTTGATGTTGATGTTTCTGTTACTTGAACTCTGAAGCATTTATTTGGGCTGCAATTTCTGAGGCTGGTAACTCTAATGAACTTATCCCCTACAGCAGAGGTAACTCTGGGTCTTCCATTTCTGTGGTGATCCTCATGAGAGCCAGTTTCATCATAACGCTTAATGTTTTTTTGCGACTGCACTTGAAGAAACTTTCAAAGGTCTTGAAAATTGGTATTTTACCAAATTAGGGATATCTTCTGTATACCCTCCCCCCACCTTGACACAACACAGCTGATTGGCTCAAATGCATTAAGAAGGAAAGAAAATCCACAAATGAACTTTTTAAGAAGACACACCTGTTAATTTAAATGCATTCCAGGTGACTACCTCGTGAAGCTGGTTGAGAGAATGCCAATAGTGTGCAAAGCTGTCATCAAGGTAAAGGGTGGCTATTTGAATCTCAAATATGAGAAAAAAGAAGAAACCTGCACACTGCTCTTGACAGTAACACTGCTCTTTAATAAGCTTTACGTATCGGCCTCACAGCCTTCGTCAAAGCTTTTGTTTAAATTGGCACTCTTATGTAGACAGCCCCTCTCACATTAGTTCCACGCATCGAATGGAATTGGAGTTGAGGGAAAACAAATAAGTGCAACTAAATATAACTGCGCATTTCATAAATATTAGAATAAAGTGTACATTAAACGTATTAAACACGTCTGTAAAACCACAATGAGGACATCGATCTACCAAGCAAGTTTTCATATGTCATTGGATACAGGGCAAGAAAAACGTCAGAGTAATCTGAAATGGGGGCATAATTCATATTCACATTTACAAAACATTTTTTACTGACTTATTTTAACCTTTATTTAACCAGGTAGGCCAGTTGAGAACGAGTTCTCATTTACAACTGCGACCTGGCCAAGATAAGCAAAGCAGTGCAACACAAACAACAACAGAGTTACACAAGGAATAAACAAACGTGCAGTCAATAACACAATAGAAAAAGTCTATATACAGTGTGTGCAAATGGCGTGAGGAGATAAGGCAATAATTAGGCCATAGTAGCGAAGTAATGACAATTTAGCAAATTAACACTAGTGATAGATGTGCAGATGATGATGTGCAAGTAGAAATACTGGTGTGCCAAAAAGTAAACAAAAACAAATATGGGGATGAGGTAGGTAGATTGGATGGGCTATTTACAGATGGGCCGTGTACAGCTGCAGCGATCGGTAAGCTGCTCAGATAGTTGATGCTTAAAGTTAGTGAGGGAGATATTAGTCTCCAACTTCAGCGATTTTTGCAATTTGTTCCAGTTATTGGCAGCAGAGAACTGGATGGTTAGGTGGCCAAAGGAGGTATTTGCTTTGGGGATGATCTGTGAGATATACCTGCTGGAGCGCATGCTACGGGTGAGTGTTGTTATGGTGACCAGTGAGCTGAGATAAGGCGGAGCTTTACCTAGCAAAGACTTATAGATGACCTGGAGCCAGTGGGTCTGGCGACGAATATGTAGCGAGGGCCAGCCAACGAGAGCATACAGGTCACAGTGGTGGGTGGTATATGGGGCTTTGGTGACAAAACGGATGGTACTGTGATAGACTGCATGCAGTTTGCTAGGTAGAGTGTAGGAGGCTATTTTGTAAATTAGATCGCCGAGGATTGGTAGGATAGTCAGTTTTACGAGGATATGTTTGTCAGTGTGAGTGAAGGAGGCTTTGTTGCGAAATAGGAAGCCGATTCTAGATTTAATTTTGGATTGGAGATGTTTAATATGAGTCTAGAAGGAGAGTTTACAGTCTAGCCAGAAACCTAGGTATTTGTAGTTGCCCACATATTCTAAGTCAGAACCGTCCAGAGTAGTGATGTTGGGCGGGTGCGGACAGCATTCGGTTGAAAAGCAAGCATTTAGTTTAACTGGTGTTTAAGAACAGTTGGTGGCCACAGAAGGACTGATGTATGGCATTGAAGCTCATTTGGAGGTTTGTTAACACGGTGTCCAAAGAAGGGCCAGATGTATACAGAATGGTGTCGTCTGCGTGGAGGTGGATCAAGGAATCACCCGCAGCAAAAGCGACATCGTTGATATATACAGAGAAAAGAGTCGGCTTGAGAGTCGGGCGATGAAGATGGCTGCACAGTACTGTCTTTTATCGATGGTGGTTATGATATCGTTTAGTACCTTGAGTGTGGCTGAGGTGCACCCGTGACCAGCTCGGAAACCGGATTGCACAGTGGAGAAGGTACAGTGGGATTCGAAATGGTCAGTGATCTGTTTGTTAACTTGACTTTTGAAGACTTTAGAGAGGCAGGGCAGGATGGATATAGGTCTATAACAGTTTGGGTCTAGGGTGTCATCCCCGTTTGAAGAGGGGGATGACCGCGGCAGCTTTCCAATCTTTAGGGATCGCGGATAATATGAAAGAGAGGTTGAACAGACTGGTAATAGGGGTTGCAACAATAGCGGCGGATAATTTTAGAAAGAGAGAGTTCAGATTGTCTAGCCCAGCTGATTAGTACGGGTCCAGGTTTTGCAGCGCTTTCAGAACATCCGCTATCTGGGTTTTGGGTGAAAGAGAAGCTGGGGAGGCTTTGGCATGTAGCTGCGGGGGGTGCAGAGCTGTTGGCCGGGGTAGGAGTAGCCAGGAGGAAAGTATGGCCAGCCGTAGAGAAATGCTTGTTGAAATTCTCGATTATTGTGAATTTATCGGTGTTGACAGTGTTTCCTAGCCTCAGTGCAGTGGGCAGCTGGGAGGAGGTGCTCTCATTCTCAATTGACTTTAGTGTTAGAACTACAGGATGCACATTTCTGTTTGAAAAGCTAGCATTTGCTTTCCTAACTGACTGCATGTGTTGGTTCCTGACTTCCCTGAATAGTTGCATGTCGCGGGGACTATTCAAAGCTAGTGCAGTCTGCCACAGGATGTATTTTGTGCTGGTCGAGTTCAGTCAGGTTTGGAGTGAACCAAGGGCTATATGTGTTCTTAGTATTACATTTTTTGAAAGAGGCATGCTTATTTAAGATCAAATCCAATTTTATTTGTCACATACTCATGGTTAGCAGATGTTAATGCGAGTGTAGAGAAATGCTTGTGCTTCTAGTTCCGCCAATGCAGTAATAACCAACGAGTAATCTAACCTAACAATTCCACAACTACTACCTTATACACACAAGTGTAAAGGGATAAAGTATATGTACATAAAGATATATGAATAGGTGATGGTATAGAACGGCATAGGCAAGATGCAGTAGATGGTATCGAGTACAGTATATACAGTGGGGAGAACAAGTATTTGATACACTGCCGATTTTGCAGGTTTTCATACTTACAAAGCATGTAGAGGTCTGTAATTTTTATCATAGGTACACATCAACTGTGAGAGACGGAATCTAAAACAAAAATGCAGAAAATCACATTGTATGATTTTTAACTAATTAATTAGCATTTTATTGCAATTCTATAAGAAAGTCAAACAAGACATACAATTGAAGTCAGAAGTTTACATACACCTTAGCCAAAAACATTTAAACTCAGGTTTTCACAATTTAATCCTAGTAAAAATTCCGTCTTAGGTCAGTAAGGATCACTACTTTATTTTAAGAATGTGAAATGTCAGAATAATAGTAGAGAGTGATTTATTTCAGCTTTTATTTCTTTCATCACATTCCCAGTGGGTCAGAAGTTTACATACAAATTGAGTGTATTTGGTAGCATTGCCTTTAAATTGTTTAACTTGGGTCAAACGTCTCAGATAGCCTTCCACAAGCTTCCCACAATAAGGTGGGTGAATTTTGGTCCATTCCTCCAGACAGAGCTGGTGTAACGGAGTCAGGTTGGTAGGCCTCCTTGCTCGCACATGCTTTTTCAGTTCTGCCGACAAATGTTCTACAGGATTAAGGTCAGGGCTTTGTGATGGCCACTCCAATACCTTGACTTTGTTGTCCTTAAGCCATTTTGCCACAACTTTGGAAGTATGCTTGGGGTAATTGTCCATTTGGAAGACCTATTTGCGACCAAGCTTTAACTTCCTGACGATGTCTTAAGATGTTGCTTCAATATATCCATATAATGTTTCTGCCTCATCATGCCATATATGTTATGAAGTGCACCAGTCCCTCCTGCAGCAAAACACCCCCACAACATGATGCTGCCACCCCCGTGCTTCACAGTTGGGATGGTGTTCTTTGGCTTGCAAGCCTCCCCTTTTCCCTCCAAACATAACAATGGTCATTATGGCCAAACAGTTCTATTTTTGTTTTATCAGACCGGAGGACATTTCTCCAAAAAGTATAATCTTTGTCCCTATTTGCAGTTGTAAACCATAGTCTTTCTTTTTTATGGCAGTTTTGGAGCAGTGGCTTCTTCCTTGCTGAGCAGCCTTTCAAGTGATGTCGATATAGATCTCATTTTACTCTGGATATAGTTACTTTTGTACCTGTTTCGTCCAGCATCTTCACAAGGTCCTGTTGTTCTGGGATTGATTTGCACTTTTCGCACCAAAGTACGTTCATTTCCAGGAGACAGAACGCTTCTCCTTCCTGAGCGGCATGATGGCGGCGTGGTCCCATGGTGTTTATACTTGCGTACTATTGTTTGTACAAATGAACGTGGTACCTTCAGGCATTTGGAAATTGCTCCAAAGGATGAACCAGACTTGTGGAGGTCTACAAAAAACAATTCTGAGGTCTTGGCTGATTTCTTTAGATTTCCCATGATGTCAAGTAAAGAGGCACTGAGTTTGAAGGTAGGCCTTGAAATACATCCACAGGTACACCTCCAATTGACTCAAATAGTCAATTAGCCTATCAGAAGCTTCTAACGCCATAACAACTTAAATGGGATCAAAATAAACTGAATTACTTATGTATTACTATCCCCTAAGATCTGACGAAACTACAACTTTGGAACATTGGAAAACCAGCTTATACTGGACGTACAAAGATGGAATATTTAATTATTAAAACGAATGTCCTCCCAAGATTTGAATTCCTGTCCAAGAATCGACCAGTAACTATCAGTTATATTTTTAATCAGTGGGACAAGCTACTGAGCACATTCATTTGGGGAGGAAGAAATGCCAGTGTCAAACTTAAAACAATGTAAACATGCAGGCGGGCTAGCATGACCAAACCTAATGAATTATTACATAGCTGCCAATGTTCACTCTAATTGTTTGGGGCAGTAAACACATTTTCGGTCTTGTGATTGGAAATTTGAACATTGTGAGAATTTTGTGCAACTTCCGTGTTGACATTGAAAACAGAGGCTGTACCCTTACAGTTTTATGCCTATTTGAGAATAATGTAGGCCTACCAACAAAACCAAAGGAGCAAATCCTATATGTGGTGTTCAATGTCGCCCTACATTACATGAGGTTTAAAACATTCTTTTACATTTTTACATTATGAAGGGCTTGACATGAATTAATTTGTTTTTTCTTGGTCTGTAACACCATGGACCAAATAAGTGACTGTAAATTGCATTGTATTGTGTTGTACCGGTTTACAAAATAAAATAAAATAATTATTACCATACAGAGAATTAGACAATGTAGGCTACCCCTCTGCCTATTGGTGTATTTGCATATTCGAGCATGTCTCAAAATACAACACTGCCCCTTTAATTACGACGTAAGCTTTTTACCTGACAGGCTTTTCAACTACAGCTTGAAATGTAGCCTACACGCAGTAACTCCCTATTGCTGACCTATACTTATCTAAAACTGGGCTAATAACTCGCTAACTAGCAAAGAATATTAACAAATGTGCACACACGCAGCTTTGCGCTCTGATCTGAAAAACCAATTCACTCGAGGGCGATTGAAAAACCGCTCATGGATTACATCCGCCAATAGAATTCTACTCTGTTGCGCTCTAGCTCTGACTACATAAACACAGACTCAGTCTTGGAAAGTTAGAATTGTTTTGTTGCATTGAAAAGGGTCTGATATAATGTTGATTCGATCACAGAAAAAAACTTGATCTATATAGTGCAAACTAATGGGGTGAAGTTCATTCTCTTCTTCTGAACGGCAGTCCTGGAGGAAGTGCGCGTTCGCAGTTTAGAGGGAATATTGATAGCCGCCCATAAAAATCTATTATTGTATGGATGAACCCGGCATCAACAGATAAATGGACAGATGGAAATCCAGCTATATTTAAGAAGAAAATCAATACTATAGGAAGATGATACCTGTATAAATAACACCATAAAGGTCTGGACAAAGATCCCTCAAACAAAATGCATCCAAACAGACCTACTACCTGCGAGAAATTGTAATGGACAGCGACTTTATGCCAAATATGATCGGTGATACATTTAAATGATTTGGGAAGCCAAGCTGCAAATAAATCTATGCATGATGGCGCACACGCGCAGCCGGTTTGGGTTCCGTGTAGAGGCCTTTCTACTGACTCTGAAAAAAAAAAAAAAAAGATGCCCAGGGTCCCTGCTCATCTGCGTGAACGTGCCTTAGGCATGCTACAAGGAGGCATGAGGACTGCAGATGTGGCCAGGGCAATAAATTGCCATGTCTGTACTGTGAGACGCCTAAGACAGCGCTACAGGGAGACAGGACGGACAGCTGATCGTCCTCGCAGTGGCAGACCATGTGTAACAACACCTGCACAGGATTGGTACATCCGAACATCACACCTGCGGGACAGGTACAGGATGGCAACAACAGCTTCCCGAGTTACACCAGGAATGCACAATCCCTCCATCAGTGCTCAGACTGTCCGCAATAGGCTGAGAGAGGCTGGACTGAGGGCTTGTAGACCTGTTGTAAGGCAGGTCCTCACCAGACATCACCGGCAACAAGGTTGTGCCCAAGGTGGGCACAAACCCACCGTCGCTGGAACAGACAGGACTGGCAAAAAGTTCTCTTCACTGACGAGTCGCGGTTGTCTCACCAGGGGTGATGGTTGGATTCGCGTTTATCGTCGAAGGAATGAGCGTTACAACGAGGTCTGTACTCTGGAGCAGGATCGATTTGGAGGTGGAGGGTCCATCATGGTCTGGGGCGGTATGTCACAGCATCATCGGACAGAGCTTGTTGTCATTGCAGGCAATCTCAACGCTGTGCGTTACAGGGAAGACATCCTCCTCCCTCATGTGGTACCCTTCCTGCAGGCTCTTCCTGACATGACCCTCCAACATGACAATGTCACCAGCCATACTGCTCGTTCTGTGTGTGATTTCCTGCAAGACAGGAATGTCATTGTTCTGCCATGGCCAGCGAAGAGCCCGGATTTCAATCCCATTGAGCACGTCTGGGAACTTGCAGGTGCCTTAGTGGAAGAGCGGGGTAACATCTCACAGCAAGAACTGGCAAATCTGGTGCAGTCCATGAGGAGGAGATACTTGCAGTACTTAATGCAGCTGGTGGCAACACCAGATACTGACTGTTACTTTTGATTTTGACCCCCTCTTTGTTCAGGGACACATTATTCAATTTCTGTTAGTCACATATCTGTGGAATTTGATCATTTTATGTCTCAGTTGCTGAATCTTGTGTTCATACAAATATTTACACCTTAAGTTTACTGAAAAAAATGCAGTTGACAGTGAATGAACATCGTATTTTTTTGCTGAGTTTAGTATGGAAACGATAACTCATAGAATAAGAAACAAAATGACTATTTGAGACTTATAGTATGAAATATTTATAGGCCCTAACAGGAGATGAAATGTACATGTTTTAAACGGACGAGTGTGGGTGGATGTGTGTGTGTGTGAATGGTTGCATGTATGCAAGTTTACAAGTGACAGTTTGTGTATGCATGTGTGCAGTGTGTGTATGCATGTATCTGCGTGTTTGTGTGTGCATATGTTTGTCCTGCATTAAAAAAAATACCCCTAAAAGGCTTAGACTTTTAGGGGTTAGTATCGTTGGGGCCCTTCCTTCATGATGCCTATATGGTAGGGAGGATAAGTATGACATATGATGACATGGTCCTATTATGAATCAACAAGTGTGACAGAAGCATTCGTTGGGGAAAAGATGGTTTGAGAATGACCGTATTTTAAATATTCAGCCAGGTCAGTGTGATAGACACTTACAGGTGAGGAAAATTGATGGCTCAAAGTGACAATAACTATGGTATGCAGTATGGCCAGTGGTTGTTCACCCTTCAGTGAACTCAGCATCTGCCTTTCTATAGCATATGTCACTCATGGATCCTCTCTCAACAAATACTTCAGCTGTCCCACATGCAGGTGGTTCTAAAGGCCTACATTTTCATAACAATCAATGACAGGCTGTTGTCAATAAGATTGGAAAATAAAGGTAAATTAAAAAAATATATATATCCTTAAACCTAACTGCCTTTCCTGCTTATACAGAATGACTCCAACATTTTCTTTGCGCAAAGAGAGCAAGATCCATTCATCTAACCATTTAAGCCATCGATTTCATCCTTCCTCACAAATATATTCCATCAAGCTAACCTTTAAAAGGAGAAATAAACAAAGCTAATGTGTTAAATATAACCACGCTTTTGAGGACCGCAGCACGGAGAACAAAGTCAACATGACCTCACCCCTTGTTGGGCATTGTTGACAGACAATTGGCCCCAATCTTTAAAAGGAGGTTGTCTCAGTCTCGCCCTAAACAAAAGAAAAGCGTCATTGTGACTGCTGTGTATCAGGGACCATCGTGTGAGATAAAATGTCCTAGTAATTAGGGATCTTGTGCTCAGCGGACCCAGGGAGAAAAAGACCTTGTATGAGGGAAAGCATGTCTAAAATGATTAGATGGACAATTGGATCCGTCAACTACTTGAGACAAATAAGACACGTGCGTATACACAAAATAGTCGCCGAGAAAGGGAAGACCATTCCAGAGTTTAGTTTCATGCTGCAACTCACTTCTCTATTGGGAAATTAAGTCTAAACTGATCTAGCACGGTAGCACCCTAGATCAATAATGCCATTTTATAAAGATGTAAATCATCTTGAGATAAATGCTTGAGATTATGAGGAGATCATCTTCTGGGATGTCAGTATTATTGTCAGATTGGGTATTTAGAATGATTGACTGTACCTGCACACTAGGCTATATTCAGTCATATCCTGGAAAGCCGGAAAGGTTTTGCTCTTCAGTGTAGCGTTTAGAAAATGACTGTGCAGTTGTAGAAACATTTTATTGGCCTATACACTATTGATATCTGTGTAAAAAAATATCTATAGATTGATGAATTTGTCAGTTGATAACAAAAAATAAAAAATAACTAAAACTTTGATTGTGGATCATAGTGTCAGTGTGTTTCAGGGGACCAGTTTAAGTAAGGTGAGGTGCAGAATCTGTCATATTAATGACATAATGTGGATTTATTTTGGATTCAAGGTGGTGATTTGTAGAACAGTGATTCTTCGCAGCCGAACAGCATGCATCGCAATGTAGTGATTTAGTGAATCTCAAACATGTATACAAGCAGTGGTTTTTCACCATATATTGCTACTGGTCAAAAGAAGTGTACTATAAATGATGCCTGCTAGATTGGCATGATCCTGTCAGCATTTTTGGCAGGGCTAAAGGATTTATTTTTATTTAACGAGACAAGTCAGTTAAGAACGAATTCCTATTCGCAATGACGGCCTACCCCGGCCAAACCCTAACCCGGACAACGCTGGGCCAATTGTGTGCCGCCCTATCGGACTCCCAATCACGGCCTGTTGTGATACAGCCTGGAATCAAACCAGGGTCTGTAAGGACGCCTCTAGCACTGAGATGCAGTGCCTTAGACCACTGCGCCACTCAGGAGCCCATCGAAAAACATGGACCACTCTGCTGGAACTAATACCGGTGTTTCTCTGACCTTTCCCCGTCTGTCAGGTCGGTTGGTCCCTAGCTGCCCCGTCTTGGACACACGCAGGCTTGCACGCACCCAAGCATGCTTGCTCACACACACACACAAACACACACACATACCTATACAGTGGGGCAAAAAATTATTTAGTCAGCCACCAATTGTGCAAGTTCTCCCACTTAAAAAGATGAGAGAGGCCTGTAATTTGCATCATAGGTACACTTCAACTATGACAGACCTCCTCATCCAGGGATTTGCGACCAAGCTTTAACTTCCTGACGATGTCTTGAGATGTTGCTTCAATATATCCACATAATATTCCGTCCTCATGATGCCATCTATTTTTTGAAGTGCACCAGTCCCTCCTGCAGCAAAGCACCCCCACAACATGATGCTGCCACCCACGTGCTTCTCGGTTGGGATGGTGTTCTTCGGCTTGCAAGCATCCCCATTTTCCTCCAAACATAACGATGGTCATTATGGCCAAACAGTTCATCAGACCAGAGGGCATTTCTCCAAAAAGTATGATCTTTGTCCCCATGTGCAGTTACAAACTGTAGTCTGGCTTTTTTATGACGGTTTTGGAGCAGTGGCTTCTTCCTTGCTGAGCAGCCTGTCAAGTTGTGTTGATATAGGGCTCGTTTTACTGTGGATATAGATACTTGTGTACCCGTTTCCTACAGCATCTTCACAAGGTCCTTTGCTGTTGTTCTGGGAATGATTTGCACTTTTCGCACCAAAGTACGTTCATCTCAACGAGACAGAACACGTCTCCTTCCTGAGCGGTATGACGGCTGCGTGGTCCCATGGTGTTTATACTTGCGTACTATTGTTTATACCGATGAACGTGGTACCTTCAGGCATTTGGAAATTGCTCCCAAGGATCAACGACTTGTGGAGGTCTTGGCTGATTTTTTTTGGATTATCCCATGATGTTAAGAAAAGAGGCACTGAGTTTGAAGGTAGGCCTTGAAATACATCCAGAGATACACCTCCAATTGACTCAAATGATGTCAATTAGCCTATCAGAAGCTTCTAATGCCATGACATCATTTTCTGGACTTTTAATTAAACAGCTTAGAAAGGCACAGTCAACTTAGTTAATGTAAACTTCTGACCCACCGGAATTGTGATACAGTGAATTATAAGTGAAATAATTGTGTCATGACTTGTGTCATGCACAAAGTAGAGTTAACCAACTTGTTAAGAAACTATAGTTTTGGCAAGAAATTTGTGGAGTGGTTGAAAAATGAGTTTTAATGACTCCAACCTAAGTGTATGTAATCTTCTGACTTCAACTGTATATATGTGTGTATATATATATATATATATATATATATATATATATATATATATATATATATATATATATATATATATATACACACACACACACTGACTGCACATTGGAGAGTGTGGCCCCACTTCACAGTGATTGAGGATTATGTTTTTGTTGTCTTGGGATGGATTTTCTCTATGGGTTGTTTCTGCATCATTTGTGGTTATGAAAACCATGCAGGTAAATGAATTCTGGCTCAACTATCATCCCTGGATGAGGATCTTCTCAATTGGGTTCTACTCAGCTGTGCCAAACAATATACCCGAACAGCTCTTACTAAGTACATGATCACTGCATAAATCTTACTCTGGAAAGTGTGAATAATGAAAAGAGTTTTCAGAAATATGATCAGGACTTTTATCCATCCTTTGTTATTGCTTTTCTGTCCCTCCACACTCTCCAAACAAACAAATGCATCATCATTTGGAAATAGTCTTACCTAGTGTGATAGCACTAGAGCTGCCCTTGTCCACTCCTAAAAAGGTGCTTTCTCTTATGGCCAGTTCTAGTTCTCAGCCCTCTGAGAGTAATGCAGTATATTGTATATACATTTTTTCAAAAGCCAGATATTAATTATTCATTGGCAACAGAGGGTAGAGAGAGGATATTCACTGTCTAGAGTCACCCAGCTGTTGAAAAAATCTAGATGGTACTAAAGGGAATGGAATAGTTAGTTATTGCAAAAACACATATCCTCATTAAAATTGCAAACGAATGAAAAACAGTCTTGCACTCAATGCATTTTTTGGATGGAGGGAATGATATCGTCTGTCTTAAATGGTGAGGTGTCCCTCTTACAGGGTCAGGCAGGCTGCTAGACTAAGGATGTCCCTTCTCTATGTGTGATGTGATTCCCCTCCTTTGGAACAGCCTGCTTTGGCCCTTAAAGCACCTGGATAAGCCCAAGCTGACTTGACATTCCTGTAGATTCTAACATACTGTAGTGATCTTTGAAACTTTAAATTTTTTTAAAATAAATTATCCGCCTCTACCCCCATTCTATTGGTGAACGTACAATCACTGCAGGACAAACTGGACGAGCTCTGGTCGAGACTATCCTATCAAAGAGACTTGAAGAACTGTATTATACTATGTTTTTCGGAGTCATGGCTGAACAAGGACATGGATAATATACATCTAGCTGGTTTTTCTATCCATCAGCAGGACAGAACAGCAGCATCAGGTACGCTCCAGGTGGGAGGTGTGTGTATCTTTGTTAACAACAGCTTGTGTGCAATCTCTAATATTAAGGAAGTCTCGGAGTTCTGCTCACCTGAGTTAGAATACATCATGATAAACTGTAGACTATACTATTTTAAGAGTTTTAATCCATATTTTTTGTAGCTGTCAATTTACCACCACTAACCAATGCTGGCAATAAGACTGCATACAACAAGCTTTATTGGGCCAAAAGCAAACAAGAAAATGCTCATCCATAGGCGGCACTCCTAGTGGCCGGTGATTTTAATGCAGGGAAACTGAAATCCATCTTACCTCATTTCTACCACTTTGTCACCTGTGCAACTAGAGGAGACAAAACCAGATCACCTTTACTCCACATGCAGAAATGCATATCAAAGCTCTTCCTAGCCCTCCATTTGGCAAATCTGACCATAGCTCTATCGTCCTGATTCCTGCTTACAAGCAAAAACTAAAACAGGAAGTACCAGTGAAGTGGTCCGATGAAGCGGATTCTAAGTTACAGGACTGTTATGCTAGCACAGGCTGGAATATGTTCTGGGATTCATCCGATGGCATTGAGGAGTTTACCACATCAGTCACCAGCTTCATTAATAAGTGCATTGACAATGTCATCCCCACAGTGACCGTATGTACATATCCCAACCAGAAGCCATGGATTACAGGCAAAATCCATACAGAGCTAAATGCTAGAGCTACCGCTTCACAATCCAGACACTTACCAGAAATCCCGCTATGACCTCCAAAGCATCACTACAGGACATAATTTGAATCCTACTACACTGGCTCTGACGCTCGTCGGATGTGGCAGGGCTTGCAAACTATTACGGATTACAAAGGGAAACCCAGCCGCAAGTTGCCCAGTGATGTGAGTGTTACGCCCCTGAAAACAGGGGAGAAATAATCACGACAGTGATACGGTGTTGTATTCTCAATTCAACGTTTAGTTCAATGAGAAAAGACCGCGATTTTCCCCAGGAATATGGGTGGAGACCAGAGCAATCGATCTCCGGCTCATAGATTAAGAGCATTTCGTAGATCACAGATTAACACTTTTAGGCACCACAAAATAAAGTAATCAATCTAACGTTTTACACATTACTCTCACAATTCGTACCCTTTGACAGATTTAAACTTTAACACAATTATATGAATGTTATCAATCTCTATCAACTAATACTGAATGCATCTTTTTAACCTTAGATGTTTTAAGATCCTCACATACTGTGAATTTACTAATACTTTTCAATGTATAACAGGCTATGAATATTTCCTTTAACCTGTCACATGAGCCTACCAGACAAGCTAAATGTCTTCTATGCTCGCTTCGTGACAAGCAACACTGACCCATGCATGAGAGCACTAGCTGTTCCGGACAACTGTGTGATCAAGGTCTTTATAGCCGACGTGAGTAAGACCTTTAAACAGGTTAACATTCACAAGGCCGCAGGGGCAGATGGATTACCAGGACGCATACTCAAGGCATGCGCTGACCAGCTGGCAATTGTCTTCACTGACAATTTCAACCTCTCCCTGACCCAGTCACCAATACCTACATGTTTCAAGCAGACCTCCATAGTCCCTCTACCAAAGAACAGCAAGGTAACCTGTCTAAATTACTATCTCCCTGTAGCACTCACATCTGTAGCCTTTCAAAGCATTATGAAATGCTTTGAAAGGCTGGTCATTGCTCACATCAACACTATCATCCCAGACACCCTGGACCCACTCCAATTAGCATACCACCCCAACAGATCCACAGATGACGCAATCTCTATTACTCTCCACACTACCCTCTTCCTTCCTGGACAAGAGGAACACGTATGTGAGAATGCTGTTTATTGACTACAGCAAAGAGATTTGATTTATTAGGACACCATAGTGCCCTCCAAGCTCATCACTAAGCTTAGGACCCTGGGACTGAACACCTCCCTTTGCAACTGGATCCTGTACATTCTGACGGGCCGTCCCCACGTGGTGAGGATAGGCAACAGCACATCCGCCACGCTGACCCTCAACACAGGGGCCATTCAGGGGTGCGTTTTTAGTCCCCTCCTTTACTCCTTGTTCACCCACGACTGCGTGGCCACGCACGACTCCAACACCATCATTAAGTTTGCGGGCGACACAACGGTGGTTTTCCTGACCACCGACGATGTTGAGACAGCCTATAGGGAGGAGGTCAGACCTGGCAGTGTGGTGCCTGACATCCAGGACCTCTATACCAGGCGGTGTCAGAGGAAGACCCTAAAAATGTGAACGACTCCAGCCACCCAAGTCATAGACTGTTCTCTCTGCTCCCGACCGGCAAGCAGTACCGATGCACCAAGTCTGGAACCAACAGGACACTGAACATCTTCTACCCCCAAACCATAAGACTGCTATATTGTTAGTTAAATAGGTACCCAGACAATTGGCCCTTTTTGCACTAACATTTTTGACTCATCACATATGCTGCTGCTACTGCTGCTACTTCCTAGTTATATATACATATCTTCTGCAATTACCTCGTACCCCTGCACATTGACTTGGTACTGGTACCCTGTGTATATAGCCAAGTTATGGTTACTCATTGTGTATTTATTATTACGTTATTACTTTTCTGTTATTTCTCTATTTTCTTTCTCTCTGCATTGTTGGGAAGGGTCCATAAGTAAGTATTTCACTGTTACCTGTTGTTTATGAAGCATGTGACAAATCATATTTAATTTGATGAGCTACGTTACAATTCCCACCAAATGGGATAACCCTATTGGCGTGAAGTGAAGGGTGTTTGCCTTTCACACCTGTGACCCTGGTTCACTTCCCTGCCGAGCCGTTCGCTACAATACTTTATATAGTTCCCATTGTGAGACCATATGCTGGTGCGGTTGGCCCTGGGTTCCTCCTAATGCAAGACAATGCTAGACCTCATGTGGCTGGAGTGTGTCAGCAGTTCCTGCAAGAGGAAGGCATTGATGCTGTGGATTGGCCCGCCCGTTCCCCAGACCTGAATCCAATTGAGCACATCTGGGACATCATGTCTCGCCCCATGCACCACAGACTGTCCAGGAGTTGGCGGATGCTTTAGTCCAGGTCTGGGAGGAGATCCCTCAGGAGACCATCCGCCACCTCATCAGGAGCATGCCCAGGCGTTGTAGGGAGGTCATACAGGCACGTGGAGGCCACACATACTACTGAGCCTCATTTTGACTTGTTTTAAGGACATTACATCAAAGTTGGATCAGCCTGTAGTGTGGTTTTCCACTTTAATTTTGAGTGTGACTCCAAATCCAGACCTCTATGGGTTGATACATTTGATTTCCATTGATAATTTTTGTGTGATTTTGTTGTCAGCACATTCAACTATGTAAAGAAAACAGTATTTAATAAGAATATTTCAACATGTTATTTTAGTGTTCCCTTTATTTTTTTGAGCAGTGTATTTTCTAGCCCTATTTAAGTCAAAACTGTAACTAGGCCACTCAGGAATCTTGGTAAGCAACTCCAGTGTATATTCCGCCTTGTGTTTTAGGTTATTGCCCTGCTGAAAGGTGAATTTGTCTCCCTGGGTCTGTTTTTTTCTTTAGGATTATGCCTGTGCTTAGCTCTAGTTCTTGCCTGCATTAAATATGAAGAGTGGTACTCAGTCACATCACTGGGGTGAATTTGCCCCAAACATAAGCTTTGTATTGATACACCTTCTAAAGTGTCATTAATAACTGCACCATGCTCAAAGGGATTTTCAATTTTTTACCCATCTACCAATAGGTGCCCTTCTTTGCGAACCACTGGAAAACCCTCCCTGGTCTTTGTGATGGAATCTGTGCTTAAAATTCACTGCCCGACTGAGGGACCTTACAGATACAGTATATAGTCTTCCTCTACCATGTATTGTTGTTTGTGAGCCAGTGAATAAGTTCAAACAAGGGTAGGCCTGTGTGTGTGTAGTTGTTTGGTGCAAAATGAACATCCACCCACCACAGCACAGCACAACAGCACACGACCTGGATGACGGTTGCACAGGTAATACAGAGTGACACAGAGGATGATACACACTCAGTGGCATTTTCCCTCCCTCCTCCACATCTCCAAAGATGCAGTCCCCTGCCTAATCTCAAATATGTAGGAGAGGAGGAATGTGGCTGAGGAGAGAGGACAGAGGAGGTCTCCTGTAAGCAATAGTAGTGCAGTCATATCAAAGGGAATGCGTGCTTGGAGAGGCATGCTTCTTCTCATGTAATCCTTTAATATACACCCCCCAAAATGTATAGATTTTCTGCAGAAGTCCATCAGTATATTATCCAATGATATACAGTGCCTTTGGAAAGTATTCAGACCCCTTGACTTTGTCCACTTTTTCTTACGTTACAGCCTTATTCTAAAAAGGATAAAATATTTTTTTCCTCATCAATCTACACACAATACCCCATAATGATGAAGTGAAAACAGTTTTTTTTGTAATTTTAGCGAATGTATTAAAATAAATAAATACCTTATTTACACAAGTATTCAGACCCTTTGCTATGAGACTAGAAATTTAGCTTAGGTGCATCCTGTTTCCATTGATCATCCTTGAGATGTTTCTCCAACTTGATTGGAGTCCAACTGTGGTAAATTCAATTGATTGGACATGATTTGGAAAGGCACACACTTGTCTATATAAGGTCCCACAGTTGACAGTGCATGTCAGAGCAAAAACCAAGCCATGAGGTCGAAGGAATTGTCCGTAGAGCTCAGAGACAGGATTGTGTCGAGGTACAGATCTGGGCAAGGGTATCAAAACATTTCTGGTCCCCAAGAACACGTGGCTTCCATCATTCTTAAATGGAAGGAGTTTGGAACCAGCAAGACTCTTCCTAGCAATCTGGAGAGAACGGCCTTGGTCAGGGAAGTGAAGAACCCGATGGCCACTCTGATAGAGCTCCTGAGTTCTTCTGTGGAGATGGGAGAACATTCAGAAGGACAACAGTCTCTGCAGTACTCCACCAATCAGGTCTTTATGGTAGAGTGGCAAGACGGAAGCCACTCCTCAGGAAAAAGGCACATGACAGCCCGCTTTAAAAAAAGGCACAGACCAGAAACAAGATTCTCTGGTCTGATGAAACCAAAACTGAAGTCTTTGGAATGAATGCCAAGCTCCCACAGCATGATGCTGCCACCACCATGCTTCACCGTAGGGATGGTGCCATGTTTCCTCCTCTGGCACCAGGATGGTACCAACCTGATAGAGCTTGAGAAGATCTGCAGAGAAGAATGGGAGAAACTCCCCAAATACAGGTGATTCAACAAAGTGCTGAGTAAAGGGTCTGAATACTTATGTAAATGTGATATTAGAGTTTTTTTTATTTTTAAAGATTAGCAAAAATAATTTTCTTTGTGATGATGGTGTATAGATTGATTAGGGGGAAAAAACGATTTAATCAATTTTAGAATAAGGCTGTAACGTAACAAAATGTGGAAAATGTCAAGGGGTCTGAATATTTTTCCAATGCACTGTCCATATAATAGCAGTGATGTATTCAGTCGTCTCTATACCCGTTTCCCAGTTGGAAGTTATGCAATGCAAGCTGCAAACAGTGTTTTCTAAACAATGGGAAGTTGGAGTTCGTCCGACATACTGGAATTTGTGAAAACATAAATTTAAAATGTATGTTTGCTTGGAACTTTATTTGTGAAAAGCATGCATTCACAATACTAGTTTTGCCTCAGAACTGCCCTCCCCCTTGTTTGGCATTTGACTAAAATAGAAAAGACAAAAAAATGTCTGATCAATGTGATAGGCCTATAATGTCACCATTGAGGGCAAAGTACTGGCTCTTTGAATTCCATAAGCATTAATTACCAAAGCACATTGTTATAGAGCTACAGTACCAACGCTTCATAATGATCTGTGAGAGAAGAGGTCCCTGGGACTGGGAGGAGAGGATGGCAGGAAGGATAATAACACCGCCTTGGTGGCTAGGCTACATTGTTTGTGGTCTTACTTTATAAATGTATATTGACTCTGTGAAGTTAGAAAGTGTCTTGGTCGTTTACTTGGTTCTCAGCTGTCACAGAACTCTGATAAGCTGTCTGGCCAACTCTCATTGTGCAGCATGTAGCCAAGCAGTTAGAGAGGTGAGCCGCCAACCTGAGAGTTGCCAGTTCGAATCCTTGTTCCGATGGGAACATTTGGTGGGAAGTGAGCTGGCAACCGGAGGGCTGTAGGTATCAAATCCTAAATCCTATCCTTGAGCAAGGAACTTTACTACCCCACCCCCCACCTCCCACCTATCAAGTGATGGACTTTAAACAAATACTGTACATGCCTGTCATTGAACAAACCCATGCCATGAATAGAAAGTGAAAGAACACACCAATCGCTTTCATAATTTCTTTAAACAATGAAAGCTCATTTACCAACAATTCTGAAAATGGATATAAAGCATTTTGGAATAAGACTCGTATGCATCATACTTAGAGAGAGTAGGCACAGTGATGGAACAGGGACCTTGAAAACTTCCCAGAATAAACTTCCTCAGGCAAGGTGTTAATGTAAGGATCAGGGATAATTGGGTTGTGAATAATTTGCACATTTTGCACTGTGGGTTCAATACAGAGCAACGCAAGTAAGAAAAAAAAGAGGTTAAAGTATGATGGATTAGCTATAAACCTCCAGGAGATTGAGACCTGCTTCTTTTAATATGCATATAATGTGGCAGTGACTTGCATGTATAATCTCAGAGCAAGGGAGAGAGCATGCTGGGGGGGAAAGGCCAACTGTTTGCAAGCTTTTAAATGGCGCAGGGAGTTTGGCATAAATCACATTGCATAAATAATGTTACAGGTTGCATTATTCATCTGGGATAGACAAAAACTGAACGTTTTACACAGAGCAGGATAATGGGAATCCCATTGATGGAACAGATTATATACTGTAGATTGTGTGCTGTGTGTGCATGCACGCGCGTTGTTATAATGCTCTCCAACCAAGGGTACTAATGAGACACAGATATACTGTACATCCCTGTCGATATGAAGATATATCATGTTGGTAAAGTCTTCCACTCAAATGATGATTGGTAGTGAATTTTGTGTGTGTGTGTGTGCTGGTGTGTGCATGTGTGTGCATGTGTGTAGGCATGCATCTACATATCCGGGAAGAGTTTTCACTCTCAATTCCAAAATTCATCATTTAGAATTATGATGCTGTGGCAATATGGCCGGCATTTTCCTGCTTCCTATAACACCACAACTGACACAGGGAGAGAACACGAAGTACGATTATCTGTGAATCACAGATTCGTTTTTTCTTTTGGCCTTTACTCACATTAGAAAGCTAAGTCAGCAATCTTTCAAAGGTAATCTTCTCTCAGGGAACAAATATCCTACTTATTTCATGCTGGAATTAACTGTCATGACTTTGACACCCACTTAGTAATTTACAATAGGTTATAGCAGAGTGGAGACTTATATCATTTTTAAACCCTTTCACTTAATGTAGAACAACCTAGCTATGTTTATTTTTTAGGAATTCTTAAGTCCATCAATGCTACTTTAGATTCTCCTATAACACTTCTGTCATTTGTTGTTTATACTGTAGATGCCTGGTACAATCCATGTTTACTGTGTGAGTGTACACTTTGTTTGCTCACCTGTAAAGGTACACTTCAGGTATCTAAGAGGAGATATATAATATATATATATAGCGTAGAGATAACACGTCCTAGCAATATTCAAACTTGTAAGTGAAGATGATGAAATAGATAGAGGGTATGAACATAAGCTATTCCATGCTTACTTTTTTGCTCATAGCACTGAATGTGTTTAAAGAGATAAACAATATTGTGCTTCACTGTAAAGTTTCCCTGGTAATGGGATATATTGAGATAAAGTGGAGAGTTATGCTATAGTTTCCTACTATATTATTCTGTATGTGCATTGAACAGACAAACAGAAACATACTCTCCCCAAAATCTGTCATTTCTGATGCATGTCAGTAGCTAGGTTTCCATCCAATTGGAGATAGATTTTCATGTGAATATTCGTAAAGAAAATATGTTTCCCACCAGCGGTGTGTTTCCACCTAAAGGACTTACAGCAGATAAAAATCAGAGCGTGATGATGTAGTGCACACAAAATGTACTAATCTGCTTAAAGTTTCATGTACCAAATAAAAATCTTAAGTTCAATGTGTTGCCATCTCATTTTCAATTCTACCAATAGTTTTGACACCAAACCTCCTGTTAAATGATCTTGGCACGTGTGCTCTAGCCAACAGCTTGTAGATACAGTGCGGGCAGGCTGTGTAGTTCATCATAACTTATTTAATCTGTAGCCTAATAAACTGCATGCTTTCCTGAGTCGTAGAGGGAGGACTACACACCATGTCATCGCGTGACTCTTAAGTTTACTTAGATATGGTTGTTACGTCAATATTTGTGCATAAAGGCGTTTCCACTGTAATTTCTCGCATAATTCATTTTACAGACACAAAAGGATCCCACCATGTCGAACGAGCAAATGATCTGTCGGCTTTCAATAAATTGTACCGAAACTTACTGTTTTCATCACAGCTGTTATGATTTTTTATATATGGTATGACTTTACTCGCATTAAAACTGTAGATGGAAATGTGGTTAGCGCTTGCATTCAAATTAGATTACATTACATGTTGCTTCCTTGCTCTCTCTTTTGGAGGTGTATTCATTGCTGATGTAAGCAATAGGGTAAGACCATTGCCTTTCCTTCTTGATAAAATGAATTAGTCATGAATTTCCATGTTAAGATATTACCATCTTTTATCTGTACTTTTTTGCCCTAGTCTCTCAGTAATGTTTGGTGTTTGCAGCAACAAAGGTCAAACTACACACACTGTACAAGCCAGTAAGGGTTTATTTACTTGTAGGCAGTGGCGTGTCCACCCCCCACCCTGAAATCTGATTGGCCACACCAGTGGCCCCTCAAGAAACTCTGAGAACTGAAAGGTTGTCTCTGAATATATTGATAATTTTGACCAAGACGCAATCTCACTGAAGAAAGCATCCGAGCTAGGCAAACAACACCCTCAGTCTTAGTATGTGTAAATCAAATCAAATCAAAGTTTATTTGTCACGTGCACCGAATTTATCAGGTGTAGACCTTACAGTGAAATGCTTACTTACAGGCTCTAACCAATAGTGCGGAGGAAAAAAAGTGTGTGTGTGTAGGTAAGTAAAGAAATAAAACAACAGTAAAAAGACATTTGAAAATAAGAGCAGCAAGGCAAAATACAGACACCGGTTAGTCAGGCTTATTGAGGTAGTATGTACATGTGGGTATGGTTAAAGTGACTATGCATATATGATGAACAGAGAGTAGGAATAGTGTAAAAAGAGGGGTTGGCGGGTGGTGGGACACAATGCACATAGCACGGTTAGCCAATGTGCGGGAGCACTGGTTGGTCGGGCCAATTGAGGTAGTATGTACATGAATGTATAGCTAAAGTGACTATGCATATAAGATAAACAGAGAGTAGCAGCAGCGTAAAAGAGGGGTTGGGGGGGCACACAATGCAAATAGTCCGGGTAACCGTTCAGGAGTCTTATGGCTTGGGGGTAAAAACTGTTGAGAAGCTTTTTGTCCTAGACTTGGCACTCCGGTACCGCTTGCCATGTGGTAGTAGAGAGAACAGTCTATGACTGGGGTGGCTGGAGTCTTTGACAATTTTCAGGGCCATCCTATGACACCGACTGGTGTAGAAGTCCTGGATGGCAGGCAGCTTTGCCCCAGTGATGTACTGGACTGTACGCACTACCCTCTGAAGTGCCTTGCGGTCGGAGTCCGAGCAATTGCCGTACCAGGCAGTGATGCAACCGATCAGGATGCTCTCGATGTTGTAGCTGTCGAACCTTTTGAGGATCTCAGGACCCCTGCCAAATCTTTTTGTTTCCTGGGGGGAATAGGCTTTGTCGTGCCCTCTTCACGACTGTCTTGGTGTGTTTGGACCATTCTAGTTTGTTGTTGATGTGGACACCAAGGAATTTGAAGCGCTCAACCTGCTCCACTACAGCCCCGTCGATGAGAATGGGGACGTGTTCGGTGCTCCTTTTCCTGTAGTCCACAATCATCGCCTTAGTCTTGGTTACGTTGAAGGATAGGTTGTTATTCTGGCACCACCTGGCCAGGTCTCTGACCTCCTAGGCTGTCTCGTCGTTGTCAGTGATCAGGCATACCACTGTTGTGTCATCAGCAAACTTAATGATGGTGTTGGAGTCATGCCTGGCCATGCAGTCGTGGGTGAACAGGGAGTACCGGAGGGGACTGAGCACGCACCCCTTGGGAGCTCCAGTGTTGAGGATCAGCGTGGCAGATGTGTTGCTACCTACCCTCACCACCTGGGGGCGGACCGTCAGGAAATCCAGGATCCAGTTGCAGAGGGAGGTGTTTAGTCCCAGGTTCCTTAGCTTAGTGATGAGCTTTGAGGGTACTATGGTGTTGAACGCTGAGCTGTAGTCAATGAATAGCATTCACACATAGGTGTTCCTTTTGTCCAGGTGGGAAAGGGCAGTGTGGAGTGCAATAGAGATTGCATCATCTGTGGATCTGTTTGGGCGGTATGCAAATTGGAGTGTGTCTCGGGTTTCTGGGATAATGATGTTGATGTGAGCCATTACCAGCCTTTCAAAGCACTTCATGGCTACGGACATGAGTGCCACAGGTCTGTAGTCATTTAAGCAGGTTGCCTTTGTGTTCTTGGGCACAGGGACTATGGTGGTCTGCTTGAAGCATGTTGGTATTACAGACTCAATCAGAGACATGTTGAAAATGTCAGTGAAGACACCTGCCAGTTGGTCAGCACATGCCCGGAGCACACGTCCTGGTAATCCATCTGGCCCCGCAGCCTTGTGTATGTTGACCTGTTTAAATGTCTTACTCACGTCGGCTACGGTGAGCGTGATCATACAGTCATCCGGAACAGCTGATGCTCTCATGCATGCCTCAGTGTTGCTTGCCTTGAAGCGAGCATATAAGTGATTTAGCTCGTCTGGTAGGCTCGTGTCACTGGGCAGCTCGCGGCTATGCTTCCCTTTGTAGTCTGTAATAGTTTGCAAGCCCTGCCACATCCGACGAGCGTCGGAGCCGGTGTAGTATGATTCAATCTTAGCCCTGTATTGACGCTTTGCCTGTTTGATGGTTCCGGATTTCTTGTAAGCTTCCGGGTTAGAGTCCCGCACCTTGAAAGCGGCAGCTCTATCCTTTAGCTCAGTGCGAATGTTGCCTGTAATCCATGGCTTCTGGTTGGGGTATGTACGTACAGTCACTGTGGGGACGACGTCCTCAATGCACTTATTGATAAAGCCAGTGACTGATGTGGTGTATTCCTCAATGTCATCGGAGGAATCCCGGAACATGTTCCAGTCTGTGATAGCAAAACTGTCGTTTAGCATCTGCCTCATCTGACCATTTTCTTTATAGACCGATTCACTGGTTCTTCCTGCTTTAATTTTTGCTTGTAAGCAGGAATCAGGAGGATAGAGTTTTTAAAGTCTCCGACCACTAGGAGCGCCGCCTCTGGGTGAGTTGTTTCCTGTTTGCTTATTTCCTTATACAGCTGGCTGAGTGCGGTCTTAGTGCCGGCATCTGTCTGTGGTGGTAAATAAACAGCCACGAAAAGTATTTCTGAGAACTCTCTAGGCAAGTAGTGTGGCCTGCAATTTATCATAATATACTCTACTTCAGGCGATGATAGATCTTCTCTGCAGATCCTCTCAACCTCTGTGAGGTTGGATGGGGAGCGTTGCTACACAGCTATTTTCAAGTCTCTCCAGAGATGTTCGATCGGGTTCAAGTCTGGGCTCAGGCTGGGCCACTCAAGGACATTCAGAGACTTCTCCCGAATACACTCCTGCGTTGTCTTGGCTGTGTGCTTAGGGTCGTTGTCCTGTTGGAAGGTGAACCTTCGCCCCAGTCAGAGCTCTTGAGCGCTCTGGAGCAGGTTTTCATCAAGAATCTCCACTATGTTCTTGGGAACCTTCAATGCTGCAGACATTTCTTGGTACCCTTTCCCAGATCTGTCTCGGAGCTCTACGGACAATTCCTTCGACCTCATGGCTTGGTTTTTGCTCTGACATCACTGTCAACTGTGGGACCTTATATACTGTAGACAGGTGTGTGCCTTTCCAAAAATCATGTACAATCAATAGAATTTACCACAGGTGGACTCCAATGAAGTTGGAGAAACATCTCAAGGATGATCAATGGAAACCGCATGCACCTAAGCTCAATTTCGAGTCTCATAACAAAGGGTCTGAATACTTATGCAAATAAGGTATTTCTAGTATTGTGTGTAGATTGGTGAGGAAAAAATATAATTTGATCAATTTTAGAATAAGACTATAATGTTACAAAATTTGCAAAAGTGGAAGGGGCTGAATACTTTGCGAATGCACTGCAGGCCACAGGAGGTTGGTGGCACCTTAATTGGGGAGGACGGGCTCGTGGTCATGGCTCGAGCAGAAGAGGTGGAATGGTATCAAATACATCAAACACATGGTTCCATGTGTTTGATGCCATTCCATTTGCTCTGTTCCAGCCATTATTATGAGCCAACCTCCCCTCAGCAGCCTCCACAGATATAGGCCTATTGCAGCTCTGAATGCTTATTCCGCACTGGTCTGCCTAGAGTACGGGCTGAGTCGTGCTTAATAATGCAATAGAGTCCTACTCCAATGAGTTCTGCCTACAACAAAATCTATTGTAGTTAAATTTGCATACTAAGTCTTGCATAGTTCCTTTGTTTGGTTATGTTGCGTTGAGAGTGGCTGATATTGCATTGATTCGATCACAATTGTCACAGTAAAGGGAAACGTTGATAGTGTTAACTAACAGAAAAAACTCTAGAAAGTTGAGTGAAGTTCAATCTTGTGCTTCTCTACGTGGGCTGATACTATATTTCTGCTGCTGCAGTCTCGGGGCTACTGCGGGCCCGCGCAGGTGTGCAGCTTAGAGGGAACATTGCTTTTAGGTGTTCCTAATGTTTGCTCTACTCTGTAGCGTTAGCTCATATCTGAACAGATATTTACAATGCTGTGTGAAGGACACATGGAGGAGAAAAGCATGACTTTTCACTGTAACATGAGATATATGCTGTTATATAAAACATATTATCCCGTGTGCTCTTTTGAAAAGCTGATGGAGCTCCCCCATCTTGAAGATCTTCGAAGGAAGATGGTCTCTCTTTCTCTCTCGCTCACACGCTCTCTCCGTCTCAGGGTGTTTTTTTTACAATGTTGACCTGCAAAGTGCTATTAAGGTTGCATCATATTATAATATTATATTATATATATTGACCTTTCCCCCACATTCCTGTTCTATCCAGTTGTCTACATCTAGAGATGTTTAGGTTACAAGCGGAGGCTTCAACTAGGGAACTTAGATTGTGAAATGTAGGTGAGACGGATAAAATAAAACCTGCTCATTATGGTATTGGTTACCTTGGTCCCAGAGGTCAAGAGCAAAAAAACATATTTAACATACAAAATTATTTAAACCTGTACCATATCAGATATAGAGTTTAAATTGATTAAATTTTGAGTTTGCGTCCCAATATTATACTTTATGTAAATCACAGAAGACTGAAATATAACAAAACCGGACTTTCGGAATTTAAAAAAAGTTATGTTTATTAATTATGAAAAATATGAATAACATTCCACTCATGAGGCCACTAAGTCATTTGACTGCAGGAAAGGGCTACCAGTTTGATATAGATTACACAGAATGATGGGTAAGTAAACATGGATCACCATGATTTGGATAGAAACAATGGACTAGGTAAAGCATAAATATTCAGCTTCTACCAATAGACATACATATTCAGCATCTACCAATATATTTGTCGTTGCATAATAATGAGAAAATAGTTTTAAATAAATATTTTTGTGACCATTTTAGGACCCCTAGTAAATGAGTTTGGTTCTGGGACTGGCTGGCTCATAAATATACTCTACATGGTAATATTACATGTTGTATAGCACAACTGTGTGTGTATGCTGGTTCATCACAATCTTATCTCAATTTATATCCTCTCTTCACTCTTAAAACTTCAACATATTTATCTATAATTTGTTTTTAGGTATAATTACCCACAATATCCAGAGGAAATGATAGAGCTTATTATCTAATCACAGACTCATACACACTCAAATTAAACTTGACATACACACCCACTCTTATATATAAAGTGACAGACCAGCTGTGCACTATATTAGTGTTCCCATTAACCGTTTATTGTTTTGACTCTAATAGCCGGCTATTATCTTTATCTGTGGGAAACTCTATAAACTCGTGGTGCAGGTGGTTTCTGAGGCCTGCAATGATCCACTGTAAATAAGGCTATAAAACATGAATGTTTTATTGACTAACACACAGTACCAGCCGCTGAACAGGCTGGTTGGAGAGAGGAATGAAGAGACTTAACAGAAGAGAGAGAATCTAACTTTGGGATATTATGTGCTCACGAACTTGCAAACTTTATCACAGGGTTACTGCTCAAACATCCTCCTCTTTCTTCTAAAGTGGAAAGAGTTATGGTTTCCAGTCGATGAGGCACAGGCCAGACAAATAGGTCTATGCTTGGTCTATGCTTGCTTTTGGTGGGATTCTCACGTTTCAGTGTAACAGTGTAACAGATATGGTTATGTTTCCACTGACACTGCAGAAATATGTATTTGATTTGTATGTATTCTAATTGTTTGGTTCAAGTCAGATGTCAATAATGTGTTATGTCGTTGGTCATGCTTGCAGATAGGGGGAGATCGCAAATGCAAATTCTTCCCAGTCTGATATAGACATGCAAGCGGTAGATCACGTTTTGAAACATTGTATTCAATTTTACAATGTATACGAGTTCACTATGTACATGTCCTGATGTGTGTGTGTGTGTGTACGTACATATACATACATACGTGTGTGTATATATTAGAGGTCAACCGATTATGATTTTTCAACGCTGATACCGATACGGATTATTGGAGGACCAAAAAAGCTGATACCGATTAATCTGCCAATTTTTTTCATTGTATTATTTGTAATAATGACAATTACAACATTACTGAATGAACACTTAATTTAACTTAACTGACTTGCCTAGTTAAATAAAGATTAAATAAAGGTGTAAAAAAACAAAATCGGCAAAATCGGTGTCCAAAAATACAGATTTCCGATTGTTATGAAAACTTGAAAACGGCCCTAATTGATTATCCATTCCGATTAAACGGTGGACCTCTAGTATATAGATAGATACATTTGTGTGTATATGTATGTATGTATATATGTATATATGTGTATGTATATATATGTGTATATATATATGTGTGTGTGTGTGTGTACACATATATGTATTGTGGCGTACAGCAGGTCAGCCACCAGGGGGAGACTTGTCAAGGCCTGGTGGCACACGGGTCTACATCACGAGGCGATGGCTCCCTCTGCTGGACGTGCCAGGTCTTGACGGGCTCTCCGGCCAGGACTAATTGGGGCTGATTGTGGTTGGTGGGTAATCAAGCTCACCAGCTGTACGAATCCCATAAAGCTGCCAGAAGGGCAGCACACAAGGGGAGGGACTGGGGGAAGAAAGGTGACTTCCGTATAGTTGAAGACGGTGCCCGAGCTAAAAGGAGGGAGTTCAGTTTTTGTGCCCGACAAGATACAGCAAGACCCGAAGCCCAGAAGACGGTATCCCGGAGAGTATCCTTTTATTTAGATCTATTATTTAAATAAACACCCTTGAAACCGAGCTAATCCTACTCTGTCCGTGTCTGATCTGTGTAAACGTCTTGACTAAACCACCTGGTCTGCCACAATATATACAGTGGGGCAAAAAAGTATTTAGTCAGCCACCAATTGTGCAAGTTCTCCCACTTAAAAAGATGAGAGGCCTGTAATTTTCATCATAGGTACACTTCAATTATGACAGACAAAATCAGAAAAAAAATCCAGAAAATCACATTGTAGGATTTTTTATGAATTTATTTGCAAATTATGGTGGAAAATAAGTATTTGGTCACCTACAAACAAGCAAGATTTCTGTCTCTCACAGACCTGTAACTTCTTCTTTAAGAGGCTCCTCTGTCCTCCACTCGTTACCTGTATTAACGGCACCTGTTTGAACTTGTTATCAGTATAAAAGACACCTGTCCACAACCTCAAACAGTCACACTCCAAACTCCACTATGGCCAAGACCAACGAGCTGTCAAAGGACACCAGAAACAAAATTGTAGACCTGCAGCAGGCTTGGAAGACTGAATCTGCAATAGGTAAGCAGCTTGGTCTGAAGAAATCAACTGTGGGAGCAATTATTAGGAAATGGAAGTCATACAAGACCACTGATAATCTCCCTCGATCTGGGGCTCCATGCAAGATCTCACCCTGTGGGGTCAAAATGATCACAAGAATGGTGAGCAAAAATCCCAGAACCACACGGGGGGACCTAGTGAATGTCCTGCAGAGAGCTGGGACCAAAGTAACAAAGCCTACCATCAGTAACACACTATGTCCAGGCCCGTCTGAAGTTGGCTAGAGAGCATTTGGATGATCCAGAAGAAGATTGAGAGAATGTCATATGGTCAGATTAAACCAAAATATAACTTTTTGGTAAAAACTCAACTCGTCGTGTTTGGAGGACAAAGAATGCTGAGTTGCATCCAAAGAACACCATACCTACTGTGAAGCATGGGGGTGGAAACATCATGCTTTGGGGCTGTTTTTCTGCAAAGGGACCAGGACGACTGATCCGTGTAGAGGAAAGAATGAATGGGGCCATGTATCGTGAGATTTTGAGTGAAAATCTCCTTCCATCAGCAAGGGCAATGACAGAGGTCAAACGTTTTCTGTAGGTCTTCACAAGGTTTTCACACACTGTTGCTGGTATTTTGGCCCATTCCTCCATGCAGATCTCCTCTAGAGCAGTGATGTTTTGGGGCTGTTGCTGGGCAACACGGACTTTCAACTCGCTCCAAAGATTTTCTATGGGGTTGAGATCTGGAGACTGGCTAGGCCACTCCAGGACCTTGAAATGCTTCTTACGAAGCCACTCCTTCATTGCCCGGGCGGTGTGTTTGGGATCATTGTCATGCTGAAAGACTCAGCCACGTTTCATCTTCAATGCCCTTGCTGATGGAAGGAGGTTTTCACTCAAAATCTCACGATACATGGCTGTATATATACAGTTGAAGTCAGTTGAAGTCGGAAATTTACATACACCTTAGCCAAATACATTTAATCTCAGTTTCACAATTCCTGACATTTAATCCTAGTAAAAATTCCCTGTCTTAGGTAAGTCAGGATCACCACTTTATTTTAAGAATGTGAAATATCAGAATAATAGTAGAGAGAATGATTTATTTCCGCTTTTATTTCTTTCATCACATTCCAAGTGGGTCAGAAGTTTACATACACTCAATTGGTACTTGGTAGCATTGCCTTTAACTTGTTTAACTTGGGTCAAACATTTTGGGTAGCCTTCCACAAGCTTCCCACAATAAGTTGGGTGAATTTAGGCCTCGTTGCTCATACATGCTTTTTCAGTTCTGCAAACAAATGTTCTATAGGATTGAGGTCAGGGCTTTGTGATGGCCACTCCAATACCTTGAATTTGTTGTCCTTAAGCCATTTTGCCACAACTTTGGAAGTATGCTTGGGGTAATTGTCCATTTGGAAGACCCATTTGCGACCAAGCTTTAACTTCCTGACTGATGTCTTGAGATGTTTTTTCAATTGTCCTTCCTCATGAGCCATCTATTTTGTGAAGTGCACCAGTCTCTCCTGCAGCAAAGCACCCCCACAACATGATGCTGCCACCACCATGCTTCACGGTTGGGATGGTGTTTTTCAGCTTGCAAGCCTCCCGCTTTTTCCTACAAACATAATGATGGTCATTATGGCCAAACAGTTCTATTTTTTTTCCTCAGACCAGAGGACATTTCTCCAAAAAGAACGTTCTTTGTCCCCATGTGCAGTTACAAACCGTAGTCTGGCTTTTTTTTATGGCGGTTTTGGAGCAGTGGCTTCTTCCTGGCTGAGCAGCCTTTCAGGTTATGTTGATATAAGACTCGTTCACTGTGGATATAGATATTTTTGTAGCTGTTTCCTCCAGCATCTTCACAAGGTCCTTTGCTGTTGTTCTGGGATTGATTTGCACTTTTCGCACCAAAGTACTTTCATCTCTAAGAGACAGAATGAATGCGTCTTCTTCCTGAGCGGTATGACGGCTGCGTGGTCCCATGGTGTTTATACTTGCGTACTACTGTTTGTACAGATGAACGTGGTACCTTCAGGCGTTTGGAAATTGCTTCCAAGGATTAACCAGACTTCTGGAGGTCTAAATTTTCTTTTTAGGTCTTGGCTGATTTCTTTTGATTTTCATATGATGTCAAGCAAAGAGGCACTAAATTTGAAGGTATACCTTGACATACATCCACAGGTACACCTCCAATTTACTCAAATGATGTCAATTAGCCTATCAGAAGCTTCTAAAGCCATGACATTTTCTGGAATTTTCCAAGCTGTTTAAAGGCACAGTCAACTTAGTGTATGTAAACTTCTGACCCTCTGGAATTGTGATACAGTGAATTATATGGGGCGGCAGGTAGCCTAGTGGTTGGAGCGCTGGACTAGTAACCGGAAGGTTGCAAGATCGAATCCCCGAGCTGACTAGGTAAAAATCTGTCGTTCTGCCCCTGAACAAGGCAGGTATACCACTGTTTCTAGGCCGTCATTGAAAATAAGAATTTGTTCTTAACTGACTTGTCTCGTCAAATAAAGGTTAAATAAAATAAAAAAGAAGCAAAATAATACGTCTGTAAAAAATACTTGTGTCATGCACAAAGTAGAAGTCCTAACTGATGTGCCAAAACTATAGTTTGTTAACAAGAAATTTGTAATTAATTGATGTTTTTTGCAGAGGAGGCCTTAAGTTTCGTAATTTGACATCTAAGATGTTTGGTAAAGTAATTAGCATGAAAACTAGTCGCCTGTTGTTGAATGACAACAAACACTAGAGGTGAAAAATCCCTACTGTTGGCCAATCACAGACGAAAGGGCGTAGACTTCGGTTACCTAATTAAAACAAGCCTCAAGAAAAAAATGTTTGCGCTCAAAAAATGTCATAATATATGTGCGAACTGTTTCAACTGGGAAGCATACGGTAAGCTTTATGAGCTTCAATGGTAAATAGGCTGTCATCAATGCAGTGCTATCCAAATCAAATCAAGTCAAATCCAATTTATTTGTCACATACACATGGTTAGCAGATGTTAATGCGAGTGTAGCGAAATGCTTGTGCTTCTAGTTCCGACAATGCAGTAATAACCAACGAGTAATCTAACCTAACAATTCCAAAACTACTACCTTATACACACAAGTGTAAAGGGATAAAGAATATGTACATAAAGATATATGAATGAGTGATGGTACAGAACGGCATAGGCAAGATGCAGTAGATGGTATCGAGTACAGTATATACATATGAGATGAGTAATGTAGGGTATGTAAACAAAGTGGCATAGTTTAAAGTAGCTAGTGATACATGTATTACATAAAGATGCAGTAGATGATATAGAGTACAGTATATACATATGAGATGAGTCATGTAGGGTATGTAAACATTATATTAAGTAGCATTGTTTAAAGTGGCTAGTGAGATATTTTACATCAATTTCCATTATTAAAGTGGCTGGAGTTGAGTCAGTGTGTTGGCAGCAGCCACTCAATGTTAGTGGTGGCTGTTTAACAGTCTGATGGCCTTGAGATAGAAGCTGTTTTTCAGTCTCTCGGTCCCTGCTTTGATGCACCTGTACTGACCTCGCCTTCTGGATGATAGCGGGATGAACAGGCAGTGGTTCGGGTGGTTGTTGTCCTTGATGATCTTTATGGCCTTCCTGTGAGATCGGGTGGTGTAGGTGTCCTGGAGGGCAGGTAGTTTGCCCCCGGTGATGTGTTGTGCAGACCTCACTACCCTCTGGAGAGCCTTACGGTTGTGGGTGGAGCAGTTGCCGTACCAGGCGGTGATACAGCCCGACAGGATGCTCTCGATTGTGCATCTGTAGAAGTTTGTGAGTGCTTTTGGTGACAAGCCTAATTTCTTCAGCCTCCTGAGGTTACTTCTTCACGATGCTGTCTGTGTGGGTGGACCAATTCAGTTTGTCCGTGATGTGTACGCCGAGGAACTTAAAACTGATGTGGATAGGGGGGTGCTCCCTCTGCTGTTTCCTGAAGTCCACAATAATCTCCTTTGTTTTGTTGACGTTGAGTGTGAGGTTATTTTCCTGACACCACACTCCGAGGGCCCTCACCTCCTACCTGTAGGCCGTCTCGTTGTTGTTGGTAATCAAGCCTACCACTGTAGTGTCATCCGCAAACTTGATGATTGAGTTGGAGGCGTGCATGGCCACGCAGTCTTGGGTGAACAGGGAGTACAGGAGAGGTTCTCAGAACGCACCCTTGTGGGGCCCCAGTGTTGAGGATCAGCGGGGTGGAGATGTTGTTACCTACCCTCACCACCTGGGGGCGGCCCGTCAGGAAGTCCAGTACCCAGTTACACAGGGCGGGGTCGAGATCCAGGGTCTCGAGCTTGATGACGTGTTTGGAGGGTACTATGGTGTTAAATGGTGAGCTGTAGTCGATGAACACCATTCTCACATACAGTGGGGAGAACAAGTATTTGATACACTGCCGATTTTGCAAATGAATTACTTAAAAATCATTCGATGTGATTTTCTGGATTTTTGTTTTAGATTCCGTCTCTCACAGTTGAAGTGTACCTATGATAAAAAAAACTGCAAAATTGGCAGTGTATCAAATTCTTGTTCTCCCCACTGTAGGTATTCCTCTTGTCCAGATGGGTTAGGGCAGTGTGGTTGAGATTGCGTCGTCTGTGGACCTATTTGGGCGGTAAGCAAATTGGAGTGGATCTAGGGTGTCAGGTAGGGTGGAGGTGATATGGTCCTTCACTAGTCTCTCAAAGCACTTCATGATGATGGAAGTGAGTGCTACGGGGCGGTAGTCGTTTAGCTCAGTTACCTTAGCTTTCTTGGGAACAGGAACAATGGTGGCCCTCTTGAAGCATGTGGGAACAGCAGACTGGGATAAGGATTGATTGAATATGTCCGTAAACACACCAGCCAGCTGGTCTCCGCATGCTCTAAGGACATGGCTGGGGATGCCATCTGGGCCTGCAGCCTTGCGAGGGTTAACACATTTAAATGTTTTACTCACGTCGGCAACCAAAAATAAATGTGGGCCTGGTCACCGTTTACAAATCATGGTTGTCAAGGGTGGGGCCAGACAGAGCACATTACAGACATCCATATTAATGTTCCATTAGGGAGTTTTTCAAAGATTCAAATAGTGTCACAGGCTAGGGAGCAATTTTATGCAAGCACATTGTATATTTTTTTTCCAAATACTTCAGCTGTGCTTGATTTGAGCATTTCCAAATGGAACTAATGGAATCGACCGAGAAGGGCCCCAAACCCACCCATCTGGCACTCAATCAGGCTTTCGATCTGGACTGGCACGCTTAATCAAACTCTCAAATGTAATACTATTTAAACCCAGGTATTTTGAGCTGCAGAGAAAGGGGAGCGGGCAGCACAGAGGGATGGCATGTGGGGAAGGGCTGGTGGGCTGGTGGGAAGACAAACCCCAGTGCACAGATTAAACCGCCCAGGGATGACTCAGCCAGGGTTTATGTAAGAGACAATGCCATTTTATATTGGCACTTCCAGCTCCTAACTGACCTCTACGCTCATTCGTTTTAACCTTGACCTGGCCACAGATGGGCTAGACATCATTGTATAATGACATCATTATACAGACACATTTGTGTTAGTCCATTATCAGCAGGAGGACTGGTAAGGCAACTGCAGCATACTTCAGTAATACAGAGCTATTCAGTTTGAAGATGTGCTGAAGTTGCTGTCTTTCTGTGCATTCAAGTTTCTCCATGGCACTAACATTTTCTTTATATTAAGGAAATGAACCATGAAGCGAGCAGCAAATGTACTGAACGTTTAAGGAAAAACAGCAACTTGACAGTTCTCACGTTCTGAAAAAAGTCAACTTCATTTCAGATTAGCATCAGCCCTGTGCATCTCATTCAAATCCACTGTTCTCTCATCTGTGCAAATACATTGTACAGCGTTATTGCAAATGCACATGACATGCACAGAACCTCTGATATTTTTACTAAAGCAGAGAGCGATCTACATTTGTAAAACTCAATCCGATTGTTTTGTTGACATAGAAAATCTCCCTTTAAGATAATAAACACAATTTGTTTGAAAATGACAGAATTGTACTCTTATTCTTAGAGACACTTGGCCTAAAAGCTACCCAGCAGACTGTTTTCCTTTTTTAGTGTGTTGCTTTTTATGTTGTTGCTGGAAGCCATTCCAAATTAGCAGCTCCAGCCCAGTTAAATATTTCACCATGTTTCCCATCTCAGACATAGAACGCTTGAGTGGTGCTCCTGCTCCTGAAGGTGAATAACAGCCACTGCAACCATGATGCGGATCCAGGTCCTTCCATTATGCATGTGTGCAGAAAATAGTTCCACTTTACTGTGCTTCGCCAGCCTAGTGGAAGTAACAGAAGTCTCCATTAACTCAGCCACACTGTTTGACTAGGGCAGGGGTTTCCAACCTTTTCCAGCAGGAAAGCTACTTTTTAAAAATTAAACATGTCAGGAGCTATTCATTTATTTTATAGCTTTCAAATAGGCACATTCTTCTCTTCTCCTCTTCTCTATCCTGCAGCTATTCCCCAGGTCCTTAGTGTACAAGGTATGTGTTTTCTGTTAATTAATACCTTAATACCTTGAAAATATGTCATAAAACAACTCTAAGGGGCCCCAATATATTCACATTTACATAAGTATTCAGATCCTATACTCAATACTTTGTTGAAGCACCTTTGGCAGCGATTACAGCATTGAGTCTTCTATGACACTATAAGCTTGGCACACTTGTATTTGGGGAGTTTCTCCCATTCTTCTCTGCAAATCCTCTCAAGCTCTGTCAGGTTGGATGGGAAGTGTCGCTGCACAGCTATTTTCAGGTCTCTGCAGAGATGTTTGATCAGGTTCAAGTCCGGGCTCTGGCTGGGCCACTCAAGGACATTCAGGGACTTGTCCCGAAGCCACTCCTGTATTGTCTTGGCTGTGTGCTTATGGTTGTTGTCCTGTTAGAATGTGAACCTTCACCTCAGTCTGAGGTCCTGAGTGGTCTGGAGCAGGTTTTCAACAAGGATCTCTCTGTACTTTGCTCTGTTCATCTTTCTCTCGATCCTGACTAGTCTTCCAATCATTGCCGCTGAAAAACATCCCCACAGCATGATTCTGCCACCACCAGATTTCCCCATAGGGATGGTATTGGCCAGGTAATGAGCGCGGCCTGGTTTCCTCCAGACGTGACGTCAGGCCAAGGAGTTCAATCTTGGTTTCATCAGACCAGAGAATCTTGTTTCTCATGGTCTGAGAGTACTTTAAGTGCCTTTTGGCAAACTCCAAGCGGGCTGTCAGGTGCCTTTTCTCCCATCTCCACAGAGGAACTCTAGAGCTCTGTCAGAGTGACCATCGGGTCTTGGTCACCTCTCTGACAAAGGCCCTTCTCCGGTGATTGCTCAGTTTGGCTGGGCGGCCAGCTCTAGGTAATGTCTTGGTGGTTCCAAACTAATTCCATTTAAGAATGATGGAGGCCAATGTGTTCTTTTTTAAATTTGTATTTATTTAACCTTTATTTAACTAGGCAAGTCAGTTAAGAACAAATTATATTTACAATGACAGCCTACCAAAAGGCAGAAGGCCTCCTGCGGGGACGGGGGCCTGCGATTAGAAATAAAAAGTAAATACAATATAAATATATGACAAAACACACATCACAACAAGAGAGACAACACTACATAAAGAAAGACCTAAGACAACAACATAGCAAAGCTACCATGACAACACAACATGGTAGTAACACAACATAACAACAACATGGTAGTAACACAACATGGTAGCAGCACAAAACATGGTACAAACATGATTGGGCACAGAAAACAGCACAAAGCGCAAGAAGGTAGAGACAACAATACATCACATAAAGCAGCCACAATTGTCAGTAAGAGTGTCCATGATAGAGTCTTTGAGATTGAGATAAAACTGTCCAGTTTGAGTGTTTGTTGCAGCTCATTCCAGTCGCTAGCTGCAGCGAACTGAAAAGACGAGCGACCCAGCGATGTGTGTGCCTTGGGGACCTTTAACCAAATGTGACTGGCAGAACGGGTGTTGTATGTGGAGGATGAGGGCTGCAGTATATATCTCAGATAGGGGGGAGTGAGGCCTAAGAGAGTTTTATAAATAAGCATCAGCCAGTGGGTCTTGCGACGGGTATTCAGAGATGACCAGTTTACAGAAGAATATAGAGTGCAGTGATGTGACCTATAAGGAGCATTGGTGGCAAATCTGATGGCCAAATGGTAAAGAACATCTAGCCGCTCGAGAGCACCCTTACCTGCCAATCTATAAATTATGTCTCCGTAATCTAGCATGGGTAGGATGGTCATCCGAATCAGGGTTAGTTTGGCAGCTGGGGTGAAAGAGGAGCAATTACAATAGAGGAAACCAAGTCTAGATTTAACTTTAGCCTACAGCTTTAACTTTAGCCTCAGCTGTGCTGAGAGAACGACAGTGCACCGTCTAGCCATACTCCCAAGTAGTTGTATGAGGTGACTACCTCAAGTTCTAAACTCTCAGAGATAATAACACCGGTGGGAGGAGGGTCATTATTCTTACCAAACCACATGACCTTTGTTTTGGAGGTGTTCAGATCAAGGTTAAGGGTAGAGAAAGCTTGTTGGACACTAAGAAAGCTTTGTTGTAGAGAATTTAACACCAGATCCAGGGAGGGGCTTGCTGAGTATAAGACAATTAGCTGCATATAAATTGATGAAAGAGCTTCCTACTGCCTGAGCTATGTTGTTGATGTAAATTGGAAAGAGCGTGGGGCCTAGGATCGAGCCTTGGTGACAGGCACTTCTAAAGCCATGACATCATTTTCTGGAATTTTCCAAGCTGTTTAAAGTTACTTAACTTAGTGTATGTAAACTTCTGACCCACTGGAATTGTGATACAGTGAATTGTAAGTTAAATAATCTGTCTGTAAACAATTGTTGGAAAAATGACTTGTGTCATGCACAAAGTAGATGTCCTAACCGTCTTGCCAAAACTATAGTTTGTTAACAAGAAATTTGTGGAAAGTTTTAATGATTCCAACCTAAGTGTATGTAAACTTCCGACTTCAACTGTATATACAGTGGGGAGAACAAGTATTTGATACACTGCCGATTTTGCAGGTTTTCCTACTTACAATATCATAGGTACACTTCAACTGTGAGAGACGGAATCTAAAACAAAAATCCAGAAAATCACATTGTATGATTTTTAAGTAATTAATTTACATTTTATTGCATGACATAGTTAAATCTAGAATTGGCTTCCTATTTCGCAACAAAGCATCCTTCACTCATGCTGCCAAACATACCCTTGTAAAACTGACCATCCTACCAATCCTCGACTTCTGCGATGTCATTTACAAAATAGCCTCCAATACCCTACTCAACAAATTGGATGCAGTCTATCGTGGTGCAATCCGTTTTGTCACCAAAGCCCCATATACTACCCACCATTGCGACCTGTACGCTCTCGTTGGCTGGCCCTCGCTTCATACTCGTCGCCAAACCCACTGGCTCCATGTCATCTACAAGACCCTGCTAGGTAAAGTCCCCCCTTATCTCAGCTCGCTGGTCACCATAGCATCTCCCACTTGTAGCACACGCTCCAGCAGGTATATCTCTCTAGTCACCCCCAAAACCAATTCTTTCTTTGGCCGCCTCTCCTTCCAGTTCTCTGCTGCCAATGACTGGAACGAACTACAAAAATCTCTGAAATTGGAAACACTTATCTCCCTCACTAGCTTTAAGCACCAACTGTCAGAGCAGCTCACAGATTACTGCACCTGTACATAGCCCACCTATAATTTAGCCCAAACAACTACCTCTTTCCCAACTGTATTTTATTTATTTATTTATTTTGCTCCTTTGCACCCCATTATTTTTATTTCTACTTTGCACATTCTTCCATTGCAAAACTACCATTCCAGTGTTTTACTTGCTATATTGTATTTACTTTGCCACCATGGCCTTTTTTGCCTTTACCTCCCTTCTCACCTCATTTGCTCACATTGTATATAGACTTGTTTATACTGTATTATTGACTGTATGTTTGTTTTACTCCATGTGTAACCCTGTGTCGTTGTATCTGTCGAACTGCTTTGCTTTATCTTAGCCAGGTCGCAATTGTAAATGAGAACTTGTTCTCAACTTGCCTACCTGGTTAAATAAAGGTAAAATAAAAAATAAATAAAATAAAATAAGTATTTGATACATCAGAAAAGAATAACTTAATATTTGGTACAGAAACCTTTGTTTGCAATTACAGAGATCATACGTTTCCTGTAGTTCTTGACCAGGTTTGCACACACTGCAGCAGGAATTTTAGCCCACTCCTCCATACAGACCTTCTCCAGATCCTTCAGGTTTCAGGGCTGTCGCTGGACAATACGGACTTTCAGCTCCCTCCAAAGATTTTCTATTGGGTTCAGGTCTGGAGACTGGCTAGGCCACTCCAGGACCTTGAGATGCTTCTTACGGAGCCACTCCTTAGTTGCCCTGGCTGTGTGTTTCGGGTCGTTGTCATGCTGGAAGACCCAGCCACGACCCATCTTCAATGCTCTTACTGAGGGAAGGAGGTTGTTGGCCAAGGTCTCGCGATACATGGCCCCATCCATCCTCCCCTCAATACGGTGCAGTCATCCTGTCCCCTTTGCAGAAAAGCATCCCCAAAGAATGATGTTTCCACCTCCATGCTTCACGGTTGGGATAGTGTTCTTGGGGTTGTACTCATCCTTCTTCTTCCTCCAAACACGGCGAGTGGAGTTTAGACCAAAAAGCTCTATTTTTGTCTCATCAGGCCACATGACCTTCTCCCATTCCTCCTCTGGATCATCCAGATGGTCATTGGCAAACTTCAGACGGGCCTGGACATGCCCTGGCTTGAGCAGGGGGACCTTGCGTGCGCTGCAGGATTTTATTCCATGACGGCGTAGTGTGTTACTAATGGTTTTCTTTGAGACTGTGGTCCCAGCTCTCTTCAGGTCATTGACCAGGTCCTGCCGTGTAGTTCTGGGCTGATCCCTCACCTTCCTCATGATCATTGATGCCCCACGAGGTGAGATCTTGCATGGAGCCCCAGACGGAGGGTGATTGACCGTCATCTTGAACTTCTTCCATTTTCTAATAATGCGCCAACAGTTGTTGCCTTCTCACCAAGCTGCTTGCCTATTGTCATGTAGCCCATCCCAGCCTTGTGCAGGTCTACAATTTTATCGCTGATGTCCTTACACAGCTCTCTGGTCTTGGCCATTGTGGAGAGGTTGGAGTCTGTTTGATTGAGTGTGTGGACAGGTGTCTTTTATACAGGTAACGAGTTTAAACAGGTGCAGTTAATACAGGTAATGAGTGGAGGACAGGAGGGCTTCTTAAAGAGAAACTAGCAGGTCTGTGAGAGCCGGAATTCTTACTGGTTGGTAGGTGGTCAAATACTTATGTCATGCAATATAATGCAAATGAATTACTTAAAAATCATACAATGGGATTTTTGGGATTTTTGTTTTAGATTCCGTCTCTCACAGTTGAAGTGTATCCTATGAAAAAAAAATGACAGACCTCTACATGCTTTGTAAGTAGGAAAACCTGTAAAATCGGCAGTGTATCAAATACTTGTTCTCCCCACTGTATATAGTACCGATTCAAAGTTTGGACTCACCTACTCATTCCAGGGGCTTTCTTTATTTTTACAATGTTCTACATTGTAGAATAATAGTGAAGACATCAAAACTATGAAATGACACATCTGGAATCGTGTAGTCACCAAAAACATGTTAAACAAATCTAAATATATTTTATATTTGAGATTCTTCAAATAGCCACCCCTTGGCTTTATGACAGCTTTGCACACTCTTGGCATTCTCTCAAGGGAGCTTCATGAGATAGTCACCTGGAATGCGTTTCAATTAACAGATGTGCCTTGTAAAAAGTTATTCTGTGGAATTTCTTTCCTTAATGCGTTTGAGCCAAACAGTTGTGTTGTGACAAGTTCGGAGTGAAGATCGACTTGGCTATATCATGGAAAGAACAGCTCAAATAAGCAAAGAGAAATGACAGTATATAATTTCTTTAAGACATGAAGCTTAGTCAACCCTGAACATTTCAAGAACTTTGAAAGTATCTTCAAATGCAGTAGCAAAAATCATCAAGCGCTATGATGAAACTGGCGCTCATAAGGACCGCCAGAGAAAAGGAAGACCCAGAGTTACCTCTGCTGCAGAGGATAAGTTCATTAGAGTTAACTGCACCTCAGACTGCAGCCCAAATAAATGCTTCACAGAGTTCAAGTAACAGACACATCTCAACATCAACTGTTCAGAGGAGACTGTGTGAATCAGGCCTTCATGGTCAAATTGCTGGAAAGAAACCACTACTAAAGGACACCAAAGAAGCACCAAGAAACACAAGCAATGGACATTAGGCTGGTGGAAATCTCTCCTTTGGTTTGATGAGTCCAAATTTGAGATTTTTGGTTCCAACTGCTGTGTCTTTGTGAGACGTGGAGTAGATGAACGGATGATCTCTGCATGTGTGGTTGCCACCGTGAAGCATGGAGGAGGTGTGATGGTGTGGGCGTGCTTTGCTGGCAACACTGTCAGTGATTTATTTAGAATTCAAAGCACAGTTAACCAGCATGGTTACCACATCATTCTGCAGCAATACACCATCCCATCTGGTTTGCACTTAGTGGGACTATAATTCATTTTTCAACAGTACAATGACCCAACACACCTCCAGGCTGTGTAAGGGCTTTTTAACCAAAGGGCTTTTTAACAAAGAAGGAGTGTGATGGAGTGCTGCATCAGATGACCTGGCCTCCACAATCACCCTATCTCAAGCCAATCGAGATGGTTTGGGATGAGTTGGACCGCAGAGTGAAGGAAAAGCAGCCAACAAGTGCTCAGAATATGTGGGAACTTCTTCAAGACTGTTGGAAAAGCATTCACTATTTAGACTTTGGGACCACATATGTATGCATTCACCCGTGGTCTTTTCTTTGGGGATTTTGTCATACACAGTCAAGTGCATTTTTTTGGGTTGAAGAACGGCAACTACAGAGACACGTACTTGTTTGAGCAACTCAAATCTAAATTCAATGTAGAATCAGTTTAACAGGTGACAAACAGATTATTTTACTATTGTAACATTCAGTGGGGAGACTTCTACCGCTTCAGGAGCCCAGGCTTTTGCCATAGATGGTACATTTCTCGTCTCTGGACCACACTAGTTTTAGATTTCATTTTGCTAAGGCACTTCTCTCTCTACATCGGTCAGCTACTTTGGTGACCATGGTGGGATCCTTTTGATATGCCTATGGGGCCTGGGCACACAAATGCTCCGAGAGAGAAAGGGGGAATACTGACAGTTCTACAGTGTCCATCAGAGGCCCAGGCTTTTGGCATAGATGGTAAAGCTCTCATTTCTGGACTGCAACATTGTAAGATTGTGCCCTCCACAGCACTTGATATACATTGATTAGTAGGTTACACTATATTTAGATACTTCAAATACTGCCTGAGACACCTTTGCCTTTTGTCTCCATACTCAATAATTGTGAAACACTATTTGTGATGGTGTTCTTTGTTCAAATGTATATGCATGAAACGTACATTATGGGTAACATGTCTCACACTCTGTCACAGTTAGTAGATTAATGAATGGATTGGCAAGATTTTGGTACCGTCAACTTTTAGAAGGTTAGTAGGAAAGCGAATCATTTAAACCACCACAAATACTCACATTCACTGAACATTTAGCATTTTAAACTCAAACATTAATTTCCCAACTTTTTCTATAATCCTACAGCCTCTCTACCATTCTCCATACCTTATATTCCAATGCATCCAACATTATGCACGCCTATCATGATATTGGGAAGCTGCTATTTGAAAACTCATCTGGTTTTGAAATCCAACTTTGTTTATCTTATTGCAGAGCACATTATACAACAGTTTTTTTTAGAGAAGATTTTATTGCAACGTATGCTATATGTGTAGGCTATGCCATATATATTGGCTAATATGGATATGCAGCTGTTGTTTTTAAACCTCCATTCTAGCATACATGACACACTCAAACACACACACCTTCGATCAACATGCTTTTGTTTCAGTTTCAGTGCAACGTTTATGATTGAATGTTTCTTTAAGCCTGCAGCTAGTTACTTGAAATGAGGCATATAATCATGCATAAGCATGATTACAAAATGTAATTCACTGACAGAGATAGCTAATGAAACACAAACTGACATTTACAGTAGCTGGCTTAGGCTACTCAAACTGTAACATTGGCTAGCTTTCAATAAATTGGCTAAATGGTCAACAGTGTTCCCTATTCATACGATCAAAACAATTCATATTGCATGCTGCATATTTAAAGTGCACTTGAAAACAGATATTTATCTTATTTCAGTCTTTGGGAGCTAGCTACAGTGTCTTCAGAAAGTATTCACAACCCTTGACCTTTTTAACATTTTGTTGTGTTACAGCCTGAATTTAAAATTGATTAAATTGAGATTGGGTGTAATTGGTCTCAATACACACAATACTCCGTAATGTCAATTGGAATTCTGTTTTGAGACATTTTTACAAATTAATAAAAAATGTAAAGCTGAAATATCTTGAGTCAATAAATATTCAACCCCTTTTTTATGGTAAGCCTAAATAAGTTCAGGAGTAAACATTTTCTTAAGTCACAATACGTTGCATTGACTCACTCTGTGTGCAATAGTAGTGGTTACAATGGTTGTTGATGCCTCATCTCTGTACCCCACACATACAATTATCTGTAAGGTCCTTCAGTTGAGCACTGAATTTCAAACACAGATTCAAAGAAGGGCCCCTATTGGTAGATGGGTAAAAACAAAAGCAGACATTAAATATCGCATTGAGCATGGTGAAGTTATTAATTACACTTTGGATGATTTATCAATGCACCCAGTCACTACCAAGATACAGGCATCCTTCCTAACTCAGTTGCTGGAGAAGAAGGAAACCACTCAGGGATTTCACCATGAGGCCAATGGTGACTTTCAAACAGTTACAGAGTTTAATGGCTGTGATTGGAGAAAACTGAGGATGGATCAACAACATTGTAGTTACTTTACAAAACTAACCTAAATTACAGAGTGAAAAGCAGGAAGCCCGTACGGAATAAATAAGGCACTAAAATGTGGCAAAGAAATGAACTTCATGTCCTGATTACAAAGTGTTATGATTGGGGCAAATCCAACACATCACTGAGTACCACTCTTTATATTTTCAAGCATGGTGGTGACTGCATCATGCTATGGGTATGCGTGTCATCGGCAAGGACTAGGGAGTGTTTTGGGGGGGATAAAAAATAAATGGTGTAGAGCTAAGCACAAGCAAAATTCTAGAGGAAATATGGTTCAGTCAGCTTTCCAACAGTCACTGCGAGACAAAGCCACCTTTCAGCAGGACAATAAACTAAAACACAAGGCTAGATATACACTGGAGTTGCTTGAACATCTATGGCAAGACTTGAAAATGGCTGTCTAGCAATGATCAACAACCAACTTGACAGAGCTTGAAGAATAAAAATTAAAATGCAAATATTGTACAATCCAGGTGTCTCCAAGCTTTTAGATACTTACTTCAAAAAGACTCATGGCTGTAATTGCTGCCAAAGATGATTCTAACATGTATTGACAAAAAATGTTTTTTTAAAGTTGTCCTTTTGGCGGTATTGTGTGTAGATGGGTGAGACATTTTTGTTTTCAAATCAATTTTGAAGTCAGCACTCTCTGAAGTAGCGCCATGGTATAGCCGGAGGACAGCTAGTTTCCGTCCTCCTCTGGGTACATTGATTTCAATACAAAACCCAGGAGGCTCATGATTATGCCCTTCCATAGACTTACACAGTAATTATGCCGTTCTCCAACGTATCAGAGCTCTTGCAGCATGAACTGACATGTTGTCCACCCAATCAAAGGATCAGAGAATGAATCTACTACTGAAAGCAAAAGCTTCAGCTGGTTAGCGCTGCAGTGCATGACATGTCATGAGTAGTTGGCTCAAAGAGAAAGATAATAGTGTAACAGTTTTGAACAAATACATTTATTCAAAAATGAAGGATAGGTAAGAGAGAGAGAGTGAGAGAGCTAGCTAACATTATATTCTGTAGGATTTTTTTTCACTTTCACTTACTTAGCTAGCAAATGCAGGTAGCTAGTTTAGCCTACTCAAACACCCTGCTCAAACTGAGAGGAATGCTATGTTAGCTAGCTGGCCATGACTATCCAACACTGGAACCCTTCCAAGTCAAGGTAAGCTTTTGGTTTTATAAATGTATTGTCACCAGGGCCCACCGGTGTAACTGCTAAACTGCTTGCTGTACTCTGTACTGCATGATTGTAGCAGATTTTCTAACGAGCTAGTTCTAGTAGCTATGTTGACTATGACGTTAGCTAATATGGTGACAATGATGTAGGCTGTGTGTAACGGTTAGCAGTTATGGTATGAAGGTCTGGCTTGGATTTTTTTTTTCGCCTGTTCACAGACAGCTTTCTGTTGTGTTCACAAGTGAAGTGAAAGGTGAGAGAAGGAGAGTGCGTAGATGCGAGAAGGAGATATTATAAAATGAGCAAAGTGATCATGCTGTCTGTATGTGGCTGCTATGAAAGTGAACTGTGCGTGTGATCAGGGGTGTATTCATTTAGTAAATTCTGTTGGCAAAGTTTCTTAAAAGGAACGAAACAAAGATAAACATACATGAATTTGTCCAAAAGAAACTCTCATTTGCAACTGTTGGACTAATGATTACACCCTAGATCAGTTAGATGCAGCCAAGAGTGTGCTAGGTGGTATTGAATGTGTCACTGTCTGTCACCTTGATTACAAGATTTTTTTTCTCTCAACCTATGTTTTAAACATTAATTCATAGATCTAGGTTGTAGCACCCTCATGGTGGGTATAGGAAACATTTTTAGTATCATGTAGTAGCCTAAACCTATCAATGTTACATTGAGCTGGGTGAATGGAATATGAATGACAGTCATCCAATATCCTGTAATAGAAATAAGGCCATGCTCATTAAAAAAAATGAGCATCTTAAACGGCACCGACCGCCACTGAAGTCAAGGGGTATGAATACTTTCTCAAGGCAATTTGCAAACGGAGTATGAATATGCAAATTAGATCAGGTTGTTGGTTACTGTGTGTTTATCTACATAAACCAAATCACATATAACTTTAAATGAACTTGCTTCTCACAGAGAAAACAAACTAAACATAATAAATGTACTAAATATACTAAACTACATGTATTCAATGTCTCAACAAATGCAGGTAAATCCAATACAAGTTGAAATCATCAGCATGGAAATGAAACAAAGCGCAAAGACAGGATATTTAATATTTTATACAAATACAACATTTACTTGAGAGAAATGTGAACACTAGGGATGTTGACCACAGGATGTTTAAAGGGGCCATACGAGTCTAAGCCAGGGGGGGGGGGTGTTCTACTAAGCTAAGTGGAATTGTTTTAAGAGGGTCTTACCAAGGATCGTTTTGCTATTTGATTTAGAATTTTAAGACCCATTGAAGTATCCCCCCAAATTATTTTCTAATTATTTGCAGAAAATTTTTATTTTTCCTCACTGCTATTTGCCCATACAAACACACTGAATAACATATTCACTACATGGAACAACAGATATCCCCCCAACAACAACAAAATATGTAAAGGAAGTTTGTTCTGAAGTGTCTGTCCTATATCTGAGAGACATAAGAAAGATCAGGAAACATTATAATTTTTTACATGTATTTAACCCCTTCTTTGTGGCACTAAACAATCTCCATATATACACTACAGGTCAAAAGTTTTAGAACAGCTACTCATTCAAGGGTTTTTCTTTATTTTTACTATTTTCTACATTGTAGAATAATAGTGAAGACATCATGAAGTAACCAAAAAAGTGTTAAACAAATGAAAATATATTTGATATTTGATATTCTTCAAATAGCCACCCTTTGCCTTGATGACAGCTTTGCACACTCATGGCATTCCAACAGCCTGGAGGTGTTTTGGGTCATTGTCCTGTTGAAAAACAAATGATAGTGCCACTCTATGCCCACACCAGATGGGATGGCGTATCGCTGCAGAAAGCTGTGGTAGCCATACTGGTTACCACAGTTAAGTTAATTCTAAATAAACCACATACAATGTCACCAGCAAAGCACCCCCACACCATAACACCACCTCCTCCATGCTTTACGGTGGGAAATGCACATGCGGAGATCATCCGTTCACCCACACCGTGTCTCTCAAAGACACACCGATTTGAACCAAAAATCTCAAATTTGGACTCCAGACCAAAGGACACATTTCCACCGGTCTAATGTCCATTGCTCGTGTTTCTTGGCCCAATCAAGTCTCTTCTTATTATTGGAGTGCTTTAGTAATGGTTTCTTTGCAGCAATTCGACCATGAAGGTCTGATTCACACAGTCTCCTCCGAACAGTTGATGTTGAGATGTGTCTGTTACTTGAACCCTTTGAAGCATTTATTTGGGCTGCAATTTCTGAGGCTGGTAACGCTAATGAACATATCCTCTGCAGCAGAGGTAACTCTGGGTCTTCCATTCCTGTAGCGGTCCTCGTGAGAGCCAGTTTCATCATAGTGCTTGATGGTTTTTGCAACTGCACTTGAAGAGACTTTCAAAGTTCTTAAAATGTTCAATATTGACTGACATTCATGTCTTAAAACGTCTACAGGATCGGTGTCACCCCCGCTGGACTGTTGAGCTAACGTAGGCTAATGTGATTAGTATGAGGTTGTAAATAACACGAAAAATTCCCAGTATATAGACATAAACCCAGCAAAAAAAGAAACATCCCTTTTTCAGGACCGTCTTTCAAAGATAATTAGAAAAAATCCAAATAACTTCACAGATCTTCATTGTTCAGTTTATATCTCAGTTGTTGCATCTTGTTATGTTCATACAAAAATTTACACGTTAAGTTTGCTGAAAATAAATGCACTTGAGAGTGAGAGGACGTATCTTTTTTTGCTGAGTTTATCTGATATGAACCGAAAGCTTAATTTCTTGTTAATCTAACTGCACTGTCCAATTTACACTATCTACTACAGTGAAAGAATACCATGCTATTGTTTGAGGAGATTGCACAGATATGAACTTGAAAATGTATTTTAAAAAATCAATTAGGCATATTTGGGCAGTCTTGATACAACATTTTAAACAGACATGCAATGGTTCATTGGATCAGTCTAAAACTTTGCCCATACACTGCTGCCATCTAGTGGCCAAAATCTTTCTAAATCATCTAGTGGCCTTTCACTTGCATTTCAAAGATGATGGTACACAAAAAATGTATTATCTTTTAGGTGACTACCTCACGAAGCTGGTTGAGAGAATGCCAAGAGTGTGCAAAGCTGTCTGTCATCAAGGCAAAGGGAGGCTATTTGAAGAATCTCAAATATAAAATATATTTTCATTTGTTTCACACTTTTTTGGTTACTTACATGAGTTATTTCATAGTTTTGATGTCATCACTATTTTCTACAATGTAGAAAATAGTGAAAATAAAGAAAAACCCTTGAATGAGTAGGTGTTCTAAAACGTTTGACATGTAGTGTACCGTCGTGGCCAAAAGTTTTGAGAATGACACAAATATACATTTTCAAAGTTTGCTGCTTCAGTGTCTTTAGGTATTTTTTGTCAGATGTTACTATGGAATACTGAAGTATAATTACAATAATTTCATAAATGTCAAAGGCTTTTATTGACAATTACATGAAGTTGATCCAAAGAGTCAATATTTGCAGTGTTGACCCTTCTTTTTCAAGACCTCTGCAATCTGCCCCTGCATTGCTGTTAATTAACTTCTGGGCCACATCCTGACTGATGGCAGCCCATTCTTGCATAGTCAATGCTTGGAGTTTGTCAGAATTTGTGGGTTTTTGTTTGTCCACCCGCCTCTTGAGGGTTGACCCCAAGTTCTCAATGGAATTAAGGTCTGGGGAGTTTCCTGGCCATGGACCCAAAATATCGATGTTTTGTTCCCTGAGCCACTTAGTTATCTCTTTTGCCTTATGGCAAGGTGCTCCATCATGCTGGAAAAGGCATTGTTCATCACCAAACTGTTCCTGGATGGTTGGGAGAAGTTGCTCTCGGAGGATGTGTTGGTACCATTCTTTATTCATGGCTGTGTTCTTAGGCAAAATTGTGAGTGAGCCCACTCCCTTGGCTGAGAAGCAACACCACACATGAATGGTCTCAGGATGCTTTACAGTTGGCGTGACACAGGACTGATGGTAGCGCTTACTTTGTCTTCTCTGGACAAGCTTTTTTCCGGATGCCCCAAACATTCGGAAAGGGGATTCATCAGAGAAAATGATTTTACCCCAGTCCTCAGCAGTCCAATTCCTGTACCTTTTACAAAATATCAGTCTGTCCCTGATGTTTTTCCTGGAGAGAAGTGGTTGCTTTTCTGCGCTTCTTGACATCAGGCCATCCTCGAAAGTATTCGCCTCACTGTGCATGCAGATTCACTCACACCTGCCTGCTGCCATTCCTGAGCAAGCTCTGTACTTGTGCTGCCCCGATCCCACAGCTGAATCAACTTTCGGAGATGGTCCTGGAGCTTGCTGGACTTTCTTGTGCGCCCTGAAGCCTTCTTCACAACAATTGAACCACTCTCCTGGAAGTATTTGATGATCCGATAAATGGTTGATTTCGGTGCAATCTTACTGGCATCAATATCCTTGCTTGTGAAGCCCCATGTTTTTCAACTGGTACCAGGAACCATCATGTCTTTAGAAGCCTGTGGGCGTCCTAGAGCAAAACAACATGTACGTGACAGTCTCACCCTTCCACAATGGGGTGGCCCAAACTGTTCGAACACTACAGACAGAAGGTGGCACTACAGATAGAAGGCGGCATGGTAGCCTAGTGGTTAGAGCGTTGGACTAGTAACCGAAAGGTTGCAAGTTCAAATCCCCAAGCTGACAAGGTACAAATCTGTTGTTCTGCCCCTGAACAGGCAGTTAACCCACTGTCATTGAAAATAAGAATTTGTTCTTAACTGACTTGCCTAGTAAAATAAAGTTGTTTCTACAACTTGATTGGAATTGGAATGCACCTGCGGTAAAATCAATTGATTGGACATGTTTTGGAAAGCCACATGCCCCTCTATATAAGGTCCCACAGAGCAAAAACCAAGCCACGAGGTTGAAGGAATTGAGACTCAGTGGCCTCCATGGAGATGGGAGAACCTTCCAGAAAGATAACCATCTCTGCAGCACTCCACCAATCAGGCCTTTATGGTAGAGTGGCCAGACGGAAGCCAATCCTCAGTAAAAGGCACATGACAGCCTTCTTGGAGTCTCCCAAAAGACACCTAAAGACTCTCAGACCATGAGAAACAAGATTATCTGGTGTGATGAAACCAAGATAACTTTTTGGCCTGAATGCCAAGCATCATGTCTGGAGCAAACCTTGCACCTTCCCTATGGTGAAGCATGGTAGAGGCAGCATCATGCTTTGAGGATATTTTTCAACAGCAGGGACTGGGAGACAAGTCAGGATTGAAGGATGGATTAACGGAGCAAATGTCAGAGAGATTCTTGATGAAAACCTGCTCCGGAGCGCTCAGGACCTTCCAACAGGACAATGACCCTATGCGCAAAACCAAGACAACGCAGGAGTGGCTTCAGGACAAGTCTCAATGTCCTTGAGTGTCCAAGTCAGAGCCTGGACTTGAACCTGATCTAACATCTTTGAAGAGACCTGAAAATAAGTTTTGCAGCGGCACTCCCATCCAAGCTGACAGAGCTTGAGAGGATCTGCAGAGAAGAATGGGAGAAACTCCTCAAATACAGGTGTTCCAAGCTTGTAGCGTCATACCCAAGAAGACTCGAGGCTGTAATTGCTGCCAATGTTGCTTCAACAAAGTACTGAATTCTAGGTTGGTAAATGTGATTTTTCCATTTGTGACTTTGAATACATTTTAAAAAATGTGTAAAAACTAGTTTTTGCTCTGTCATCATGAGGTATTGTATGTAGATTGATGAGGGGAAAAACATTGAATCCACTTTAGACTAAGGCTGTCCTGTAATAAAATGTTGAAGAAGTCAAGGGGTCTGAATACTTTTTGAATGCACTGTACATGTGTGGGTAGGCCATGTCAAATGGATACATGTTGAAGGCCAGAGTATTACTGGATAGATATACTACCCAGCTAGCACAGATGTTTCAGACCAGATGCCTTTTGGCAAACACCAAGCTGGCGGGCTGTTGTGCCTTTTACTGAGGAGTAGCTTCCGTGGAGTGATTGGTGGAGTGCTGCAGAGATGGTTGTCCTTCTGGAAGGTTCTTGGTCACCTCCTTGACCAAGGCTCTTATCCCCCGATTCTTCAGTTTGACTGGGCAGCCAGCTCTAGGAAGAGTATTGGTGGTTCCTACTACTTCCATTTAAGAATCAAATCAAATCAAATGTATTTATATAGCCCTTCGTACATCAGCTGATATCTCAAAATGCTGTACAGAAACCCAGCCTAAAACCCCAAACAGCAAGCAATGGAGGTGTAGAAGCACGGTGGCTAGGAAAAACTCCCTAGAAAGGCCAAAATCTAGTAAGAAACCTAGAGAGGAACCAGGCTATGAGGGGTGGCCAGTCCTCTTCTGGCTGTGCCGGGTGGAGATTATAACAGAACATGGCCAAGATGTTCAAATGTTCATAAATGACCAGCATGGTCAAATAATAATAATCACAGTAGTTGTCGAGGGTTCAGCAAGTCCGCACCTCAGGAATAATTGTCAGTTGGCCTTTTATAGCCGATCATTAAGAGTATCTCGACCACTCCTGTTGTCTCTGGAGAGTTGAAAACAGGAGTTCTGGGAAAGGTAGCACGTCCGGTGAACAGGTCAGGATTCCATAGCCGCAGGCAGAACAGTTGAAACTGGAGCAGCAGCACGGCCAGGTGGACTGGGGACAGCAAGGAGTCATCATGCCAGGTAGTCCTGAGGCATGGTCCTAGGGCTCAGGTCCTCCGAGAGAGAAAGAAAGAGAGAATTAGAGAAAGCATACTTAAATTCACACAGGACACCGGATAAGACAGGAGAAGTACTCCAGATATAACAAACTGACCCTAGCCCCCCGACACATAAACTACTGCAGCATGAATACTGGAGGCTGAGACAGGAGGGGTCAGAAGACACTGTAGCCCCATCCGATGATACCCCCCGGACAGGGCCAAACAGGAAGGATATAACCCCACCCACGTTGCCAAAGCACAGCCCCCACACCACTAGAGGGATATCTTCAACCACCATCCTGAGACAAGGCCGAGTATAGCCCACAAAGACACCACGGCCCAACCCAAGGGGGGGGGGGGGGGGGGGGGGGGGGGGGGGGGGGGGCATGAAAGAGCACCAGTAAGTAGGAATGATGGAGGCCACTGTGTTCTTGGGGACCTTCAATGCTGCAGACATTTTTTGGTACCCTTGCCCAGATCTGTGCCTCGACACAATCCTGTCTCAGAGCTCTACGGACAATTCTTTCGACTTCATGGCTTAGTTTTTGCTCTGACATGCACTATCAACTGTTGGACCTTATATAGACCGGTGTGTGCCTTTCCAAGTCATGTCCAATCAATTCAATTTGCCGCAGGTGGACTCTAATCAAGTTGAAGAAACATCTCAATGATGATCAATGGAAATATGTTCAATTTCGAGTCTCATAGCAAAGGGTCTGAATACTTATGTAAATAGTTTTTTTTGTTTTTAATTTTTAATACATTTTCATCAAAAAAATAAACAACCTTTTTCGCTTTGTCATTATGGGGTATTGTGTGTAGATTGATGAGAGAGAGAAAAATTCAATGAATTTTAGAATAAAATGTGGAGAAAGTCAAGGACTGAATACTTTCCGAATGCACTGTATTTAATTACCCATTCACAGTCTTACACCGTGATGTAAGTGCACTGGGACTGACAGAGAAAGAGTGTTTGAGACTGAGATGCTTATTAATGCATTAGTAAGAGTTGGGATGGGGGAGTGAGTGGAGTGGAGTGGTGGCATGACTCTGTTGTTGTGTAACCAAGGCAAGACACATACACCAACCTACCAGTCTGATCCTGGAAAAACTCTCAGATTGCTATCACCCAGTTGATAAGAGAACGGAATGTATATGTTTTTTAAAAACATTCTTAGAACATTCTGTGAAAGTTACTTACATTTTCTTCTATTTTTGTATTTAAAGTTCATGTTCTGAGAATGGAATTTAGAGCTAATTGATGTTAATGTGTAGGTTATTTTTTACATTCCCGGAATATTGCCAAGGACTGACATAACAGATACATACATTCTTTGAATGTTCTGAGAACATCTCTTAAGTCATACCATTTTTTAATGCTCCCAGAATGTTATAAAAATATGACATTAAATATTATCACATGGGAACACGTGTGGAATATTCTGTAGAAGAATGTTATTTCTTAACGTTCTCTGAACTATTTGAGAACATTACTTTCAATAGAACCATGAGGAAACCTGTGGGAAATGTTATGCTGAAGTACTGAAATTTCCACAGAAGAACGTTTTTCCCAATGTTGTTCCCAATGTCAAACCAGTTGAAATGTCTATTGCCCAAAAAATATTAAATGTAACCATGTTAGAACTTTTAGAAAACATTCAGATAAAGTAATAAAAATAAAGAAAATACAAATGCTTTGTCAAGTTTCTTTAATACCTATCTTGCACCATTCCCAGAAAGTTGTGGGAACGTTGTATGCAAAATAACCATAGGACATCTACTGAACGTTCTCAAGCTCTATACAACATATGGTTCTCAGAACGTTATGTTCTAGCTCGGAGTGCTGTCGTGTTTTCCTGATCCTGCTGCCCCAGTGTCTCTATGTTTTGTATTGTCAAATCAAATCAAATGTTATTAGTCACATGCGCGGAATACAACAGGTGAACATTACAGTGAAATGCTTACATATTTGATTAGATGCAAGATAGTGGCTGGCGAAAGGATTCACCCCCTTTGCATTTGTCCTATTTTGTTTTCATTACAACCTGGAATTAAAATAGATTTTGGGGGGATTTGTATCATTTTTTTTATACAACATGCTTACCACTTTGAAGATGCAAAACATTTTTTCTTGTGAAACAAACAAGAAATAAGACAAAAAAACAGAAGACTTGAACGTTCATAACTATTTAAGTCCCCCCCCCCTAAAGTCAATACTTTGTAGAGCCACCAGCACTTACAGCTGCAAGTCTGTTGGGGTATGAATCTATAAGCTTGGCACATCTAGCCACTGGGATTTTTGCCCATTCTTCAAGGCAAAACTGCTCCAGCTCCTTCAAGTTGGATCGGTTCTGCTGGTGTACAGCAATCTTTAAGTCATACCACATATTCTCAGTTGGATTGAGGTCTGGGCTTTGACTAGGCCATTACAATACATTTAAATGTTTCCCCTTAAACCACTTGAGTGTTGCTTTAGCAGTATGCTTAAGGCCATTGTCCTGTTGGAAGGCGAACCTCCGTCCCAGTCTCAAATCTCTGGAAGACTGATATAGGTTTCCCTCAAGAATTTCCCTATATTCAATTCTGACCAGTTTCCCAGTCCCTGCCGATGAAAAACATCCCCACAGCATGATGCTGTCACCACCATGCTTCACTGTGGGGATTGTGTTCTCGGGGTAATGAGAGGTGTTGGGTTTGTGCCAGACATAACGTTTTCCTTGATGGCCAAAAAGCTACATTTTAGTCTCATCTGACCAGAGTACCTTCTTTCATACATTTGGGGAATCTCTCACATGCCTTTTGGCGAACATCAAACCTGTTTGCTTATTTTTTTCTTTAAGCAATGGCTTTTTACTGGCCACTCTTCCGTAAAGCCCAGCTCTGTGGAGTTTACGGCTTAAAGTGGTCCTAAGAAATAAAAGTAACAAGTCATTTAAAGAGCAGCAGTAAAATAACAATAGCGAAACAATATACGGGGAGTACCGGTACAGCGTCAATGTGCGGGGGCACCGGTTAGTTGAGGTAATACGTACATGTAGGTAAAGTTATTAAAGTGACTACACATAGATGATAACAACAGAGAGTAACAGTGATGTAAAATAGGGGGGAGTGGCAATGCAAATAGTCTGGGTGGCCATTTTATTAGATGTTCAGGATTCTTATGGCTTGGGGGTAGGAACGGTTTAGAAGCCTCTTGGACCTAGACTTGGCTCTCCACTACTGCTTGCTGTGCGGAAGCAGAGAGAACAGTCTATGACTAGGGTGGCTAGAGTCTTTGACAATTTTTAGGGCCTTCCTCTGACAACGCCTGGTATAGTGGTCCTGGATGGCAGAAAGTTTGGCCCCAGTGATGGACTGGGCCGTTCGCACTAGCCTCTGTAGTACCTTGCGGTCGGAGGTCGAACAGTTGCAATACCAGGCAGTGAGGCAACCAGTTTGGGCTCTCGATGGTGCAGCTGTAGAACCTTTTGAGGATCTGAGGACACATGCCAAATCTTTTCAGTCTCCTGAGGGGAAATAGTTTTGTCGTGCCCTCGTCACGACTCTCTTGGTGTGCTTGGACCATGATAGTTTGTTGGTGATGTGGACACCAAGGAACTTGAAGCTCTCAACCTGCTCCGCTACAGCCACTTCGATGAGAATGGGGGCGTGCTCAGTCCTCTTTTTCCTGTAGTCCACAATCATCTCCATTGTCTTGATCACGTTGAGGGAGAGGTTGTTGTCCTGGAACCACACGGACAGGTCTCTGACCTCCTCCCTATAGGCTGTCTCGTCGTTGTCGGTGATCAGGCCTACCACTGTTGTGTCATCGGCAAACTTAAATGGTGTTGGAGTCGTGCCTGGCCGTGCAGTCATGCGTGAACAGGAAGTACAGGAGGGGACTGAGCACGCACGCCTGAGGGGCCCCTGTGTTGAGAATTAACTTGGCGGATGTGTTGTTACCTACCCTTGCCACCTGGGGGCGGCCCATCAGGAAGTCCAGGATCCAGTTGCAGAGGGATGTGTTTAGTCCCAGGGTCCTTAGCTTATTGATGAGCTTCGAGGGCACTGTGGTGTTGAACGCTGAGCTGTAGTCAATGAATAGCAGTCTCACATAGGTGTTCCTTTTGTCCAGGTGGGAAAGGGCAGTGTAGAGTACAATAGAGATGGCATCATCTGTGGATCTGTTTGGGCGGTATGCAAATTGGAGTGGATCTAGGGTTTCTGGGATAATGATGTTGATGTGAACCATGACCAGCCCTTCAAAGCACTTCATGGCTACATATGTGAGTGCTATGAGTCGGTAGTCTTTTAGGCAGGTTACCTTAGTGTTATTGGACACAGGGACTATGGTGGTCTGCTTAAAACATATTGGTATTGCAGACGCGGACAGGGAGAGGTTGAAAATGTCAGTGAAGTCACTTTCCAGTTTGTCAACGCATGCTCGCAGTACACATCCTGGTAATCCGTCTGGCGCTGCGGCCTTGTGAATGTTGACCTGTTTAAAGGTCTTACATGCATGTTTCAGTGTCATTTGCATCGAAGCGAGCATAGAAGTAGTTTAGCTCGTCTGGTAGGCTCGTGTCACTGGGCAGATCTTGGCTGTGCTTCCCTTTGTAGTCTGTAATGGTTTGCAAGCCCTGCCACATCTGACGGGTGTCAGAGCCGGTGTAGTACGATTCGATCTTAGTCGTGTATTGATGCTTTGCCTGTTTGATGGTTTGTCGGAGGGCATAGCGGGATTTCTTATAAGCGTCCAGGTTAGAGTCCCGGCAGCTCTAGCCTTTTGCTCAGTGCGGATGTTGCCTGTAATCCATGGCTTCTGGTTGGGGTATGTATGTACGGTCACTGTGGGGACGACATCATCGACACACTTATTGATGAAGCCAATGACTGATGTGGTGTACTCCTCAATTCCATCAGAGGAATCTTGGAACATTCCAGTCTATGCTAGCAAAACAGTCCTGTAGCTTAGCATGTGCTTCATCTGACCACTTTTTTAATTGATCGAGTCACTGGTGCTTCCTGCTTTCATTTTTGCTTGTAAGCAGGAATCAGGAGGATAGCATTATGGTCAGATTTGCTAAATGGAAGGCGAGGGTGAGCTTTGTATACGTCTCTGTGTGGAGTTTTATTTTTTTGAAATTTCACCTTTATTTAACCAGGTAGGCTATGTCATGATGTTGCCCTCTTTGGGTACATCGAGCACCATCCCCCGCTCTCTGCTCCTACAACCAGACTGCTGAGGTCGTAAATTCAGAGAGAGGATCTCCTCATGGCCACACAGTACGACAGAGTGAATTTTCACAGAGAACAAAGGAATTTCTTCCACCTCACAGAACTTGAGGTCCGAACAACATTTATGTTCCGGAGAAGGTATAAAAGATCAGTGAAGAATCCAGCTACGAACTGGTCCGTTTGTTACATTGTGGTGAGGCTCATGGGAGACGGTGCGGCCACATTACCATAACACTGTTTATACTGTATAATAGCCTCAGATATGAGGTTTACATCTAATTGTTGTATAAGATGAATGAGTGAGGATGATACTGTTTGTAAAATTGTGTAATGTGATTTTGGACTGTTTAATGAAGGAAACTCCAATTCCCTTTTGAGTTTAACTAAATCAGAGGACTGCCCATGAGCCCAGTTAGGGCCATGCATCCCGGGACAGCCCTTTTCTGCAATTCCGAATAAAACCCCAACTTTGAGAAATTCTCAGTAGACCATGTTTTTCTCTATTACGAGTGTACAAAGGTTGCAGACCATTGCTGAATCTTTTAACCATAACACGTGGTTAAACTCTTAGACTATCGATACCGACAGAATAAGAACAAGTCTTTGATAGTAATTACTAGTCTGCAGCTGGGAATCATTGAACGCGAAGAACGACAACCGCCGAAACATCCATTCTACAACAACATGAATGAATGTCGCTCAGAACTATCCCCTCTAACCACGACAGACAGAGAGAGAGAGAGAGAGACGGACAATTCTACAAAAGGAACAAACTTTTCAACAGTGATCAAGACGACACACTGAGCGTAAATATATTGATTGCAATTGTTCCCGAATGAGTGAGCGTTCATATGCAAAGGATTAGTATTTCAATTGCTACAATGATCAAATCTGTAGTGACTTCTCAGGTGAACCCTACTCCCCCTTTTGTCTAACAAGCCACCATGATTTAATTAATCTGAAGACTATTGATCAGATATGAAAATATCTGCAAGGTTATATTAGGAAATTATAACTTTGTAATCTGAATATTTTCCTTGGTACCCCGACTTCCTAGTTAATTACAGTTACATGATTAATCAGTTCGATCAGTTCGCGTAATACTAATTACAGAGAATCTTTGATAAAAACCATAAGTCTTCAGTTTAATGATAGTAAAGACACGACAGCTAGTTGAGAACAAGTTCTCATTTGCAACTGCGACCTGGCCAAGATAAAGCAAAGCAGTGTGACACAGACAACAACACAGAGTTACACATGGAGTAAACAATAAACAAGTCAATGACACAGTAGAGAAAATGAGTAAAGGTGGTCCAGAGTTTTTTCCCTCTGGTTGCACATTTAAAATGCTGCTAGAAATTTGGTAAGACAGATTTAAGTTTCCCTGCATTAAAGTCCCCGGCTACTAGGAGCGCCGTCTCTGGGTGAGCGTTTCCCTGTTTGCTTATGGCAGAATACAGCTCATTCAGTGCTTTCTTAGTGCCAGTTCTTCATGATGCTCTCTGCGCTTTTAACAGACCTCTGAGACTATCACAGTGCAGGTGCATTTATACGGAGACTTGATTACACACAGGTGGATTGTATTTATCATCATTAGTCATTTAGGTCAACATTGGATCATTCAGAGATCCTCACTGAACTTCTGGAGAGAGTTTGCTGCACTGAAAGTAAAGGGGCTGAATAATTTTGCACGCCCCAATTTTTCAGTTTTTGATTTGTTAAAAAAGTTTGAAATATCCAATAAATGTCGTTCCACTTCATGATTGTGTCCCACTTGTTGTTGATTCTTCACAAAAAAATACAGTTTTATATCTTTATGTTTGAAGCCTGAAATGTGGCAAACGGTCGCAAAGTTCAAGGGGGCCGAATACTTTCGCAAGGCACTGTACTCTACCTCAGGCGAGCAAAACCTTGAGACTTCCTTAGATATCGTGCACCAGCTGTTATTTACAAAAATACATAGTCCGCCACCACTTGCCTTACCAGATGCCCCTGTTCTATCCTGCTGATACAGCATTTAACCAGCCAGCTGAATGTTGATAATGTTGTCGTTCAGCCACGACCCCGTGAAGCATAAGATACTACAGTTTTTAATGTCCCGTTGGTAATTTAATCTTCTGCGTAGGTCATCAAATTTATTTTCCAAAGATTGCTGTGTGCTAGCAGAATGGAAGGAAGTGGGGGTTTATTCGATTGACTACAAATTCTCAGAAGGCAGCCCACCCTATGGCCCCTTTTTCTCCACCTTCTCTTCACGCAAATGACGGGGATCTGGGCCTGTTTCCGGGAAAGTGATATATCATTCATGTCGAACTTGTTAAATTAAAAAAGGATTCTGCCAGTCCGTGGTGAGTAATCGAAGTTCTGATGTGAAGAAGTTATTTCCGGTCAAAAGAGACAGTAGCAGCAACATGATGTACAAAATAAGTTAATAAGTTACAAACAAAGCAGAGAAACAAACAAAACAACTCAATTGGTTAGGAATACGTAAAACATCAGCCTTGTTCTCCAGCGCCATCTTTACATTGGAGTAGATGGTGTAGCCAAAGTCCTGGCTGATGAGGCACACACCGCCCGTTTGGACATTCTTGACCCAGCCGCAGAAGGGGGGCATGTAGCCTTGTATGTTTATCCTGCTTGCATTTCCATATGGGATAATAAAGTTTTCCTTGCTAAATTATTTTTGTTTCTTCTCTCTCAGGTATCTGGGAATCACCCGGCCCCTCACATACCCAGCCAGGCAGAACGGTCAGCTGATGGCCAAGATGATCCTGGGGGTGTGGTTGGTGTCCGCCTCCATCACCCTGCCCCCCTTCTGTGGCTGGGCCAAGAATGTCCACACGGGCGGCGTGTGCCTCATCAGCCAGGACTTTGGCTACACCATCTACTCCACGGCAGTGGCCTTCTACATCCCCATGCTCGTCATGCTCTTTATGTACTACAAGATCTTCAGGGCCGCCCGCAAGAGCGGTCTGAAGCACCGCTTCACCGACTTTGCCCGGCGGGAGCGGCTGGAGACAGTGGCCAGTGAGGCGCTGAGGATGCAGGGCCTGAAGCCGCAAGGTGTGGCCGAGGAGTGTGCGGCGCTATCCCGTCTGCTGTCCCGTGAGCGCCGCAACATCTCCATCTTCAAAAGGGAGCAGAAGGCAGCCACTACGCTGGGGGTGATCGTCGGTGTGTTCTCTGTCTGCTGGCTGCCCTTCTTCATCCTGTCCACAGCTAGGCCCTTCATCTGCGGGGTGGAGTGCAGCTGCGTGCCCATCTGGCTGGAAAGGTTCCTCCTCTGGCTGGGTTATGCCAACTCCCTCATGAACCCCTTCATCTATGCCTTCTTCAACCGGGATCTGCGCTCCACATACAAGGACCTGCTACGATGCCGCTACCGCAACATCAACCGACGCCTGTCCGCCGTGGGTGTGCATGAGGCCCTCAAGGTGTAGGAGGAAGAAGACAAGGATGAGGAGGAGGAGAGTTTGGGGCCCCAGAAGCGTCCAAGGAATTTTAAATGCCGTCCTTATTGCAAAAACTACTGGGAAGTGCAGTTTCTGTGGTTGTATAATGGAAGCTTAGAGGGATGACCTGTGACCTGGCAGTAGTATTGTACATAAAGACAGATAAAGACAGAGGCTGACTGTTACTTCCTCTCTAACCCACTGCAGAGGCACAGAGATAAGGCCATTCCTTAGGTCTGTGTCTGTGTGACTCGCTCAGTCATTCTATTTTGGGACCCAAAACCATGGACCGTATTTGACGGGCTAATCAAGTTGACACTGGCTTTGTGCATATGCTACACAGTCCTGACTTCATATTCATGTCTGGTGGATGGTGCATTGACGGGAAATGACATGCGGACCCAGGCGATAATTCTGGGTCATTCAAAGCATGGGCTGCGAATAGATTTCTGCATGAGGATATTTGCCAAATTGATGCTTGAGCAAGTGGGTGCCAGTGGCTATTGATTTAAACCAATGAAGGTCACGGAATCGGTATCTACATAACTGTTTCCAGTTCATCTTGTCTGTGGTACAGTAGGTGATGATGGTGAACAATTGAAAGTGGTCTGTATAGGTATATGTGAATCTATTACTTTGTGGAGGCAGTTAAGTGTTTTCTGTTTACCAACAAAAACACTGCAGAACAGAGGGGTATACAACAAAGCAGCATCAAGGAGCCTGAATATTCTGAAAATGTTGAACGTTTTCAGAAAGATTATTTTGAAATTGCCATTGTCTCATTGACTCAACAACCAAAAACACATACATGTACCTATGTTTAGCTTTTTTAATGAACCAGAAAATCATCTGTTATTTGTAGTTGTTTATCAAAGTTAGCTGGCTAACTCACTGAATCTGCTTTGTAGTATACACCTCAGAAGGCACCTTTGCGTTGTCATTTTATTTCCAGACATGCCTTTGACTGTCAGTTTCTCTATTCAATCATTGAATAGAATACATTGATCTATGCTGGCCAACATCACTTAGCTATTAAAGAGTTAACTACAAAGTCAACCCAAGTGACACACACAGATACAAGGGACACACACACACAGATGCAAGGGACACACACACACAGACGCAAGGGACACACACAGACCCAAGGGACACACACACACAGACCCAAGGGACACACACACACAGACCCAAGGGACACACACACACAGACCCAAGGGACACACACACACAGACCCAAGGGACACACACACACAGACCCAAGGGACACACACACACACAGACCCAAGGGACACACACACAGACCCAAGGGACACACACACAGACCCAAGGGACACACACACAGACCCAAGGGACACACACACAGACCCAAGGGACACACACAGAGACCCAAGGGACACACACACAGTACATGGCCAAGATAGTATATTACTTTTGAATATAAATCGTAATGCAAATTAAAGCCAACAAACAAAGTTAATCTTTCAATGTTACCACAAAGCACCTGAGGGTAGGAAATATGACAAGCCTGTGATTTGAAGTGATTTAATGGGTAAGAGAAAAAAGAGATGGTACAACAAGTAGGCCTAATGGTTAGCGCCTGAGAATGTACTGTAACTAGAAACATATTATCTCTGAGAATGTACTGTAACTAGAAACATATTATCTCTGAGAAATGCCCATTTACAAAATCCACAGGAACCCTCACTATTTCAGAAAACAAAACTCTTCATTTGGCATTCATTGTTCAGTGGAGTCTGCATTGAAACTTGCATCTGTCTAACATGCTATGCATTATCCATGGAGGAGCAGAATGTTGTGCATAGTAAATCTGACATACAGTACATATGTAGGATCTTAAAACCTTTTACTGCAGTGGACTAAAACAGGGTCACACAGAGTTTTTCTTGGTAGTCTTAAACAAATCTACTTTGAAACAAAAGTATACACCTCACACACATGGTTATGGGCTTAACAAAGAAGATACCTGTACCATGTCAGATATAGATCATGTTTTAAATGTACACTTTATAACATCACAGAAGAGTGAAATATAACAAAAGCTTTGACATAGAAACACACGTTGTTTAAAAAAAAATATTTTGAAAACTATTAATAACATTCCACCCATGAGGCAACTAGGTCATTTGACTGCAGGAAAGGGCTACTTTGATCACTGTTGCATGAGAGCTTTCCAGGACATTTAAAACTTGCAGTGTATTTGAGGTTTAATAGGCTTCTGGAGTTTGTAATTTCCAGACTTGGTTTCCCCTTACGAAAAGCATATCAACCCCTAAAATCTTTTAATTCATTATAATCAACATAATAATTCACATTGCCTGTTGCTGGATTATTTTCTTGCTGTAGCAAACTGGCTGAAATTAAGATCCTACATCTGTAGTTCAGCAGCACAGTGGTTTAAACTACGTCACCCAAGCATACTTAAGCACATAAGGGTAAAACATGTAGAAGTGATCTTATTAAACTATGGAGCTCTATGGGGATGTTTTTGCTGAGTTGAGTTTTTACCACATACACAAACAGTTAGAGTTGGCTGCTTGAAACAGACTGATTTTCCCTACCGTTTTGTTTGTGTTGTAACAAAAGCTGATCAAACTATTCAACATGACCATTATGGAAAAGACACTAATTATGCTGATGAGGTTCACCCAACAAGGAATAAGTCCACCCATCAGCATCTTCATCTCTAACACCTGAAGCATCAGGTATGGCTACTTCTGCTGTCTCTACTTCATAGCAGGATGTGGTCAAAACTTCTAGGAACTCTGCCTCAACTTCAGTTGATCACAACAACTGCTCTGTTCTGTTGACATTCTCTGTATTGATCTGTGTAAAATGTAATCATTGAAGCAGCGTGTGCTTTCTCTACCTCGATTTTTGTAAAGTACTTGTTCATTATTATTGCAAACAGATATCTATTCCTGGCTTGCACTATATTTTGTCATATGATTCCATGTTATTTAAAGTGTCTAGTGTCGACAAAATTCATTCACATACCGTCTACAATTGCTTTGCCGACATTATTCTCTCAAATTTACCTGGAGAAATGGAAGCATATTTATTTCATCACTTTGTAAATAAAGCAGCACTTGGTTTAAAATCTCACAGTGGTTTCTTCCAGTATGCACATATATTCCCCAGTCACTCAGACATTCATATGGTCATGAACTATTTAATACCCACAGATGTTATATCTCTGCCAGCTGTTTCACACTGAAAACATGCCCTGTCATATTGCACTTTGAAACAAGAAACCGTCAAGAGGCCTTTAAAATGCTCCTTCATTGTTACATAAAAGATCTCCTCACCAAAGAGCAAAACCTAAATAATGCAAAATATATCAACAAAGCTGGCTAGATTTATAGACCTTTCATAGAGGGAATCATGATAGACCTTAAGGCTTTGTATACTGTAGGTCTAGTCCTGAAACATTCATACATTTTCAGATGAACTCAAAATAATCCAAAAAGATTTGCTTCTGAAATATGACCGAGGTGTCTGGAGGAGTGAATGAGGACAGTGACCCAAAAACTCCTCATTATTATCAACCTGCTCCCAGCGAAATATTTTATTCAGCATTAGTATGGCAGCTGTCTGCTTCATATCCCGAGAGTCATATGTAAGCGATAATCAACAAGGGGCTATGTGTTCTATGGAAAATAATGAACGACTTGGGAAAGGGGAATACCTAGTCAGTTGTACAACTGAATGCATTCCACTGAAATGTGTCTACTGCATTTAATCCAACGTGCTAGTGGAGTCTATTCTAGAGAGAGAGAATGGTTTTGTAATGTTACTCGTAATGTTCCCCTAATGTTTGAGTGTCCAGTTTTCCATTAGTAAGGGGAATATTCTATCTATGTTAGCAAAAAACCTACTGAGAACCTTTTTAGCATGTTTTGGTGTTAAAGTTAAGAGAACATTCCCTTTAATGTCAATCAGAACGTACAGTGCCTTCAGAAAGTATTCACAGCCCTTGACTTTTTCCACATTTTGTTCAAATCAAATCAAATGGTATTGTTCATATACACATGTTTAGCAGATATTATTGTGGGTGTAGATAAATGCTTGTGTTTCTAGCTTCAACAGTGCAGTAATATATTAACAATTCACAACAATACACACAAAACCTAAAAGTAATAGAATGGAATTAAGGAATATATAAATATTAGGATGAAGAATGTCGGAGTGGCATATACTAAAATATGGTAGAATAGAATATGGTATATACATATAAGATGAGTAAAGCAAAAATATGTAAACATTATTAACAGTGACTAGTGTTCCAGTATTAAAGTGGCCAGTGATTTCAAGTCTATGTATATAGGGCAGCAGCCTCTGTGCAGGGTTACATAACCGGGTGGAAGCTGCCTAGTGATGGCTATTTAACAGTCTGATGGCCTTAAGATTGAAGCTGTTATTCAGTCTTTCGGCCCCAGCTTTGATGCACCTGTACTGACCTTGCCTTCTGGATGATAGCGGGGTGAACAGGCAGTGGCTTGGGTGGTTGTTGTCCTTGACATTGGGTGTAGTAGGTATCCTGGAGGGCAGGTAGTTTGCCCCCAGTGATGCGTTGGGCAGACTGTACCCTCACCTCCTCCCTGTAGGCTGTCTCGTCATTGTTGGTAATCAGGCCTATCACTGTTCTGGCGTCTGCAAACTTGATGATTGAGTTGGCGGCGTGCGTGACCACGCAGTCGTGGGTGAACAGGGAGTACAGGAGGGGGCTGAGCACACACCCTTGTGGGGCCCCTGTGTTGAGGATCAGCGAAGTGGAGGTGTTGTTTCCTACTTTCACCACCTGGTAGCGGCACGTCAGAAGGTCCAGGACCCAGTTGCACAGGGCGGGGTTCAGACCCAGGGCCCTGAACTTAATGATGAGCTTGGAGGGTACTATGGTGTTGAATGTTCAGCTATGGTCAATGAACAGCGTTCTCACATAGGTATTCCTCTTGTCCACATGGGATAGGGCAGTGTGCAGTGCGATGGCGATTGCGTCGTCTGTTGGTCTATTGAGGCAGTAAGCAAATTGAAGTGGGTCTAGGGTGATCCTTAACTCGCCTCTCAAAGCACTTCATGATGACAGAAGTGAGTGCTACGGGGCAATAGTTATTTAGTTCAGTTTCCCTTGCTTTCTTTGGTACAGGAACAATGGTGGATATATTTAGGCAAGTGGGGACAGCAGACTGGGATTGGGAGAGATTGAATATGTCTGTAAACACTCCAGCCAGCTGGTCTGTGCATGCTCTGAGGACGCGTCTAGGGATGCCGTCTGGGCCGGCTGCCTTGCAGGGGTTAACACACTTAAATATTTTACTGACGTCGGTCACGTAGAAGGCGAGCCCACAGTCCTTGGTAGAGGGTGGCGTCAGTGGCACTGTGTTATCCTCAAAGCGGGTGAAGAAGGTTTTTAGGTTGTCCAGAAGGAAGACATCGGTGTCCGTGTCATGTCTGTAACACTTTGTTGTGTTACAAAGTGGGATTCAAATGGATCTCACTGTCATTTTTTGTTAACGATCTACGCAAAATACTCTGTAATGTTAATAATAAAAAATAAAACACTAATATATCTTGTTTAGGTAAGTATTTAACCCCCTGAGTCAATGCATGTTAGAATCACCTTTGCCAGCGATTACAGCTGTGAGTCTTTCTGGGTAAGTCTCTAAGAGCTTGTTTTTTATTCTTCAAGCTTTGTCAAGTTGGTTGTTGATCATTAATAGACAGACATTTTCAAGTCTGGCCATAGATTTTCAAGCCGATTTAAGTCAAAACTTTAACTAGGCCACTCAGGAACATTTAATGTAATTTTGGTAAGCAACTTCAGTGTATTTATGGCTTTGTGTTGTAGGTTATTGTCCTGTTGAAAGGCGAATTTGTCTCCCAGAGTCTGTTGGAAAGCAGACTGAACCAGGTTTTGCTCTAGGATTTTGCCTGTCCTTAGCTCTATTCCGTTTCTTTTAATCCTAAAAAACTCCCTAGTCCTTGCCGATGACAAGCATACCCATAACATGATGCAACCATCACCATGCTTGAAAATATGAAGAGTGATACTCAGTGATTTGATGAGATGGATTTGCCTCAAACATAACACTTTGTATTCAGGACATAAAGTTAATTTCTTTGTCAAATGTTTTGCAGTTTTACTTGAGTGCCTTATTGCAAACAGGATGCATGTTTTGGACTATTTATATTCTGTAAAAGTATCCTTCTTTTCACCCCGTCAATTAGGTTATTTGCCTCATGGTGAAATCCCTAAGTGGTTTCCTTCCTCTCCGGCCAATGAGATTGGAAGGACGTCTGTATCTTTGTAATGAATCAGTGTATTGTTACACCATCCAAAGTGTAATTAATAACTTCAATGTCTGCATGTTTTATTTTTAACCATGTATGTGCCCTTCTTTGCAATGCATTGGAAAATTTCCCTGGTATTTGTGCTTGCTCGACTGAGGAACCTTAGAGATAATTGTATGTGTGAGGTACAGAGATGAGGTAGTAATTCAAAAATCATGTTAGACACTATTATTGCACACAGCGTGTGTCCATGCAACTTATTTGACTTCTTAAACATATTTTTTCCTGCTGAACTTATTTTGACTTGCTATAACAAAGGGGTTGAATACTTATTGACTCAAGACATTTCATTTTTTATTAATTAATTTGTAAACATTTCGTAAAACATAATTTCACTTTGACATTATGGACTATTGTGTATAGGCCAGAGAATACTTTCTGAAGGCAATCTATCTAGAATGTGGTTACAATGTTCTCAGAACATTAATATTCTAGATGTGTTTTTTGGACATTGCAAGAACATTCATGTGTCCATTTTTCTGAGGGTTAGTAGAATATTCCATCAATGTTCCACCAAACATCAAATCAAACTTTAATTGTCACATGCGCCGAATACAACAAGTGTAGACCTCATCGTGAAATGCTTACTTAGAAGCCGTTAACCAACAGTGCAGTTCAAGAAGACTTAAGAACATATTTAGCAAATAAACAAAAGTAAAAACGAATAACAAGTAACACAATAAAATAACAGTAATGAGGCTATATACAGGGGGTCCTAGACCTGGCGCTCCGGTACCGCTTGCTGTGCGGCAGCAGAGCAAACAGTCTATTCGGAAAGTATTCAGACCACTTGACTTTTTACGCATTATGTTACGTTACAGCCTTATTCTAAAATCAGAAGTGTTTGCAAATTTATAAAAACTAAAAACAGAAATAGCTTTACATAAGTATTCAGACCATTTGCTATGAGACTGTCACGCCCTGACCTTAAAGATCCTTTTTATGTCTCTATTTGGTTTGGTCAGGGTGTGATTTGGGGTGGGTATTCTGTGTTCTATTATTTGTATTTCTATGTTTTGGCCGGGTAGGGTTCACAATCAGGGACAGCTGTCTATCGTTGTCTCTGATTGGGAATCATACTTAGGTATGATTTTCCCTCCTTTCAGTGTGGGAAGTTGACTTGTGTTTGTGGTACTTAGCCCTCGTAAGCTTCACGGTCATTTTGTATTGTTTCTTGTTTTGTTGGCATCATTCCAAAATAAAGGATCATGTACACTCACCACGCTGCACTTTGGCCTTCCTTCAATGCCGGCCGTGACAGAGACTCAAAATTGAGCTTGGATGCATCCTTTCCATTGATCATCCTTGAAATGTTTCTACAACTTGTTTGGAGTCCTCCTGTGGTAAATTCAATTGATTGGACATGACTTGGAAAGGCACACACTTGTCTATATAAGGTCCCACAGTTGACAGTACTCTTTCTTTAGCTGGCTGACCGGCTAAACTGAGCAATCGGGGGAGAAGGGCCTTGGTCAGGGAGGTGACCAAGAACCCAATGGTCACTCTGACAGAGCTCCAGAGTTCCTCTGTGGAGATGGGAGAACCTTACAGATGGACAACCATCTCTGCAGCACTCCACCAATCAGGTCTTTATGGTAGAGTGGCCAGACGGAAGCCACTCAGTAAAAGGCACATGACAGCCCAATTGGAGTTTGCCAAAAGGAACCTAAAGAACTCTCATACCATGAGGAACAAGATTCTCTGGTCTGATGCAACCAAGATTCAACTTGGTATCTGGAGGAAACCAGATACCATCCCCACGGTGAAGCATGGTGGTGGCAGCATCATGCTGTGGAGATGTTTTTCAGCAGCAGGGATTTGGAGACTAGTCAGGATCGAGGGAAAGATGAATGGCGCAAAGTACAGAACGATCCTTGATGAAACCTGCTCCAGAGCGCTCAGGACCTTTGACTGGGGCAAAGGTTCACCTTCCAACAGGACAATGACCCTAAGCACACAGACAAGACAATGCAGGAGTGGCTTTGAGACAAGTCATTGAATATCCTTGAGTGGCCCAGCCAGAGCCCGGACTTGAACCCTATCAAACATCTATGGAGAGACCTGAAAATAGCTGTGCAGCGATGCTCCAAAATCCAACCTGACAGAGCTTGATAGGATCTGCAGAGAAGAATGGGAGAAACTCCCCAAATATAGGTGTGCCAAGCTTGGAGCGTCATACCAAAGAAGTCTCGAGGCTGTAATCATTGCCAAAGATGTTTAAATTGTCACGAACATCGTCAGGGAAATGACCGGATCAAGGTGCAGCGTTGTGAGCGTACATTTATTTTTATTATGAATGTCGCCAACAAAAACAAGAAAAAACGAACGTGAAGCTTACTAGGGCTATACCAGCCACTAACAAAGTCAACTACCCACAACTAAGGTGGCAAAACAGGCTGCCTAAGTATGATTCCCAATCAGAGACAACGATAGACAGCTGCCTCTGACTGGGAACCACACTCACAGAAATACAAAACATAGAATGCCCACCCCACATCATACCCTGACCTAACCAAATGGAGAAATAAAACGTCTCTCTAAGGTCAGGGCGTGACATCAAGCAAGTACTGAGTAACGGGTCTGAATACTTATGTAAATGTGATATTTCATTTTTTTACTAGTTTATTACTAGTTTAGAAAGCTGGCTATACTAATTTACCAATCTATAAAAAGTTAGCTGCCATGGGTGAGTGACTGTCACTGACTAACATAACAAGAGAAAAACTTCCAATCAAGTATTCTACTGTGTGCAAAGCTGTCATCAAGGCAAAAGGTGGCTACTTTGAAGAATCTCAAATATAAAATATATTTTGATTTGTTGGACACTTTTTTGGTTACTACATGATTCTGTATGTGTTATTTCATAGTTTTGATGTCTTCACTATTATTCCACAATGTAAAAAGAAAGAAAAACTCTGGAATGATTAGGTGTGTCCTAACTTTTGACTGGTACTGGAAGTTTAACTGTTCACAATGTAATCAAATGAAAGAAATGAAAGAAACATAATGTTTAGCAGGCACTAATTTGCATCAAGGGTCGGAACCGCTATTTTAAAAGCATGGGAACCAGTTGAAAAAGTTATTTCACATTCCGGCCACTTATTTTCAAGTCCCACAAAAATCACAGCAAAGCACCGATACAAAGCTCTCCCTCTGTCACTCAGAAACTTATTCCAGCGTCTGCCTGCCAGCTGGAAATCTTTGCCAGTGGGTGTGTGTGTGTAGGCTACCTGCCCCCCCCCCGACTTTTCCAATGCTGCATTCAACAAAAGAATAAATGCAGAATGCATCAATTTCAAAGATTTTACTGAGTAACAGTTCATATAAGGAAATCAGTCAATTGAAATAAATCCATTAGGCCCTAATCTATGTCCATATGACTGGGAATACAAAAACAAAGTATGGGCGTGGATCAGAAAACCAGTCATTATCTGGTGTGACCATCATTTGCCTCATGCAGCGTGACACATCTCTTTCGCATACCAGGTTGTTGATTGTGGCTGGAGAATGTTGTCCCACTCTTCTTTATTGGCTGTGCAAAGTTGCTGGATATTGATGTGAACTGGAACACGCTGTCATACACATCAATCCAGAGCATCCCAAACATGCTCAATGGGAGACATCTCTGGTGAGTATGCAGGCTATTTTCAGCTTCCAGGAATTGTGTACAGATCCTTGCGACATGGGGCCGTGCGTTATCATGCTGAAACATGAGGTGATGGCAGAGGATGAATGGCACGACAGTGGGCCTCAGGATCTCATCAAAGTATCTCTGTGTATTCAAATTGCCATCAATGCAATTGGGTTTGTGTCTGTAGCTTATGACTGACCATATCATAACCCCACCGCCTCCATGGGGCACTCTGTTTACAATGTTGACATCAGCAAACCGCTCGCCCACACATACAGTACATGCTGTCTACCATCTGCCCGGTACATTTGAAACCGGGATTCATCTGTGAAGAGCACACTTCTCCAGCGTGCCAGTGGCCATCAAAGGTGAGCATTTGCCTACGGAAGTCGGTTGCAATGCTGAACTGCAGTCAGGTCAAGACCCTGTCAAGGACGATGAGCACACAGATGTGCTTCCCTGAGACTGTTTCTGACAGTTTTTGCAGAAATTCTTCAGTTGTGCAAAGCTCAGCTGTCCGGTCGTCTGTTTCTTAGATGTTCCCTCAGGTGAAGAAGCCAGATGTGGAGATCCTGGGCTGGCGTGGTTACACATGGTCTGCGGTTGTAATGCCGGTTGGACATACTGCCAAATTCTCTAAAACAATCTTGAAGGCAGCTTATGGTGGATAAATGAACATTAAATGATCTGGCAACAGTTCTACAGTCCTGCAGTCAGTATGCCAATGGCACACTCTGTGGCATTGTGTTGTGTGACAAAACTGCACATTTTAGAGTGGCCTTTTATTGTCCCCAGCTCAAGGTGCACCTGTGTAATGATCATGCTGTTTCTTTCTTGATAGGCCACAAATGACAGGTGGATTGGTTGCGTTTATATTTTTATTCAGTGTAGTTAAGGACACTATAGTTATCACGTTTCACATTGGATTTACTAACAACAAAAAGGTAAGGTTTTAATTGTAGTGTTGCTCAGCACACACAGGCTTGTTAGCTAGCTAGCTACTTAGCTAATGTTTGTGCTGGTCCAACGTTAAACCAACTCAGAAGTTCAAAGCCATTAAAGGTTTCTCAAAACAAAATGCCCAGCGCTTCTAGGCAAGCTTCATCCAACCTCTCTCGCTTTCTCCTTACCCTCAAAATTTCAGTTGCATCTCACGCCCTAGACTTGAGTGAGTGTTTATGTTTGTCTTTCATTATGATTAAACCATGCTGTTTTGGCAAAATATAATTAGCTGTTAACAAATTTCCAATACAGATTAAATCGCTTCTCGCTCCACAGCGAGCTGCTCTATCCCCACTGATTGGTGGATAAGTAATTTAATGTCAATGTCAGGTTTAAAAAGGGTTCATAACTTTATTTTGGTGGTCAGAACAGTGGAACGGAACGAAAATAATGGTTTGTTCAGAATAAAATTTATATAAAATAATTTTGGTTTCAATCCTTGATTTGCATTGTATGCCTCAACCACGGCCAGAAGGAGGGTGGTACGCTCATGGGGATGGCAATCATACAACTTCCACCTGTATTGTAGTCGTGTATTGTATTTGACATTATTGTACCTATGTACAGTATTGTAGTCAGGGACGCAAATTTCGTTTTATCATTGGTAAATGATACAAAACGAGGCAACGGTGTGCTTTTTGGAGTGTTTATCCAACCGGATTAAAAATATATACAGTACCAGTCCAAAGTTTGGACACACCTACTCATTTTTCTTTATTTTTACTATTTTCTACATTGTAGAATATTAGCGAAGACATCACAACTATTAAATAACACATATGGAATCATGTAGTAACCAAAAAAGTGTTAAATATTTGAGATTCTTCAAAGTAGCCACCTGTGCCTTAATGATAGCTTTGCACACACTTGGCATTCTCTCAACCAGCTTCATGAGGTAGTCACCTGGAATGCATTTCAATTAACAGGTGTGCCTTGTAAAAAGTTATTTTGTGGAATTTCTTTCCTTCTTAATGCGTTTGAGCCAATCAGTTGTGTTGTGACAAGGTAGGGGTGGTATACAGAAGATAGCCCTATTTGGTAAAAGACCAAGTCTATATCATGGTTTCTTTGCAGCAATTCGACCATGAATGCCTGATTCACCGCAGTCTTCTTTGAACAGTTGATGTTGAGATGTGTCTGTTACTTGAACTCTTTGAAGCATTTATTTGGGCTGCAATCTGAGGTGCAGTTAACTCTAATGAACTTGTCCTCTGCCGCAGAGGTAACTCTGGGTCTTCCTTTCCTGTGGTGGTCGTAATGAGAGCCAGTTTTATCATAACGCTTGATGGTTTTTGCAACTGCACTTTTCCAGATTGACTGACCTTCATGTCTTAAAGTAATGATGGACTGTCGTTTCTCTTTGCTTATTTGAAATGTCATAATATATAGGGGCTCCCGAGTGGAGCAGCGGTCTAAGGCACTGCATCTCAGTGTTACAGGCATCATTACAGACCCTGGTTCAATTCCAGGTTGTATCACAACCGGCCGTGATTGGGAGTCCCATAGGGCGGCACACAATTGGCCCAGCATCATCTTGGTTAGGGTTTGGCCAGGGTAGTCCATCATTGTAAATAAGCATTTGTTCTTAACTGATTTGCCTAGTTAAATAAAGGTTAAATATGTAATTGGTCTTTTTCCAAATAGGGCTATCTTCTGTATACCACCCCTCCCTTGTCACAACAACACTGATTGGCTCAAATGCATTAAGAAGGAAAGAAATTCCACAAATGAACTTTAACAAGTGGATAGCAGAGAACATGTCTACCCTTTACCCTCACTTATTGGACAGCCCGGAGCCAGAGCCTTTGAGAACAAGACATTGTAAGATGGCGCCGCTAGATTGGCAGCTTTGCTTCTAGTCCTTAGGAAACTGGGCCGTATTTAGTTTTTTTAAATGTATTATCTCTTACATTGTTGCCCAGAAAACATTAAGCGTTATTACATACAGCCGGGAAAAACTATTGGATATCAGAGAGACGTCAACTTATCAGCCCAACCAGCACTATGACAAGGAATATGACTTTCCCAAAATGGATCCTTTGTCTGCATCTCCCGGGGCATTTGAACTGATTCCAGAGGCCAACCCAAAACAACGCTGTTGGAGGAGAGGGTGCCGGAGCGGTCTTATAGTGAGGCTTTGGTTGCGCACACACCACCCACCGCTTCCGAGTATATTACTCACTAATGTCCAGTCCCTAGTTAACAAAGTCAACAAAATCAGCGCAAGTGTTGCTATCCAAAGAGATATCCGGGATTGAAACATGGCTAGCTTGGGACAGGCTGTCAGAGTCAGTCCAGACAACAGGTTTTTCAGTCCATCGTGCCCACATGAATAAGCATCTCTGCGGTAAGAAGAAGGGCGGGGGTGTATGTTTCATGACTAACGACTCATGGTGTAATTGTAACAACATACAAGAACTCAAGTCCTTTTGTTCACCTGACTTAGAATTCCTCGCATCAAATGCCGACGTTATTATCTCCCAAGAGAACTCTCCTTGGTTATTGTCACAGTCGTGTGTATCCCCCGCAGCTGATACCAAGATGGCCATCAAGGAACTTCACTGGACTTTATGCAAACTGGAAACCATATATCCTGAGGCTGCATTTATTGTAGCTGGTGATTTTAACAAAGATAATTTGAGAACAAGGCTACCTAAATTCTATCAGCGTATTGATTGCAGTACACGAGCGAGTAACACGCTCGACCATTGCTACTCTAACTTCCGCGATGGATACAAGGCCCTTCCCTGCCCTTCTTTTGTCAAATCTGACCATGACTCCATCTTGTTGTCTCCCTCCAATAGGCAGAAACTAAAACAGGAAGCGCCCGTGCTTAGATCTATCCAACACTGGTCTGACCAATCAGATTCCACGCTTCAAGGTTGCTTCGATCACGTGGACTGGGATATGTTCCGGGTAGTCTCAGCGAACAACATTGACATATGCACTGTCATTGGTGAGCTAGTTTATAAGGAAGGGTTATGGAGATGTTGTACCCACTGTGACTATTAAAACCTTCCCTAACCAGAAACTGTGGATTGATGGCAGCATTTGCGCAAAACTGAAAGCACGTACAACCGCATTTAATCATGGCAAGGCAACTGGGAATATGGCCGAATACAAACAGTATAGTTATTTCCTCCATAAGGCAATCAAACAAGCAAAGTGTCAGTATAGAGACAAAGTGGAATTGCAATTCAACGGCTCAAAACGAGACGTATGTGGCAGGGTCTACAGATGATCATGGATTACAAAAAGAAAAACAGCCATGTCACGGACATCAACGTCTTGCTTCCAGACAAATTAAACCTTTGCACGCTTTGAGAACAATACAGTGCCACTGATGCGCCCCGCTACCAAAGACTGTGAGCTCGTCTTCTTCATGACCAACGTGAGTAAAACATTTAAACGTGTTAACCTTCGCAAGGCTGCCGGCCTAGGTAGTATCCCTAGCCGCGTCCTCAGAGCATGCGCAGACCAGCTGGCTGGTGTGTTTACGGACATATTCAATCAATCCCTATACCAGTCTGCTGTCCCCTCATGCTTCAAGATGGTCATCATTGTTCCTGTTCCCAAGAAAGCCAAGGTAACTGAACTAAATGACTATCGCCCCGAGGCATTCACTTCTGTCATGAAGTGCTTTGAGAGACTAGTCAAGGATCATATCAACTCCACCCTACCTGTCACCCTAGACCCACTTCAATTTGCTTACCGCCCCAATAGGTCCACAGACAATGCAATCACATTCACACTGCACACTGCCCAATCCCATCTGGACAAGAGGAATACCTATGTAAGAACACTGTTCATTGACTTCAGCTCAGCATTCAACCCCATAGTACCCTCCAAACTTATCATTAATGACCCCGCACTGTGCAACTGGGTCCTGAACTTCCTGACGGGCCGCCCCCGGGTGATAAAGGTAGGAAACAACATCCCAACTCTGCTTATCCTCAACACTGGGGCCCCACAAGGGTGTGTTCTCAGCCCCCTCCTGTACTCCCTGTTCATCCACGACTGCGTGGCTATGCATGTCTCCACCTCAAAGCTGTTTGCACAACGCATCACTGGGGGAAAACTACCTGCCCTCCAGTACACCTACAACACCAGATGTCACAGGAAGGAAAAAAAAGATCATCAAGGACAATAACCACCCGAGCCACTGCCTGTTCACCCCGCTTTCATCCAGAAGGTGAGGTCGGTACAGGTGCATCAAAGCTGAGACAGAGAGATTGAAAAACAGCTTCTATCTCAAGGCCATCAGGTTGTTAAAGAGCCATCACTAGCACAGAGAGGCAGCTGCCTACCTACAGACTTGATATCATTGGCCACTTTAATAAATTAAATACTAGTCACTTTAATAATGCCACTTTAATAATATTTACATATCTCGCATGAGTTCTCACATATACTGTATACTACACTATTTACTCTATACTACCTATTCTATTGCATCTTAGCCACTTTGTCGCTGCTCATCCATATATTTTACATTTATATATTCTTATCCCATTCCTTTACTAGATTGTGTGTATTAGGTTTTGTTGTGGAATTTGTTAGATATTAGGTTTTGTTGTGGAATTGTTAGATATTACCTGTTAGATACTGCTACACTGTCTGATCTAGAAGCATAAGCATAAGCATTTCACTACACTCGCAATAACATCTGCTAACCACGTGTATGTGACCAATATATTTGATTTGATTTACATATGCAGTTTAAGAAACTGTTCTTTGTCCTCTAAGCATGGCAACGAGGGAATTTTGATAGCGGGCCAGAAGGTTGTGGGTTTGCAGATGTCAGTACTTCTAGGAGTAGTGGGTGCGGAGTCAGGCGCAGAGAGCAGCTGGCTTAGGACAATCGTATTTATTCCGGTACAGAAACGGTCACGCCAAAACACCAGGCACATACAAATGACCTGCCCAAAAACAGGAACCAACCAGTCCGGAGAAAATAAGAAAAATGCACATCCACAAAAACGAACAGAGGAACAAGCCCGCACAAAAGCAGGCGTGCATAACCGGTTTAAATAGCCCTAACCAAAACCCAAACAAGAAACAGGTGTAACCAATAAGAAAAAACTAACAGAAAGGGAAAAGCGGATCGGTGGCAGCTAGTAGACCGGTGACAACAACTGCCGAGCGCCGCCTGAACAGGAAGAGGAGCCACCTTCGGTGGGAGTTGTGACAGCAGACCACAGTGGACAAGAGTAGGGGTGAAAAGCTCTCCTTTTTAGTAAAAGCATTGCCTGAATATATCATTCTATTTGCAGCTCCTAGAAAAATTTGCATTTCATAAACATTTCATGCAATTCTACGTAATACTATACAAATTACCTAAATTACAGGCTAAGAATATATAGAGAGATAGGCCTATGTCTTCATCTTATCATATTTCTCCAATGCCAAATCAGTATATCTTGTTTGCATCGAAACTGTCCCTGTTTGCATTTTTTTTTCTATCTGAGATGTCATTTGGAATCTGAGCATGGTACTTTCAAAAGTTAGGCCTACCTTTCCATCCCAGACAGAGTAGGCCTACCAGAGGCGGTCAGTGCCGTTTATGATGAGGGAGGACGATTTCTTTTGTTCATGAGCATGGCCTTATTTCTATTACAGCATGTTGGATGACTATCATTCATATTCCATTCACACAGTTCAATGTAACATTGATGGGTTTAGGCTACTATATGATATTCAAATTTTCCCTATACCCATCATGACGTTGCTGCAACCATCGCCTATGAATGTAAGTTTAGAACGTAGGTGCACACAGGTTGAGAGAAAAATGTGAGATGACAGACAGTGGCACATGGACAGACAGTGACACATTCAATACCACCTTACACACTCTTACCTGCATCTAGCTTATCTATGGTGTAATCATTAAACCAACAGTTGCAAATGAGAGCTTCTATTGGATAGATTCAGGTATTTTTATCACTTTCGTTTGCTTGGCTTTAAGAAACGTTTTTCAACATAATCAGCAAAATGATTACACCCCTGATCATAGCAGCCACGTTGTATTCATTCTAGCCGCTATGCACTCTCCTCCTCTCACATTTCCCTTCCTTTGTAGACTTCAATGAACAACGCAGAAGCTGTATGAGACCAGGTGAAAAAACTTTTCCAAGCCAAACCATGTCATAACCGCTACACACAGCCTACATCGTTGTCCCCATATTAGCTAAAGTAACGTCCTAGTCAACATAGCCAATATAACTAATGTGTGAGTAAACCTGCTACAATCATGCAGTAACGTTAAAGTGTATAGTCAGTAAGCAGTTACACCGGCGGACTCCGGTGGCAATAAATTAATAAAACCAAACGCTTACCTTGACGTGGAAGAATTCAAGTCAAGGTAATCATAGCCAGTGAAATCATAGCCAGCTAGCTAACATAGCATCCCTTTGTTTGAGCCGGGTGTTTTAGTAACTAAACTAGCCAGCTGCATTTGCTAGCTAAGTAAGTGTAACTGAAAGTGAAAAAATGACAAACTCTCTCTTTCTCTCTCTTTCTCTCTCTCTCTCTCTCTCTCGCTTTTCAATCATTTAAAAAAAACATTTTATTGAAAACTGTTCACCCATTGTCTTTCTCTCTCTTTGAGTCAACGACTCACCACATTTTATGCATTGCAGTGCTAGCTAGCATTAACTTATGCTTTCAGTAATAGATTCATTCTCTGATCCTTTGATTGGGTGGACAACATGTCAGTTCATGTTGCAAAAGCTCTGATACGTTGGAGGATGTCCTCCGGAAGTTGTCATAATTACTGTGTAAGTCTATGGAAGGGGGTGAGAACCAAGACCCTCCTAGGTTTTGTATTGAAGTCAATGTACCAAGAGGAGGACGGAAGCTAGATGTCCTCCGGATACACCATGGGGCTACCCTACAGAGTGCCGTTGAGGCTACTGTAGACCTTCATTGCAAAACCGTGTGTTTCAATCAATTATTTGGTGACGTGAATATATTTAGTATAGTTTAGTATAGTTCAATGTTTTACCATTTTTATTTTTATGAAATTCACTTAGGAGGGTGGTCCTCCCCTTCCTCCTCTGAGGAGCCTCCACTGAGGCCTTCCAACCCTAACCCTAACGCGGTACATCCAAGATGGCAACATGTGAAGTCGTTTGTCTGTGACTAGTAGTTTTTAACCTAATAACCTATTAATGTATGGTGAAGAAAATCTACAATTTCCTTGTTGTGTAGTGCAAACTATTTACTTTTAATGTTGTAAATATCGCGGGTCTCCCTCAACTCAGATTTATTTTCTTCGCTATTTGCACTAATTTACTTGAAGTTTACCAAAGCTACCCTCTCTCTGGCTGGCCTGGGTTCTATCCTCAGCTTTCCCTCCGCAGAGTGTCTCATCCAAGCTGCTCCTTTTCGCTCTCCGCCTGGCTCACAGAGGCAGCACAACAATCCCCAACCTATTCTCTCAATCGACCTCCACACCCAATCTACTCACACGTGCACACACTCACATACAGACTCATACATACACAGAGTCCCTCTCTCGCCTTACTTTTCCTTGGCCTCTATTTCTTACACAAAATGACCATTTTCGTAGTATTGTTTTGTGTACTGAACTCTGGACAAAACTAACATTGTCGCTGGGTGAGTACATCTGACAATGTGCACTCCCGTCCATTAGACATTTTGTCTGCGGGAACTCTCTCTTTTTCACTCTGTCCACTCTGTCCAGGTACATAAAGCCCTGAAATACTAGATCAGAGAAACCCTGCAGGTCCTGATCATCTTGATCCCTGCTTTTTAAAACTGGCAGCTGATTTCATAGCTTAGCCACTTACATATCTGTTCAATTTACCCCTGGAATGTAAATTAAATTCCAAAGATCTGGAAATCAGCACTTGTCCTACCACTTTTAAAGAGGGGGGGTCCAACTCTTTTAAATAATTATAGGCCAATTTCAAAGCTGTCACCCCTGGGGAAAATACTTGAAACCCTTGTTAGTGAACAGCTAAAAGAGTTTTTACATACTAACTCTATTTGATCAATATACCAATCGGGCTTCAGGAAGCACTTCAGCATAGCACAAGTACAGCAGCCATCAAGGTTTTAAATAATATCACTGAAGGCATTGACTAAAAACAGCACTGTGTCTCACTTTTTATTGATCTCTCTAAGGCCTTTGATACAGTTGATCATGCTATACTGAGGCAGAGATTGTCGAGTGTAGGTCTTTTGGAGCATGCATTTGCATGGTTTGCTAACTATCTGTCTGATAGAACTCAGTTAACTCAATTTGATGGACTCATGTCTGTTAAATTGTCTGTCTGTAATGGTGTGCTCCAGGGCTTTGTACTTGGTCCCCTCTTATTCACTCTTTATGTAAATTTAGACAAAATGTGCAAAATGCACAACTTCACTTTCATGCTGATAACAAAAGCTCTCCTGAACTTGCAAACTGCTTTTAATACTGTTCAACATACCTTGTGTCAATTGAAGCTTATCCCCAATACTGACAAAACTAAACAAATTGTGTTTTCTAAAGCAAGAAATAGACCCATGAACGTTTTTTTTACTACCTGTGAGGGCAATGAGATTGAGACTGTAACCTCGTATAAATATCTTGGAATTGTAATTAATTATGGCCTCTCTTTTAAAAAGCATATTCAACAACTTACAAAAAAATGTAAGCTGAAGTTGGGACTTTATTTTAGGAGCCAGTTTTTCTTTTGAAGCCAGAAGGAGGCTAGTATCAGCTACATTTATGGCTTTACTAGACTATAGGGATATTTTATATATGAATGCTTCCGCTCAGTGTTTAAGATCAATTGACACCCTTTACCATGGAGCATTGAGATTTATTTTAAACTGCAAAACCCTTACGCACCACAGCACTTTATATACCAGGGATGTCTGGCCTTCTCTAGTCAATCGTAGGCTCAGTCACTGGTATACTTTTATTTACAAAGCCATTTTGAGATTACTACCATTTTATTTGGACATTTTTATTGTTCAGAAATGTGGTGGGTACTCTCTTCGTTCGCAGGACTTTATCGTGCTAACTGTTTCAAATGTCCGAACTGAATTTGGTTAAAGGGCACCCTTGGCTTGGAACGCCTTACAAAATTATTTTAATCTTTTTAAATAATTGATGAAGGATTTTGAGGCTGATTCCCTGACCTGTCAATGTTTTTAATTTGCTGTTTTATGATCTTGTTATACTCTTGTGAATTATATGTTTTTTTATTGGATTACCTGTAGTTTTTCATGTTGTCTCTCTCTCTAATTGTTTAATGACTTGGTGCTGCCTATCTTGGCCAAGACACTCTTGAAAAAGAGCTTTCAAATCTCAATGAGCCCTTCCTGGTTAAATAAAGGTTAAATAATAATATATATTTTGTAAACCTAACCCAGAAAAATGTAACCATTAACTGCTGTCTAATCTTCTTCTGAGGCTTAACCCAACAATGGTCACAAATGTTTCTCAAAAGCTGTCTGGGTTTAAAGGATCCGACCCTTTTTTCAATTTTCACCTAAAATGACACCCAAATCTAACTGCCTGTAGTTCAGGACCTGAAGCAAGGATATGCATATTCTTGATACCATTTGAAAGGAAACACTTTGAAGTTTGTGGAAATGGAAATTAATGTAGGAGAATATAACACATTAGATCTGGTAAAAGATAATATAAAGAACAAAAAAAAACATTTTTTTGTGTATTTTTTTTGTACCATCATCTTTGAAATGCAAGAGAATGGCCATAATTTATTATTGCAGCCCAGGCGCAATTTAAATGTTGGCCACTAGATGGCAGCAATGTATGGGCAAAGTTTTAGACTGATCCAATGAACCATTGCATTTCTGTTCAAAATGTTGTATCAAGTCTGCCCAAATGTGCTTAATTGGTTTATTATAAACATTTCAAGTTCATAACTGTGCACTCTCCTTAAACAATAGCATGGTATTCTTTCACTGTTATAGCTACTGTAAATTGGACAGTGCAGTTAGATTAACAATAATTTAAGCTTTCTGCCAATATCAGATATGTCTATGTCCTGGGAATTGTTAGTGTTACTTACAACCTCATGCTAATCGCATTAGCGCACATTAGCTCAACCATCCAACAGCTGCAAGAGATTCTTAAGAGGTTTTAAACATCTAATGTACATCTAATGTGCAAAAAGTGAATAACTTAATCAATGGATAGTGACAGAATTGGACTGCTTCCCAAACAAATTCAGCCTCTGAATGTCAAAGAAACAAAACAATGATATGCCCATTATGCATCAGAGTCTTTCCCGGGTATTTTACAGACTCCATCTAGCATAAAGCATTGCGGACCAAAGCGCTCTTATAGATTACTTTATATAATCAGATCCATTTCATTTTCTTTAAAAACTTAAGCTAAAAAGCCTGTACTTTTTGCTATTTCCTTTAATACAAGGTAGGCCTATGGCATACCCCCTTATACCCCCTCAATTCATGTCTTGGTTTGAACTCAGCCTGTTTGTCACGCCCTGACCTTAGATATCCTTTTTATTCTCTGTTTTGGTTAGGTCAGGGTGTGACTGGGGTGGGCAGTCTAGTTTTCTCAATGAGTGGGCTGAACATGCCGAGAGATTTGTTTCAGATTGTTCTGTGGTGTAGCATCTTGTGTCTATGAAATTAGCTGCTCATTATGCGTAGATAATCCTTTCTACTGCAGTTTTTTCTAAAGATATAACGTTAGCCGTGGAGAACTGCAAATGTGTTTTTACTGCTCTCAATAACATTGCTGCTCTGAATTTATCAGGCGCTATCGACAAAGGTCTGTAGGAAAAGTTGGGATGGACTACTTTAAGGAGGACGATCGTGGCATGTTGACTCTCTGACTTTGAAAATGAATCAGACGATGAGGAAATCTCTGATTTAGGTAAAAACATTTTCATTGAAGAAGACATTGTAGAGTCTTCTGATGACGGTGATGGCGAAGATACAGCGATCAACAGTGTTGTTGTCACGGAAGAAGTTCGATGGCTCGCTTGCTAGCTAACGTTAACATTGAACCTAACTTATTTGGTTAACTTTAGCTATGACAATCGGTTTGTATTGCTTGTAACGTTACTCTATGGATTGGGATTATAGTTCATTTTTTAGCTAGCTAACGTTAACGTGACATGTCTAAACAAAATACCCCAAGTTAAAGCTTGCTGTTAGCTAACTAATGTTAGCTGAGGTTAGATGGCTGGGAATAAAGTTGCATGGAGTTTCTATGGGAAGGTGGGGGTAGAATCAGCTTATTACTTACATCTAAATACTCAAGCATTGGACCTAAAAACTAAAAACTGTCTGGGGTACTGACGAACCACCAAGTGTTATAAAAGGCCTAGAAGTGTTTTTGGGTGAACTTCCCTTTTGATATAAATTGCCAGGCCATCAGCACCAATGACAAACATCCTAACCACTCTCCCGATAAGGGATATCTACGTATAGGGCATGTGTTTATGGACCAGTATTAGGCCCTGTCCAGAAAAAAACCCTAAACCTGTCACACCTTGATCTATTTCACCTGTCTTTGTGCTTTGTCTCCACCCCCCTCCAGGTGTTGCCCATCTGCCCATTATCCCCTGTGTATTTATACCTGTGTTCTCTGTCTTTTGCCAGTTCGTCTTGTCATGTCTTACCAGCGTGCTTTCCCGTCTTACTTTTTCTCAAGTTTGTTTTCCTAGTTTTCCCAGTTCTGACTATTCTGGCTGCCCTGACCCTGAGCCTGCCTGCTGTCCTGTACCTGCCTGACTCTGACCTGATCACGAACCCAAGCCTGTCCTCAACCTGCCGTTTGCCTGCCCTGTGTTTTCAATAAATCATCTGAGAACTGTACTATCCGCCTCCTATGTCTGCATCTGGGTAATATCCTGAGTCGTGATAAAACCAGCATTTGCAAAATAGGGGTCACAACCCCATTTTGGATTGCCTGATTTGAAAATGCGGTCACGAGGGAAACACAAATAAAATAAAATAAAATTGAGCTTGGTTCATAGAACTGGGTTACATCTGTAACCTCCAGTAGCCAATAGATGCGGTTGTAATAAACAGAGCGGTATCTGTTTTCTTCTAACAAATGTGGTTCTATCTTTTGAACTGTTTAAGCTACAAAATATTATGACCCCATCACTGAAAGATAAGACTCTCTGTTTCCCGCTACAATGCCCACACGCCTCATTAGAACAGAGTGGATAAGATCAGGCACTAAATCAGACTGTGGGGAAAAGAACAATCAATTATGATGTTCTTTTCCACAAAGAAGATCATACACAATTATTGTCTAATGATCTTCTGAATTTCCCAATATGTTCAGTCACTTCAAACCATATTTACTTCAGCCTGAAATACTGTCAAAACTACTTTCAGACTGATTTGTAATAGATTGTTATAGCCCCAATGAAAATGTTTTTTGTGTGGGGCCTCAAAATAATTTTTATATCAAATTGCGGGCCAAAGACATTTCGGAACCCCTAACCTTATGAGACTTTTAGGGGAACATTCTTTGTTGCGTGAACGTTTGTTGCTAGCTGGGTGTACAGCAATGTTCCCGAACTGGCCGCCTGCAGGCCAAAATTGTTTTATTTGTTCTCCCAAGTTTTCTGAGCAAAATAAAACAAATGTATTTTTTTATTTTATCGTTGGACATAAAAGACTGTAAAAACACCAGGAAATCACCTCCAAGTGATTTTAATTCAAGAACTATGTTCCTGTAACGGCGTTCTTCGTTTGTTGAAAGAGAGTCGGACCGAAATGCAGTGTAGTGGTTAATCATGACTTTAATGAACAAAGTGACACATGAAATAACTATACAAATACGAAAACAACAAACAGAACGTGAAACCTAATTACAGCCTATCTGGTGACACTACACAGAGACAGGAACAATCACCCACGAAATACAAAGTGAAACTCAGGCTACCTAAATACGGTTCCCAATCCGAGACAACGAGAATCACCTGACTCCGATTGAGAACCGCCTCAGGCAGCCAAGCCTATACTAGACACACCCCTAATCAACCACAATCCCAATGCCTACAAAAAAAAACAATAAGACGATACAATAACCCCATGTCACACCCTGGCCTGAACAAATAATTAAAGAAAACACAAAATACTAAGACCAAGGCGTGACAGAAGCCCCCCCCCCAAGGTGCGGACTCCCGGACGCACCTCAAAACCATAGGGAGGGTCTGGGTGGGCGTCTGTCCATGGTGGCGGCTCCGGCTCGGGACGTGGACCCCACTCCATAAATGTCATAGTTCCTCCCCTTCGCGTCCTGGGATAATCCACCCTCGCCGCCAACCATGGCCTAATAGTCCTCACCCAGAACCCCACAGAACTGAGGAGCAGCTCGTGACTGAGGGGCATCTCGGGACTGAGGGACAGCTCGGGACTGAGGGGCAGCTCGGGACTGAGGGGCAGCTCGGGACTGAGGGGCAGCTCGGGACTGAGGCAGCTCGGGACTGAGGGGCAGCTCGGGACTGAGGGGCAGCCCGGAACTGAGGGGCAGCCCGGAACTGAGGGGAAGCCCAGTACTGAGAGGAAGCCCAGTACTGAGAGGAAGCCCAGTACTGAGAGGAAGCTCAGGTAGGTAGTAGGCTCCGGTAGATCCTGGCTGGCTGGCGGATCTGGAAGATTCAGGTTGACTAGCAGATCTGGAAGATTCTGGTTGACTAGCAGATCTGGAAGATTCTGGTTGACTAGCAGATCTGGAAGATTCTGGTTGACTAGCAGATCTGGAAGATTCTGGTTGACAGGCTGATCTGGAAGAATCTGGTTGACTGGCAGATCTAGAAGATCATGGCTGACTGGCGGATCTAGCTGCTCTATGCAGACTGACAGCTCTGACTGCTCCATGCAGGCTGACAGCTCCTTGCAGACTGGTAGCTCTTTGCAGACTGGCAGCTCTGGCTGCTTCATGCAGACTGACAGCTCTGACTGCTCCATGCAGGCTGACAGCACCCTGCAGACTGGCAGCTCCTTGCAGACTGACAGCTCCTTGCAGACTGACAGCTCCCTGCAGACTGGCAGCTCCTTGCAGACTGACAGCTCTGACTGCTCCATGCAGGCTGACAGCTCCTTGCAGACTGACAGCTCCTTGCAGACTGGCAGCTCTGGCTGCTTCATGCAGACTGACAGCTCTGACTGCTCCATGCAGGCTGACAGCACCCTGCAGACTGGCAGCTCCTTGCAGACTGACAGCTCCTTGCAGACTGACAGCTCTTTGCAGACTGACATCTCTGGCTGCTTCATGCATACTGACAGCTCCCTGCAGACTGGAAACTCAGGCTGCTTCATGCAGACTGACAGCTCTGACTGCTCCATGCAGGCTGACAGCTCTGATTGCTCCATGCAGGCTGGCAGCACCTTGCAGACTGGCGCTCCTTGCAGACTAGCAGCTCCTTGCAGACTGGCAGCTCCTTGCAGACTGACAGCACAGGCTGCTCCGAACAGGCAGGAGGCTCCGGCAGCGCTGTAGAGGAGGAAGGCTCTGATAGCGCTGAACAGGCGGGAGACTCCGACAGCGCAGGAGAGGAGAAAGGCTCCGACAGCGCTGGAGAGGCGGGAGACTCCGACAGCGCAGGAGAGGAGAAAGGCTCTGGCTGCGCTAAACAGGCGGGAAACTCCAGCAGCGCAGGAGAGGAGAAAGGCTCTGGCAGCAATGAACAGGCGAGGCGCACTGAAGGCCTGGTGCGTGGTGCAGGAACTGGTGGTACTGGATCGAGGACACGCACAGGAAGCCTGGTGCGGGGAGCTGCTACCGGAGGACTGGTGTGTGGAGGTGGCACTGGATAGACCGGACTGTGCAGGCGTACTGGAGCTCTTGAGCACCGAGCCTGCCCAACCTTACTTGGCTCGATGCCCACTCTAGCCCGGCTAATACGAAGAGCTGGTATGTACCGTACCGGGCTATGCACCCGCACTGGAGACACCGTGCGCTCACTAGCATAACACGGTGCCTGCCCGGTCTCTTTAGCCCCCCGGTAAAGCACAGGGAGTTTGCGCAGGTCTCCTACCTGGCATAGCCATACTCCCTGTAAGCCCCCCCCCAATAAATTTTTGGGGCCGACTCTCAGGCTTCCATCCGCGTCGCCGTGCTGCCTCTTCATACCAGCGCCTCTCCGCTTTCCGCCTCTAGTTCCTCCTTGGGGCGGCGATATTCACCAGGCTGAGCCCAGGGTCCTCTTCCGTCTAATATCATCTCCCAAGACCAGAAGTCCTTATATCGCTGCTCCTCACGATTAACAGGGAGAGTTGGCTCAGGTCTGACTCCTGACTCTGCCACTCTCTCCCTGAGCCCCCCCCCCACCCAATACATTTTTGGGGCTGCTTTTCGGGTTTCCTTGCCAACCGTGTTCCCTCGTATCGTCGGCTCTTATCTCCGGCTGCCTCTGCTCTCCTAAGTGCCTCCACCTGTTCCCATGGGAGGCGATCTCTTCCAGCCAGTATCTCCTCCCAAGTGTGACAACCTTTGCCATCCAATACGTCTTCCCATGTCCATTCCTCCTTTTGCTTTTCCTGCTGTCGCTGCCTGTTACCACGCCGCTCGGTCCGTGTGTGGTGGGTGATTCTGTAACGGCGTTCTTCGTTTGTTGAAAGAGAGTCGGACCGAAATGCAGCGTAGTGGTTAATCATGACTTTAATGAACAAAGTGACACATGAAATAACTATACAAATACGAAAACAACAAACGGAACGTGAAACCTAATTACAGCCTATCTGGTGACACTACACAGAGACAGGAACAATCACCCACGAAATACTAAGTGAAACTCAGGCTACCTAAATACGGTTCCCAATCCGAGACAACGAGAATCACCTGACTCCGATTGAGAACCGCCTCAGGCAGCCAAGCCTATACTAGACACACCCCTAATCAACCACAATCCCAATGCCTACAAAAAAAACCAATAAGACGATACAATAACCCCATGTCACACCCTGGCCTGAACAAATAATTAAAGAAAACACAAAATACTAAGACCAAGGCGTGACAGTTCCCAAGTATTCTCATGCATAATAGAGAGACACATGATTGCATACAAATGTAAGCAAGGTTTGAAATGATTATGTTTTCCTTCTTCCGGTCAATTAGCAATCTGCAAATTATTTGGAAGTATGTTCCAGCCCCCTGACAATCCGCTCAGGAAATAATCGTTCCGCCGGCTGAATTTAGTTGATGATCCCTGGTATATAGTATGACTGAGAGGAGAGAAAGGAGCATACACAACAAACGAGGGAGTGAGAAAATAGCCTTTGCTCCTGTAGCATGCTGACATTCTGGTTGTGGCAGTCAGACCCACAGAACTGCCAACCCCATCCTGTCCAACCGACGATGTCTGATCTCCTAACAGCCATGGGTAACACTGAGGAATGAGAAGAGCACACCCTGAGAGGAAGCCACCCTGCATGTCAGCACACAGCTTCTCTAGCTTACTGTCTCTGTCCCTGTGCTGGAATAAATGCGTATTACCACTGGGAGGGAGATGGGGGCAAATGTTCACATGTGATGTCTGTTCATCAAAGGGAAGCAGACAGTAGCAGATGACTCCTTCACATATGCTACCCAAAGGCCCACTGCCAACTGCAATATGACAGCCTGTGAAGGGGTGAGGGGTGAACATACGTGGACAACTGTCATCAGGCTTGAGACGTCGAACGACCACCACTCTGGAACAAATCAAATCAAATCACATTTATTTATATAGCCCTTCGTACATCAGCTGATACCTCAAAGTGCTGTACAGAAACCCAGCCTAAAACCCCAAACAGCAAGCAATGCAGGTATAGAAGCACGGTGGGTAGGAAAAACTCCCTAGAAAGGCCAAAACCTAGGAAGAAACCTAGAGAGGAACCAGGCTATGTGGGGTGGCCAGTCCTCTTCTGGCTGTGCCGGGTGGAGATTATAACAGAACATGGCCAAGACGTTCAAATGTTCATAAATGACCAGCATGGTCCAATAATAATAAGGCAGAACAGTTGAAACTGGAGCAGCAGCACGGCCAGGTGGACTGGGGACAGCAAGGAGTCATCATGTCAGGTAGTCCTGAGGCATGGTCCTAGGGCTCAGGTCCTCCGAGAGAGAGAAAGAAAGAGAGAATTAGAGAGAGCACACTTAAATTCACACAGGACACCGAATAGGACAGGAGAAGTACTCCAGATATAACAAACTGACCCTAGCCCCCCGACACATAAACTACTGCAGCATAAATACTGGAGGCTGAGACAGGAGGGGTCAGGAGACACTGCGGCCCCATCCGAGGACACCCCCGGACAGGGCCAAACAGGAAGGATATAACCCCACCCACTTTGCCAAAGCACAGCCCCCACACCACTAGAGGGATATCTTCAACCACCAACTTACCATCCTGAGACGAGGCTGAGTATAGCCCACAAAGATCTCCGCCATGGCACAACCCAAGGGGGGGGGGGGGGGGGGGCGCCAGCCCAGACAGGATGATCACATCAGTGACTCAACCCACTCAGGTGACGCACCCCCCCCCCAGGGACGGTATGAGAGAGCCCCAGTAAGCCAGTGACTCAGCCCCTGTAATAGGGTTAGAGGCAGAGAATCCCAGTGGAAAGAGGGGAACCGGCCAGGCAGAGACAGCAAGGGCGGTTCGTTGCTCCAGAGCCTTTCCGTTCACCTTCCCACTCCTGGGCCAGACTACACTCAATCATATGACCCACTGAAGAGATGAGTCTTCAGTAAAGACTTAAAGGTTGAGACCGAGTTTGCGTCTCTGACATGGGTAGGCAGACCGTTCCATAAAAATGTTGCTCTATAGGAGAAAGCCCTGCCTCCAGCTGTTTGTTTAGAAATTCTAGGGACAATTAGGAGGCCTGCGTCTTGTGACCGTAGCGTATGTTTAGGTATGTACGGCAGGACCAAATCAGAGAGATAGGTAGGAGCAAGCCCATGTAATGCTCTGTAGGTTAGCAGTAAAACCTTGAAATCAGCCCTTGCTTTGACAGGAAGCCAGTGTAGGGAGGCTAGCACTGGAGTAATATGATCAAATTGGTTGGTTCTAGTCAGGATTCTAGCAGCCGTATTTAGCACTAACTGAAGTTTATTTAGTGCTTTATCCGGGTAGCCGGAAAGTAGAGCATTGCAGTAGTCTAACCTAGAAGTGACAAAAGCATGGATTAATTTTTCTGCATCATTTCTGGACAGAAAGTTTCTGATTTTTGCAATGTTACGTAGATGGAAAAAAGCTGTCCTTGAAATGGTCTTGATATGTTCTTCAAAAGAGAGATCAGGGTCCAGAGTAACGCCGAGGTCCTTCACAGTTTCATTTGAGACGACTGTACAACCATTAAGATTAATTGTCAGATTCAACAGAAGATCTCTTTGTTTCTTGGGACCTAGAACAAGCATCTCTGTTTTGTTTCGAGTTTAAAGCTTGCAGCCATCCACTTTCTTATGTCTGAAACACATGCTTCTAGCGAGGGCAATTTTGGGGCTTCACCATGTTTCATTGAAATGTACAGCTGTGTGTCATCCGCATAGCAGTGAAAGTTAACATTATGTTTTCGAATGACATCCCCAAGAGGTAAAATATATAGTGAAAACAATAGTGGTCCTAAAACGGAACCTTGAGGAACACCGAAATTTACAGTTGATTTGTCAGAGGACAAACCATTCACAGAGACAAACTGATATCTTTCTGACAGATAAGATCTAAACCAGGCCAGAACACAAAATCTTCTTGAAGATAAACAGAAAAATCTTGTTTGGTTGAACAGAGAAACACACACACACACACACACACACACACACACACACACACACACACACACACACACACACACACACACACACACACATACACTCTGCTATTTTTAATCCTGCCTGGAAATTAAGCGGAATGCTTTTATTAAACATGAAAGGAAACAGCTCTGAATTTGTAAAATGTTAACACCTTTTAATGTGTGTCCTGTGCCCTAATTCATAAAGGGAATGATTAGCCAAGAGCAGCACAAGCATGTCCTAAAGCATACAGTAGTAAATGTTTTTGATGTGTGCAATGGAGCAAGGAGAAGTTATGTAAATGTTGTTGGTATTATAAATATCACCAAACACTTGAGAAGTACGTCTAGGTCACCTATTCTGTTAGCATGAATTAAGGTGGTCCTCTTAAGACTAATGCAGTGGTTGGTGAACCATAACGCTAGGAGGCCAAAACATGCATAGCCAAGAGGACTTATACACACACTCTTTCTCATATAATTGGGCTACAAATGCAACCTTGTTTCCACTCACAACCACTCTCCCACCAACCTCCTTCAAGCCACAGCTATAAATGGACCTAGCTGTAAACACGGCAATTATTGAGTAATTACTGAGTGATCTGAAATATCAAGTTCCTCCCACAGACATACTTAGAATCTGTGCCGAATTCTGCACGAGAGATAGCTACACTCGTGTAAACATAAACATGGCATCAAAGCAGTAGCTACCGTAGCCTACATGATGTAGCCTCCCCCCCCCCCTTTGCAAATCTTACCCACCATGCAGGCCTATCACTCTGTCTTTTCTGGAACAGTAAGTAATTACTTCCCTGCATCACAGAATATTTGAGTCTTGACTCACCATCTTCCATTAGAAATACAGTATGTTCATTATGGTCAATGCCAAGAATACAATCCTATGAACAGTATATACAGTGCCTTGCGAAAGTATTCGGCCCCCTTGAACTTTGCGACCTTTTGCCACATTTCAGGCTTCAAACATAAAGATATAAAACTGTATTTTTTTGTGAAGAATCAACAACAAGTGGGACACAATCATGAAGTGGAACGACATTTATCGGATATTTCAAACTTTTTTAACAAATCAAAAACTGAAAAATTGGGCGTGCAAAATTAATCAGCCCCCTTAAGTTAATACTTTGTAGCGCCACCTTTTGCTGCGATTACAGCTGTAAGTCGCTTGGGGTATGTCTCTATCAGTTTTGCACATCGAGAGACTGACATTTTTTCCCATTCCTCCTTGCAAAACAGCTCTCTGTACTTTTAACGGACCTCTGAGACTATCACAGTGCAGGTGCATTTATACGGAGACTTGATTACACACAGGTGGATTGTATTTATCATCATTAGTCATTTAGGTCAACATTGGATCATTCAGAGATCCTCACTGAACTTCTGGAGAGAGTTTGCTGCACTGAAAGTAAAGGGGCTGAATAATTTTGCACGCCCAATTTTTCAGTTTTTGATTTGTTAAAAAAGTTTGAAATATCCAATAAATGTCGTTCCACTTCATGATTGTGTCCCACTTGTTGTTGATTCTTCACAAAAAAATACAGTTTTATATCTTTATGTTTGAAGCCTGAAATGTGGCAAAAGGTCGCAAAGTTCAAGGGGGCCGAATACTTTCGCAAGGCACTGTATATACTGTCGCAAAGTTCAAGGGGGCCGAATACTTTCGCAAGGCACTGTATATATATATATATATATATATATATATATATATATATACAGTAATGTGAGATCAACCAGAGTCTTGTGTGGGAAGGTGCTGCATCCATATTCAATTTACATATTTTCATATTCTCTCAATGTACAAAAACGTATCCCCCCTAACGGGTTATTCAATCATTCCTTAATGCTGTCGACAACGTCAGAGTTGGGTTGGCAACAGGCGAGTGATTTTTTTGTCCCCCCCCCCCCCCCACACACATTTTGTCGTGTTCCATCCTACATTGACAATGGATTCAATTGAGATGTTGTGCCAGTGATCCACACACAATAACCCACAATGTCAACATTTTTAGATTTTTTTTGACAAATGAATAATAAATGTGAAGCTGCAATGTCTTGAGTCAATAAGTATTCAAGTCATATGTTATGGCAAGCGTAAATATGTTCAGGAGTAACATGACACATAATAAGTTGCATGGACTCTGTGTGCAATAATAGTGGTTAACATGATTCTTGAATGATTACCCCATTTCTGTACCCCACACATACAATTATCTATAAGGTCCCTTTGGAAGGTTTTCCAATGCCTCGCAAAGAAGGCCACCTATTGGTAGTAGAGTCAAAATAAAAAAGCTGACACTGTAAATCCCTTTGACCATGGTGAAATTCTAAATTATTCCTGGGATGATGTATCAATACACCCAGTCACTACAAAGATACAGGCGCCTTTCTTAACTCCGTTTCTGAAGAGGAAGGAAACCACTCAGCGATTTCACCATGAGGCCAAATGGTGATGTTAAAACAGTTACAGAGTTGAATGGCTGTGATTGGAGAAAACTGAAGATGGATCAACAACATTGTAGATACTCCACAATATCAAATCAAATCAAATGTATTTATATAGCCATTCGTACATCAGCTGATATCTCAAAGTGCTGTACAGAAACCCAGCCTAAAACCCCAAACAGCAAGCAATGCAGGTGTAGAAGCACGGTGGCTAGGAAAAACTCCCTAGACAGGCCAAAACCTAGGAAGAAACCTAGAGAGGAACCAGGCTATGTGGGGTGGCCAGTCCTCTTCTGGCTGTGCCGGGTGGAGATTATAACAGAACATGGCCAAGATGTTCAAATGTTCATAAATGACCAGCATTTATAAAAATATATTTATATTTGAGATTCTTCAAAGTAGCCACCTTTTGTCTTGATGACAGCTTTGCACACTCTTGGCATTCTCTCAACCAGCTTCATGAGGTAGTCACCTGGAATGCATTTAAAAAAAACAGATGTGCCTTGTTAAAAGTGAATTTGTGTAATTTGTGTAATTTCTTTCCTTCTTAGGGCATTTGAGCCAATCAGTTGTGTTGTGACAAGGTAGGGGTGATATACAGAAGATAGCCCTATTTGGTAAAAGATCAAGTCCATATTATGGCAAGAACAGCTCAAAAAAGCAAGGAGAAACGACAGTCCATCATTACTTTAAGACATGAAGATCAGTCAATCTGGAAAATTCTTCAAGTGCAGTTGCAAAAACCATCAAGCACTATGATGAAACTGGCTCTCATGAGGACCACCACAGGAAAGAAAGAACCAGAGTTACCTCTGCTGTAGAGAAAATATTGTATTTGAAAATAACAATTAAAGTCAAATCCACTAAGCGCAAACCAGTTGGGATGGTGTATCGCTGCAGAATGCTGTGGTAGCCATGCTGGTTAAGTGTGCCTTGAATTCTAAATAAATCACTGACAGTGTCACCAGCAAAGCACACCCACACCATCACACCTCCTCCTCCATGCTTCACAGTAGGAACTATACATGTGGAGATCATCCGTTCACCTACTCTGCGTTTCACAAAGACATGGCGTTTGGAAACAAAAATCTCAAATTTGGACTCATTAGACCAAAGGACAGGTTTCCACCGGTCTAACGTCCATCGCTGGACGTGTGTTAATCCAAATCCATATGTTTGATCAGGTTAACAAAACATGTTATATTTTACTTTGTGCTCCGAGGCAGTAAATATTACTATTGTACAGTGACAGGAATTTAGTTTGTAATATTTTGTACATCTTTTTATTAATTTAAACGATGAAAATAAAACCTAATATAACTCAAACGGAAAGCATTTGCATTCAGCATTTGAAGCATTCATTTGGTCTGCAATTTCTGAGGCTGGTTAAAGTTACCATCAATTTCTGAGGCTGGTTAAAGTTGCAGTCCAAGCACACCAAGACAGTTGTAAAGAGGGCAGGGCAAAACCTATTCCCCCTCAGGAGACTGAAAAGATTTGGCATGGGTCCTCAAATCCTCACAAGGTTCTACAGCTGCACCATCGAGAACTTCTGCTAAATGACAAAAATGTAAATGTGGATAACATTAGGATATTTGTAGTGTGAACGGCCCAGTACACCACTGGGGCCAAGCTTCCTGCCAACCAGGACCTCTATACCAGGCGGTGTCAGAGGAAGGTCCTAAACATTGTCAAAGACTCTAGCCACCCTAGTCATAGACTGTTCTCTCTCGCCAAGTTTAGGTCCAAGAGGCTTCTAAACAGCTTCTACCCCCAAGCCATAAGTCTCCTGAAAATCTAGTCAAATTGCTACCCAGACTATTTGCCGTGCCTGTGACTAATACAATTTGATTTGATTTGACCCTCCCAGCCCTACGGGAGGGCAGCTCCCGCTCAGCCCAGTCAAAGCTCTTCTCTGTCCTGGCACCACAAAAGTGGAACAAGCTTCCCCCTAAAATCAGGACAGCAGACTCCCTGCCCATCTTCCGAAAAAATCTAAAACACCCCAAAAATTTAATAAATAAAATAAGCACTTGTCTTTTCCTGCTAGCACTGATTTAGCTGATAAATACTTTGTTGACAGATGTACTTGATATGATTGTGATGTGTTGTAGTCTCAACCAGAAATCTGAATGCAATAATTGTAAGTGACTATGGATAAAAACTTCTGCTAAATGACAAAAATGTAAATGTGGATAACATTAGGATATTTGCAATCTGTTGTGCCATGAAACTAACTAGCGAACACCTCAAGTTAACTATATGGGAAATGCTAATTATGCTACCGCCGGCTTCTGAGTGATTATGATACGTGAAAACAAATGTTTAACATTTTTCTATTATTTTCCTTACCAGAAAATTAACATATATTTTAATTTCTGTTCACGTTATTTAAAAGTTGACAAATATACTGTATATTTAACAACATTACCAGCTGTGTGTCAATGCCCCGGAAGTTGATGCATAAGGTGCATAGTACAGCCAGGTGCTCTCCTCATATCTGTCTCAGCCACTTACACAGCCGGTCACTCCTGACCTTCCTGGTGTCAGAGCACATTGGTTCTGATCCATGACTTTAGCTGCTGTTAGACTCTTTCTTTATGGCTGACACCCTGTCTGTCTGTCTGTCTTTCTGTCTGTCAGACGCTCCCATACCTGAGCCTGCTCCTCGGGGTTCCCACAATGTTCAGTCTATCACTCAGTCACCTGTGTGTTGGTGGAGGAAGGGGCCAGCTAGTACACATGCAGTATTCTCCTATGTGGCTCTGGCCAGAACCCTGTCCTCTCTATTTAGTTTTTAGGACTGGAAATACAGAGACTCTCAGTACATTGAGTTATACATGTGCTGACACTGACTAGTGGAATCGCTTCTTACAGTATATTGGCATGTAAAGTAAATATTGGGGCAACAACCCAAGCTCAAGGTGCCACAATAGAAAATGAGTTTCTCGCCTCGTATTGACCAGCCATATTGAAGAGAAGACAACCAGCTCAGACGCACAGAGCTACAGCTCTGAAGATCCTCACACAAAATCCATGGAGCTGAACAAAATCACCTAGACAGTAGACAAACCAGTTTCCTTTTCCCCTCATCTTTTCTACACAGATTTCCATCTCATAAGCCTTGACTTCAGATTGACTTTTTAAACTTCCGGGACAGTAGTTTTTAATGGCTCATATTGGCTGAAAATGATTAAGAAACACAAATCTTTATGTGGTCATGCAGCAACAGCAAAACAGACACACACACACACACACCGACACAGCTTGTCATCTAAAATGTTTAACAGATGGTAATGTCATTCATTTGTGGAGTAATTCCACTGTTGAGTCTCGATATTCTAGATCAGGGGTACTCTTATCATCCGAGGTCTGGAGCCTGCTGGTTTTCTGTACTACCTGATAATTAATTGCACACACCTGGTGAACAATGAACAAATGCAGTGGAACTGGCTTCGAGGTCCAGAGTTGAGTTTGAGGGTTCTAGATAATATAAACAATATTATTATTGTTGATTAATGAATCAGGTTTTGCCCATCCAGGTGGGTAATTTGTAATCCATTATTTTATATACAGTACTTTGATTTCTATTTCTTCTCATTGCACAGAATGGAGGTATAAACAGTATGATGTTCAGCAGGAGTCCAAATCATTTTCCTCAGATAGCATCAGATGGAACAGGAAGGCTCCTTGGCCAGTGACCGTGGTTGCTATTTTTGTCAAGGATATTAGGGAGGAGTCTGTCTCTGGGAGATAGGGGAGAGAGTGCTCTTGTTTTTGGGGCAAAATGTATTCAGGACAGAGTCATATCTATTTGTGCCCCTGGTTTTCATGCGCCCGGGAGCAGAGTCAGTCGGTGCAGATTTAGTGTTCGAGATCTCCTTGGCTGATATCTGAATCCAGATTATTTACTCTTGAAAGGACACCAAGCTCATTTTAACTAAATCAGGTCAAGCAAACTCCATTGTGCATGAAGATACATTTCTGATATTGTACATCTCCACTCCAAATTCAAATGCTCAACAAAAAACAACAGCACATTCACACATTACACAAGCACACGCATAGCTTGCATGGCAAGCAGAATGAAATATGGTGACACATGCATTGCCATCTGGCTAAAATCCCTTGTGAAAGTGACAATAAATATACAAAACAATAAATATACAAAACACAGAATGTCCCCAAACATATTCATTGGAGCGTCCACTGCCTCCCTCCTTTGACCCATGCCTGGAGGATGAGTATGATACCCACACCAACAGACAGACAAATAGCAGATGTGAGTGTGGATGATGTGGACTGTTTTAGTCTCTGTTTGATACTGAGGATAAGAAGCATCTCTGGCTTTGGCGAGCGGAGCTACTGAGAGGGGGGCTAAGAGATATTCTTCCCACCAAGGTGATGATGAGTTAAGATGATGATGCAGATTCTGTGGTGGTAAATATGCATAACGCTGTGTTACAGATTATAACCTCAGTACTTGGGTGCGTCCCAAATAGCACACGGTTCCCTATTTAGTGCACTACATTTCACCAGAGCCCAAAGTATGTAGGGAATAGGGTGCCATTTGAGACACAGACACTCTTAGTTATCCCTTATGGTCCTTCAGACAACAACAGCATGTCAATGGCCTTTTCAGATGGCCATGGGTGGGTGGTCTGAGATGGGGAGAATTCTGGCACAGAGACAACATGCTGCAATCAAAAAAATCCACTGACAAACAGTCCATTCCAGACCATATATATCCATTGTTAATGTGATTTTATTTTATACATTTGAATCAATTTATACCTCATTCTTTTTGGTTTATGAATGTTTTAGAGGGGAATTTACCAGTCCATTGGTATCTACTATTGGAATGCATGTGAGGTCAAGTGTGCTTTTGAAACACTATTCAAACAGGCTGTCACTGTCTGACACTGATGTGGGATAGTATGCTGAAGTGATGCTAAATCACGAGTTTAACACCTGTAGATGAATGATGTGGAAGCAAACACCCTTTCACACTTCTCTCCAGTGAAACTTTCAACCAGAAATCCTTCCAGTATGGCATGTCTTTTGCACACAATAAAATGAGAAGTGTTGCTCTCTTCGCTGCTCTAATGTCTGAGGTTTGAAACCAATGACCACAACCCAGCAGAAAAAAACACGCCACGCTCTTCATTGTTTTTGGGGGTACTGTGAGCTGTCCACTCCTCACCCATCACACACAGAACTAACCTATGTGCTTCAACAGATATATTGTAATTTTGTTCACAAGCCACTTAACAACATTCCCCTAATAGCTTGTCCACCCATAGAAAACAAATCTATCCCCCTTGAAATTACAGCTTAGTCACTCCTTAGCACATTATTATTCTGGTGACACATTTTAATATTCATCTCAACTCTTAGAACATATCAGGATTTTTTTTTAAGCCATTTGTAAACTAACACTCACACTTTTTCCCCCATTACTACCACTGACTTTGCTGATAGCTACTTTATTGAAGAAAAATGTACTTCCTATGACTGAGATACAGTATGTGGGTTGTCCCACCTAGTTATCTTAAGATGAATTCACTAACTGTTAGTCTGTCTGGATAAGAGCTTCTACTAAATGACTAAAATGTCAATGAGATACCCAGTCAAGCTTGCATGACAACTAGAGAATCAAGTCGCCTGTAGAAATTCTTCATAGTCTAATCAACACTGCATGCAGTATTTCAATTGTCCCTTTATCTCCTGCTGCACTGATGACAAATTCAGTCAAGGTCTCCTGGTGTAGGTCGGGATTGCGAAACTGTTTGAGTCCATTTTATTCATGGACCAGTGCTATAATATACACTGCGTATACAACAAATTAAGAACACATGCTCTTTCCATGATATAAACTAACCAGGTGAATCCAGGTGAATGCTATGATCCTTTATTGATGTCACTTATTAAATACACTTCAATCATTGTAGATGAAGGGGAGGAGACAGGTTAAAGATTGGCTATGAAAAGCCAACTGACATTTACTCCTGAGGAGCTGACCTGTTGAACCCTCTACAACCACTGTGATTATTATTTGACCCTGCTGGTCATCTATGAACATTTGAACATCTTGGCCATGTTCTGTTATAATCTCCACCTGGCACAGCCAGAAGAGGACTGGCCACCCCTCATAGCCTGGTTCCTCTTTAGGTTTCTTCCTAGGTTTTGGCCTTTCTAGGGAGTTTTTCCTAGCCACTGGGCTGCTACACCTGCATTGCTTGCTGTTTGGGGTTTTAGGCTGGGTTTCTGTACAACACTTTGTGATATAAGCTGATGTAAGAAGGGCTTTATAAACACAGTCGTGGCCAAAAGTTTGGAGAATGTCAGCTGCCTCAGTTTGTATGATGGCAATTTGCATATACTCCAGAATGTTATGAAGAGGGATCAGATGAATAGCAAATTAATTGTAATGTCCCTCTTAATTGTAAAGTCCCTCTTTGCCATCCTCTTTGCCTGAATCCCCCAAAAATATTTCCAATGTATTTCAGCCCTGCCACAAAAGGACCAGCTGACATGTCAGTGATTCTCTCGTTAACACAGCTGTGCGTGTTGACGAGGACAAGGCTGGAGATCACTCTGTCATTCTGATTGAGTTCGAATAACAGACTGGAAGCTTCAAAAGGAGGGTGGTGCTTGGAATCATTGTTCTTCCTCTGTCAAACATGGTTACCTGCAAGGAAACACGTGCCATCATCATTGCTTTGCACAAAAAGGTCTTCACAGGCAAGGATATTGCTGCCAGTAAGATTTCACCTAAATCAACCATTTATCAGATCATCAAGAACTTGAAGAAGAGCAGTTCAATTGTTGTGAAGAAGGCTTCAGGGCGCCCAAGAAAGTCCAGCAAGCTCCAGGACCGTCTCCAAAAGTAGATTCAGCTGCGGGATCGGGACACCACCAGTACAGAGCTTGCTCAGGAATGGCAGCAGGCAGGAGTGAGTTTATCTGCATGCACAGTGAGGCGAAGACTTTTGGAGGATGGCCTGGTGTCAAGAAGGGCAGCAAAGAAGCCACTTCTCCAGGAAAAACATCAGGGACAGACTGATATTCTGCAAAAGGTACAGGGATTGGACTGCTGAGGACTGGGGTAAAGTAATTTTTACTGATGAATCCCCTTTGCGATTGTTTGGGGCATCCGGAAAAAAGCTTGTCCGGAGAAGACAAGGTGAGCGCTACCATCAGTCCTGTGTCATGCCAACAGTAAAGCATCCTGAGACCATTCATGTGTGGGGTTGCTTCTCAGCCAAGGGAGTGGGCTCACTCACAATTTTGCCTAAGAACACAGCCATGAATAAAGAATGGTACCAACACATCCTCCGAGAGCAACTTCTCCCAACCATCCAGGAACAGTTTGGTGACGAACAATGCATTTTCCAGTATGATGGAGCACCTTACCATAAGGCAAAAGTGATAACTAAGTGGCTTGGGGAACAAAACATTGATATTTTGGGTCCATGGCCAGGAAACTCCCCAGACCTTAATCCCATTGAGAACTTGTGGTCAACCCTCGAGAGGCGGGTGGAGAAACAAAAACCCACAAATTCTGGCAAACTCCAAGCATTGATTATGCAAGAATGGGCTGCAATCAGTCAGGATGTGGCCCAGAAGTTAATCGACAGCATTCCAGGGTGGATTGACCCTTCTTGAAAAAGAAGGGTCAACACTACAAATGTTGACTCTATGCATCAACTTCATGTAATTGTCAAAAGCCTTTGACACTTATGAAATGTTTGTAGTTATACTTCAGTATTCCATAGTAATCTCTGACAAAAATATCTAAAGACACTGAACAGAACACTTTGTGAAATTAATATTTGTGTCATTCTCAAACGTTTTGGCCACAACTGTACATTTGATTGATTGAAATAAGTATTTTTAAGCCTTGAGACATGGCAAGACAAAAGATTTAAGTGCCTTTGAATGGGGTGTGGTAGTATGTGCCAGGCGCACCGGTTTGAGTGTGTCAAGAACTCAACAAGAATTCAACAAGCTCAACAGTTTCCTGTGTGTATCAACAGTGGCCCACCACCCTAAGGACATCCAGCCAACTTGACACAACTGTGGGAAGTATTGGAGTCGACATGATCCAGCATCCCTGTGGAACGAATCCGTCACCTTGTAGAGTCCATGCCCCAACGAATTGAGGCTGGTCTGAGGGCGTGTTATGAAGATGTTCATAATGTTTGGTATGCTCAGTGTATGTTATTTCCTGTGAGATGAGGTCTGATTCTAGGGTTGTTAGTAGATCTATGAGTCAGAACTACACAGATTTATTCTTATTTACCAACAACAATAGAGGCTCAGGTAAAATAGGCCCCTTATAACTAAATAAATATTTGGTTCCACCAGAGACAAACAAGACATTCTTTATGTAATGTGACATTACATTTTTGTCACAACAGCAGTTAGCATACCCTGAGGTAAAATCCAAGGATAAGAATGTCCCACTGTTAGGAAAGGATGAGAAAGATAATTGACTTAACTTGAAGAACAAGCACAACAGCAACTCTATCAGGAAGCCACACCCACGTAATGAAGACACAAAATACATAATTGAAACAATGGAAACCCATTATCAAGCATACTGTATGCATAGCTGAACTTAGTATTTGGAATAAAGAATTCCCTACGCATCTGTTATTTTTTAAATGTTTAAATGGCTTCCTGATTTAAGTATCTGTCATACAGGTGGCAATAGAATCAAATAAATAGAATAAATAGATTTTACTGGTACCTGTTTGTCACACATGGTCCCAGCTACGGTGGGTATCATACATTTTCACCCCCCTTGAATTTTTGCAACATTTGTTGCGATTGAAATAGATTTAATAGTGATTTATTTGTAATTGATCTACACAAAATGAAGTCTTTTGACAGAAAAACAACCACGGGTGTGCGTAGCCAAAGTGCTCCATATTCATGTCATCCAATAAATATAAACACCTGGAGATTGCTACATGGGTTTGCCGTCGAAAGAAAGATGCATATGAAGAAAATAACCCCATACTTACTGTAAAAAATGGCAGTGGATCTTTGATGTTATGGGGCTATTTTGCTTCCACTGGTCCTGGGGCCCTTGTTAAGGTCAACGGCATCATGAACTTTACCCAGTATATTAACATTTTAAATAAAAACCTGGTTGCGTCTTCCAGGAGGCTGTTACTTGGCAGGATCTTCCAGCAAGACAATAACCCCAAGCACACATCAACATCCACAAAGAAATGGTTAATTGACCACAAAATGAACATTTTGCATTGGCCATCTCTTTGCATTGGCCATACCTCACAAGGTGAGGTTATTGAAAGGTATTGAAAACAGGGGTGACAATTTTGACCTCTCTTTTTTTAGAAAACAAGTATTACTCGTTAAACAAAATGTATGTCTCTGAGCAATGGTATTAGTATAAAATCATCTTTTTGAGCATACATGTAGGAACATCTTTACAGTCTGACAGGCAGAGCAGTGGGAACAATGAGTTATCACACCATTCTGATTCACCGTTCTGGACTTCAAACAGTGTTCCTTTGTTGTCATGTGTGATTCACTCCCACTGGGTACAGATGTCAGTTCAATGTCTAGTTTTGATTTACATTTGGTTGAGTTGTCAACTAATGTGAATTCAACATTAAATTAAATAAAAATTATATGGATTTAGGCTAAAAGTTGGGTGGAATAAATGCGAAATTCCCTTTGATTACTTTTTGCAAATCATCACATTGAATTATTTTGTTGAAATGATGTGGAAACAACATTGATTCAACTAGTTTTTGCCCAGTGGGCTGTATCTGTATTAGAAAGTCTCCTTCACGACTGCTGCGTTTCCTTTATGAACAAAGCCAAACAAAACACAAAAGAATCAAATGCAACACCCCCCACCGTCCGTTTCCATTAGGGGGAAATCAAGAGGATTCACAAAGACATGGCAACTTGGGAGGAAGGCAGGGGAGGTCTTTGCATTGAGCCTCCTTTTATGAGAGCATAATTGTTTCTTCACCTGGAAACCTCACAGGGAGAAGGCTTTTATTCCAAATGTCTCCTTCACAGACACTCACTTCCCCCACACCTCTCAATACACCATGGGACTCAGCCTCGGGCATCATCAATGCTGCTATCCCATTCTCCACATCCTTCAGGCACACAGGAAAGCACACCTGCACACAGACACACATGCAAATGCTGAACGCATGCGCACATACACACACAGGTAAACTTATGGGCACTCAGACACACATGTAAATGCTGAACGCACACGCACATACACACACAGGTAAACATATGGGCACACACACACATAGACACACACACCTATAATTACTGACTATGCTGTCTCTGCTAACGTGAGAACATTGCGATGAAATTTCAATCACGCTGTAACGCTGAACTTCCACGAGACAGATTGAATAGAGCCTTAATACAAGCTTGGATAGATTTTTTTCTCTGACTTACATTGCTCCAGAGATTGATTTTGAGATCGAAACAGGTTGTTTTTTCTTCTCTCAGATAGCCTTTTTGGAAACCTCAAGAGAGGCACAAAAGAAAATAATAATAATAATAATTCAAACAATACAGTTCCAGCAATGGCAATTGCTTGCTACAGTAATACAACCCAGTCATTACAAATACTTTAAACAGGTCACTCGCATCTACCCGGTGGCCTAGTCTTGCTGCTGATTTACCTATGAGCTGTACATATTTCCTCCACAGAAAACAATGAAGAGCAAGCACAAACCAAATCACAGTAATGAGAGAGAGAGTTGGGGGGGGGGGAGTGATGAGGGAGAGAGATATTGAGAGAGAAAGAAGGAGAGGAAGAGATGAGAGTGAGGTATAGACATATCTAAATGGGCTGGGTGATGAGGGCGAGGCAGTGGGCCGCCGGCTGTTTGTTCCACATCAGAATGTCAAGCACTGCAGCAGCAGCCTGCACTGAGTCACAGAGGTGAAAATAATGTCAGGCTCGGTAAGAGACGACGTACAAGGCTCTGTGGACCAAACACCAGTCGCAAAACAGAAACAAGCAAGACCGGATAAGGTCAGATAATACAGTAGTACCATCACTATACCCAGTCACAGGGAATAGGCCTGTGTCTTCTCACAGGCAAAGATGCAACTGTAGAGGAGATCATGTTTCGTTTACCAAAAATAGGGAATTTCATGTGCTGCACTTATATATTTTTTGTTTGTGTTGTGCTCCATCTATGCAACTACAGCCTCCCTATGTTGTATGTGTCTGTGAACACAGACCGATGTGGTGGCACCTCTTCAGGCTTTATCCACAGCAGCTCCACAGGTCAGGTCTGGCCCTGCAGGACAGTCTGGTCAGGAAGACGCAGATACAGATGTGAGCTGCCTTTAAAGGCATGGTTGGTGTCTAATCAATCAGCCATCACCTTACACATAAAACTGCCACTATATGCTACTGTGACAGCTGCACTGGGTGCCATGGATTGCATGCCGCAAGTGTTTTTGTTTGTTGTCATAAAAGTTTGTCTCTGCCCTCTTTGACAAAGGGCACATCTGAAATGGCACGCTAGTGCACTATTGGGCATACAGGGAACAGGATACCATTTCAGACACCTGACATATGACAGACAATGTTAAGATTCATGGTGGATAACTTTTGGGTGAGCCCTGTCAGGCATTCACATCTCCCCAGTTAGTCTCCACGAGCTGGCTCGCCAATTGTGCAAAATCTGATGTGCTCAACTCTTACAAAATGATGTAAATACATCTTTGAGCGTTGTAGCCAAGGAGTAGTCTGACCTGGAAACTCCTTTGCAAATAAAGTATTACTTAGATTTATTGTATGCAGTCACAATGGACATGGTTCGGCCATCATGCCTTCGTCAGACTTAGCATATTTGACTTGAATTGTGCCCTGAGACCCTTCTCACTGATCCATAGGATCCAAACCCAGGTTTCACAAAATGAAGTACCTGCAAAGCAGGGACTAGCTTATTAATTGACCGTCCTTCCTCAAAAAGATATTGCTGCTATATTTAATTAAGACTCATACATCTCCATCAAGGGCAAAGGGATAAAAATGTTATTATTTACAATTCACAATTTCATGAGTGTTGAAGTACTGACCGGAAGTTAATAGTCATCACCTTTTCTCTTAGTTTGATGCCTTCACGTGGAAATCCAAATGTGATTTATTGGCCTGAATCTTCTTGACTCAGGCTCCAGCATCCAATTGGCCTGAATCGTCTTGACGTAGGCTCCAGCATCCAATTGGCCTGAATCATCTTGACGTAGGCTCCAGCATCCAATTGGCCTGAATCACCTTGACATAGGCTCCAGCATCCAATTGGCCTGAATCTTCATGACGCAGGCTCCAGCATCCAATTGGCCAGAAAGGTCTTGACGTATGCTCCAGAATCCAATTGGCCTGAATCTTCTTGACGTCTCTTCCAGAATCCAATTTGCCTGAATTGTCTTGACGTCTGCTCCAGCATCCAATTGGCCAGAAACATCTTGACGTAGGCTCCAGCATCCGATTGGCCAGAAACATCTTGACGTAGGCTCCAGCATCCGATTGGCCTGAATCTTCTTGACGCAGGCTTCAGCATCCAATTGGCCTGAATCTTCATTACTCAGGCTCCAGCATCCAATTGGCCTGAATCGTCTTGACGTAGGCTCCAGCATCCAATTGGCCTGAATCATCCTGACGTAGGCTCCAGCATCCAATTGGCCTGAATCATCCTGACGCAGGCTCCAGCATCCAATTGGCCAGAAACGTCTTGACGTAGGCTCCAGAATCCAATTGGCCTGAATCTTCTTGACGTCTGTTCCAGAATCCAATTTGCCTGAATTGTCTTGACGTCTGCTCCAGCATCCAATTGGCCAGAAACGTCTTGACGTAGGCTCCAGCATCCAATTGGCCAGAAACGTCTTGACGTAGGCTCCAGCATCCAATTGGCCAGAAACATCTTGACGTAGGCTCCAGCATCCGATTGGCCTGAATCTTCTTGACGCAGTCTCCATCATCCAATTGGCCTGACGGTTCTTGACACAGGCTCCATCATCCAATTGGCCTAACTCTTCTTGACACAGGCTCCATCATCCAATTGGCCTGACTCTTCTTAACACAGGCTCCATCATCCAATTGGCCTGACTCTTCTTAACACAGGCTCCATCATCCAATTGGCCTGACTCTTCTTAACACAGGCTCCATCATCCAATTGGCCTGACTCTTCTTAACACAGGCTCCATCATCCAATTGGCCTGACTCTTCTTAACACAGGCTCCATCATCCAATTGGCCTGACTCTTCTTAACACAGGCTCCATCATCCAATTGGCCTGACTCTTCTTAACACAGGCTCCATCATCCAATTGGCCTGACTCTTCTTAACACAGGCTCCATCATCCAATTGGCCTGACTCTTCTTAACACAGGCTCCATCATCCAATTGGCCTGACTCTTCTTAACACAGGCTCCATCATCCAATTGGCCTGACTCTTCTTAACACAGGCTCCATCATCCAATTGGCCTGACTCTTCTTAACACAGGCTCCATCATCCAATTGGCCTGACTCTTCTTAACACAGGCTCCATCATCCAATTGGCCTGACTCTTCTTAACACAGGCTCCATCATCCAATTGGCCTGACTCTTCTTAACACAGGCTCCATCATCCAATTGGCCTGACTCTTCTTAACACAGGCTCCATCATCCAATTGGCCTGACTCTTCTTAACACAGGCTCCATCATCCAATTGGCCTGACTCTTCTTAACACAGGCTCCATCATCCAATTGGCCTGACTCTTCTTAACACAGGCTCCATCATCCAATTGGCCTGACTCTTCTTAACACAGGCTCCATCATCCAATTGGCCTGACTCTTCTTAACACAGGCTCCATCATCCAATTGGCCTGACTCTTCTTAACACAGGCTCCATCATCCAATTGGCCTGACTCTTCTTAACACAGGCTCCATCATCCAATTGGCCTGACTCTTCTTAACACAGGCTCCATCATCCAATTGGCCTGACTCTTCTTAACACAGGCTCCATCATCCAATTGGCCTGACTCTTCTTAACACAGGCTCCATCATCCAATTGGCCTGACTCTTCTTAACACAGGCTCCATCATCCAATTGGCCTGACTCTTCTTAACACAGGCTCCATCATCCAATTGGCCTGACTCTTCTTAACACAGGCTCCAGCATCCAATTGGCCTGACTCTTCTTAACACAGGCTCCAGCATTCAATTGCTTTTTTGTTAAGCTTTTTTTGTCACACAAATTGCCACTACACCAAGAACATGATTACTTGGTGCCTGGAGGAACTTTTTCTTGTTTTACAGTAAAGGCTCAAACTCTACTAAAGGTTGGAGTTCGGAGTTATATGGTTAAGGCTCCACCTATAGCCAAGTGTTGTTACTGTATATATCCTTTGAAATGGTCAATTGCTTACAATCTCAGACAATGCTTAGAACAGAGGTGCACAACTCTGACCATTATGTCAAAAAAAAATTGTTCATCCATTTGATTGAGGCTACTCCCGCTGAGACTAAGGCTGTACTAATACGGACACCGTGCAGGTCTGTGGACTCTGGGCAATCAAGTTACAGGGAGAAAGAAAAATCAGCAGGACTGCATTCATTAATGACTTGATGTCTGGCTTAGACACATACAGTCTTCACAAAACCACATGCATTTCAAGGAAATTAGTGTCTGTCCTGGGAAATAAGCTGTTTACCCCCAAATCTCACTATATTAAATAGTAAAGTAATTAGCATCATGCCTATAAAATATGAACATGTGCTAATGATGGTGCCACACATACATATTCAACATCCATTTGTAGGGGATGTCATAAACAACTGAGCTGGGTTTAAAGCACCTTTGAATGAATCCCTTTCAAGTGCTTAGCTACTGAATATTTATTATTGAATAGATCCACCATATGTCAAGTGGTTCTAAGAATGCTCTACTTAACAATCACTTCAGACTTCATATGGTGAAAAAAAGTACACAATAATGCATCCTTAAAATGTTTGTTTGTGTAGAACGGTTTGGACATGCACAACTCCTCGTTGGACAGCTAATTACAACGTCTGGATTTAATTGATTGCGACTTTAATTGATCATTAACCAATACTGTAGAGACAAAACCACGCCAAGTCAATCTCAGCCCAAAACGTCTGTCATTCGTTCCCTCCCAACCACTCAGACATGTCGATGGCAACGGTTGGTAAGCAAAAGATGTCCAGGCAGTTGTTCCGGAGGATGTAACATTACAGAACGTTCAAATAGAAATGTATTGATTGATTTTCCGTCAGCTATAACATGGGAGTCATGTCAGCTCTATTCATTCTATTTCTATCTGCAACGTTCATAACGTTTCACACCACTAAATACAGCCCTGGTGACGGAGTTACACACGTCTCTGGGCGGTCGCCTTCCTCGCACGCCTTCTGCCTCCTCTCCTGCTGTGCTGTGCAGGGTGAATCATTCGCTCATATGTCTTCAGTGTGCCTGACGGTGGTGGAGAGAGGAGGCCTGCGAACCCCAGTGCACAATTAATTAGTGATCATTATCCCATCTCCGCTTCCCTGAGTGGGCGCATGGCTTTTGTCCTGCCTGATTAACATAGCTAACACAGCCGCCAACGTGACACCCGCTGCCTCTCAATTGAGCACATGATTTAGGAACATGGCAGTGCATCATAACAGGCTGGCTATGGCTTTGCAGCAAGCTTGATAAACTGATAGGATTCATTAGGGCCATTGTAAACATGGAACAGAGAGGAAGGAAGGAAGCACAGGAGGATGGTGGATAGCAACCATAAGAAAGAAACAGATGAGATCACACTCTTTTTGTTCTTATTCTTTACAAAATCAGACTGACAGACCTGAAAGTTTGACTTCAACATTGGGGGTGTCATATCATTGGCGAGGACAAGTTTGCTTCTTTCTAAGGGCATCATTTACTTGCCTGACGACTCAAACTGAATTATTCCACTGCTCTATTGTTCGCTACATAACCAGAGTATCAACTCCAATGACACATTTTCAAAATGCCGCTTTACCCACTTGTGTCCTGGCTCTTGCCCAATATATCGGTTTCTGGGGCCAATCAGAACATTTAAAATGTGTTTGCGTTCTAGAAATCGTCAGGGAGGTACTCAGATCCAGACTGCGGAGAAGAAACAAACAGCTGTGGCGTAGCGTTTGGCCGGTGCAAGGAGTTTGGGTAGCCATACATATCATTTACACCCCTCGACACACACAAAAAAATGGTATGCTGGGCCTCTAATTTTGGAGGAGCTTTTCAGGTCTACGAAGGAGCAGTGTAATTCTCACCTTTGACACCCTACATCAAGTCTGGAGATGGCCTTTTTTCAACACCTCTGATACATGCCATGTCGCCCTCCACGCACCCTAATTTACCTTTCATCTGCAGTGATGCAGACAGAAGGCCTCAATTACCAGCCCTAATATCCTGGCCTCTGTTTAACATATAGCTTCCATTCGGTGAAGAGGAGACAAAAAATGAGAAGAAAAGCTTGATGAAGAATGGAAAGTTATTTAAGGACAATACTTTTTATTAGCGAGCTGAGGGATAAACCACTTTAGGCTCTGGACAGGTCTGAAACTCATAAAAGCTTTGGAAATTCCTCTCGAATAGCAAATGTATTTTCTCTAACATTCTGAGAACTGTCAGAAGATATTGCTCTTTTGCAACACTTATGTCCAGTGGTAAAGTTGAAAGACATTTACATTTGAGTCCAGAGGGCATCCATTTTCATCACCGACTGTAGTAAACTTTAACTCCATTCATGTTCAGATCCACTGTCTGTTCCTAGAACATATGAATTCCATTATAACCACAAAGGGCATGAAACCTCCAGTACTGAAGAAGCCCACGCAGCCAAAGTTGATTTGTGTTGACGTTTTTATTGTCTATTCATCACTTTAGATGCTGCTTTACAGATAGTGTTTGTCTTCTATTGGGGTCCTCTGACGCAAATACAAATGAATTGTGACCATTTTCATATGCTGCTATTAATCAAGTAGGTGTGTGTGGCTCCCTTTCTCCCTGTTGCTGGATTTTTTAAACCTTTATTTAACTAGGCAAGTCAGTTTAGAACAAATTCTTATTTTACAATGACGGCTTACCCCAGCCTCCCCTAACGATGCCGGGCCAATTGTGCGCTGCCCTATAGGACTCCCGATCACGGCCGGTTGTGATACAGCCCGGGATTGAACCGGGGTCTGTAATGACACCTCTAGCGCTGAGATGTAGTGCCTTAGACCGCTGCGCCACTCTGGAGCACTCCATGATACTTTCCTTCTAATAAAACACATACATGATGATGAAAGTGGTCCCTACTGGAGGACTCCCACTGACCCGTCATGACTCAGCGGGATAGTGAGTAAACAAAACATTTGCTCCATTAAAAATTCCAAAGTCGATAAACCAACAGGATATCCTACTGAGAATTGTGGCGAGAACCACAGCTGACGCTGATTACTCAAGGCTCAGGTCGATCAAGTCGGCGGCATGCCGTGAGAGAACAGAGTGTCACGGTATGGGAGTGGATGCGGAGTATATCTGGTGGTAAAGTATGGATCGTTTCCACTGTCTCCTCTCAGAGCTAAAATGGAAAAAGGTTCAAAGGCCCAATACAGCAGTTTTTTATCTCGGTATCAAATAATTTCTGGGTAACAATTAAGTACCATACTGTGATTGTTTTCAATGAAAATGGTCAAAAATAAACAAAAAAAATGCTTCTTAGCAAAGAGCAATTTCTCAAGCACGAATTTAGCTAGGACTGTCTGGGGATGGTCTGATTTGGGATGTGAAAACTGAAAAGTAACTGTTATTAGCAGAGAGGTTTGGAACTCTCTTATCGGTCTGTTAACTAATTTACCGCCTGGTGATGTCACCAGGCAGGGAAACATTCCATCCCAATGAAACACGCTGAAATTTCAAACAGTCTTTTCAAACGGCTCTTACATTATCCTAACTTCCCAATTTCACAGTATTATTCCAACCTCATAATATGGAAATATAAAACTATGGAAATCTTGTTTTTGACTGCACTGGACCTTTAAGGTCGACAAGACAATGTTCTGATACTGCTTTCTCAGCATGAGGAGCACAGGCTGGTGTGTCTGTATGGATCCTTTTCAAAGTCTCCACTCAGAGCTGATACCGAACAATGTTGAAGTCTGAGACAAGAAGTGGTTGTGTGATAAAAGCCACCGACAGCCTGACTGAGAGACATCCCTCTCAGCAGGCCTCTCTGATCTACAGTCATTCATGTTCAAATGGAATTGAAAGTTTTCCATTGAGACTCATGTTGTTTACCAAGAGATGGATAAAGTTCTATAATTGACAAGAACTGGGAGGGAACATGGAAGCCTTGCTTCGCTTTTTGACCCACATTTTAATGCTTCTTATGAAGATGAATTGGGTTAGTTGGGAGTCAAAAACCAGATGGCACACATACACATCAACAGTATCACAAGATGTGTTAGAAATGTAAAAATCATTCAACTGCCAGCATCAATTTATCCACGCTTTGGCAATAACATCTTTGGTAGCACCCTCTACCCTCAGGGAAACCAAGTCAGCCAAAACATTTCGTTTTGGAAGGGCTGTCCTTTGCTTTTAAAAATAGACTCAGGTTTATCTGACCAAATCCAGGCAAATCATTTCCATTCCCAAATGGGCCCACGAGATTAGCAGGCTTTGTAGAGGTCCAGCAGTCCTCTATTGACCTATCCAAATACTATGGTTATTGTTAGCGCCTACAGAAAACGCATGCAAACATGACCGTCACAAGTGCTATGCAAGCTAGGACATTTTTTGAAAGCCTGGTATGAAGCAGAGGAGTTAAATCAGAGATATGCTCTAGAGACAATGATGCACCACAGATTAGGTGAATTAAGGGAAATAATAGTGGGATAGTGGGTGAATAGTGAAGGGATAGTGGGCAACCTTGGACAGCATCCAGCCATCCGTGGCTTATACATAGTGAGGATCATCATCAAAAACCAAACCAGATTATGCAGAGGGAAAGAAAGCGAAAACCAGTGGGAAATAAATACACAGGGAATGGGACTGCTTAAGCATTTCTAAACATCTGGATCTGCCCAGTTCCACACAATGGGGGGGGGGGGGGTATTCAGTGAGCCACATATAACTTGTAGATCCATGTATAATGTGTCTCCTGACAGTTAAGTACAAAAGGTACTGTACTGTGTTTTGTCTGGGGGAATAGTCCGACTCAACACCCAGACCTGCCACTCATACTGCCGACCTGAGAGTAGCGGAGCCACAGCACCCGCCTGTGGTCACTCTTCAGAGGAAACTCTGACTGGCCAATCCTTAGTCAGCGGCAGCCTCCCTATTCATATTACCGAGAGTAAGTTAAGTATAGGTCTAATGAGCAAGACTGAGAAAAGCCCATTCCAGAGTTGCATGTTGTAATATTCTGAGAAAAGGAACAATCTGCGTAGCCCAAAATAAAATAATGGAACTGTGTGCCTGACTACAGTCCAATTCTACCAGACTGTAGTTGGACACCAATGGTCCTCCGAGAGTAAGGGACCTGAGAAGGTCTGTTTTCTTTTTCCAGGAAATTGATTTCTCACAAGGTGCACAAACCTGGTTTCCCAGGTCAAAATCAGATTCTTGTTTGAAAGACAGAACAGAAAACAGCAGACAATGGGTCACACTAGAGACCAAGGCCTAACTGTAGAACTCTGTCTAGTTTCCATGGAGACAGACTGGAATGATTGACATTTTGAGACAGACTGCTGTGCTGGTCAATACCCATGTTTGAAGGTTGTTGATTATGGAACTGGCAAAAGCACAGCTGCTTTTTCACAGTATATAAAGCATAAAATGATTTCAAGAACATTAGATTGTAAGACAGCAGACCAATGAAGGGCATATTACTGTGACATAAAACAAAAGAAGACATGAGGCAGCTACCTTCGTCAGTAAAGATTAATAATGTAGTCAGGAGTAGTTTCAATACAATATTTGGAGACGTACAGTATTAAATACAGTGATGAACATTCAATAAAAAGTAGATTCAGAATATCAGATTTACCAACTGATTCAACTCCCAGGGACTCTTGGTCTTTGTTAACTGTAACATGTGTACCTAATGTTTCTCATTCTATTACTTAGACATGCAGACAACTAGACACTTGGGACAGTTTAGTGCTTGCCCAAAAGAACATTGACAGTGCAAATACAGTAATATTCCGTATTCAGTACTTTTTTAAAGCATGATTAAAAACCAATATTGATTCACATTTTCTCATAAAATGTGTGACACAAATAAATAATAATAACATTGATGACAGAGTTCTTAGAGAGACTCTGTCCGGTCCCTCTCACCCTGTGCTGTCTGTTCAACAGCGTTACATTGGACAGCCCTGCTTCCCAGCTATATGTACAAAGGCCGTTTTCTAAGGCTAGTATTTTATGATGACTCCGGGCAATGGGAATGTTCTGGGACACTGTGTGGGAGGTTGGAATTAGTTGGTCAATTCAATCTGTAACAGTGGACAGACAGTAGGAATTAACTGGATACTGAAGGGTATTGGTGTGGGATAAGAGAAGGAGTACAGAGAGATTGTGGTCCAGGGACATCTCTCTCAGACTGCTTTGGACCACTGTGCTAGGACTGGGAGATGTGTGTGTGTGTGTGTGTGTGTGTGTGTGTGTGTGTATGGGGGGGGATAAACATTTGGGTCGGCCACTGGTCAGTAACAATGCATTTCTAAAGGGTGTCTGAAAGAAAGGTTTAGTCCAGAGGCACCTCTCGGGGTATGAGTTCCTGGGGCATGGTGGCCTTTTTGGACTCCTTCATCTTGTCCAGGCCGAACAGCAGGTCCAGCTGGGTGATGGGCCGCAGACGCTCCTCCACCCCTGCTCTGGAGACGGATGGGACAAAGGTCAGAGGTCAACCAAAGATGCAGACACACAGTACCAGTCAAAAGTAGATACACCTACTCATTCGAGGGTTTCTTTATTTTTTTACTATTTTCTACACTGTAGAATAGTGACATAAAAAGACAAAAAAATATGAAGCACATGGTCATCATGTAGTAATGTGGTCATCACCTGGAATGCATTTCAATTAACAGGTGTGCCTTGTTAAAAGTTGATTTGTGGAATTTCTTTCCTTCTTAATGGATTTGAGCCAATCAGTTGTGAGCCAATCAGTTGTGTTGTAACAAGGTAGGAGTGGTATACAGAAGATAGCCCTATTTGGTAAAATACCATGTCCATATTATGGAAAGGTGAGCTCAAATAAGCAAAGAGAAACGACAGTCCATCATTACTTTAAGACATGAAGGTCAGTCCAACTGGAACATTTCAAGAACTTTGAAAGTTTCAAGTGTAGTCTCAAAAACCATCAAGCACCATGATGAAACTGGTTCTCATGTGGACCGCCACAGGAAAGGAAGCCCCAGAGTTACCTCTAATTAACTTATCCTCTGCAGCAGAGTTACCAGCCTCAGAAATTGCAGCCCGAATATATGCTTCACACAGTTCAAGTAACAGACACATCTCAGCATCAACTGTTTAGGGACTGCATGAATCAGGCCTTCATGGTCGAATTGCTGAACGAAACCACTAATAAAGGACACCAATAAGAAGAAGAGACTTGCTTGGGCCAAGAACCACGAGCAATGGACATTAGACCGGTGGAAATCTGTCCTTTGGTCTGATGAGTGTCAAATTTGACATTTTTGGTTCCAACCGGCGTCTATGAGACGCAGAGTAGGTGAATGGATGATCTCCGCATGTATGGTTCCCACCGTGAAGCATGGTGGTGGTGTGATGGTGCTTTGCTGGTGACACTGTCTGTGATTTATTTTGAATTCAAGGCACACTTAACCAGCATGGCTACCACAGCATTCTGCAGCGATACGCCATCCCATCTGGTTTGGGCTTAGTGGGACCATCATTTGTTTTTCCACAGGACAATGACCCAACACACCCCCAGGCTGTGTAAGGGCTGTTTGACCAAGAAGGAGAGTGATAGAGTGCTGCATCAGACGACCTGGCCTCCACAATCAACTGACCTCAACCCAACAGATGGTTTGGGATGAGTTGGACCGCAGAGTGAAGGAAAAGCATTCCATATGTTTTACTTCATAGTTGTGATGTCTTCACTATTATTCTACAATGTAGGAAATAGTCAAAGTAAACAGAAATCCTTGAATGAGTAGGTGTCCAAACTTTTGACTGGTACTGTATGTGTTTTATGAAAAATGTTCAACCATCGCCAGCTTTGAAGAGCTGAAGACTTCTCTTGTTGAAAGCAAAAAACACAAGCACAACACAATGAAGTATACTGTAACAGCTACATTCAGCATAGTAAAAAGGTCAAAGACCAGCAGTTTGATGCTTGAGTTAGAAACAGTAATGGTTGTTACTTGTCTTCCTCGTCCTCCTCCTGCATCTGCTGGGCTATCTGTTTCATCTGCTGCTTGCGGACGTAGTCTCTAACACGGTACATGGCAGCATCGCGACACAGCTCCCTGAGGTCACTGCCTGATGAACCCTCCGACTTCTCTGCTATCTCCTTCAGATTAATGGCATTGCTTAGCTGAGGAAGAGAGGGACAAATTGTTGGTTTAGTATACAGTACATTTATTCAGGCATGATACTGTAAATCACTATTCCAGATTTCATTGTAATTTGTGATGTTTGTTACTATTTAACCTTGAAATCCATCAACAGTGGATAGGTATGAAACAACTCAAACTGTTTGGAAATCTGAGGAAACGAAGGGATGGAGATGGTATTAGCTTACATTTTCTCCTGCCAGGATCAACTTCAGTATCTCTGTCCTCTGTCTTGTAGTCTACAGAAGTACATAACATAATGAGAGACCGTTTTTTAACATGACAGCTTGATTATCAGAGTGCATTCACAATGTTCAAGTGTGTATATCTCACTGGTAGGCCCACGTGAAAGGTGGTGGGCATTCTGCGCAGTATGGCTGGGTCCAGATCCTGTGGTCTATTGGTGGCCCCCATCACCATCACCTGCAAGAACAATACCACAACATTAACTAACTGTACAACCAGCAAAGCAAGATATTAAACCAATGGCCAATACTCACGTAAAAGCAAATAAGCCAAATCTAACTATGGGAGTTGGTAGTGGTACCTGGCTGCTTGCCCCAGTCTCCAGCCCGTCCCACAAGCTCATAAACTGGGCCTTCATCATGGCTGTGGCCTCATGGTCCAGACTGGAGCGATTCCTCAGGAAGGAGTCTGAAAAATAAGACTCAAAAAGTGAACACAGGCTCAAATATGATTATATAATGGTTGAGGTTAAAGAAATCAGTAAAGGATATCAATCAAGAGCATTTACACTACTGGATATTTAATGAACGGCTCTCACTAATGGTTCACAAATTAGTTTTAAAAGAAGAGCGATACGTAATGACACACACCAATTTCATCTATGAAAATGATACATGGCTGGATCTTGACAGCCAATGAGAAGACCGCAGCGGTGAGCTTCTGTGATTCGCCGTACCACTTGTCCGTCAGAGTGGAGGGCTGCAGGTTGATGAACTGGCATCCTGAGGCTTTGGCGGTTGCCTTGGCAATAAGAGTCTTCCCACACCCAGGAGGCCCATACAACAATACCCCTGAGGTGGTGACAGAGAGAGAATCAAATCATTAATTCACTTAATGCCCAAAAGTGTTAACCAAAATACTTTACTTTGGAAGAAAAAAATATGCAAAATACAAGATGATGTGCCCTGAAGCATTCACCTTTGGGAGGCTGAAAGAGTTTGGATCCAGCCAGTAGGTGTCTCTTCTGGAAGGGAAGGATGACAGTGTCCTGCAGCTCATAAATGACCTCATCAAGCCCTGCAATATCCCTCCAGGAGACCTACAGATGAAGAGCAGCAAAATCATTAGGCTAACAACTTTATAAACAATGTGCAAAATGACTCCTTCCTCTTACTTACTGTACATAGCACCGATTATGTAACACCAAAAACTTGGTAAGTCACAAAAATACAATTTAAAGAAGAACTGTCACACTTTATAGATTTCCCTTACCCTCATGCTGCGTGGATCTACCAGGTGAGAAGCAATGTTCATCTCATATTCAGTGAGTTTGACACCCTCCACTCCAATCTGCTTCATCAGCTGCTCTGCCTGGAGGAGGAGATGGATGTCACTCTACTGCTCAACACAATTGATGGTTAATCTAACAATAATAAATACATATATATTATAAGATTAAATCAGATCTAAACAAACAATATGTGCACATACCCTTTTCTTGGCCTGGATCTTCTGTTTATGTGTAGGGTCCATTGCCTCCACCACCCATTTGATGCCATAGTAGGTGGCAGCTCCAAAGATTGTCAGTCTCACGATCATTCCCACTACTTCATTTCGGGAAAGAGGGCGCATCAACACCTCCTGGGGAATGTCTTTCAGCAACATCTCAGCAACCAGCTGTCAGCCCATTGGCAGAGAATGACAATATGCGGTGCACAGGGAGCTGCCTGAAAGAGAAACTGGAAGCACAAAAGACAGTTTCAAGCTGTACTGTAGCAACTGAAGCAGAAGTAACTGTTCAGCTCAAGTTTAGCTCACGTTCACCAAAGTCAAAGACGCAAGCCTACACTCCTTAACAGGACATATTGGGCTAAGGTCAAGCTTAATCTTGTAACATACATGACTCATGATTAATGTCATGCTGTTCTACAGTGATTCTCTATGAGATGAAACCACTGTCACGGAACGCCACTCCAGTAAATACAATTACTGCACACTAGCTACAGTCAGCTGCTAGTCCTAACAAAATATCTCGCTAACGTTAGCCAACATCTCACTTCTGTCAACCGCACATCTGACTGCAAACATGTGTTACAAATTCTAATTGCTTACTCTCGTAGTTACGATCGGACATATAACAAACACTCACGATGAAGCTTGCTAGCTAGCTACTGCCCTCGGCTTAATATGGATTGCTATGGATGCTAGTTAGCTACCGTTATCATGAATGCTAGCTAAATAGCTGGCTAGCTACATGTATCGCTAGCTAGTAACGTTAGTCAAGCGTCAAAAGAAACAAATGCAACTACATATATGCAGTCTCTAGAAAACCGTATGTGATGTCATAAAATAACGAAACAACCATAGAAATACACTCACGAAATTTAGGCAACCCCACAGCGAACTAGCTAGCATTATTTGAAGTGTTACTGGCACTGTACACCGATCTGAGGCAAAGGTTTAATCCTCGATAGTTCCGGTCTAGTTCCGTATCCGCAACTACCGTTCTTCTTCTTCTGTAGGTTTTATGGCGGACTAAAACCACAAAAGGTGTTTTGCCGCCAAACAAGGTACAAAGAAAATCCATACGTAATAAGAAACGAACTTAATCCATCCAAATAAAAATAGTACATTGATAAATCAAAACTCCCACTTCTTCCTTCTTTCAAATCTCTTTATCTCCCTTTTCAGGCACTAGGACCTGAGAGGGTGGTTCGGCTTGTGACAATATTTCATGTAACTCCTTTACCGAGAAATCTTTCAGGGCCAGGAAGTGCTCCACCGCATCCACAATGATTTATATCTTCCTGGACCTTCTCTCCACCTTGGCCGTGCCATTAATCACCATAGCTATAAATGCCACAAAGTACACCTTCTTAACCTTTAAAATGTCAGGATCCTGCTGGTGAAAGGCAACCCCTGCAGACTGCAGTGAAGGCCTATCCACCACCATGGACTCTTCAGGTGCACCATTCAAACCCTCAACCCTTTTAACAGCTGCTGCATATGAAATGCTCTAGACAGCCCTGACTTTGGCCACGTCTTTCGAATGCTCCACAAGAATGAAAGAGAACGACGTGGCCAAAGTCAGGGCTGTCTTCATGGATCCCACCACAATTGTAACATGTCACATTTTCATCACTTTTATAACACATTATATGATCTTTTCCACAACTTGGACATCTCAGCTTCTCCCTTCTGCAAACACTTGAAACATGATCAATAGCCTTACAATGATCACACTGCATTGGACTTGGGATAAATGCTCTGACTCTGTAGTTAATATACCCTAACTACACTTGAGTAGGGAGAGACTCCATATCAAAAAAACAAAAGAACAGATAGACTCTTCACTTTTTCTTGATTCACCACACGATTCTTTTGACATGCATCAATCACTCCAGGAATATTTTGAATCTCTTCAACATCGACTTCCCACGATATGCCAGATATAACCCCCTTGAGGGGTGCCCTGTTTCCAAGAGACACACATAACACTTCAAACGTATTAAATCGGGTGAGACGCTACACACATTTTTTCTGATCTGCCTCTCGTGATCCTTACAGCCTTCACTCTACCTAGCACTCTCTCCACCAGTTTGGATATCTCAAATGGATTCCTCAAGATTGGTAATTCGATCACCTGCTCCTTATTTACAAACCATACTCCTACAAGATACGAAGTGACATTCTCATCACTGTACCCTACTTTGCTCCTTTTTCCATTATTTTGGACAATATTCCAATTCTTCTTGATTCTACAACCATTAGACCGCTTCCGCCATCTTTTTCAGTCTCCCCACTCTCAAAACCTAGACAAATCACTGTTCCGTCTCCCGACTACCATGCACCACAAATACTACTGAATAATAGTATTATAAAAATTTGACAGGATACCGTGTTCATCACAAATACATTTGTCTATTTAACAAGTAATGACATAATAGCAGTCATCTGCGAGATACAGTATCCTAATTCCACATAGGAGCCACTGGGTGGCATACTTAGTACACTAGATAAAACAGAGTGCAGCACAATGGAGAGCAGCACGATAAGCATGTACTCTGTATTCATACCACTATACAGTGCCTTCAAATTGAGTTGTTACAGCCTGAATTCAAAATGTTTTAAATATATTATTTTCTCACCCATCTACACAAAATAGCCCATAACGACAAAGTAAAAACATGTTTATACAAATGTATTAAAGAAGGAAATACAGAAATATCTCATTTACATAAGTGTCACGTTCGTCATAAGGATCGGACCAAGGTGCAGCGTCGTATGCGTACATTCTTATTTATTTAATGAATGAAACACTGAACCAAAAAAAAAAAACGAAACATGACGCTATACAAACGAGTGCTGACAGGCAACTACACATAGACAAGATCCCACAAACACCAAAGGGAAATGGCTACGTAAATATGATCCCCAATCAGAGACAACGATAAACAGCTGCCTCTGATTTGGAACCATATCAGGCCACCATAGACATACAAATCACCTAGATCTACAAAAACCCTAGACATACAAAGAAACCTAGACAATACAAAAACTAGCATATCCACCCTAGTCACGCCCTGACCTAACCAAAATATAAAGAAAACAGAGATATCTAAGGTCAGGGTGTGACAATAAGTATTCATAGTCTTTCTGGGTAAGAACTTTGCACACCTTTATTGTACAATATTTGTAAATTTTTCATTAAACAATTCTTCAAGCTTTGCCAAGTCTAAACTGTAACTAGGCCACTCAAGAACATTCAATGTCGTCTTGGTAAGCAACTCCAGTTTTATACTGAGTGTACACAACATTAGGAACATCTGCTCTTTCCCATGACGTAGACTGACCAGGGGAATCGAGGTGAAATCTATTATCCCTTATTGATGTCACCTGTTAAATCCATTTCAATCAGTGTAGATGAAGGGGAGAAGGCATGTTAAAAGAAGGAGTTTTAAGCCTTGAGACATGGATGGTGTATGTGTGCCATTCAGAGGGTGAATGCGCAAGACAAAATATTTAAGCCCCTTTGAACGGGATATGGTAGTATGTGCCAGGTGCACTAATTTGAGTGTGTCAAGAACTGCAACACTGCTGGGTATTTCACGCTCAACATTTTGCCGTGTGTATCAAGAATGGGCCACCACCCAAAGGACATCCAGCCAACTTGACACAACTGTGGGAAGCATTGGAGCCAGCATCCCTGTGGAATGCTTTCAACACCTCGTAGAGTCCATGTCTTGACGAATTGACACTGTTATGAAGGTAAAAGGGGTGCAAATCAATAGTAGGAAGGTGTTCCTAATGTTTTGTACACTCGGTGTATATATGACCTTGTGTATTAGGTTAGTCCAGTGTCTATTGGAAAGCAGACTGAACCAGATTTTGCCTGTGCCTAGCCCTATTTTGTTTTTGTTTTATCCCAAAAAACTCCCTAGACCTTGCAGATGACAAGCATACCCATAACATGATGCAGCCACAACCATGCTTGAAAATATGAAGATTGGTATTCAGTGATGTGTTGGATTTTCCCCAAACATAATGCTTTATATTCAGGACATAAAGTAAAAAAAATTGCCACATTTGTTGCAGTTTTACTTTAGTGCCTTATTGCATAAACAATGCATCTTTTGGAATGTTTTTATTCTGTAAAGTCTTCCTTCTTTTCACTCTGTCATTTAGGTTAGTATTGTGGAGTAATTACAATGATGTTCATCCATCCTCAGTTTTCTCCTATCACAGCCATTAAACTCTGTAACTGTTTTAAAGTCACCATTGGCCTCATGCTGAAATCCCTGAGTGGTTTCCTTCCCCTCCAGCAAATGAGTTTGGAAGGACACATGTATCTTTGTAGTGACTGGTTGTATTGATACACCATCCAAAGTGTAATTAATAACTTCACCATGCTCAAAGGGATATTCAATGTCTGCTTTTTTATTTTTTTCCCCGTTTACCAATAGATGCCCTTCTTTGCGACGCATAGGAAAGCCTCCTTGGTCTTTGTGTTGAATCAGTTATTGAAATTCACTGCTCGACTGAGGGACCTTACAGATAATAGTACGTGTGGGGTACAGCGATGAGGTAGTCATTCATAAATCATAGTAAACCCTATTATTGCACACAGAGTGAGTCCATGCAACTTTATTATGTGTCTTGTTAATCAAATCTTTACTGAACTTATTTAGGCTAGACAGAACAAAGGGGTAGAATACTTATTGACTCAAGACATTTCAGCTTTTCATTTGTAATTACTTTGTAAAAAATGTAAATTCCTATTTCACATTATGGGGTAATTTGTGTAGGCCAGTGACACTCAATTTAATCATTTTTTAATTCAGGCTGTAACACAACAAAATGTTGAAAAAGTGTGAATACTTTCTGAAGGTACTATATATCATTGACTCATCAACTCTCACACAATATTAAACCTCCATCAGACTGACCAGGGGATAAACTATGGCCAGATATATCACATGATATAGTCTTGAAGGAGGCTACAGTATGTTCAGTTTAAAAAAGGATATTGAGACTTATAGAAATCAAGACAACTTACTACACATTATTTTCCCACTTCATCATCAAATCTGGAACATCTGTAAGGCACTGCACTTTTACCTGATCTGCATTGATGGTCGCCTATGGCATTGACTTTAAAATGACTATTTCCTGTATATGTATATGTCTGTGATCTACAGTGAGACGGCCAGCCCTTGGCTTAGAAATAGAGTATGGAGGTTTTAGGGCTGCTACTACTAAAAGAGAAGAGTTAGACCTTATCTGACAGAGCACACTTTATCCCTAGTGACAGGCCTCTGAATCGGCTGAGATTATGGGTGTTTGATCTGTCGCCAAGCGCACCATGGAGTCCTGAGATGGATGTAAATAAAGTTTTTTTTTATTTGATTTTCATAAAATCTTCAAGTCCCATGATAGTGGATGAGTCAGTCATTCTAACAGCAGCCAGTCAGATAGGAATGTAACAAACGTGGCTCTCCAGCACGCCACTTAGCACACCCGGGCCACAGGGATTACAATTATCACTGTTTGTGAGCTCACATTTGGAGTTGTTGTCACAGCTTGGGATAGGATTCTCTGCAGATATCCACTGATGCGGCACAAAAAAAAAATTTTGGGAGCAACACTGGTGGGGATCCATTGCAACATTGTTGTGAAAAGAAGTTCAAATAAACAGTTGTAATCATTACTGTGCGAATCTATGGGTACTTCAATTACATCTCTAAATTGCTTATGCAAAATTCAAATCCATGCAATTAGCTATAGCATGTACCACCATGTAAAGCCCATCTTTTGTTGTTGTAAAACAGCAACCGACTGGAATTGCCAGACACCTTTGGTCATGAAGCTGTTTCATAAAAAAAAGCTATAATCCCCCTGTAGTGCAAAACCAGGTCCCTTGAGAAAGGCAGCTGACAGGGCCATTTTGACGGGTCTGGGCATGAAAGCACAGTGGTGTGTATCTGCAAAGTGCAGCTGGGCCTCTGTATTCCCACAACACCTTGCACCTCGCCTGAAACAGCCAGCTCTCTGGGTGTGGTGAAAAACACATTCAGCTCTCTAACAACTCTGTTTCATTACTTTTTCTAATGACTCTCTTTCATGACTCTGTCTCAGCCTCTCACGTTGTGCCTGAATTAAAAGTAACAACTGCAGTCCCGTGGGAAATATTTTCTGTTATTTTCTCTTTCTTCTGGGGAACAGGATGGAGATAGTTCAGGGAGCGAAATTGTGCACTTCCCAATGGACCGTTATTTAAAAACGTTTTTTTTTTAAAAATCCTCCGAAAACCCATTTGACACTTGGATTTGTTTTTGTGTTTTTTGTTTAGAGTGCATTTTTATTTCATAGAATAGGACAGTGTTGATACCCGTCTGTACGCTGCTATAGAATAAATATATAGGAAAATAGTTTAAAACCTTAATATGTTGGTCACACACCACAGTTAATTACTACATCTCCCTGTGAAAAGATATTACACCTGACAAGGTAAGAACATGTGAGAGTGGATTGTTTATTTGCCTGTTGCCCAGAGGAGCAAAATATGTATTTGTGTGATTGTGAATACTGGCCAAATTAAGTCCATGCAAGATGCCACATTTCTCTTCAATGGTAACATTAGGTGTTTTGTACCACTATAAAATATCTTATTGTTTGCACGATGTGCTTCCATATCAAAAACAGACCACTCAAAACAAGCGCTCAAAGCAGTCATGAGATACAGTGCCTTGCGAAAGCATTCGGCCCCCTTGAACTTTGCGACCTTTTGCCACATTTCAGGCTTCAAACATAAAGATCTAAAACTGTATTTTTTTTGTGAAGAATCAACAACAAGTGGGACACAATCATGAAGTGGAACGACATTTATTGGATATTTCAAACTTTTTTAACAAATCAAAAACTGAAGAATTGGGCGTGCAAAATTATTCAGCCCCCTTAAGTTAATACTTTGTAGCGCCACCTTTTGCTGCGATTACAGCTGTAAGTCGCTTGGGGTATGTCTCTATCAGTTTTGCACATCGAGAGACTGACATTTTTGCCCATTCCTCCTTGCAAAACAGCTCGAGCTCAGTGAGGTTGGATGGAGAGCATTTGTGAACAGCAGTTTTCAGTTCTTTCCACAGATTCTCGATTGGATTCAGGTCTGGATTTTGACTTGGCCATTCTAACACCTGGATATGTTTATTTTTGAACCATTCCATTGTAGATTTTGCTTTGTTTTGGATCATTGTCTTGTTGGAAGACAAATCTCCGTCCCAGTCTCAGGTCTTTTGCAGACTCCATCAGGTTTTCTTCCAGAATGGTCCTGTATTTGGCTCCATCCATCTTCCCATCAATTTTAACCATCTTCCCTGTCCCTGCTGAAGAAAAGCAGGCCCAAACCATGATGCTGCCACCACCATGTTTGACAGTGGGGATGGTGTGTTCAGGGTGATGAGCTGTGTTGCTTTTACGCCAAACATAACGTTTTGCATTGTTGCCAAAAAGTTCAATTTTTTGGCAACCTTCTTCCACATGTTTGGTGTGTCTCCCAGGTGGCTTGTGGCAAACTTTAAACGACACTTTTTATGGATATCTTTAAGAAATGGCTTTCTTCTTGCCACTCTTTCATAAAGGCCAGATTTATGCAATATACGACTGATTGTTGTCCTATGGACAGAGTCTCCCACCTCAGCTGTAGATCTCTGCAGTTCATCCAGAGTGATCATGGGCCTCTTGGCTGCATCTCTGATCAGTCTTCTCCTTGTATGAGCTGAAAGTTTAGAGGGACGGCCAGGTCTTGGTAGATTTGCAGTGGTCTGATACTCCTTCCATTTCAATATTATCGCTTGCACAGTGCTCCTTGGGATGTTTAAAGCTTGGGAAATCTTTTTGTATCCAAATCCGGCTTTAAACTTCTTCACCACAGTATCTCGGACCTGCCTGGTGTGTTCCTTGTTCTTCATGATGCTCTCTGCGCTTTTAACGGACCTCTGAGACTATCACAGTGCAGGTGCATTTATACGGAGACTTGATTACACACAGGTGGATTGTATTTATCATCATTAGTCATTTAGGTCAACATTGGATCATTCAGAGATCCTCACTGAACTTCTGGAGAGAGTTTGCTGCACTGAAAGTAAAGGGGCTGAATAATTTTGCACGCCCAATTTTTCAGTTTTTGATTTGTTAAAAAAGTTTGAAATATCCAATAAATGTCGTTCCACTTCATGATTGTGTCCCACTTGTTGATACTTCACAAAAAAATACAGTTTTATATCTTTATGTTTGAAGCCTGAAATGTGGCAAAAGGTCGCAAAGTTCAAGGGGGCCGAATACTTTCGCAAGGCACTGTATTAATGTAGGAGCTCACACGAATGGTATGTGTTTGCTCCTCGTATTTTACAGAGCTGTTCGTTAGGCAATTCAAATAATAATACAATTATTTGTCACATACACATGGTTAGCAGATGTTAATGCGAGTGTAGCGAAATGCTTGTGCTTCTAGTACCGACCACGCAGTATTATCTAACAAGTAATCTAACCTAACAATTTCCCAACAACTACCTTATACACACAAGTGTAAAGGAATGAATAAGAATATGTACATAAAAATATATGAATGAGCGATGGCCCGAACGGCATAGGCAAGATGCAGTAGATGGTATAGAGTACATTATATACATATGAGTAATGTAGGGTGTGTAAACATTATATAAAGTGGCATTGTTTAAAGTGGCTAGTGATATGTATTTATTACATAAATTGTTTCATTATTAAAGTGGCTAGAAATGAGTCAGTATGTTGGCAGCAATCACTCAATGTTAGTGATGGCTGTTTAACAGTCTGATGGCCTTGAGATAGAAGCTATTTTTCAGTCTCTCGGTCCCTGCTTTGATGCACCTGTACTGAACTCGCCTTCTGGATGATAGCGGGGTGAACAGGCAGTGGCTTGGGTGGTTGTTGTCCTTGATGATCTTTTTGGCCTTCCTGTGACATCGGGTGGTGTAGGTGTCCTGAAGGGCAGGTAGTTTAACCCCGGTGATGCATTGTGCAGACCTCACTACCCTCTGGAGAGCCTTACAGTTGTGGGCGGAGCAGTTGCCGTACCAGGCGGTGATACAGCCCGACAGGATGCTCTCGATTGTGCATCTATAAAAGTTTGAGTGTTTTTGGTGACAAGCCAAATTTCTTCCGCCTCCTGAGATTGAAGAGGAGCTGCTGCTCCTTCTTCACCACGCTGTCTGTGTGGCTGGACCATTTCAGTTTGTCCGTGATGTGTACGCCGAGGAACTTAACATTTTCTACCTTCTCCACTACCGTCCCGTCGATGTGGATAGGGGGCTGCTCCCTCTGCTGTTTCCTGAAGTCCACGATCATCTCCTTTGTTTTGTTGACATTGAGGGCCCTCACCTCCTCCCCGTAGGTCGTCTAGTCGTTGTTGGTAATCAGGCCTACCACTGTAGTGTCGTCTGCAAACTTGATGATTGAGTTGGAAGTGTGCATGGCCACGCAGTCATGGGTGAACAATGTGACTATATCACTTGTGTTATTACTTTCCATGGTTAGTATTCCGTTTATGCATCTACTCTGTCTTTCTTCAGAAGTGCTATTCTCTGAAGCCTGGTTGTACCTTGTAGCTGAACACCTCTCCTCTCATTCTTCCCCTTTAAGCATTAGTGTAACCTGTATGATTAATGCCTATCAGATATTCAAAAAGCTGATCATTATCTGGCAAAGGAAGATGAAATTCCAATGAGTCATGAGCTGACAGGAGATGCATGAAAGAATTGTTGTCTGAGCGAGGACTCACGATAGGACTCACAAAGGGAAATTTCACACTGTGTTAAGTCTTCCTCAGGCAATGTGTGCTCTTTGTTAATTCTGAGAAGGTAACACAGACAGGCAGAGATGACCCACTGACATCGGCAGAGTAAGAAGATTACAAATGTAGTTTCACAATGACAGTTTCCCCCCCTGCTTTGTGTTCACTGGTATTTCCATGGTAACTGAGACTGTCAACATAACAAGCAACTGAAAACAAAGGCTGATAATTGATTCCCTCTACTGCCATGATGTGTGGACAGCCAGAGAGTGAGGGGGAGTTAATGGCTTAGCATCCCATTTCCCTGCAAGGAAATATGTGGCATTCTTTAGGCGTCTTCTCGACTACACCATTAGGGTTTGAATCTCATTTTGTTGTTATTGAATCAAAGTACGTAGATACGGTCTGAACAAATTGAAAGCAAATCCTTTTCTTTTGGTGCATTCTAGTAAAGGCATGTTCAAATACAAATAACCCTCTTCATTTTCGATTCGTTGCCTGTTCAAGTAAAGCCACTGATTTAAACCACAGAATTGCGAATTGTACATATATAATCAATCGTGAATGACAAAATAACTGCTGAGTTGCCAAAAGAATGTGCACACACATGTATCTGCTCTCTGTAGACTGCTGCATGACAAACAAACAACACCACAGTCATCCATCATACACATTGTGGATAGGCCTATGCATTTTTTGATTCGTTCCAGTATGCATATGTGACACTGCAGATTGTCTTTCCATAGTCCATCAGAGTATTGCAGTGAAAAATAAAGCATGTACTCTTCATTGGCAGCAGTCACAATGTCCACAATAAATCAAAAGGTTAATGTTCATTCAATGCGTCTTTTGATAATTGATGGCTCATTTCCCCATGAGCTCTTGGTTGACACAATGTATTGGCAGGTCGAGCATTGTCCAGTGTGTTTTTTTCTGTTGCCTTGATTTGCCCTTTAAAAATAGCGGCTAATGAGGATTAGATTCCATCACTACAGGGATCTTAAAGGAATACTACACTCTAAAATAATATTTTGTCTGTTAGTCCACTGTTAGGAATACAATTTCCCAAAACGTTTCATGTCAACAGTCAGGTTTTCAAAATAAAGCAGTTTCAATAGAGCAAAAACGTGCCTTGATGCATCAGACAGTATGATGCATAACGCATCATAAAGGTGATCTGAGGCAAACATGCTGCCAACCACCTAGCTAGCTAGCATTATCATAAAAAAACATACATACTGTCATGTCAACAATCTGCACATCTAGCTTTAGCTAGCTATCAAATAATAGACAATGTAGCTAGTTAAAGTAGACTTCTTATTAGTAAGTAAAAAACAATCAGAATACAAGACACAAGATAGATAGGTAGCTAGTTTGCTAACATTTGCTTTTAGCTACATTATTGAACACAAAGGTTAGCAGCTAACGTTAGATAGCAAGTAGCAATCAGGCTAACTTTATAAAGGCAACAATGCCAACATTGACCTGAATAGGAGAATGTTGGCCATTTGTGTGTGACTTTGTCACTATTCAGGGTGTGTTGGCTGTGTCTGCTGTGTTTGAGTCTGGCGGCAGTAGTCTCAGCTCCTCTCCTTCCACTGGCTCCCAGATTGAGGCACGATGAAGGTCTTTTGAGCCACACCTTTCACCACGGTCAGCCCAGTGGCTATGGATGGGCCAAACCCCCATGCTTTCGCTCAAACTCCATATTTCTTCTCTATCACTATACAAGCAGTGAGGCGCCTTCTGTTGGGAAAAGCAACTGCAGATTTGCACTTTAAGGTTTGATGATTTGTCAGCATAAATGAATCATACACAGCTAATAATCCTTTTTTTTATCCAACAATGTTTTTGCATACCAATTACTGTCAAAATCATGTCCAGAGGTGACCGTGGACAGGTTTACAGCACATAGAGGTGAAACAGATTTACAATCTGATTAAATGTAACATTAATCATCTTCTATCGCCGGGCCATGACCTATTTCTTCACTGACATTAGGAGTATATTCCTTTGATGGCTGTGCTGTAGGTCTCTAGCAGCAGGTTGATGTTTATTGTCATTAGTCTTGTCCTGGAGATAGAACTAAAGGTTATGTCCGTAGATAGGCCAGCTGAAAAGTCATAATTGGCTATATTGTAAAAATGCTTTTGGGTCTTAATTTAAAGTTAGGGTTAGGCATTAGGGTTAGCAGTGTGGTTATGGTTAGTGTTACTGTTAGGTTTAAAATCAGATTGTATGACTTTGTGGCTCTGCCAGCTGGTGACCACTCTGCAGAGCTGCCTCCAAAACAAGATTGATGATGAAAAACGCTAACCTGCTCTCTAGTATGTAATGACTTAACCTCTGCTTGCTTTGGTTTTTATGCCCTAATGCACATGACCCTATGTCCAAGCCAGTCGCCTTACCCCAACCAGGTCTAGTCCTGGTTAATGTACGCTAATGTTTCGAAGTTTTTCTGTGAAGTGTACAATGCCCCTGAATGGGGTTTGTTATGTGTGTATCAATTGTAAAGTATGTTGTACCTTGTTGTACCGTCTTCTGTGTTTTCTTGTGCTGTGTTGCGGTGTCAACACCCCAAGGCCTCCACACCACCACCGTTGCTCTAAACATCCACCATTGTTACTTCATCAACCCTCACGAGAACAGCCAGAGCTGACTTAATAATAACCACCTGGAATTATGTATTTCAGACCACTGAGCCAGGATAGAACCGTACAGGGCTGAATCCTCAGGTGACTTCCAATAAGGAAAACCTCTGGGGACGTCAGTGGGGGTGAAGGCGGGCGGAGGGTAGCACACAGTTCGCCCCTCTCCTACAGGAAAGGACATTTAAGTTCAAAGCATGGGAGACTTGTCTGCTGAGTGAAAACAATTGGCCAGTTCCTGCTCCCATTCATCAAAGTGACAGCGGTCGCCACATGGAAATGAATGAATAAATAAAGGGAATGCATTCAGTGTGCAGATGAAGTGGAGCCAGCTGTGTAATGCAAGCAGGCAGCCAGAACTACTAAAGTGAAGACTGTCAGTGGTAGTGGCTGAGCCCATGTCAGCAAATGACATCCGCTGTGGTCTGAGGAGCATTCATCTGTATTAACACTACACGATTCAAATTATTTTTCATAGTTGCCCACAAATCACACGTCAATGCCTTTTGAAAGGGAAGCAATTGTTTTTGTGTGTCTCCATAAAAACACATTTGTTTTCCCACCTGGTTGTGGCAGTTTAGTCCAGGCCAAGAAAATTTTTTAATTTTTTAATTTAACTAGGCAAGTGAGTTGCCTAGGAACAGTGGGTTAACTGCCTGTTCAGGGGATGAACGACAGATTTGTACCTTGTCAGCTTGGGGATATGAACTTGCAACCTTTTGGTTACTAGTCTAACATTCTAACCACTAGGCTACCATGCAGCCCCAAACATTAAGATTCCTTGGTATGTTTATTGATAGGTACAGTATTTGGGTCATGCAAAAATACAGTGCATTCAGATCCCCTCGACTTTTTTCACATTTTGTTACGTTACAGCCTTATTCTAAAATGGATTAAATACCTTTTTCAAAATACCTCATAATGACAAAGCATTGCAAAGCATTGCAAATGTATAAAAAAAAATGGAAATATCACATTTACAATATTCAGACCCTTTACTCAGTACTTTGTTGTAGCACCTTTGGTAGCGATTACAGAGTCTTCTTGGTTATGACACTACAAGTTTGGCATGCCTGTATTTGGGGAGTTTCTCCCATTCTTCTCTGCAGACCTTCTCAATGTCTGTCAGGTTGGATGGGGAGCGTCGCTGCACAGCTTTTTTTAAGGTCTCTCCAGAGGTGTTCAATCTGGTTCAAGTCCGGGCTCAGGCTGGGCCACTCAAGGACATTCAAAGACTTGTCCTGAAGCCACTCCTCTGTTTTCTTGGCGGTGTGCTTGTTGTCCTGTTGGAAGGTGAACCTTTGCCCCAGTCTGAGGTCCTGAGCGCGCTCTGGAGCAGGTTTTCATCAAGGATCTCTCTGTACTTAACTGCGTTCATCTTTCCCTCAATCCTGACTAGTCTCCCAGTCCCTGCCGCTGAAAAAATATCCTCACAGCTTGATGCTGCCACCACGTTGCTTGTTTCTCATTGTCTGAAAGTCTTTTAGGTGTCTTTTGGCAAACTCCATGCAGGCTGTCATGTGTCTATTACTGAGGAGTGGCTTCTATCTGGCCACTCTACCATAAATGCCTGATTGATGGAGTGCTGCAGAGATGTTTTTCCTTCTGGAAGGTTCTGCTATCTCCACAGACAAACTCTAGAGCTCTGTCAGAGTGACCATCGGGTTCTTGGTCACCTCCCTGACCAAGGCCGTTGTCACCCAATTGCTCAGTTTGGCCGGGCAGTCAGATTTCGAAAGAGTCTTCGTGCTTCCAAACATCGTGCTTCCAAACACTTAAGAATAATGGAGGCCACTGTGTTCTTGGGGACCTGAGCTCAATTTCGAGTCTATAGCAAAGGGTCTGAATACTTAAGGTATTTCTGTTTTAAATTTTTATAAATTTGCAAAAATATGTAAAAATAATTGTTTTACTTTTGATTGATTTAGGATTTAATAAAAAATATATAAGGCTGTAACGTAACAAAATGTGGGAAAGGGATAGGGGTCTGAATACATTCCCGAATGTACTGTATGTGTTCACCCCTCACTGCCCTCCACTTAAGCTATGACCTGTCACATATTCAATATACTCTTAAGGATCCAACCCTTTTTTTCAATATTCGCCTAAAATGACATACCCAAATCTAACTGCCTGTAGCTCAGGACCTGAAGCAAGGATATGCATATTCTTGATACCATTTGAAAGGAAACACTTTGAAGTTTGGAAATGTGAAATTAATGTAGGAGAATATAACACATTAGATCTGGAAAAATATAATACAAAGAAAAACCATGTTATTTTTTTGTTTTTTTACCATCATCTTTGAAATGCAAGAGAAAGGCCATAATGCATTATTCAAGCCCAGGTGCAATTTAGATTTTGCCCACTAGATGGCATCAGTGTATGTGCAAAGTTTTAGACCGATCCAATGAACCACTGTATACAGTATCTGTTCAAAATGTTGTATCAAGGCTGCCCAAATGTGCCTAATTGGTTAATTAATACATTTTCAAGTTCATAATTGTGCACTCTTCTCAAACAATAGCATGGTATTATTTAACTTTAATAGCTACTGTAAACTGAATAGTGCAGTTAAATTAACAAGAATTTAAACTTTCTTCCCATATCAGAAATGTCTATGTCCTGGGATTTTTTCTGTTTCTTACAACCTCAGGCTAATGTGATTAGCATATGTTAGCTTAACCCCCAAGTGGTACGCGCAATGCCGTCGTGGCCCATGTCAATGGAGACACATACCAGCTCTACTGGTAGTGCTGCTACTAACAGCAGTACTACACCTGCACCTGTCGACGACACAAGTTGTTCTGCTTCCACAAGTACATCCAATAATAGCATTAGTAATTCTACATTTGTTGTTAGTCCAGCTAGCATGGACACTGAATCTGATGCAGCCGAAGAGCTACTGCCCCCTTACCCGGGAAACAACCGAACAACAGACAGGGACGTTGGACCATCGAAGAGGCGCAAATATGATGAGATCTACATTGATTTGGGGTTCACTTATATTGGGAGTAGTGCCTTTCCTCAACCACAGTGTGTTATATGTGCAAAAGTACTATCTCATAACTTGATGAAACCACTCTTGTGCAGACATTTAGAAACAAAACATGCCAATTTGAAAATTAAGCCACAGGAATTTTTTGATGGAGAATAAAGTTGACTTTCGAGTAGTAAGACATGCATAAAAGCAACAGATACCATTAATAATAAGGGGTTAGAAGAGTCTTATATGGTGAGCTACCGAGTGGCTAAGACAGACAAGCCCCATACTATTGTGGAGGACTTCATTCTTCCTGCTACCGCGGACATGACTGGGACAATGCTGGGGGAAAAGGCCCAAAAAACTATTCAGACAATGCCTCCATCAAACAACACTGTTTCATGACGCATCAGTGACATGGCAGGAGATATTTTGAAACAATTACTGTTTAGCATACAATCCAGTGAATTCTATGCGTTACAGCTGATTAGTCAACAGACATGGCGGGCCTGGCACAGCTCCTGGTATATGTCCGTTACGTTTATGGGGGGTCAATTAAGGAAGACATCCTCTTCTGCAAACCACTGGAAACCAGGACAACAGGAGAGGATATTTTTAAAGTACTGGACAGCTTTACTGATGGCGCAAAAGCCATGACAGGGAGACATAGTGGAGTGGTAACGAGCGTGCAAGCAGTTGCTCCCGACACCACTTGGGTACACTGCAGCGTCCACTGAGAGGCTCTTGCTGCCAATGGAATGCCTGACAGCTTGAAAGACGTTTTGGACACTACAAATGTTTAACTTTGTTAAAGCAAGGCCCCTGAACTCTCATGTATTTTCAGCACCATGCAATGATATGGGCAGCGACCATGTAAGGTTTTTACAACATACAGAAGTGCGGTGGTTATCAAGGGGCAAAGTATTGACACTTTTTTTAATTGAGAGACAAGCTTAAAGTTTCCTTTACTGACCATAATTTTCACTTGTCTGACTGCTTGCATGATGATGAGTTTCTCACATGACTGGCCTATCTGGGTGATGTTTTTTCTCGCCTGAATGATCTGAACCTAGGATCACAGGCACTCTCCACAACTATATTCAATGTGCAGGACAAAAATGAGGCTATGATTAAGAATTTGTAGCTCTTCTCTGTCTGCAATAACAAGGACAGCACACCGGTCTTTCCATCATTGTATGATTTTTTGCGTGCAAATTAACTCAAGTTTACAGACAATGTCAAATGTGATATAGTGAAGCACCTGAGTGAGATTGATGCGTAATTACGCAGGTACTTTCCCGAAACGGATGACACAAACAACTGGATTGGTTATCCCTCTCCTGCCCTGCCTCCAGTCAACTTACCAATATCAGAACAAGAGAGCCTCACCGAAATTGCAACAAGCAGTTCTGTGAAATGTTTATTTAATCAGAAGCCACTGCCAGATTTCTGAATTGGGTTGTGCTCAGAGAATCCTGCCTTGGTAAATCGCGCTGTTAAGACACTGATGCCCTTTGCAACCACGTACCTATATGAGAGTGGATTCTCACAATACAGGCACAGACTGTGTGTGGAAAATGATTTAAGACTGAGACTCTCCAATACAACCCAACATTGCAGAGTCATGAACATCCTTTCAAGCACACCCTTCTCATTAACCTGTGAATTAACCCTTATTCACAATTTCCGATGAACAAATAAGGTTATATTTGTAAGATGGTTAAATAAAGAGCAAAATGATTGATTATTATTATATTATTATTTGTGCCCTTGTCCTATAAGAGCTATTCGACACTTCCCACGAGCCGGGTTGTGACAAACTCACACTCATTATTATGTTTAATAAATGTATCGTATAGTGTGTGGCAGGCTTACAATGATGGGAAAAAAACATTTGAGAGTGCGCTGACCCTGGTGCTAGAGGGGGTATGCAGCTGGAGGTTGTATGTTTGAAGGGGTACGGGACTAAAAAAGTTATCTTGGTTGTCTATAGAAGAAATCCATGGTGACCGAAAAGTCCCCTTCTGGCCCGTGTTGTGTTTAACAGTGAATAAACGCCTTCAATACAAAGCCTCCGTTTCCAATTGAGGTTGGATTCACAAACGATCTCACATCAAATAATAATGTTTTTGTCACATATACATGGTTAGCAGATGTTAATACGAGTGTAGGGAAATGCTTGTGCTTCTAGTTCCGACCATGCAGTATTATCTAACAAGTAATCTAACCTAACAATTTCACAACTACCAACAACTACCATATACACACAAGGAATTAATAAGAATATGTACATAAAAATATATGAATGAGTGATGGCCGAACGGCATAGACAAGATGCAGTAGACTGTATAGAGTACAGTATATACATATGAGATGAGTAATGTAGGGTATGTAAACATTATATTAAGTGGCATTGTTTAAAGTGGCTAGTGATACATTTATTACATTACTTTTTCCATTATTAAAGTGGCTAGAGTTGGGTCAGTATGTTGGCAGCAGCCACTCAATGTTAGTGAAGGCTGTTTAACAGTTTGATGGCCTTGAGATAAAAGCTCCTTCTTCACCACGCTGTCTGTGTGGGTGGACCATTTCAGTTTGTCCGCGATGTGTACGCTGAGGAACTTTCCACCCTTTCCACTACTGTCCCGTCGATGTGGATAGGTGGCTGCTCCCCCTGCTGTTTCCTGAAGTCCACTATCATTTCCTTTGTTTTGTTGACATTGAGTGTGAGGTTATTTTCCTGACACCACACTCCGAGGGCCCTCACCTCCTCCCCATAGGCCGTCTCGTCGTTGTTGGTAATCAAGCCTACCACTGTAGTGTCATCTTCTAACTTGATGATTGAGTTGGTGGCGTGCATGACCATGCAATCGTGTGTGAAGAGGGAGTACAGGAGAGGGCTGAGAACTCACCCTTGTGGGGCCCCAGTGTTGATGATCAGCGGGGTGGAGATGTTGTTACCTACCCTCACCACCTGGGAGCTGCCCGTCAGGAAGCCCAGGACCCAGTTTCACAGGGCGGGGTCGAGACCCAGTGTCTCGATCTTGATGACGAGTTTGGAGGGTACTATGGTGTTAAATGCTGAGCTGTAGTCGATGAACAGCATTCTTACATAGGTATTCCTCTTGTCCAGATTGGTTAGGGCAGTGTGCAGTGTGATTGCGATTGCGTCGTCTGTGGACCTATTAGGGCGGTAAGCAAATTGGAGTGGGTCTATCTAGGGTGTCAGGTAGGGTGGAGGTGATATGGTCCTTGACTAGTCTCTCAAAGCACTTTATGATGACGGAATTGAGTGCTACGGGGCGGCAGTCATTTAGATCAGTTACCTTAGCTTTCTTGGGAACAGGAACAATGGTGGCCCTCTTGAAGCATGTGGGAACAGCAGACTGGGATAAGAATTGATGTCCGTAAACACACCAGCCAGCTTGTCTGCGCATGCTCTGAGGACACGGCTGGGGATGCCGTCTGGGCCTGCATCCCTGCGAGGGTGAGATACGTTTAAATGTTTTACTCACGTTGGCTGCAGTGAAGGACAGCCTGCAGGTTTTGGTAGCGGGCCGTATCAGTGGCACTGTATTGTCCTCAAAGCGAACAAAGAAGTTGTTTAATCAAATCAAATCAAATTTATTTATATAGCCCTTCGTACATCAGCTGATATCTCAAAGTGCTGTACAGAAACCCAGCCTAAAACCCCAAACAGCAAGCAATGCAGGTGTAGAAGCACGGTGGCTAGGAAAAACTCCCTAGAAAGGCCAATACCTAGGAAGAAACCTAGAGAGGAACCAGGCTATGTGGGGTGGCCAGTCCTCTTCTGGCTGTGCCGGGTGGAGATTATAACAGAACATGGCCAAGATGTTCAAATGTTCATAAATGACCAGCATGGTCGAATAATAATAAGGCAGAACAGTTGAAACTAGAGCAGCAGCACAGTCAGGTGGAAGTTGAAACTGGAGCAGCAGCATGGCCAGGTGGACTGGGGACAGCAAGGAGTCATCATGTCAGGTAGTCCTGGGGCATGGTCCTAGGGCTCAGGTCCTCCGAGAGAGAGAAAGAAAGAGAGAAGGAGAGAATTAGAGAACGCACACTTAGATTCACACAGGACACCGAATAGGACAGGAGAAGTACTCCAGATATAACAAACTGACCCCAGCCCCCCGACACATAAACTACTGCAGCATAAATACTGGAGGCTGAGACAGGAGGGGTCAGGAGACACTGTGGCCCCATCCGAGGACACCCCCGGACAGGGCCAAACAGGAAGGATATAACCCCACCCACTTTGCCAAAGCACAGCCCCCACACCACTAGAGGGATATCTTCAATTTAATTTGTCTGGGAGCAAGACATCGTGGTCCGCGACGGGGCTGGTTTTTCTTTTGTAGTCCGTGATTGACTGTAGACCCTACCACATACGTTTCGTGTCTGAGCCGCTGAATTGAGACTCTACTTTGTCTCTATCCTGCCGCTTAGCTTGTTTGATTGCCTTGCGGAGGGAATGGCTACACTGTTTGTATTCGGCCATGTTTCCGGTCACCTTGCCCTGATTAAAAGCAATGGTTCGCTCTTTCAGTTTTGCGCAAATTCTGCTATCAATTCACGGTTTCTGGTTGGGGAATGTTTTAATAGACGCTATGGGTATAACATCACTGATGCACTTGCTAATTGTAACGGCGTTCTTCGTTTGTTGAAAGAGAGTCGGACCGAAATGCAGCGTGGTGGTTACTCATGTCTTTAATGAAGAAAAGTGACGATACATGAAATAACTTATAATAAATACAAAAACAACAAACGGAACGTGAAACCTAATTACAGCCTATCTGGTGATACTACACAGAGACAGGAACAATCACCCACGAAAGACAAAGCGAAACTCAGGCTACCTAAATACGGTTCCCAATCAGAGGCAACGAGAATCACCTGACTGCTGATTGAGAACCGCCTCAGGCAGCCAAGCCTAAACAACACCCCTAATCAGCCGCGATCCAAAATACTACAAACCCCAATACGAAATACAATAACATAAACCCCTGTCACACCCTGGCCTGACCAAAATATATAATGAAAACACAAAACACTATGACCAAGGCGTGACACTAATAAACTCACTCACCGAATCAGCGTATTCATCAATGTTGTTTTTCGACGCGATGCGGAACATATCCCAGTCCACGTGATCGAAGCAATCTTGAAGCGTGGAATCCGATTGGTCGGACCAGCGTTGAACCGACCTAAGAGCGGGTTCTTCCTGTTTTAGTTTCTGTCTCTAGGAAAAATGGAGTCGTGGTCAGCTTTTCCGAAATGAGGGCGGGGGAGAACCTTATATGCGTAGCGGAAGTTAGAATAACAATGATCCAGGGTTTTGCCAGCCCGGGTTGCGCAATTGATATGCTGATAGAATTTAGGGAGCCTTGTTTTCAGGTTAGCCTTGTTAAAATCCCCAGCTACAATAAATGCAGCCTCAGGATATGTGGTTCCCAGTTTACATAGAATCGAATTAAGTTCTTTCAGGGCCGTCGAGGCCGTCGATGTGTCTGCTTGGGGGGTAATATACACGACTGTGATTATGATCGAAGAGAATTCTCTTGGTAGATAATGCGGTCGGCATTTGATTGTGAGGAATTCTATGTCAGGTGAACAAAAGGACTTGAGTTCCTGTATGTTGTTATGATCACACCACGACTCGTTAATCATAAGGCTTACACCCCCGCCCTTCTTCTTACCAGAGAGATGCTTGTTTCTGTCGGCGAGATGCGTGAAGAAACCACATTTCATATTGTGACTGTGTGAGTCACACTGGTTAAAATGTACACTGAAAGTAGATATGATTCGGATTAATAAGGTATAGTTTTATTTCACTGCATATTTTTCTAGGCAAAGATCTGTAGGGTCTACATATGTATAAAAGCTCCATATTACCTAGACTACAGTATTTCAGTCTCATCTGACTTCAAAATCACATAATATTCATCACTTGAAACCAATTTTTTAGGTGATATGTTGGATAAATCCATAATCTTGGAGTGAAACAGTATTGCACAGGGCTAGCAACTTTTTCTGAGGAATTTTAATTTTAATTCTGGTATGGAAGCTGTTGTGGGGTTCTAACTTGAAATATTGACAATTCCTTATTCATGTTACCATATTAGAACTGGGTTTTTGGAAATCTACTGAGTGAGAAACTGGAGTGCAGAAAGTTGTCATTCTGTCAGAACATGTTATTATCAACTCTCGTATATCCTATGGAGAGAGGCAAAGAGTAACAGTCTGGTTTCAGTCACTGATAAGGTTGTATAGCCGTGGATTAGGAAGGAGTGAGGAATGTGGACGGAGGTCAGGCCAGATGATGTGAGAAGGAACAGCCCTATGACATACACATATGGGAGGCAGGGCCATGACTACACCAATGAGAGGAACCACGTTAGTTCCTGCCTAGCAACAGAGGTGTATTGGCTGCTAGTTGTGCAAGGAGTAGACTTAGCCCAGTAGAGTGTATAAATACATGTACTTGTGTAAACATGTCTTTGTCTTTCAGCTGTTTGACCCAGTGGGTGAATAAATTTGGTTTGAGCTTTGACTAGTTTTCCATTCGTTTTTCACTCTGTTTGTCAGAACCTAACGCTGTCATCCCATAGAGTATCAGTCTAAGAGTGACGCCTTCATCATAAATGACACAGCAGCAGGCAGCTTGATGTTGCCCAACTTTGTGGCAAGTAGGCTATAACCAGCGGTTGAGATGCATGTCGCTCCATCTAGCTGTGAACCTTATTGATTGCCTCTGATGTTTCTTTTGAATCAATCTCCATTAACCAATTGCCATTTTCTCCATTACAATTCGTTCAGAGAGACAGATGATGGGAGGGTCTGTAGGAGAGTCCTATCTGTGCTACAGGAGAGATTCCACCAGGTAAAGGGCTTTGTGTCCCTCACCACAACACTGGCTAATAGAAGGTGGCAGCTCACTGTCACTGCCTTGCTTCCCCTGAGGATTCCACAAACAGCATTTACTTTGGCTGATTAAAACTGCTGCAAAATAACATTACTCCTTTTTTATTTTGGTGGGGACCAGAACCCCTTTAATGGCGGTGATGTTTGTGTTCTTGGAGCTTCTCGTGGTTGGTTCCGACATGTCAGGGAATTTTTTAAATTACTGATACCAAAGAAAATCAATGCCTGATTTTAAAACTTTTGTGTGAGATATGGTAAAAATGTATTGCTAAATATACTGTGCTGAGGGAAGTATGAATGGGGATATATTTACATGAACATTAAATATTGTAAAGAAAACATTGATCAATTTACAAATTACACATTTGTGAATTGTTCCAATTAGGAAGGACGTGGAGGGGGCTCAACCAATGAGGTGCGACCAAAACATGTAATCATAAATGTTAAAGAAATGTTTCAAATGACAAATCATAATATATTTGTTGGACACTTGACAAGAAATACAGAACAACAAAACAAAGCAAAATCTCTGAAGACCATAACATGCTTGAACAGTAATCTTACTGCTGACGCAAATCTGACTGTGGCCACACACCATGGGTTTATTCTTAAAACCGATCTCCCCTTTCCACTGAGTATCCTCTCATTATAAAGCTCTGGCTCTTCTGAGAGGTATTTGTATGGAGCCTTTCTCATACCTGATACAGATGACGTGTGCTTGCTGGATTTATATCCTGTCAGCCCTTGGCCTCCGCTCTCCCAAAGCCCCCTGGTGCTGTCACCAATCTATCAAGTCCATCAGTGTTTCATGTGTCCTGTGGCACACCAGCGGGCAGCTCAAATGAGCTGCCTCTCCTCCCTCTGCTGAGGCAGACTGAGCAAGCAAGGACCTCCGTTCCATCCACCAGGTAAGGATCTCTCTCCTCTGGTGTTTTACAGCATGATGTTATTTCAGAGAAACGTCTGATGCCTCAGATCTCCTTGAGGTAAAAAATAAAAATAAAATAAAAACTATCCTTATTGCTCCACCTGTACTATACATTATTTTGCTGGAGTAGGTAGAGGAATGGTTTGGGCTGAAACAAGTGTTGTCAAGTCCAAATGGAATTATAGTTTCATTTGGATGATTATTTAACTGTGATATTTTGTTTTCTGTATACTTGATATGATTCTATTTAGTTCAGTCTGTGTATTCATCAAAGTATAATAGTATTTACAAATCGTTAAGTAGATTAAATTCTGGTCCCTCTTTCGATGATAAATTTTTGTTTCATTTTTTTATTGAACTTTTATTTAACTTGGCAAGTCAGTTAACAACAAATTCATATTTAACAATGACGGCTGACCCTCGCCAAACCCTCCCCTAACCCGGATGACGCTGGGCCAATTGTGCACCACCCTATGGGACTCCCGATCATGGCTGGTTATGATACAGCCCAGGATTGAAACAGTGTCTGTAGTGATGCCTCTGGTACTGAGATGCAGTGATTTAGAACAATGTGCCACTCAGGAGCTCAAATTCATAAGTAAATAGACAGTCAAATGACCGGGCTTAGTCTTGCTTTATGGCAAACCACCAGCTGATCATGAAGTGTAAGTCATCCTGTAAAAGGAAGGCTAAGCTTTATATCATCCTCCATTAAAACATTGTGCACCCCTATAAAAGCACAGCTTGGAGTTTATAGGGCTGTGAAGGGCATTGCAGACAGTGGTGATATACAACCAAAGCAGCCAGCGACCAGCTGCCAGCAGCCACTTCTCCCTCCCTCCCTCAGCCCTGTCCATTCCACACAGCCTTTCAATGCCAACACTCCATTAAATCAACCAGTAACCCATACTTCCTCATCCAATTTGCAAACAGTACAGCACAGTAATTGTTTGAAAAGAACAACCTATTCAATTCCTCATGATAAAAGTTGAATGATGAAAGAGCTCACTGTGTCACGTTCGTCTGAATGAATGGACCAAGGCTCAGTGTACTTAGAGTTCCACACGTTTAATAAATATGAAACTCACTAAAAACAATACAGAAGAAAACGAAACGTGACGTTCTGAAAAAAAAAAAAGATCCCACAAAAAAAACTGTGGGAAAAGGCTGCCTAAATAGGATCCCCAATCAGAGACAATGATAGACAGCTGCCTCTGATTGGGAACCATACCAGGCCAACATAGAAATTAGAAAACTAGACTACCCACCCTAGTCACACCCTGACCTAACCAAAATAGAGAATAAAAAGGATCTCTAAGGACAGGACGTGACACACGGTGTACTCATAAATACAGTGCATTTGGAAAGTTTTCAGACCCCTTCACTTTTTCTACATTTTGATTCTTTACAGGCGTATTCTATAATGTACAAATAATCCTCATCAACCTAGAATACACACAATACCCCATAATGACAAAGCAAAAACAGGTTTTAGACATTTTTGCAAATTTAACACAAACAAAAAACAGAAATACCTTATTTACATAAGTATTCAGAGCCTTTCCTATGAGACTTGAAATTGTGCTCAGGTGCATCCTGTTTCCACTGATTATCCTTGATGTTTCAACAACTTGATTGGAGTCCACATGTGGTCAATTCAATTGATTGACATGATTTGGAATAGCACACACCTGTCTATATAAGGTCCCACAGTTGACAGTGCACTTCAGATCAAAAACCAAGCCATGAGGTCGGAGGAATTGAGGTCGAAGGCACAGATTTGGGGAAGGGTACCAAAATATTTCTGCAGCATTGAAGGTCCCCAAGAACACAGTGGCCTCCATCATTCTTAAATGGAAGAAGTTTGGAACCACCAAGACTCGTCCTAGAGCTGACCGTCCGGCCAAACTGAGCAAACTGGGGAGAAGGGCCTTGGTCAGGGAGGTGAACAAGAACCCGATGGTCACTCTCACAGAGTAGCAGAGTTCCTCTGTGGAGATGGAAGAACCTTCCAGAAGGACAACCATCTCTGCAGCACTCCTTCAATCCTTTATGATAGAGTGGCCAGACGGAAGCCACTCCTCAGCAAAAGGCACATGACAGCCCAATTGGAGTTTGCCAAAGTCACCTAAAAGACTCTCAGACCATGAGAAACAAGAATCTCTGGTCTGATGAAACCAAGATTGCTCTTTGGCCTGAATGCCAAGTGTCACGTCTGGAGGAAACCTCCCACCATCCCTATGGTGAAGCATGGTGGTGGCAGCATCATGCTGTGGGGATGTTTTTCAGTGGCAGGGACTGGGAGACTAGTCTGGATTGAGGGAAAGATGAATGGAGCAAAGTACAGAGTTCCTTGATGAAAACCTGCTCTAGAGCGCTTAGGACCTCCGACTGGGAGAAAGGTTCACCTTCCAACTGAACAATGACCCTAAGCACTCAGCCAAGACAATGCAGGAGTGGCTTCGGGACAAGACTCTGAATGTCCTTGAGTGGATCAGCCAGAGCCCGGACTTGAACCCAATCAAACATCTCTGGAGAGACCTGAAAATAGCTGCGCTGCGACGCTCCCCAGCTAACCTGACAGAGCTTGAGAGGATCTGCAGAGAAGAATGGGAGAATCGCCCCCCCCCCCCCAAATGTAAAATTGTGTTTCACCTTTATTTAACCAGGAAGGCCAGTTGAGAACAAGTTCTACAATGTGATTTTCTGGATTTTTTTTCCCTCATCTTGTCTGTCATAGTTGAAGTGTACCTATGATGAAAATTACAGGCCTCTCTCATCTTTTTCAGTGGGAGAACTTGCACAATTGGTGGCTGTCACTAGTTCCAAAAACGTCCGGTGATATTGCAGAGAGCCACATCATTTTACAGAAATACTCATTATAAATGTCAATAAATACAATTGTTAGTCATGGAAATATAGATATACCTCTCGTTAATGCAACCGCTGTGTCAGATTTTTTTTTTACTTTACGGAAAAAGCAAACCATGCAATAATATGAGACGGCGCTCAGAATTGTGTTTTTATCCGCCATGTTGAAGTCAACAGAAATCATTATAACATTATAAATATTCCCTTACCTTTGATGATCCTCATCAGAATGCATTCCCAGGAATCCTAGTTCCACAATAAATGTTTGTTTTGTTCGATAATGTCCATTATTTATGTCCAAGTAGCTACTTTTGTTTGCGCGTTTAGTACACAAATCCAAACTCTCGTGAAGGTCCAGGCGAACGTCGGATGAAAACTTCAAAAAGTTATATTACAGGTCGAAGAAACTAAGTATAGAATCAATCTTTAGGATGTTGTTATCATAAATCATCAATAACATTCCAACAGGAGAATTCCATTGTCTGTAGAAATACTATGGAACGCAGGTCGATATCATGTGAAATGCACGTGACAAGGACCTGGCTATCTGCCAGACCACTGACTCAAAGAGCTCTCATCCGGCCCCAAAATACAGTAGAAGCCTCATTCAAGTTTCTAAAGATGGTTGACATCTAGTGGAGGCCTTAGGAAGTGCAACATAACCAATATCCCACTGTGTATTCAATAGGGTCTGGGATGAAAATCGACTCAGATTTCCCACTTCCTGTTTGGATTTCTTCATAATTCAAACAGTTTTAGAAACTTCAGGGTGTTTTCTATCCGATACTATTAATAATATGCATATATTAGCAACTGGGACTGAGGAGCAGGCCATTTACTCTGGGAACCTCTGGGCACCTTTCATCCAAGCTACTCAATACTGCCCCTGCAGCCAATAGAAGTTAACACAGTGTCCAATGAAGGGCCAGAAGTATACCGAATGGTGTCGTCTGCATAGAGGTAGATCAGAGAATCACCAGCAGCAAGAACAACATCATTGATGTACACAGAGAAAAGAGTCGGCCCAAGAATTGAACCCTTGAGGCACTATCCATAGAGACCCGCAACGGCCTGTACAACAGGCCTTCCAATTTGACACACTGAACTCTGTCAGATAAGTAGTTGGTGAACCAGGCTAGGCAGTCATTTGAGAAACCAAGGCTGTTGAGTCTGCTGATAAGAATGCAGTGATTGACAGAGTCGAAAGCCTAGGTCGATGAATATGGCTGCAGGGTATTGTCTTTTATTGATGGCGGTTATGATATCGTTTAGGACCTTGAGCGTGGCTGACGTGCACCCATGACCAGCTCGGAAACCAGATTGCATAGCGGAGAAGGTACAGTGGGATTCGAAATGGTCGGTGATCTGTTTGTTTTCCTTGGCTTTTGAAGACCTTGGAAAGGCAGGGTAGGATAGATATAGGCCTGTAACAGTTTGGGTCTAGAGTGTCTCCCCTTTTGTAGAGGAGGATGACCGTGGCAGCTTTCCAATCTTTGGGTTTCTCAGATGATACGAAAGAGAGGTTGAACAGGCTAGTAAAATGGGTTGCAACAATTGCGTCGGATAATTTTAGTAAGAGAGGGTCCAGATTGTCTAGCCCAGCTGATTTGTAGGGGTCCAGATTTTGCAGCTCTTTCAGAACATCAGCTATTTGGGTGAAGGAGAAATGGGGGAGACTTGGGCGAGTTGCTGTGGGGGATGCAGTGCTGTTGACCGGGGTAGCGGTAGCCAGGTGGAAAGCATGGCCAGCTGTAGAAAAATGCTTATTGAAGTTCTTGATTATCATACATTTATTGGTGGTGACAATGTTTCCTAGCCTTAGTGCAGTGGGTTGCTGGGTTGCTGGGTTGTTTGTGCTACAGGATGCAAATTTCTGTTTGAAAAAGCTAGCCTTTGCTTTCCTAACTGCCTGTGTATATTAGTTCCTAACTTCCTGGAAAAGTTGCATATTGCGGGGGCTATTCGATGCTAATGCAGTACGCCACAGTATGTTTTTGTGCTGGTTGCGGGCAGTCAGGTCTGGAGTGAACCTATGGCTATATCTGTTCTATATCTGTTCAAATACAGGTGTGCCATGCTTGTACTGTAGCATCATACCCATGAAGACTCAAGGCTCTTATCGCTACCAAAGGTGCATCAACAAAGTACTGAGTAAAGGGTCTGAATACTTGTGTAAATGTCATATTTCTGTTTAATTTTACTTTTCCTTCGTCATTATTGTGGGTATATTGTTCAGGGGAAAAACAATGTAATCCATTTTAGAATCAGGCTGTAACGCAACAAATTATGGAAAAAGTGAATGGGTCTGAGTACTTTCTGAATGCACTGTATGTTCGTTCTCACACTCTTGCATGGATGGATTATGTCCTGAAAACGTATGTATGAATAAAGGATCTCCTAGGCTCACAGTGTACTGTAGATTTAGTAATTTTACTCAAAACCCTATACTGCCTAACTAAACCAAAACTCCCCTTACCACTGCTCACAGCTCCAATAAGCTCATTTTATTTGTCTGGTTCTGAGATACATACTGTATGTTGCTCACCTAAAGTCACAATGTTTTTCCTCCTCTCTATTAACCATAGATGAACTGTGTTGAAAGGTTTTGAGTGGTGAGATGGGAGATTTTTCTTTCCATCTGGCTCTCAACCGTCAGCCAGGGAATGCTACTCGTACTCCTTTTGAGTGGAGTGTACTTTGTCAATCAACTGTATGGTTTTTAAAGGCAGGTATTTACCCCGCCAGCACATGGAAGACAAAAGTACACTCCAACTCCCCATGGATGTTTCATGGAGTTCGTGGTGAGCTCACTCTCCATGTTCCAGCTAAGCTGAAGGAGCACTGCAATAATGTCAGAAAAACATGATGGTGCTTTATTTTACAGGACAGAAATGACCAGATGTTGCTTCCAATAAAATGCATTTTAATAGCCCAACAATACTTCTCTAAAAGCATGGGAAGGTAATGCATTATTTGTTTTCCAATTAAGGAATCCAGACCAGCAATAGGAGGAGTAAGTGACCCTATCAGTGTGGTGTAAGGATCAAACTGATGAGAGCAACCAGCCATATCTAGTGCATTGTAAATATCACATTAATTTCATTTATAATCTATTTATTCACCAAATGTTTTGGTTAATTTAGACATCCAAAGTTGTTACCCTTATCACGCAGAAAATTGAGAATTAAACATTGAGTGACCAGTCAAATGAGGCAGCAGGTTCTGTTTACTCTCAGTTCATGTAGAATTTAGTAAGAAAGGGTACAGTATCTCTGATAAACTTATTGTTCTCCAAATATTCTCTGAACTTGGTTGACAAATTCTTCTTAATTTTCAGCAAGATTCTCCTAAATGAAACATAATGTTACCAGAAACTGTTATTAGTCAGCAATTTCTGTTTTCAGTAATATGTACTATAACTGAGGATTTGTCTCATATTGTGCCATCACAGAGAGGGCTTTCCAGTTGAATGTCAGATCTAAATCGGACCTCGTGTACTTTTCTTTTGGATGGAGAGAATAGAGCAGGAACTACCCTGACAGCCAGGGATAGGAGCCCTGTAGCAGTGTTGGCGTATCTCCTCTCTCCTCCACTCCTCCTCTCATCCTCCTTCTCCTCTCCTTCTCATCTCCATTTCCTGCACCATACTAAATGCATCCTCCATGTTCCATGTGTTTTGGATATGTGACAGGAAATTGACAGTGAAGTGTAGCCGAAGGCATGGTCATTTTTCTTCTGTCAAGATAATGCAATGGTCTTAAATCCATATACAGGCCCCATTCATTCATACCTACCAGTGAGACATAGAAAAGATGTGTGGTAGACAGGATACATACTGTACAATAAATGTCAATCCAGACAGGGAATATGTTTTTTGCTTTGATGCCAAACAAAAATGTATTTGCTTTGATAGTAATACAGAGTTGTTGTGACAAAAAAAAGTAATATCTGAAGTCTGTGACTTACATGTTTTTTATGTCTCAGGTCTTAATTTTGATTTATTTTTCCTAACCATGTCATGTCATGTCGGGGATGCTTAGCTGCCTGGAACGGCAAGCAAGAGGGATCCCTCAGCTCTGATCTGAGAGACCATGGCTGATATTCCATCCCTCGGGGCACCACGGCAACATTGACTCTTGTCAGACCCTGGAGGTCCTAACCTGTCTCAGAAATACTGTGGATCAAACACTGTGTGACAGAGCTGTCAAAACAGCTCTCGTCTCTTTGAAACTTAAAAGGACTGACTCAGAGTAATGATAGTGTTTATGAGTATGACATGGAGAATAACTGGACTCTATTAACTTGTACTCAAGTTGGTTATAGTGTGATTTGACAGTACATGTTTTAGAAGCATTGCACTGTCCTAGTTACTTACCTGTAAGTAAGCATTTCACGGTAAGGTCTACACCTGTTGTATTCGGGCATGTGACAAATAACATTTTATTCTATTTACCACGAGTCCTAAGAGGATGGTCAAATCTATTGCAGACTTGCTATGCCACCTCTCTCATATTTCACCAACTCTGATGTTCTGAATAATGCTCTGGGGATAAGATGGCCTCTGCCAGAATATAAATTAATAAAGATAATACAAAAATATGTGTGGGCATATACAGGTGGGAGTGAATAAAAAAACAATAAGGTAGATAATTTACGATAAACTGGAAAGATTAATGACCGTTCCTGAGGATCCCAATTGACAACACTGTTGTTGTACACAGTCCTTTGACAAGACATAATTAATTACCAGCCGCAGTGCATACAACTGTTTTCAAAAATATTGTGTTTACTACATGGGTAAAATTTCAGAATTTAGATGTATTGTTCTTAGGGACGATAATCTCCTAACTCTGATTGAAGACTTCATGGGAAAGCCACAAAAATGTGATGCAAGGGGAAATGAACTAGAAGTCACAATATGCCCTGCTACATCCTTATACTAATGAAGGAAAATGCATAGTGACTTTCAAGCAGTGGAAGCACAGTACAAGTACCCAACAGGAGATACTATAAACAGAAAACAACTATGAGAAAATTAGGTTTGGGTTGGTTTGCCACCTAAGTCAACGAGACTCAATAAATGATGGCCCATCTCACAGTAGAGATACAGCCCCAGCCCCAGAAAGCATGGAGGATGGTTACTGCTTCATCTCATCATCAATCAAACACTAAAAACATTTAAAGTCGATATAGGATGGCACCTTGTATGTTATTGAGAGGTCTTTGGCAAGATGGGAAACAAATTGAGGCAGAAGAATCCCAGACCAACCTGTAAAATACACTCTGACCTGAATCAATGCGCTGATTTACAATCTGAGTGGAACTGGAATACATTGACTTTGTCCCAAAATACACCCTATTGCCTATACAGTGTACTACTTTTGACCAGGGCCCATAGGGCTCTGGTCAAAAGTGGTCCATTAAATAGGTAATAAGGTGCCATTAGGTACACAGCCATTGCCTCTTTATTTAAGAATGAGAGAACAAAGAGAGGTTATGTAACGTCGTCTTAGGTTGGTGACATTTTCATCATCTGTAAAACAGGACAGTGGCATGCCACAATATCATTAATGCTGCATTATTTCTCCTCCAAACTTAGATTTGCCCTTTTTAAAAGAGGAGACAAGGAAACGTATTGCAGGTGGCAGGCTCCTTCCAATAACTAATGCACAGTTGTGTAATGTGTTATGTAAAAGCAGAAAGGCATGTGGCATTTCAGATTACTGCAAATGGGTAGAAGGTGAACAATTATAAACGGCTATTTTCCAACTAGTCCCATGGCACAGCTTATAGTGAAGGGATAGCATACTGTTCATAGACTACAATATAAGGCATTGGTGAGTTTCATGCAGGGAGCCATTCAACACAAATTCTGCATATCAATGATAGATATCAATTTATTTCCACATCACCACACATAATTGGCTTGCTGATGATGATTTGTTTGGGCTATTAATTTCTTACTATTTTGTAGACACTGTTCAGACAAAATAAATTACATGGGTACACCTGAAATATATATATTTTTTTCATGCATGACATTTACCTTTGTTGTAATAATTTCAATTCTCTCCCCCGCCCCCCCCCACCCCCCCCCCTTCTGAAGACCATAAATGGTGAAAAGCAATTGATCTTGAGGTTGAGTAAGTGCATTTTCGAAAGCAGATAGAGAAGAGAATCAATTCAGAGGGAAGAGCACTGGTGCCACAATTGTTTGTGGGTATCAAAGGCTAACCTTTCCATCTCATGAAACAAACAGACCATAAATCATTGGTGATTGGACAGTGTAGCTTTACTCTCGCAAGGGCCTTGCAGTAATAGCCGCATCGCCACCGCTGATACAAGCAAGCAAAACTAATTTCAGTGGTCTAACTTGAGTCTGATAAAAACTTTGTCATTTTGTTCTCTTTGGGGGTTAAGAAGGAGCCCAGGGGAGCATGATTTCAAAATGAACATGTCACTGGGGTTGTCTTCAACAAAACCAGGGATAATAATCCAGTGTAACCCCGCAATATGTCAATACTCTTACTGAGGTGTACTGACAAATTAAAAGATTCTAAGACATAAAAAAAATGTGTGTGTCTGATACGGGTTATTTCTTGATTATGTGGACAGGCTGTCCTTTGTGTTACTAAACTCAGCAAAAAAAAAGAAACGTCCTCTTACTGTCAACTGCGTTTATTTTCAGCAATCGTAACATGTGTAAATATTTGTATGAACATAACACGATTCAACAACTGAGACATAAACTGAACAAGTTCCACAGACATGTGACTAACAGAAATGGAATAATGTGTCCCTGAACAAAGGGGATGGAAGGGGGGGTCAAAATCAAAAGTAACAGCCAGTATCTGGTGTGGCCACCAGCTGCATTAAGTATTGCAGTGCATCTACTCCTCATGGACTGCATCAGATTTGCCAGTTCTTGCTGTGAGATGTTTCCCCACTCTTCCACCAAGGCACCTGTTAGTTCCCAGACATTTCTGGGGGGGAATGGCCCTAGCCCTCACCCTCCGATCCAACAGGTCCCAGACTTGCTCAATGGGATTGAGATCCAGGCTCTTCGTTGGCCATGGCAGAACACTGACATTCCTGTCTTGCAGGAAATCACTCACAGAACGAGCAGTATGGCTGGTGGCATTGTCATGCTGGAGGGTCATGTCAGGATGAGGCTGCAGGAAGGGTACCACATGCGGGAGGAGGATGTCTTCCCTGTAACGCACAACATTGAGATTGCCTGCAATGACAACAAGCTCAGTCCGATGATGCTGTGACACACCGCCCCAGACAATGACGGACCCTCCACCTCCAAATCGATCCCGCTCCAGAGTACAGGCCTCGGTGTAACGCTCATTCCTTCAACGATAAACGCGAATCCGACCATCACCCCTGGTGAGACAAAACCGTGACTCGTCAGTGCAGTGCATTTTTTGCCAGTCCTGTCTGTTCCAGCGACGGTGGGTTTGTGACCAAAGGCAATGTTGTTGCCGGTGATGTCTGGTGAGGACCTGCCTTACAACAAGCCTACAAGCCCTCAGTCCAGCCTCTCTCAGCCTATTGCAGACAGTCTGAGCAATTATGGAGGGATTGTGCATTCATGGTGTAACTCGGGCAGTTGTTGTTGCCATCCTGTACCTGTCCCGCAGGTGTGACGTTCGGATGTACCGATCCTGTGCAGGCATTGTTACACGTGGTCTGCCACTGCTAAGATGATCAGCTGTCCGTCCTGTCTCCCTGTAGCGCTGTCTTAGGCGTTAACGACCGTTCCACAGGTGTATGTTCATTAATTGTTTATGGTTCATTGAACAAGCATGGGAAGCAGTGTTTAAACCCTTTACAATGAATATATCTGTGAAGTTATTTTGATTTTTCGAATTATCTTTGAAAGACAGGGTCCTGAAAAAGGGGTGTTTCTTTTTTTGCTGAGTTTACATATTCCCCCCTATTATCTGTGTGTCCTCTGCAATGTTTCCTGGAAATAGGAGGTAAGAAATTGGTATGCATTAGTCCACATAGTCACTTTTTTATGATGAGCTACTTTCCCCTAATGATAATCATCTCCTGGTGCGGCACAGAAATGGTGATTAAATGTTGATTTTCCATCGGAGAGAAGGTGCGGGTGATGTATTTTATCACACTCAGTTGTCCTCTAAGGGCTGATTGCAGAGGTTATCTAGGAGCAAGAAAATATCTCTCTCTCCCTCCCCCCAGGAATGACCTTGATGGATCTGCTTTGTCCCTGAGTAGTAGAAGAAGGCTATGATTCTGTAATGGCTGACTATATCACGTACATGTGCTGTGCAAATTTCCCTTCTAGAAACTGAATCAAGGGCATGGGTGACTGCATACATTTGAACAGACATGGTTGATTATTGAGTAAGATAAAGAGAGACTCATCTTCATTCACATGGCCGTTGAGAGTACATTGTGGCCTCAAGTCATGGCGGACATCATTATTGCAAATGAAAATAGCCTATAAGTGACACCCTTGGTCAAACTGACACTGCGACAATGATGGTAATACACAGTAGCAGCAGAAATTAGTCGCTGACTTGAAATTCATGTCCTTATAGCTAGCTTTCATTGGCAGCATTATACTAGTATGAAAGCCATGTACTGTACAATAGGAGCAAGGCTTGTGTTAGGGAAAACATTCTCAGGTTATGCCCAAAGCCTGGTGGCGAATACATCTTTAGTAGAGCCAAGATGCAGTGGCATACATGTATGGCTTTTACAAAGACATTCCAACAATAGTTGTGCAGAAATGTTCTGACAAAATAATAAATACTTCTAGTTTCTCGAACAATTATACAAATCAATGTCTGCTCTCTCCTCATCCTAATATGAGCCACAGCTGTTGAGACTGGACCCCGAATCTTTCATTTTCACTTTCTCTCAGTCTGATCTCCGATTGGCATTTAAACAAGGATTAGAGTGTCCTAGAATGGATTGACATTTGCTCTGAAGACGCAGGGCTTTGTCTGTTCTGGTCTCTGTATCTATCCCTGCACAATCATACTTGTAATAATTTAACAAACTACCTTCATGAAACTACCATAGTCACCTGCTTTAACATTTTATTTTGAGAACATATTGAAAGTTACATAATAACTGCCGGTACTATTATGGCATCCTTTATTGTTGTGAATAGTGGGTTTTCCAAACTCTGTATATGGTTCTGACTTGTATGGATATTGGAAAAGAACCTAAGAGTTTTATTAAGAAGAGCACCATAGCTAATGGAAGTCTTAATTGAGGTAAGAGCGGCACATTAACATGCTAATGAGAGAGTGTGCTCCAACAGTGAGGCATAATCTTAATGGTAACTAAGCACTTACTGCTAACTGTACACTGTGGTCTGCGGGAGCAGGCTGTCTGCAGTTTTGTCTGTTTATTGAAAACAACTAACTTTGGTTGTTTTCAATAAACAATCATCTTCACAGTGGATAAGGTGGACATCAACTTGCAGTTGATATTAGCAGCTATGAAATGCTTACCTACTACTTATACAAATGTGTTATGAATTCTTCATATAGGTACCCTTCAAATGAAGTGATACCACTCTTTGTTGTGTTTTGAAAGTCACTTATTTTTGTTTTTAAAGTCACTACTTTTGGTTTCAAGTGAACACTTGAACACCAGCCTCCATCAAATAGGTAATTGCTGGTACTTTATCAGATGATCTGCAGAGGCATATTATATTTTCAGCAGGACTCTTCAGTGACCTTCAGGAGAAATCAAGGGACGTTTGACTGAGACTATTGAGTTGAAGAGCGTTTTGAGCCAAAGTCTTGCAACTGCTGTAATGAACATTGTTAGAGAAACAGCAAATGCAACACCCAGTGAATGAAAGAGCAAATGCAACACCCAGCAAATGAAAGAGCAAATGCAACACCCAGCAAATGAAAGAGCAAATGCAACACCCAGCAAATGAAAGAGCAAATGCAACACTCAGCAAATGAAAGAGCAAATGTAACTCCCAGCAAATGAAAGAGCAAATGTAACTCCCAGCAAATGAAAGAGCAAATGTAACTCCCAGCAAATGAAAGAGCAAATGTAACTCCCAGCAAATGTAACTCCCAGCAAATGAAAGAGCAAATGAAACTCACATTGATGGAAATAAAAAGGCAGTCATGCATGCACAGGCATATAGCGCTAATGTCCAATGCGTCTCTAAGGTATAAGTGACATTGAGCAGATCAGCACAGATCACCTAGTCAACTGTGTCCACTCCACTGCAGTACTTGATTCCACTCCACTGCACACATAAAAGTATGAATGTCGCATTACCACATCAATGCTAGGGGAGATTGATTTCATTCAGCCGTGTTATTAGAGACTTGGAGGAGAGCCAATGGACAGGCAGTGCAGTGCAGGGGTTGTCTTTGACAATTCAATTAGATGGCTCCATCCTTGTGCCATTGCCAGTTGACCTGCCTTCTACAGTAGTTCACGCTGATGATCTGCCTGAAACAAATGGCATCATTTGGCAGGGTATTGTACAGTTCCTTACGTTCATCCAATGTTGACTACAATTAATGAAATGGTATGAACTAGAGGTCGACCGATTTATGATTTTTTTCAACGCAGATACTGATTATTGGAGGACCAAAAAAGCCGATACCGATTAATCGGACGATTTTTAAAAATGTATTTGTAATAATGACAATTACAACAATACTGAATTAACACTTATTTTAACTGAATATAATACATCAATAAAATCAATTTAGCCTCAAATAAATAATGAAACATGTTCAATTTGGTTTAAATAATGCAAAAATAAAGTGTTGGAGAAGAAAGAAAAAGTGCAATATGTGCCATGTAAGAAAGCTAACGTTTAAGTTCCTTGCTCAGAACATGAGAACATATGAAAGCTGGTGGTTCCTTTTTAACATGAGTCTTCAATATTCCCAGGTAAGAAGTTTGAGGTTGTAGTTATTATAGAAATTATAGGACTATTTATTTATTTTATTTAACCAGGTAGGCAAGTTGAGAACAAGTTCTCATTTACAATTGCGACCTGGCCAAGATAAAGCAAAGCAGTTCGACACATACAACAACACAGATTTACACATGGAGTAAAACAAACATACAGTCAATAATAAGGTAGAAAATAAGTCTATAAACGATGTGAGCAAATGAGGTGAGATAAGGGAGGTAAAGGCAAAGAAAAAAAAAAGGCCATGGTGGCGAAGTAAATACAATATAGCAAGTAAAACACTGGAATAGTAGATTTGCAGTGGAAGAATGTGCAAAGTAGAGATATAAATAATGGGTGGCAAGGGGGGAAAATTGTAGATGAAGATGGAGCCAGTGGGTTTGGCGAATAGTATGAAGCGACGGCCAGCCAACGAGAGCGTACAGGTCGCAGTGGTGGGTAGTATGTGGGGCTTTGGTGACAAAACGGATGGCACTGTGATAGACTGCATCCTATTTATTGAGTAGGGTATTGGAGGCTATTTTGTAAATGACATCGCCGAAATAGAGGATCAGTAGGATGGTCAGTTTTACAAGGGTATGTTTGGCAGCATGAGTGAAGGATACTTTGTTGCGAAATTGGACGCCAATTCTAGATTTAACTTTGGATTGGAGATGTTTGATGTGAGTCTGGAAGGAGAGTTTACAGTCTAACCAGACACCTAGGTATTTGTAGTTGTCCACATATTCTAAGTCAGAACTGTCCAGAGTAGTGATGTTTGGACGGGCGGGCAGGTGCAGGCAGCGATCGGTTGAAGAGCATTTAGTTTTACTTGTATTTAAGAGCAATTGGAGGCCACGGAAGGAGAGTTGTATGGCATTGAAGCTCGTCTGGAGGGTTTTAACACAGTGTCCAAAGAAGGGCCAGAAGTATACAGAATGGTGTCGTCTGCATAGAGGTGGATCAGAGACTCACCAGCAGCAAGAGCGACATCATTGATGTATTCAGAGATGAGAGTCAGTCCAAGAATTTAACCCTGTGGCACCCCCACAAAGACTACCAGAGGCCAGGACAACAGGCCCTCCGATTTGACACACTGAACTCTATCAGAGTAGTAGTTGGTGAACCAGGTGAGGCAATCATTTGAGAAACCAAGGCTATCGAGTCTGTCGATGAGGATGTGGTGATTATTTCTCTCTATACCATTTGTATTTCATTAGCCTTTGACTATTGGATGTTCTTATAGGCACTTTCGTATTGCCAGAGTAACATTATAGCTTCCGTCTCTCTCCTCGCTCCTACCTGGGCTCGAACCAGGAACACAATGACAACAGCCACCCTCGAAGCAGCGTTACCCATGCAGAGCAAGGGGAACAACCACTCCAAGTCTCAGAGCGAGTGACGTTTGAAACGCTATTAGCGCGTGCCCCGCTAACTAGCTAGCCATTTCACATCGGTTACACCAGCCTAATCTCAGGAGTTGATAGGCTTGAAGTCATAAACAGCAGAGCTGCTGTAAAAATGCACGAAAGTGCTGTTTGAATGAATGCTTATGAGCCTGCTGCTGCCTGCACCGCTCAGTCAGACTGGTCTATCAAATCATAGACTTAGTTATAACATAATAACACACAGAAATACGAGCCTTAGGTCATTAATATGGTCGAATCCGGAAACTATCATCTCGAAAACAAGACGTTTATTCTTTCATTGAAATACTGAACCGTTCCGTATTTTATCTAACGGGTGGCATCCATAAGTCTAAATATTCCTGTTACATTGCACAACCTTCAATGTTATGTCATAATTACGTAAAATTCTGGCAAATTAGGTGGCCCAAACTGTTGCATATACACTGACTCTACGTGCAATGAATGCAAGAGAAGTGACACAATTTCACCTGGTTAATATTGCCTGCTAACCTGGATTTCTTTTAGCTAAATATGCAGGATTAAAAAGATATACTTCTGTGTATTGATTTTAAGAAAGGCATTGATGTTTATGATTAGGTACACATTGGAGAAACGATACGCAGCACAACGATTATCTGCAACGCAGGACACGCTAGATAAACTAGTAATACCATCAACCATGTGTAGTTAACAAGTGATTATGATTGATTGATTGTTTGTTTTTTATAAGATACGTTTAATGCTAGCTAGCAACTTACCTTGGCTTACTGCATTTGCATAACAGGCAGTCTCCTCGTGGAGAGCAATGTAATCAGGTGGTTAGAGCATTGGACTAGTTAACTGTAAGGTTGCAAGATTGAATCCCCCGAGCTGACAAGGTAAAAATCTGTCATTCTGCCCCTGAATGAGGCAGTGAACCCACCGTGCCTAGGCCGTCATTGAAAATAAGAATGTGTTCTTAACTGACTTGCCTAGTTAAATAAAGATTAAATAAAGGTGTAATAAAAAATAAAAATAAAAAAAACAGACAAATCTGTGTCCAAAAATACCAATTTCCGATTGTCCGATTGTTCGACCTCTAGTATGAACATGACAAGGCTTTCTTTGCCGGTTCCTGTGTCTATATTATTTCGTAGAAGGTATTCTGATAATTGCTCAGAGTAGCATATTCTACGTTTTAGCATATTCTACTTTTAGGGATTGATTGATACATTTAGTTGATACAGTCACAACTTAACTCTCAACAATTGGACCTTTGTGCTTTAGCAATGTGTTTAGTAATTGTTTCCTCTAGTCCTTGGGTTCTGTGTAGAACAGAGATGTAGCTATTTTCCTCTTTCTATACTGGTTTGTTAAATGGATTGTATAGGCTAATCTCCTCATACAATCACTGCTATCGAATACATCACTCCAGTACATTATGTGTCTACACCCCCATTAGGTATTCCTGTAAGCAGCCTCTTTGAAATATCAAAGACGATTAGATGCAGGGCTCCTCTGATAGTCTGACTGCATTACATTGACTGTGAAGACTAGGAACCCCCTTTCAGTCATAGCAAGGAAGGTCTGCATCATTTCTCAGCCACACATATTTTAATCTAATGGTAGATGTGATATCTGCTTAGAACCCAAATTATTCAGGGGAAATGTACCAGCAGCAGTATACATGGTCACATATAAAATATAGCTACATATGCAGCAAAAATGAACCAATACCCAGAAGTGGTACAGCACAGTTTTAATTTCACAGTATAATCTTCCTTTGGTGTGATAAAGCCCCAGAAAGAGTTCAGAGGGTTAGAAAAGCCTTCCTTTGGAGAGTGACCTGACACGCACTCCCTGTTATGATATGGGTAATACATTCTCCTCCACGGCCCCAGGATCATGCGCAACTCCTTAGGGGATCGGGCTTTCAGCTTGACCACCCCGAGCCTCTGGAATGCTCTCCATGACTACCTGAAGGAACCACAGACTCTGGGCTCCTTTAAAATGGCCCTAAAGACCTTTCTCTTTAGGAAGGCTTTCTGTTGATAGCTGTGCTCCTTGGTGTCCTTGTCCCTTGTAGCATTATCTGGGTTAATTGTGTCAGTTGCACTGTCTTGTTGTCACGCCCTGGCCTTAGTTATCTTTGTTTTCTTTATTATTTTGGTTAGGTCAGGGTGTGACATGGGGGATTTATGTGTTTTGTCGGGTCTAGGGGGTTTGTATGTTTATGGGGCTGTTTCCTTTCTAGGTAGTTTTGTATGTCTATGGTTGCCTAGATTGGTTCTCAATTAGAGGCAGCTGTCTGTCATTGTCTCTGATTGGGAACCATATTTAGGCAGCCATGTTCTTTGGGTATTTTGTGGGTGATTGTCTTCTGTCTTTGTGTCATTGCACCAGATATGACTGTTTCGGTTTTCACATTTGTTATTTTGTAGTGTTCTTGGTTATCGTCTATATTAAAGATGTTGAACACTAACCACGCTGCATTTTGGTCCTCCTCTCCTTCTGCGGAAGAAAACCATTACACTTGTGTCAATTTGGTTTTATTTATTTTTATTTTATGCACTTTGAGATTATTCTATATAGTGAAAAGCACTTTAGAAATGTAATAAATAATGTATTGTTAATATTCTCCCTCAGGTCATTACATTGTTTTGTTGGCATTTTGGAAGCGGAACCATTAACTGTCACTTTTCATGATGCAAAATGAGCGCAAAGTAGACTTGACGGTACGTATTTGCATAAAAGAACACTCCAGTCCGACAACATTCTGCTGCCTGTATAACACTCAGAGTCAGCAAGCTGTTTCCTGCCACACTACACCAAACCAATGAATCCACTCTGAGTCTATGGAAATGCAATGATCTGATGAACCTGCTTCACAATGATATTATTATTGTGTTGCCTGTGCTCTCTATACATGATTCTCGATATAAATCGCATTCATTTTCACTTCACTGGCACACCACACAACACAAATACACTCTGAATCTACCCTGAGACTATCGAAAATGATCTCACAATGAGCCTGCTTCAAGTTTCAAGTTTTATTAGTCGTATGAGCAGGATACACATGATCAACACTGTCCAACGAAATGCTTACTTGCAGGTTCCTTCTCGACAGTGCTACAACAATAAGAAATAATAAAGATAAGAATACGAACATAAATGGCTCAGTAGAATAGAATAAACATTTTAGCATAAGTATAACAAAGGAAATAATTTATAGTCCAATATTTACATATATTTTTGGAAGGGGTATTGGGGAGCAAGTCTTGAAATGATACTGCATTTAGCAATCATAATGCGTGTAGCATTAATGTACACTGAGTATACAAAACATTAAGAACACCTGCTCTGGCAGGTAGCCTAGTGGTCAGAGAATTGGGCCAGTAACTGAAAGGTTGCTGGATCAAATCATTGAGCTGACAAGCTAAACATCTGTCTCACTGCCCCTGAGCAAGGCAGTTAACCCGTTCTTCCCCGGGCGCCGAAGACGTGGATGGCGATTATGGCAGCCCCCCCGCACTTCTCTGATTCAACGGGGTTGGGTTAAATGCGGAAGACACATTTCAGTTGTACAACTGACTTCTGTAGGTATCCTCCTTTCCATGAAAGAGATTGACCAGGTGAAAGCTATGCATGATCCCTTATTAATGTCACTTGTTAAATCCACTTCAATCAGTGTAGATGAAGGGAGGAGACCGGTTAAAACCTCTATGGGATCGGTGTCCCTAAACTGGGACAGTTGTTGCTCAATAAGCGATAGTGTGACTAGAATGATGTGGAAACAACAGCCAACTTTCCGGGAGATAGACGTCTTATATGGGCAGAAAGCTTAAATTGTTGTTAGTCTAACTGCGGTGTCCAATTTACAGTAGCTATTACAGCAATAAAATACCATGCTATTGTTTGAGGACAGTGCACAACAACAAAACACTTTTATCATGGCAACTGGTTTGATACATTCACCTCTGAAGGTAAATAATGTACCTACATTCAGTCATCTTGCTGTGATTTGTCATCCTGCGGATCCCAGAGATAAAATGTAGCATAGTTTTGTTTGATAAAATAAATTTGTATAATCAAATATAGGAACTGGGTTCTACAGTTTGACCCAACTGCTGCCTCTGGCTCCACACCCACCTCACCTGACCATCTAGATGTGTGAAGGTTAGTGTATTTTCTGTAGGGAAGCTAATGATCCATCATGTATGACATTCCTGGGAGTGTGTAAACTTACATTTTTGATTGTTCTCTATAGTTGTATACTTGAAAATGTATAAATTGACCAATTCAGCACATTTGGGCAAACTCCTGGCAGACTTGATAAAAATATTGTGTAGTCCTTTCTCAATGTATGACCTTTCTCTTGCATTTCAAACATGATGAAAAAAAAAGATGTTTTTTGTTCATATTATCTTCTACCAGATCTAATGAGTTATATTATCCTACATTCACATTTCCACAAACTTCAAACTGTTTCCGTTCAAATGGTATCAAGAATATGCATATCCTTGCTTCAGGTTCTGAGCTACAAGCAGTCATTTTAGGCAGAAATTGAAAAAAAGGGTCCGATCCTTAAGAGGTGAAGGATTTGAAGCTTTAAGACAATTGAGACATGGATTGTGTATGTGTGCCATTCAGAGGGTGAATGGGCAAGACAAAATATTGAAGTGCCTTTGAACGGGGTATGGTATCCTCTTCAAATTAGTGGATACGGCAATTTCAGCCACACCCGTTGCTGACAGGTGTATAAAATCGAGCACACAGCCATGCAATCTCCAGTGACAAACATTGTCAGTAGAATGGCCTTACTGAAGAGCTCAGTGACTTTCAACGTGGCACTGTCATAGGATGCCACCTTTGCAACAAGTCAGTTTGTAAAATATTTGCTCTGCTAGAGCTTCCCCGGTCAACTGTAAGTGCTGTTATTGTAAAGTGAAAATGTCTAGGAGCAACAACGGCTCAGCCGCGAAGTGGTAGGGCACTCAAGCTCACAGAACGGGACCGCCGAGTCCTGAAGCTCTCGGCGGTCCCAAACTGCCTCTGGAAGCAACGTCAGCACAATAACTGTTTGTCAGGAGCTTCATGAAATGGGTTTCCATGGCCGAGCAGCCACACACAAGCCTAAGATCACCATGCGCAATGCCAAGCTTCGGCTGGAGTGGTGTAAACCTTGCTGTCATTGGACACTGGAGCAGTGGAAATGCATTCTCTGGAGTGATGAATCACGCTTCACTATCTGGCAGTCTGATGGATGAATGCATCGTGCCAATTGTAAAGTTTGGTGGAGGAGGAATAATGGTCTGGGGCTGTTTTTCATGGTTCGGGCTAGGCCCTTTAGTTCCAGTGAAGGGAAATCTTAATGCTACAGCATACAATTACATTCTAGACGATTCTGTGCTTCCAACTTTGTGGCAACAGTTTGGGGAAGTGTAAGGGGTGCGTACTGGTGGCAGGGAAGTCAGGCGCAGGAGAGCAAAAACTGGGTTTACAACAGAGCAGTTTAATACATAAAACCAGCCGCATCCAGAACAAACAATCAATGGGTACAAAACCCGTCACACACCAGATAAACGTGCACATGCACTTACAATAAACAATTCTGGACAAGGACATGGGGGGGAACAGAGGGTTAAATACACAACATGTGATGAGGGAATTGAAACCAGGTGTGTGGGAAGACAAGGAAAATGAAAAGTGGATCGATGATGGGTAGAAGACTGGCGACACCGACCCCCCGAACAAGGAGAGGAACCGAATTCGGCGGAAGTTGTGACAGTAAGGCCCTTTCCTGTTTCAGCATGACAATGCCCTCATACACAAAGTGAGGTCCAAACAGAAATGGTTTGTCGAGATCGGTATGGAAGAACTTGACTGGCCTGCACAGAGCCATGACTTCCACCCTATCGAACACCTTTGGGATGAATTGGAACATTGATTGCAAGCCAGGCGTAATCGCCCAACATCAGGGCCCGACCTCACTAATGCTCTTGTTGCCGAGTGGAAGCAAGTCCCTGCAGCAATGTTCCAACATCTAGTGGAAAACATTCCCAGAAGCGTGGAGGCTGTTATAGCAGCAAAGGGTGGACCAACTCCATATTAATGCCCATGATTTTGGAATGAAATGTTTGACGAGCAGGGGTCCAAGTACTTTTGGTTATGTAGTGTAGATAGAAACTGTCTCTGAGCCTGTTGGTATCAGACCTTGTGCTCTGATACCTTCTGCCTGACAGTAAGGGAGTGAACAACGTGTGGCTGGGGTGTGTGGGGTCCTTGATGCTGCTGCAGGTCTTCCTCAGGCACCGTTCTGAGTAGTGGGAGTACGATCCCACCACCGGCTGGAGGGTCTTGTGGTCGTGAAAGGAGCACTTCCCGTACCAGGACCAACCAGGACACTTTCAACAGTGCAGCGGTAGTATTTTACCAGCCTCCTTAGGAAGTAGTGACACTGTTGTGCCCTCTTGACAAGAGTGGTGATGTTGTTGGTCCATGTCAAGTCCTCAGCGATGTAGACGCCGAGGAACTTGAAACTGCTGACTCTCTCTACCACATTCCCATTTATGCAAATCACCTCCTCTGCTTCCTAAAGTCAACAAACAACTCTTTTGTTTTGCTGACGTTGAGGGAGAGGTTGTTGTCCTGGCAACAGAATGCCAGTTCACTTACCAACACCCTATAGGCTGACTTTTCATTGTTGGTTATCATACCTACAACCGTGGTGTCGTCAGCAAATTTGATGATGAGTCACGGACCAGGATGTCTTGCTCCCAGGCAGACTAAATAACTTTTTTGCCCGCTTTGAGGACAATACAGTGCCACTGACACGGCCTGCAACGAAAACATGCGGTCTCTCCTTCACTGCAGCCGAGGTGAGTAAGACATTTAAACGTGTTAACCCTTGCAAGGCTGCAGGCCCAGACGGCATCCCCAGCCGCGCCCTCAGAGCATGCGCAGACCAGCTGGCCGGTGTGTTTACGGACATATTCAATCAATCCCTATACCAGTCTGCTGTTCCCACATGCTTCAAGAGGGCCACCATTGTTCCTGTTCCCAAGAAAGCTAAGGTAACTGAGCTAAACGACTACCGCCCCGTAGCACTCACTTCCGTCATCATGAAGTGCTTTGAGAGACTAGTCAAGGACCATATCACCTCCACCCTACCTGACACCCTAGACCCACTCCAATTTGCTTACCGCCCAAATAGGTCCACAGACGATGCAATCTCAACCACACTGCACACTGCCCTAACCCAAGAGGAATACCTATGTGAGAATGCTGTTCATCGACTACAGCTCGGCATTCAACACCATAGTACCCTCCAAGCTCGTCATCAAGCTCGAGACCCTGGGTCTCGACCCCACCCTGTGCAACTGGGCCTGGACTTCCTGACGGGCCGCCCCCAGGTGGTGAGGGTAGGCAGCAACATCTCCTCCCCGCTGATCCTCAACACTGGGGCCCCACAAGGGTGCGTTCTGAGCCCTCTCCTGTACTCCCTGTTCACCCACGACTGCGTGGCCACGCACGCCTCCAACTCAATATATCAAGTTTGCGGACGACACAACAGTGGTAGGCTTGATTACCAACAACGACGAGACGGCCTACAGGGAGGAGGTGAGGGCCCTCGGAGTGTGGTGTCAGGAAAATAACCTCACACTCAACGTCAACAAAACTAAGGAGATGATTGTGGACTTCAGGAAACAGCAGAGGGAACACCCCCCTATCCACATCGATGGAACAGTAGTGGAGAGGGTAGCAAGTTTTAAGTTCCTCGGCATACACATCACAGACAAACTGAATTGGTCCACTCACACAGACAGCATCGTGAAGAAGGCGCAGCAGAGCCTCTTCAACCTCAGGAGGCTGAAGAAATTCGGCTTGTCACCAAAAGCACTCACAAACTTCTACAGATGCACAATCGAGAGCATCCTGGCGGGATGTATCACCGCCTGGTACGGCAACTGCTCCGCCCTCAACCGTAAGGCTCTCCAGAGGGTAGTGAGGTCTGCACAACGCATCACCGGGGGCAAACTACCTGCCCTCCAGGACACCTACACCACCCGATGTTACAGGAAGGCCATAAAGATCATCAAGGACAACAACCACCCGAGCCACTGCCTGTTCACCCCGCTATCATCCAGAAGGCGAGGTCAGTACAGGTGCATCAAAGCTGGGACCGAGAGACTGAAAAACAGCTTCTATCTCAAGACCATCAGACTGTTAAACAGCAAACACTAACATTGAGTGGCTGCTGCCAACACACTGACACTGACACTGACTCAACTCCAGCCACTTTAATAATGGGAATTGATGGGAAATGATGTAAATATATCACTAGCCACTTTAAACAATGCTACCTTATATAATGTTACTTACCCTACATTATTCATCTCATATGCATACGTATATACTGTACTCTATATCATCGACTGCATCCCTACGTAATACATGTATCACTAGCCACTTTAACTATGCCACTTTGTTTACATACTCATCTCATATGTATATACTGTACTCGATACCATCTACTGTATCTTGCCTATGCTGCTCTGTACCATCACTCATTCATATATCCTTATGTACATATTCTTATCCCCTTACACTGTGTATAAGACAGTAGTTTTGGAATTGTTAGTTAGATTACTTGTTGGTTATTACTGCATTGTCGGAACTAGAAGCACAAGCATTTCACTACACTCGCATTAACATCTGCTAACCATGTGTATGTGACAAATAAAATTTGATTTGATGAAGTCGTGCAAAGCCACACAGTCGTGGATGAACAGGGAGTACAGCAGAGGGCTGAGTACACACTCCTGGGGGCCCCCTGGGTTAAGAATCAGTTTAGAGGAGGTGTTGTTGCAAATCCTCACAGCCTATGGTCTGGCCGTCAGAAAGTCCAGGATCCAGTTGGTATCCAGACCCAGGGATGTGAGCTTGGTGTCAAGCTTGGAGGGAACAATAGTGTTGAATACTATACTGTAGTCAATGAACAGCATTCTCACATAGGTGTTCCTCTTGTCCAGATGTGTTACAGTCATGTGAATAATGATGGAAATGGCATCTTCCGTGGATCTGTTAGAGGGTAGGTAAATTAGTGGGTCCAGTGTGCCTGGCATGCTGGCCTTGATGTAGGCCATGATCAGCTTCTCTAAGCACTTCATGATGAACGGGGCGAGTGCGACGGGGCGTCATTTGAGCATGTCACCTTGTTTTTCTTGGGCACTGGGAAGCAGGTGGGCACTATAGCCTGGGATTGGAACAGGTTGAAGATATTCGAGAAGACACCCCCCAGCTGGTCAGCACACACTCTGAGGACACGGCCAGGGATGCCATCTGGGCCGGTGGCTTTGAGAGTATTCACTCTTTTGAGAGTTTTCCTCACGTCAGCCTCGGAGAGTGAAAGCACCTGTTCATCCAGAGCAGCAAAAGTCTTCCTGGATGGCTTGGTATTTTCTGCATCAAAGCAAACATAAAATGTGTTAAGCTCATCTGGGAGGGAGGCTTCAGTGGGCACCACACAGCTGAATTAGCTTTTGTAGCCTGTGATAGTGTGTAGTCCTTGCCACATGTGTTGAGAGTCTGATTTGTACGTGTTATAAATGTTGTGTATACATGGTCCTTGTTTTTTTCTTGTGGGGCAGGATACATGTTGATGATATTTTGGAAAAATGTGTTTTAAATGTGCTTGGTTAAAATTACCAGCGACAATAAAGACTGCTTCTGGATGAGAGGATTCTTGCTGACTAATGATCTTGTACAGTTCGATGAGTGACGATTTGGTGTTTGCTTGTGGCGGAATGTAAACAGCTGTGATAATAACACACGTGAATTACCTCTGCATATAGTCTGGGGTCTGGGGTCTGCATTTTAGCATCAGAAAGTCTGGTGAATAGGAGCTCGAGATGTTTTTAAGTTCGGTACACCAGGAATTGTTGCTGAGAAAACACCCCTTCCCCCTACTCTTACCTGAAGCCACCAGATCTATAAGGAAAATGGAAAAGCCATCTGGTTGAATAGCAGAGGTGGTGAGTGTATTGTCCGTAAGCCATGTCTCTGTAAAAACAAAGACACAGCCTTCCCTGATGTTCCTCTGCGATTGAAGCCTTTCTCTGAGTTCAACGTTTATTTTACAGCGATTGGCCATTAGCCATCAAAATACTAGTAAGAGGAGGCTGTGTAGCCAGTCTTTTCAGCCTAGCTTGGAGTCCCCCTTCCTTCCTCTTCTTCATCACCAGCGTTGCCTTTGGTCATCTTGGTCAGAAGCAACAAGAAGCCCACTGTGAGGGGAACAAAAGAGTTAACGTATTATTCCAGATCTGGGAGGCTGAGAGATACAGTCAGTGTATAGATTCTGATTCATGATCCAGAAGTGTTTGTCGGTCATAGGGAAATTATTGCACAAACATTCTGAGCAAACAAAGTAACAATTAACAACAAAAAAAGCCAAGTCGAGTAGGAACCTGCAAGACGAGCACCCTCCTCAGCGCCGCCATCTTAATTACATCTCATGATATATTCCTGCTGTGCCGCTATATGTTTCTCTATAGATTTTACTTTCTTTGACTATACTGCTGAGGAGTTGAACAGGAACACATATTGACCCATACCTGAGTGTAATGAGCTGAAATGTTTTCTTGTCTCCTGCTCCGCTGTCTAATCAATGTCTTTGTTTATAGCACTCATGCTGGGAGCTGGATATAGACATATGCGTGCTGTTGGGATTGTTCTTATAGTTAGTGTAGTTATTCCCTTTATGTTTGAAGTAGCTCTGACTGACAGCCTTGTTGATAAGTTCAGAGCAGAGCAGCACTGGATATAAGAGAGTAACCCATAATGTACCCTCTTGTTGTATATTCTTAAGTACAATAACTTCCGTGCTGTAAATTAATTGCTCATTAAATTAATTTCTCTTCCATCTAAGCTGTGTGGAGGTCAGATGCCTCTCCATACAATGTCAGTAAAAACATGTCAAATTCTTTACACATACTGTATGTCCTGAGAAGCAGCCAGGAGAGGGCATTAGAAAGCCACAGGAAAGGGTTTAAAGACTATAAGTACGCAAATTGGAGCTTGCAATTGAGAGAATACAATTAAAATCCACAGGCAAAATTGTTTATGTCTATTTGTCAAACTTAGAGACATACTTATAGTGTACTGTTACACTACGCACCTATTATTATATCTCAACCAGCTGATTTAGATAAGAATAAATATTTCAACTTCCATTAAACGCCAAGCCTCCAACAAACACTGGTTTCTTTTAATGGCTGGTCATGCTTCACACAGACAGCATCTGTAATATAACTCTTTATTATTCATCACCTCCCACTGGCTTATATACTGTACACACCATTCTTTAACGGTCGATGGTACACAAGCGTGCATGCACGCACGCAACCACAAGCAAACACACACATACAAACACACACACACACTCGAAGGACACACACTGCACCTCTGTACTATTCTGTACTACTCTAACTTGGAGGTAGAGCTATGCTGGTCTAATTGTGTCTTGAAGCTACTCTTGTCATCTCTGGAGATCTCATTACAGGATCCACAAGCTGTTGAGGCACGTACAACCCCCCTTCACTCTCTCAGCACATTAACCCATAGTTAATGTACAGTACAACTCACTCAGATAAGATCTCTATGGCACTGCATTGCATTGACGTCATACCTACATCAGTTATTGTTGATGATGAAAGTGTGCATGAAAGCATCGAGAAATAAAACAGACACAGAAAGAAATTCAAATAGATGGTTCCTCAAGTTAGGTCTCCCTTGCTTACTGCCTACCATCCATCCAGATCTGACATGTCTATTTTCTTCTCTCGAGCTAACGATGGGATGTCAGTTCCCTGAATGTTAGCAAAGTTTGGTCATTGTTGAGGATGTAGCTGTAGTAGCTTACTGCCAAATTCCTCTCTGTAGTTGATGACTGCTGACAGTATTGTATAGTAACTCATTGTGGAGAAGTTTAAGAAAGAACATTCTCTCTTCCATTGATTTGTAAAAGGAGAACACAAATGTGATTTATAATACCTTTCTATACTGTAGCTATGCAGATTTCAGTCCTTACGAATTTCATGTCATGTATCTTGTAAGAGAATTGCAATACCAGGATATTGGGTTCGATTCCCGGGACCACCCACACGTAAAAATGTATTCATGTAAGTTGCTTTGGATAAAAGTGTCTGCTAAATGTTATATGTTATATTATTTTTCAGGAAGGCCACACCTCTTTTCCTCTTGGGTACAAAGTCAATATTGGACCTGACCTCAACTTCTCCCAAAAACATTGATAGGGCATTTTAAAATATTTTTTCCCCAAATTATGTTTTCTTGGTTTTGTTTTTCCTGGTTTTGGGTTTCCCACATAATTTTTATTTTACCCCATTTTTTGATACTTAAAAAATATAAAAACAACTCAATTAGAGTTCACAACAATGCTTAAACCACAGTAGAGGATGATTTTGAGGTCTGGGAAAAATCTAAGTATATTTGATTTTTGAGTGTTGTTGCTCTTTAATTCAGTGAGCATACCCTGCATTGTTGTTCGGTTAGAGGGTTTTCTGTAGTGCAGTAAGCGCACATGTGATGTGATTCAGCCGCCAATGGAATGGGTGGAGTAAAAGGCCAGAAACACTCTTATTCAGAGCCTCATGAAGTGACACTATCTATACAGGACATTCTACTGACCCTACTGAGTATTACCTACAGTCCTTTTACTGCTGCACCCAGAATAGTTCTGGCTGTAAAACCAATATCTATTCGATATAGTTATTCACATTGGGTGCATTTATTTGACCTTTTAAAATGTAATGCAAATGTCATTTAAATATGAAGAAATATGAATCATTGTTCATGTTTAGACAGTTCTTTTTCATACAGAATATCATGAATGGTTATTGACCCTTTTCTACACTTTTCTACTATTACATGTGGGACTTGTATTGTTTAAAAATGTACAAATAAAAGGAAATGTGTGGTTTAAACATATATTTAACGTTTATTTGTTTTAGCTGTTAGATGGCGACGACAGACATGGCAGCTTTGCTTCTAGCCCCTAAGCAACTTTGCAGTATTTCGTTTTTTGGTGTGTCATTTCTTACATTATTAGCCCAGAACGTTTTTGTGTTATTGCATACAGCCGTAGATAACTTTTGGAAATCAGAGCTGGGGTAACTCACCAACATTACTACCAGGAATACGACTTTCACGAATTGGATCCTTTGTTCGCACGTCCCAGAGCAATTGAACTTATCCCAGAGGCTGCTCCAAAACGCTGCCGATGGAGAAGAGGTATTCGGAGTGGACTTCTAGTCCGACTCAGGAGGCGGGCACACCATGCAGAAGTGTCTGGGAACAAGATTAGGTGTAATATGACTAAAATCGCTTTAGAGCATTTGCCATCCTTCGACCCAACATGTCACCCTTTATAAAGCACATGTTTATACCATATTCGACATTGTGCGTTATGTCACATTTGACATTGGTGATTATGTCACACATTTATGCCACATTTATCAACCCTTTATAAAGCATGACATTCAGTTATAGATGCTTTGTAACATATTTATGTAGTGCTTACAGTAATGAAGGCATTGTGAAGGCTTTATGAAGCCTTTTAAAGCTGAACGTCATTTAAAGTGGGACCGAATATGGGTGGTTGGAGGAATGGGACGGGAGGTTGGGGTTGGAGGCTCACTTTTTTTTTTGATTTTCCTTTACATACTGGGTTTATTGAAACTTTTTTTATTCTGTAATTCATAATGATCAATACTTTATATTTATGTTTAAAGAAAAACATTTCTTTGGATGTTTTTTTGCCACCCTGGATTGAGATATTAAAATAGGTTAAATATTGGTCAAGTAAATTATATTTAATCTCAGGGAGCTCATAAACTAGATAACATTAATATGCTAAGACATGACCCATTTAAATTCACCATGAAGTTGCCAAATAGTCAGGAATTGCACATGGTGTTGTAAGGGTTGCGTTCCACATTCGTCTTAATGGAACTGAACTATCGTAAAACTTCCATTAAGTGCCAAGCCTCCAACAAACGCTGGTTTCTTTTAATGGCCGGTTATGCTTCACATTAAAGCAAAGAAAAGCCGGTCTCTATTAAATGCCAGGTCAAAAAACTGTAATTACAGGTACTGTAGGTTATGCATGTGCCGCTCTAGTGGAATTCCACAGTATCTCTTCTCTACCATAGAGAGTTCATGTGTGTTAATTCATCATCTCTGTCAATTCAATTCAAGACTTTATTGGCATGGGAAACATATGTTAACATTGTCAAAGCAAGTGAAGTAGATAATAAACAAAAGTAAAATAAACAATAAAAATGAACAGTAAACATTACACTCACAGAAGTTCCAAAAGAATAAAGACATTTCAAGTGTCATATTATGTCTATATACAGTGTTGTAATGTGCAAATAGTTACAAAAGGCAAAATAGTACAAAAGGGAAAATAAATAAACATAAATATGGGTTGAATTTACAATGGTGTTTGTTCTTCACTTGTTTGTTCTTCACAAATCTTGCTGCTGTGATGGCACACTGTGGTATTTCACCCAGCAGATATGGGAGTTTTTCAAAATAGTTTTTTTGTGTAATCTGAGTGAAATATGTCTCTCAAATATTGTCATACGTTTGAAAGGAGGTTAGGAAGTGCAGCTCAGTTTCCACCTTATTTTGTGGGCAGTGTGCACATATCCTGTCTTCTCTTGAGCCAGGTCTGCCTACGACGGCCTCTCTCAATAGCAAGGCAATGCTCACTGAGACTGTACATAGATTTCCTTAATTTTAGGTCAGTCACAGTAGTCAGATATTCTGCCACTGTGTGTGAGCATAGAGGCTCTGTTAGGGCCAAACATTCTAGTTTGCTCTATTTGTTGGTGAGTTATTTCCAAAGTGTCAAGTAATCATCTTTTTCTCATGATTTGGTTGGGTCTAATTGTGTGGCTGTCCGGGGGCTCTGTGGGGTCTGTTTTTGTTTGTGAACTGAGCCCCAGGGCCAGCTTGCTTAGGGGACTCTTCTCCAGGTTAATCTCTCTGTAGGAGATGGCTCTGTGGGGTCTGTTTGTGTTTGTGAACAGAGCCCCAGGACCAGCTTGCTTAGGGGACTCTTCTCCAGGTTCATCTCTCTGTAGGTGATGGCTCTGTGGGCTGTGTTTGTGAACAGAGCCCAAGGACCAGCTTGCTTAGGGGACTCTTCTCCAGGTTCATCTCTCTGTAGGTGATGGCTCTGTGGGGTCTGTTTTTGTTTGTGAACAGAGCCCCAGGACCAGCTCGCTTAGGGGACTCTTCTCCAGGTTCATCTCTCTGTTGGTGATGGCTTTGTTATGGAAGGTTTGGAAATTGCTTCCTTTTAGGTGGTTGTAGAATTTAACCGCTCTTTTATGGATTTTGATAATTCGTGAGTATCAGCCTAATTCTGCTCGGCATACATTATTTGGTGTTTTACGTTGTACACAGAGTATATTTTTGCACAATTCTGCATGCAGAGTCTCAATTTGTTGTTTGCCCCATTTTGTGAATTCTTGGTTGGTGAGCGGACCCTAGACCTCACAACCATAAAGGGAAATGGGTTCAATAACTGATCCAAGTATTTTTAGCCAGATCCTAATTGGTATGTCAAATTTTATGTTCCTTTTGATGGCATAGAAGGCCTTTCTTGCCTTGTCTCTCAGCTCATTCACAGCTTTGTGGAAGTTACCTGTGGCGCTGATGTTTAGGCCGGGGTATGTATAGTTTTTTGTGTGCTCTAGGGCAACAGTGTGTATAAGGAATTTGTACTTGTGGTCCTGGCCACTGGACCTTTTTTTGAACATCATTATTTTTGTCTTACTGAGATTTACCGTCAGGGCCCAGGTCTGGCAGAATCTGTGCAGAAGATCTAGGTGCTGCTGTAGGCCCTCCTTGGTTGGAGACAGAAGCACCAGATCATCAGCGAACAGTAGACATTTGACTTCCGATTCCAGTCTCCACCTTGCACTGGATGATTGATCCCTGTCAAGATGCAAGTCTGTAGCCAGCTCGAAAAATTTTGGACTGTGGTAGAATTAGTTTGATGTTGTAAGTTGGATATTTGACAGCCATTCGGCTCTATGAGACTAGTAACTTAACCACGGCCCATTTGTCCCTTTGTAGCCTAACAGGGCTGTCTTACATTGTCATCAATTTGTAGAGCTAGAAACACAAATTATAGCAGGGTAAGCAGGGTACACAGGGTACAACTTGTACTGTATTAAACACCTGTTCCCAAGATGACAGTTTGCACATCTCTACACCCACATCGTGGTTGTCTCTACACATCTCTACAACCACACTGCTATTGTCTCTACACATCTCTACACCCACACTGCTGTTGTCTCTACACATCTCTACACCCACACTGCTGTTGTCTCTACACATCTCTATGCCCACACCGCTGTTGTTTCTACTGCCTCTACACCCACACCACTGTTATCTCTACTGCCTCTACACATCTCTATACCCACACCGCTGTTATCTCTACTGCCTCTACACATCTCTATACCCACACCGCGGTTGTCTCTACTGCCTCTAATTCTGCTTTGAAAGTTGATAAACTTGTTACTCCACTTTTGAGAAAATGGCTCTTGAATGTTTTGGTGCACATACTGGAGAGCTCTTCTTTGTCTACACCCATTCAGCATCGTTCACAACCTCTTAAGCCTTAGCCCAACCCATCTCTTTAAGGATTCATATGCATGACATCAGCAGCCTGGGGGTCCAAAATAGCATAACTGGTGTATTTTAACGCCAATAAACCTATCAGTTTTTAAAGAAACGTAGTATATGTCAATCTAGCAAACCAGGCAACTAACTTTCTAAACAATGTTTTGGTTGGTTTCTAGCTTGTTAGCTAAAAAAGTTAGCTAGCTAGCTAGCCAGTTCAAATAATGACCACATCATATAGCTGACAAAGTCTTATCTTTAGCTAATTTGTATTCATTATTACAGGAAAATAAACAACAATATAATTATTTTATTTACAAATTAATGGCAAGCTAATTACAGAAAATATCTTACAGTTGTGAGTGTAATGAAATAAAAGCAGGAGATTCTACCAGAGATTGTCTTGTTGGCCTAAAGTTATATCGTCTGGTGAAAACACATATCAAATAAAGTCAATGTTTATTTGTGACATGCATAGGATACAGGAGGTGTAAATGGTACAGTGAAATGGTACCTTGCATAGTGGAGTCTTTTCTTTGGACATGTACTGTAGCTAGCTAGCTAGCTAAACAATTAACCATAATCCCATAACTCATAAACTCATAACGTTACAACCCTACATGAATCTGCAGGTAGCTAACTAACTAGATTCAATGTTAGTTAGCTAGCTAACATTAGGCTATAACTAGCAATGCAAATGGTTCTGATATACAAATAATATTACTACACAGATCATACATGTAACGTTAGCTAGCGAGCCAGCCAGGTAACTTTAGCTAGTTAGCTAACAGTAAGCTTTAACTTCTTGAGTGTAGGGGGCAGGATTCTCATTTTTGGCAAAACAAACGTACCCATTTGAAACTGCCTATTTCTCAGGCCCAGAAACTAGAATATGCATATAATTGTCAGATTAGGATAGGAAACACTCTAAAGTTTCCAAAACAGTCAAAATATTGTCTGTGAGTATAACAGAACTGATATTGCAGGTGAAAACCTGAGGAAAATCAAACCAGGAAGTGGCTTCTATTTTGAAAGCTCCATGTTCCATAGCCTGCCTTCGCTCCATTTAAAGGGATATCAACCAGATTCCTTTTCCTATGGCTTCCTCAAGGTGTCAACAGTCTTTAGACATAGTTTCAGGCTTTTCCCACCCCCCATTGAACTATGCTTATGAATATCCACACAATGCTCTGTCTCAGTTGCTGACTAGCTCCAGTGCTGGAAAGCTATACTCTTTCTGGTACTGTACATTCTAATAATTGCTGTCAATGTTTCTGTAGAATAATTCTCAGATTGCAGTGACGAGCTGCCTACGTACTGTATATGCAATCAGACAACGGAACACAGAGTCCTATAAGATTCTGTGTGATGCACCCTTCCCCCTTCATTTGTCAGTGATTGCTCCCTCCATCTGTCTGAGTAATGAAGTCACCTCTCCCTGTTGGTTGGGCCCCAGGCATAAAAATACTATTGTCAGCATGCCAATGAGAAACTACCTGGTCCCCTGCTCATGACAGCTGTGTGTCCTTGTCCACCTGCAACTCTTGCCCACAGACTGCTCCCCCATCACTCCCTCCTCTACCACCCTCCTGCCAACCCAGCCCATCACTCACTGTCACACTATCTGTCTATGCAGCACGTAATCAAGAATGAAATTTGTAATGCATTCTCTGTCGGATGATCTGCTCCAGTCTCCGCTAGGAGGTGCGCAATAGCTATTGTGGAATTATCCGTGTAATGCTAATCCACTCACACACAGGGTTTTTGTTGTGAAAATGTGGAGCCAGACATTTGACCTGCAGCATTTTAATTTACCGGTACATTTCTCTACCAATATGCAATGGGTGTGTATCCTGATTAGGGCGTCCACTCACGGTGCTCAGAATTACAGAAATTACATTTAGATTATGGTAATTAGTCTGAACAGAACATGCATGTCGAGGATGCAATGACGTGTGTCCTGACCGCACACTTTGAAGATGTTAGAATAACTGTCCACATGTACTTTTCCTCAGCCAGCAAGACCAGTAACTAACAGTAAAATCACTAGCCTATGATTAGGTGGCACGTGAGTTTCAACTTTGGGGAAGCATATTGTCATAAAGCATTTCATGCATCATCACATTTGCAGATTTATGTAAGATAGCCTACTATTCGTAATGTGATGAGTAGTTTGGATAGTCATAATTTAGGCTAATAATATAACTCAATCACTGTTCGCAAAAAAATACAGTTCAATGCATGGCTGAGCATGTATAGTGTAGAGGCCAGGCTATAGGCTATATCAGATATGTTTCTTCTTTCTTTGCATGGGAAAAACACATTTCATGCAATTATACTACACTTTATATGACTGGAGACATTAGTAGAATCTGTTTTAATACAACAAATTATAGTCTACTCTACTGACACTGACAAACAGATCAATAAAAACAATGTTGTCCACATAATATACCTACGAGAAGAGGAGACACAAATATAATATAACGTCCAAACTGGAGGAGGAAATGATTGTCCAAAAACAAACTTTTAAGTGGTACTGGCCCAACAATTATAAAGAGTGAATATGCACAGGGCACACTCAGGACGAGCTGCCAATGAGCCTATGTCAATCTACTTTCCCCCATAGTAGAAAGGTTTATCTGTTCTATTGGTCAGCTTGCCAAGAAAGAAATAGCCCAAACAGACTCTGGGACAGTTGTGGGACGATAGATCCCAAATTCATACAACCAGTAGGCCTAGGCTACATTAAAAAAAAACATAGAAAATCAATGAGTCTGATACAACAGATTAGAATGTTTAGCTTAACATGTTGATAAACTATTATTTCTGAACATTATTGCACAGCAATGCTCTCAAGGCAGTAGCTACGCGCGAAAGTGCATTTGGCTATCGGAAAATTAAATAAAGTTGAAAACCAATAGAACATAGGCTACAGATTTCAATGGTATATGTAAGTCTGTATACAATAATTGACTTTGAGGTCACGTAGAAATGTCCTTGTTTTTGAAAAAAAATCTAATTTTGTATCCATTAAAATAACATCAAATTGATCAGAAATAATGTTAATGTTGTAAAGGACTATTGTGGCTGGAAACGGCTGATTTTTTAAATCTAATATGTGCACAGGCTGTGTTCCAATGGCACGTCATGTTAGCTAATTCAAGTTGATCATTTTAAAATGCTAATTGATCATTAGAAATTATGTTAGCACAGCTTTTTCTGATTAAAGAAGCAATAACACTGGCCTTCTTTAGACAAGTTGAGTATCTGGAGCATCTTCCTGTGTGGGTTTAACTACAGGCTCAAAATAGCCAGAAACAAAGAACTTTCTTCTGAAACTCATCAGTCTATTCTTGTTCTGAGAAATGAAGGCTATTCCATGTGAGAAATTGACAAGAAACTGAAGATCTCGTACAACGCTGTGTACTGCTCCCTTCACAGAACAGCACAAACCGGCAATAACCAGAATAGAAAGAGGAGTGGGAGACTGCACAACTGAGCAAGAGGACAAGTACATTAGAGTGTCTAGTTTGAGAAACAGACGCTTCACAAGTCCTCAACTGGCAGCTTAATTAAATAGTACCCACAAAACACCAGTCTCAACGTCAACAGTGAAGAGGTGACGCCGGGATGCTGGCCTTCTAGGTAGAGTTCCTCTATCCAGTGTCTGTGTTCTTTTGCCCACCTTAATCTATTTGTTTTATTGGCCAGTCTGAGATATGGCTTTTTCTTTGCAACTCAGACACTAAAAAATATATATTTTAACAAACGATTGCATTTAGAATGGTTGCGCAATGACTGGGCTCATAAAAGTGCTGTCTGACAGATTTTCCGCTCAAAGGCTCTGTATCTATATGCTGTGTGCAGATGATAAATAAGATACATAAGGAATGTACACATGCACCAATTTAATTCCACAAACTTATGCAAATTAACCCATAGACCAATAAGCATGACAGGTCAAATGTATTTACGTCAATGGGTATTTCCAATGAATAGGCTAAAAAGCCTTATTTCACAATGGGATATTTTGAGGGGGACAATTGGCTGGAGCCAATTTTATTTACTGTGTTTTCCAATTTTTTGCCCCAAAAGCCGGCTATTACCGGCTAATATCCTTCCTGTTTGGCCCTGTCCGGGGGTGTCCTCGGATGGGGCCACAGTGTCTCCTGACCCCTCCTGTCTCAGCCTCCAGTATTTATGCTGCAGTAGTTTATGTGTCGGGGGGCTGGGGTCAGTTTGTTATATCTGGAGTACTTCTCCTGTCCTATTCGGTGTCCTGTGTGAATCTAAGTGTGCGTTCTCTAATTCTCTCCTTCTCTCTTTCTTTCTCTCTCTCGGAGGACCTGAGCCCTAGGACCATGCCCCAGGACTACCTGACATGATGACTCCTTGCTGTCCCCAGTCCACCTGGCCATGCTGCTGCTCCAGTTTCAACTTCCACCTGACTGTGCTGCTGCTCTAGTTTCAACTGTTCTGCCTTATTATTATTCGACCATGCTGGTCATTTATGAACATTTAAACATCTTGGCCATGTTCTGTTATAATCTCCACCCGGCACAGCCAGAAGAGGACTGGCCACCCCACATAGCCTGGTTCCTCTCTAGGTTTCTTCCTAGGTATTGGCCTTTCTAGGGAGTTTTTCCTAGCCACCGTGCTTCTACACCTGCATTGCTTGCTGTTTGGGGTTTTAGGCTGGGTTTCTGTACAGCACTTTGAGATATCAGCTGATGTACGAAGGGCTATATAAATAAATTTGATTTGATTTGATTTAATGGAAACCCTGGCACATGCACACACAAACACATACACACGCATTTACACAATCAGTGAGTGTACATGAAGGTAAGAGCCTCAGGGGAGCCTCAGCCTCCTCTAGTTCTCAGCTAGCTGCCAGTAAGCCAATAGCTGCCATGTGTACTGTATTTGTGTACTGTATCTGTGTACTGTATTTCCCCCAAGGTGGGGAATGTAAAATATCAAGAACACTAGCCTATTTCACGGCACAGTAGTTGGCCTGCTATCAATTCTCCCAAGTAGAACATGCTTACTCTGTCTGTGTGTGTTCAAACAACGCATAATTGACAAAATAATCATTTCCTCTGTATTTACAAACACTATGAAACTGATTTGGCTCATCAGTGCTGTTTGTAAATCTTGCTGGTGTTTGAATAAGACATTGCAGTGGAAACCCCAAGCCTTATGATGCGCTTGACATTTTTAGAGGACAGAAATGATGCATTGCTTTTATGAAATGATTAGAGGAGAGGTAGCGTGGCGTGACACGAGAGCTCCAGCCATCTCTGGTGGTGAACCAGCTGGAAACCAAATTAAAACTGGCCTCAGGAGCACACAGGTGGATATAATGGCCATGCTTATTGGAGGAGGAACGTCTGCCTGCCTGGTGCTGCGCACGATATCTGGCCCTGGGTTTCGAGGATAGATGACATTCAAGGACATCTCTTGCAAGTAATAACAGCATTCAACAGCTGTCATGCCCTGACCATAGAGAGCTATTGTTTCTCTATGGTGAAGGGGGTCAGGGCGTGACTGGGGGTGATCTAGTTTGTTTATTTCTATGTGGTTTTCTATGTTGGTGATGTGTATGATTCCCAATTAGAGGCAGCTGGTATCGTTGTCTCTAATTGGGGATCATATTTAAACTATTTAATCCCATCGGTCACAATAGTGACCGTAAAAAAACATTTTCCGTTATAAGGCTCTAAAAATGTTACTGAATGATCTATCAATGCATTTCCAGCAAATATTGAAATGATAAAGGGTCTCAATGAAAGATGTGCAGTGTCACATGTTTAGTGTAAATTGTCACATGACCAGAGCTGTTTACTTCCTGGTTGCACCATGAAAAGACGATGGCTGCATCAAAGCCCCCAAACAAATGGTTAGTAAAGTATGTTAACATTAAGATAGGACAAAGATTTTTGGTACATATCATCTTTAAGGTGTCTAGTATTGATATATGCATTTGCAATTACTCAACTTTGTTCAGTGTGGTCATAGAATGTGTAAACATGTTGACGGCAACAATAGTGACCGGCAGGATAACACAGTGCATCTAGGTATGGACATAGATATACACATACATAGTTCTTGTTTTACCTAACTTTCTACTCTGTTCTTTTAGTTTCACTTTGAGTCAAGTTCTGGATATGTTGGATCTAGGTGACTGCCCAGACAAGGCATGCAACATTGCAGTTATCCCTCAAAATGAGAAAGATGCTGTCCTGAGTGATTGTGATAGCGATGGGTCAGATATGGACTATGGACAGTTCATTTGCCAGCCAGGCTGTTGAATGCATATGCGGAACCTATGCAAACAGGTGGATAATGAAGAGCCAAGGGCCTCTACCCGCCAGAAGGTCCAGTCAGAAGAGCCAAGGGCCTCTACAGCGCATAGGGGTCAGCTAGAAGAGCCAAGGGTAAAGCTGCAGGTTGTCACGGCTTTCGTCGTCGGATGAGGAAGAGTAGTCGGAACAAAGCACAGCGTGGTAAGTGTTCATATTTATTTATTGAACTGAACACTAAATACAAAAATAACGAGAATAAATGAAACCGAAACAGTCCCGTAAGGTGCAAACACTGATACGGAAAACAACTACCCACAAAAACCCTGTGGGGAAAAAGCTACCTAAGTAGGGTTCCCAATCAGAGACAATGATAGACAGCTGTCCCTTATTGAGAACCATACCCGGCCAACACAAAGAAATACAAACACATAGAAAAAGAACATAGAAATCACACCCCGACCAAACCAAAATAGAGAGCTCTCTACGGTCAGGGCGTGACACAGGTGGTCAAAAATAAAGATTGAGTGTTCAAACGATCGAAGAGGCCTGCCACCGATGTGATTCCAAAACACATAGTATACAGCCCAAATATGCAAAAGTTTGGCACGAAGCCACGGAAGGAGATCTTTACTGGCTGCTACTGTTGAAAATCAGGCAAGATATGATAAAGCTTCTCACTGGCCAATCAACACTATGCACCGGTTCTAGAGAAGTCGTCATGGTGACAAACGTACTACCTATGCATGTGAGAAATGCAAAGCGCCACTGCACTTTGAGTGCTTCAAGATATACCATGGACAGTAGAAAAGGAGATAAGAGCGAGTGAAAAAGGTCTGAAAAAGACAAGAAAAATAGAAAAGTCGATAAAGGGTGAGGAGAGAAAAGAAAAGTCGACGAAAAAGACAAACAAAATGACTAAAATGCTTTTGGAAAAGGTCAATTGATTCAAGACATACTGTATGACAGTAGGTCTGACTGATCACAGTTTAAAATGGTGATGCACAAACTAATCTTGCACTTCGGTCTGAAGCCTAACTCTGAGAGATATATATATATATATATATATACATACATACATACATACATACATACATACATACATACATATACAATGGGGAGAACAAGTATTTGATACACTGCTGATTTTGCAGATTTTCCTACTTAAAGCATGTAGAGGTCTGTAATTTTTTATCATAGGTACACTTCAACTGTGAGAGACGGAATCGAAAACAAAAATCCAGAAAATCCCATTGTATGATTTTTAAGTCATTAATTTGCATTTTATTGCATGACATAAGTATTTGATCACCTACCAACCAGTAAGAATTCCGGCTCTCACAGACCTGTTCATTTTTCTTTAAGAAGCCCTCCTGTTCTCCACTCATTACCTGGATTAACTGCACCTGTTTGAACTCGTTACCTGTATAAAATACACTTGTCCACACACTCATTCAAACAGACTCCAACCTCTCCACAATGGCCAAGACCAGAGAGCTGTGTAAGGACATCAGGGATACAATTGTAGACCTGCACAAGGCTGGGATGGGCTACAGGACAATAGGCAAGCAGCTTGGTGAGAAGGCAACAACTGTTGGTGCAATTATTAGAAAATGGAAGAAGTTCAAGATGACGGTCAATCACCCTCGGTCTGGGGCTCCATGCAAGATCTCACCTCGTGGGGCATCAATGATCATGAGGAAGGTGAGGGATATGCCCAGAACTACACGGCAGGACCTGGTCAATGACCTGAAGAGAGCTGGGACCACAGTTTCAAAGAAAACCATTAGTAACACACTACGCTGTCATGGATTAAAATCCTGCAGCGCACGCAAGGTTCCCCTGCTCAAGATGGTCATTTGTCAATGACCATCTGGATGATCCAGAGGAGGAATGGGAGAAGGTCATGTGGTCTGATGAGACAAAAATAGCTTTTTGGTCTAAACTCCACTCGCCATGTTTGGAGGAAGAAGAAGTATGAGTACAACCCCAAGAACACCATCCCAACCGTGAAACATGGAGGTGGAAACATCATTCTTTGGATATGCTTTTCTGCAAAGGGGACAGGACGACTGCACCGTATTGAGGGGACGATGGATGGGGCCATGTATCGCGAGATCTTGGCCAAGAACCTTCCCTCAGTAAGAGCATTGAAGATGGGTCGTGGATGGGTCTTCCAGCCTGACAACGACCTGAAACACACAGCCAGGGCAACTAAGAAGTGGCTCCGTAAGAAGCATCTCAAGGTCCTGGAGTGGCCTAGCCAGTCTCCAGACCTGAACCCAATAGAAAATCTTTGGAGGGAGCTGAAAGTCCGTATTTCCCAGCGACAGCCCCGAAACCTGAAGGATCTGGAGAAGGTCTGTATGGAGGAGTGGGCCAAAATCCCTGCTGCAGTGTGTGCAAACCTGGTCAAGAACTACAGGAAACGTATGATCTGAATTGAATTGCAAACAAAGGTTTCTGTACCAAATATTAAGTTCTGCTTTTCTGATGTATCAAATACTTATGTCATGCAATAAAATGCAAATGAATTACTTAAGAATCATCTGGATTTTTGTTTTAGATTCCGTCTCACAGTTTGTGTACCTACGATAAAAATTACAGACCTCTACATGCTTTGTAAGTATCAAATACTTGTTCTTCCCACTGTGTGTGTGTGTGTGTATGTATGTGTGTATATATATATATATAAAGCACTCATTGTGCAGTGGTGTTTTTTATATACATGTGTAATTGTATTTTGTTTAGTGTAGGCCTCTACTTGAATGCATATTCTACAGGCTACCTCTCCTAAATGTTACCTTTATGTTCAGTGGGAATGAATCACAGGACTGCTATTCAGTTGTTAGTGAATGTTGCACTAAAATGTCAATGACAATGTTACACTAAAGTGCATGTTCAAATGTTACAATATTAATGTTTCAATTAATATTGTACTAAAGTTACAATGTATGTTACAATATTGAAATATGTTGATGGTTGTTTTTTTTGTCTTTGCTCTCAGTATTCATATCGTGTTGTATAAGAGTTTTTGATGTGTAAAATAGTCACACTAGAATGTGACCGGCCATTCTAGTAGCAATGCTTGGGACTGCCAGTGACAGAGTTTTAAATGTGTTAATAACTGGGTTGGGATTTATACGAACTTTGATAACAGCATAGGAGAAATATGTTAATTTAGCATATGTGACATTATCCCACTGGTCACAATTGTGACTGACCATAAAACACACCTTTTCACCTATTTTTCAATTAAAATTTCAAAAAATAATGATTTGATTACTTCAAAGGGTTACTAATGACACTTGATTTGGATATTTTCATGTCTGGGAAAAATTCAGGATTAAATGGGTTAAGTAGCTGTTTTTCCCACTTTTGTTTATGGGATATTGTTTTGAGTTAGTGCACTTAGCACCTCTGTAGACACGGTTTGCTGTTTATTTGTTTTTGTCTTAAGTTTCACTTTCATTAAAATGATTTGGAACTCAACATCCGCTGCGCCTTGGTCCGACATTTAGTCTAGCAAATGTGACAACAGATTTAAAAAATATAATTCACTTGTCAAGAAAATGTAATTTGCACTTCTACATTTTGACCATTCATTAGAATGAAATGAGGCACAAAATATGGTACCAAAAAGGTTTAGAGAATTATTTATCTTCAAAGTTGGCCGGGCATCAGAAAATACAGTGGGGAAAGAGTTTCTTTTCTTCTGAGCATAATAAATTGGAAAGCTTTCAGTACTTTGAAGACATGCTATCCTGTGGGTGGGTTTTAGCGATTAGAGAGTTGAGGCCAGTATCCAGTAGGAGACTAAGTGGAAACACAACAAAGGCAGATAATTGTGCTCGCTGTCAGTGTAAAACAACCACCAGCATCTGTCTTTACATCTGTAAAAATAGGCCCGGGCTTCCATGTGACATGCAGTGAACAGCATTGTGAGTAAGGAACATCTTTAAAAATCTTGGAATGTTCCATTTATATACACTACCTTGCTCTGTGAATAATCTAGAATTCTTGAATGAATCCAGTTTTACAAAATGTACTCCTGGGTCATCAAACATTTTTATTATCTTAACTGTTCTTGGAGGACTAATATCAATTTTACAACATTACTATTATTTAGCCATTTTTATGTTGGTTTATATATGAATTACTTTAAACTAATTTGTACATGCTTGTGGAATTGACATTCCCTGGTCAGATGACTCATAAGGATGGGAAAAGGCACGTTATTGCTCTGATAATCAGTGGCGAGCAATACAGTCAAAAAGAAAAAAGGAAATGAATATCCTTTTGTATTTGTGAGAACAGTAGTTGCTTTGCATTCTGATCAGTTCATCGGGAGGATGAACAGCTTTTTGAAGCATATTAAATATCTTAACAGGATAGCGAAATGTCCAAAGAAATTCTCCAAATGATAGCCTGAAGTAATTACAAGTTGATATGGTGACTAATAAGCAATTTCATATTTTGATCTGCAAAGATTCCTGGGATTGGCTTTATACCAAATACACATTGCTTGTCATTGTCAGTGTTGAACCCCCTTAGGAGTTGCATTCCATTGTCTTATTATTAATTTTCTACATAGGTGGATGTTCTGTAAAAAAGCATTTCAAACAGTACTGTATAGCTCGCTGTAGGCCTATGGTATGCTCTCCATGTTTGACCCCCAGCTCAGCTGAAAACACATCTTCTTCTAAAGATTCAGCAATTGAAAGCTCTATGCCCTAAGGGGAGGGCACAGTGCACACAGTCCATAGAAGAGTCCACAAACTGTGAACTACTCATCTCATCAGTCCCAGGGCCTATAGCTATCTCATATGGAATGCTCTCAGACTGTCTGTCCATGGGTTTGCCCTCCAAGACTGAAATGGTATTCTTTTCTCTGAGGAAATGTCTTGCCTCAATGCTTCGGATGTTTTATCCAGTTCCGTATCATCCACTTTTGACCAGAACACCTCTGCACCACCAATCGAAGGCCGAAGTTGGCATCTTTGGACATCTCCACCTCCATGCACCGTCCAGTGTCCCTGCTGATGATTGGACCATTCTGCAAAACAAGATGGGAAAAGATCATATCAGTAACACTGAGATTGAAAAAGAACACATTCTTCCAAATAACTTTGCATAACCTCAAATCACTCTCTATAATCCTGATGGTAGATATTATGGTTCAAATAGTGTTATTATACTCAGTACTGGCACACTTCAAAGTAGAATCCACGTTGCTATTATCCTTCTATGAGCCAGTTGTGAATGCAAATGCACTGAATGAAAGTGGGAAATGTGTTTTGCTATGACTCAGTGGGATTTTGCATAGTCTTCTGCAATGGAGGTACCTTACCAGCAGCAACCACATTTAATCTAACATTTAACACATGGCTCATCGTATTATACAGAACCATTTATTTTACCTCAATGCCTCTATATGTATGCATTACATGACTCAGTTATTCCAAAGAAGCAAGAAACATTGATCAATTATTAGATTTTAATCCATTTGTGTTTTGTTTTTACCTGTGTAAAATCCCACAGCCTCTGGGAAACCCGCGAAACAGAGTCACATTTTTTCAAGCTGGGCGTGCGCCCTCTTCCGTCGTCGATGAGACATTTGGTGTCAGGCAGAAAGGTGGTCGACCCTAGGGGTCCTAGTTGTAGAAGCCCCTCTGTTGAGTAACGGGCAAGCTGAAACAGAGATGAACATCAGGCAGTTCATTTGATTGTAGCAAAAATAAGCATGGATCCAAAATACTGTACATTTGTGTAAATGCTGAAAACAAAATTGGCAAGTAGTTCATAGATATTGCAGTGCACTGGAAGGTATTTTTATCATCCAACTCTGATTCAATGAGCAAATTCATTAACCGTATGCGGACATCAATTATCTTAATATTTTTGGAGCTAAGTCTATTATGTGACTTTCCTAGGGCATTATATACAGATAGAAAGTATATAGTTAATTAATGCTAAAGATTTTCGCAACCAAATATTATCCCTAGACGTTTAATCCAGTACATGAAATAGTGTATGTCTGTGCCTCATATCTTTTACATAAGGATACAGTAGAGTTAACATATATTATTCATTACACTGATCCTCTCACAGAAATTAGATGCCAAAGATAAGGGGGTCTTCAATACAACCCACTTGACACGCACTGTGAAATGCTGCTCTTCTCCATTGTTCCCAGTCATCCAGCTAAGAGTGGGTATTGTAACGGAGCTACACGTAACTGTATGAACCAGAACAAGAGGAGGGTGATCAATGTAACAGAATGCTTTTGAACCCATGCTGTTGAGGACTAGGCTTAGATGGAGAATATGTGAGCCTTGCAGCTGAATGAATGGCTGCTGATAGCTGCCGGTTTATATTTTCTGTTACCACTCTCTTAAACCAAATACTCTGAGCTGGATAAAACTATATACCAGCCAGCTCATGTGGGGCTAACAGGCTGTACTGTCGCTATGACTGAAGCTGACTGGGTGCCCTTTTAGCAGAGTACTGCACTCATAAAAACCTTAACGATTAAGAGACACCAATTTGGAACATATGAAAAATATATTGCAACGTACTTGTCCAGACTTTTCAAGGTACACTTGTTTGAAGGAGGCTATGGTTTGAGTAAAAAATATAAACTTTTACTACCTTTGGCCTGGTTAATATCCTGTAGCTGATTGCCTTTTCACTATTTCTATTGAAATACCAAGAGAAAGTGTTTCAAATACCAATAAAGGTTTTTAAAACTATATGCTGTCTGCTGCAAAATTCTGTTTGGAAGTGGGTTCCTGCCTGGCAGCAAGGCTAATAGATCATAAAGGATTAAGTGATTTATTTTGTAATTCATTCATTTCACTCTTCTTTTTCTTCCTTCAAAATACCTCAAACAGATTTTCTATCCTAGTGTTTACGGGTCGTGAAATGTGTAGTAAATGGCATCACAAGATGATTTATCAGTAGTGTAAACGAGAACTGGGCACAGGCCAAAGACATAATCCCTGTTAAAATGTGTTGACAGCGTTACGGAGTGGATGCCTTTATTTCCTAATGCAGTTAAAATGTTACTATTACAAATACTTAGCCAACATTACAAAATGATTCTGCCAAGCCAATCAACCTGTTCTCAAAGCATTATATTAGAAGCTGATGCTCAATTACTTTCTTGACGCCGTAAGGTTTGGGGGGAGCCTCTTTGGGTCAGGCTAATCATGTGTTCACTAATTGGCTCATTAACACAGTAGGGTAGAGCACATTAAATTATGTTTTATTGTATAGGAGGAAGTATTTGAGGGAGACTACGTGCTACAGTAATCCCTCCTCCGCCCCTCGCTCTACCATGGAGTGACAGCACTGCAATGTCCCACTGAGATTACTGTAATTTGTGAGGGGCCATGCAGGCTTATGTTACATGTATGGCCCAGGCAGGCAGGCTCAGTGTATATTAGCCTGGACAGTTGACAGGACATGTCCTCTCCCTATGGGGGCTGAGCCACAGCAGGATACCTGTGTTTGATGTGAAACACCCTGTTTGTGTCCCAAATGGCACCATATTCCCTATGGCCCTGGTCAAAATTAGGGTACTATATAGGGGGAAGGGTGTGATTTGGTATGCAGGCCATGACTACTACAGAGCTCCTGGCTGGGGACTTAAGAGGCCTCTTAACATAAGTGGTGAAAATAGAAAACAAGGAGCAACATCCAGTGCTCCATGTACACCATACATAGCTGAGATTCCTGCTGGGGTGAGCCAGGGGGTTGAGTGGGGAGACCCTGGGCCTGGAACCTCCATCCTCTGCCATGCCCTATATTAGGATTAGTCAAATGGACAAGGTGTGCCATTGTCCTCCTGGTTTTAAATCTCCTTACAGGAGGCATGGTAGAAACAGAGACAGACTTTTAAGAGGCACAATAAAGATTGATTCAGCACAATTACATTTTTCATACAGAATTGGAAAGGTTCAGTAAAATCTAAACGGCTCCAAAAATTGAATTGGGTCCTGTGTAGTAGCATAGTGCCAGTCATCGTTGTAATCTAATGATACAATGGCATAAAATTCATTTCCATTTGTTTATTTCCCCTGAGGTTAGGATTAAAGACTTGATGTAGCTTTACATTACTGGACTGCACTGAGCTCTCTCAGAAGGAAGGAAGGAGGAAAGAGCCACCCAGTGCTCAACTATTTATTTACATTCAGCATGCGACTGATAATAAACATGTCACTCCGCATCTGGAGGGGGAAAAAAATAAATAAAAATCAGCCATGAATAATATTTGCATGATTGTTTCTCAGGCATGAGCTTTAGTTTTGCTGCATGTGCACAACAAAAATAGTCAAAGCCCCTTTTGCCCTGGCACTCACAGGTCAGCACCTAGTGAACATTCTGTAATGAAACTTCCAGGGGGCTCTAGAGGCCCTGCATTAGAATATTACAACAAACAAATAAGAAAGCAAAAATCTACTGGCTGATGAATTACTTCCACTTCAGGAGGACTTTGTAGTGCCTAGACTTCTTAAAACCACATTTAGCAGAATATATTCACAAGTCTGAGCTTTTCCCCCAAAATGAAGTTATTTTGCTTGGCTGTCAATAATGAGATACCATGGCATTACACGGTATAATGTAAGAATAATGCTTAAACACTTATTTGTTGAAGAAAAAAGGTACATTCACGTTCAACCACCTTTGAAAATATGAACAGAGTCTTTATTATTTGTAAAACTATCAAAGCTAATAGGAGTGAAATATGCTAACCTGTGAGGACATCCCGTGGCAGGGATAGAGGATGGCTTTGTCATCGTCCTCTGATCCCTGGTCCAGACAGTAGCCACTGGCCTTACTGTTTCTGACCTGCAACACAACAGACAGACCTTATTGTTCCCGATTCAGATTAAAGTTTGCATTTGTTATTTCGAGAAAGAAATAAAAAGGTAGAAACTCAAAACGGTTGTTATAACAGTCTTATCTAACACTTTTTCTATAATGTTTTAGAACCTCTTGTCTAGAAAACACTGTAAAAGGTAACTCTTAATAAATCTGTCCCTTGGTAAATGCAATGTCACTTTGTCATCTCACCATGTCTCATAAACAAATCATCTACACACTATAGTAATGACAGATTTCATTTTATTCTAACATAGGGGATCATGTAAGCAACGAAAACCTCGTCAATGTTCTACACTCCTAGTCCAGATGGTAGTGTGTGTTAGTGGAGTTATGTGTTGGTGGAGGTATGTGATTTGAATGTGTATCACTTTATTTCCACCCTGTGAAGATATCTATCATGTTGTGTTGTCAGATAGGCTCCGCTCTGCTGGTCTGGTCAGTGCAGGGGGTGCAGCTGAAGTTCCAATGACAGATGAGCTTCAGCTGCTGTGCTGTGGCAACACAAGGTAACTGTTCCGTGGCTTGTCGCAGATTTGAAATAGTGCCACCTAAATGGGAGCTGCTTTCAGGAATCCATTTGCAAGACGCCGGCGTAGAGAGCATTCATATCAAGACTGTAGAAGAACCAGGGCCACCAAAACTGTGCTGCTTGATGAATCTGTAGTTTACTTCGGATATATGTCAACCATATATTTGAAAAGGCTGATTTCCTTCCCCTTCTCTGAATTTGAAATCAATAAGTAAAAGGCTTGACTTTTATTTTACAATGATTACGAATTGACTGACTTCTTGCATTCAATTTCTCATCCTGTCAGAATCTTTTTTGCTGTGCAGGGTTGTGCAGTTGAGCTCAAAACAATCAAGTAGGCATCGAAAGCTAATAACTGTTTAATTAAATCTCATTACGGGGAAATTGCATTGAATCTTGTAGCTGTGCCGTGTTGCTATGGAAACATGATACCTTTACCTTTCGATGACTCCCTGTGAATGAATTAATTTCCCTTCAACATGTAATCTTTGAAGCGCAGACGGGATGAAATACACTGTTGACGATAGATTGCTTGTGCATACAGTATTTAAACATATCTTGCCTAACACTGTATGTGATATTAAAACAAACACTACTTATTATACTGAAGCATTCCTTACAACAAAGCACACTCTGCAATCACTGCAAGAGACAAGATAATTCAACAGAAGACTGAAGAGGAGATTTCAAGAATGTGTGGGTTGATGAATTAAGGATCTCTTGGCAAACTAATGTGATGTTTTTATTCTTTGTAGAATGTTATTGTCAGCTTTCTTCAAACACACAGTAGGCTGCACACATTCCTTCTGTTTTTGTATTGTGTCGTGAAAATTGAATCCAGTACAGGTCTTCCACTACACCCAGTACAGGTCTTCCACTACACCCAGTACAGGTCTTCCAGTACAGGTCTTCCACTATACCAAGTGCAGGTCTTCCACTACACCCAGTACAGGTCTTCCACTACACCCAGTACAGGTCTTCCAGTACAGGTCTTCCACTACACCAAGTGCAGGTCTTCCACTACACCCAGTACAGGTCTTCCAGTACAGGTCTTCCACTACACCAAGTGCAGGTCTTCCACTACACCCAGTACAGGTCTTCCAGTACAGGTCTTCCAGTACAGGTCTTCCAGTACAGGTCTTCCACTACACCCAGTACAGGTCTTCCACTACACCCAGTACAGGTCTTCCAGTACAGGTCTTCCACTACACCCAGTACAGGTCTTCCAGTACAGGTCTTCCAGTACACCCAGTACAGGTCTTCCAGTACAGGTCTTCCACTACACCCAGTACAGGTCTTCCACTACACCCAGTACAGGTCTTCCACTATACCCAGTACAGGTCTTCCAGTACAGGTCTTCCACTATACCCAGTACAGGTCTTCCAGTACAGGTCTTCCACTATACCCAGTACAGGTCTTCCAGTACAGGTCTTCCAGTACAGGTCTTCCAGTACAGGTCTTCCACTACACCCAGTACAGGTCTTCCAGTACAGGTCTTAAACTACACTCAGTACAGGTCTTCCAGTACAGGTCTTCCACTACACCCAGTACAGGTCTTCCAGTACAGGTCTTCCACTACACCCAGTACAGGTCTTCCACTACACCCAGTACAGGTCTTCCACTACACCCAGTACAGGTCTTCCAGTACAGGTCTTCCACTACACTCAGTACAGGTCTTCCAGTACAGGTCTTCCACTACACCCAGTACAGGTCTTCCACTACAGGTCTTCCACTATACCCAGTACAGGTCTTCCAGTACAGGTCTTCCACTACACCCAGTACAGGTCTTCCACTACACCCAGTACAGGTCTTCCACTACACCCAGTACAGGTCTTCCAGTACAGGTCTTCCACTACACCCAGTACAGGTCTTCCAGTACAGGTCTTCCACTATACCCAGTACAGGTCTTCCAGTACAGGTCTTCCACTACACCCAGTACAGGTCTTCCACTACACCCAGTACAGGTCTTCCAGTACAGGTCTTCCACTACACCCAGTACAGGTCTTCCAGTACAGGTCTTCCACTACACCCAGTACAGGTCTTCCAGTACAGGTCTTCCACTACGCCCAGTACAGGTCTTCCAGTACAGGTCTTCCACTACACCCAGTACAGGTCTTCCACTACACCCAGTACAGGTCTTCCACTAGACCCAGTACAGGTCTTCCACTACACCCAGTACAGGTCTTCCAGTACAGGTCTTCCACTACACCCAGTACAGGTCTTCCAGTACCGGTCTTCCACTACACCCAGTACAGGTCTTCCAGTACAGGTCTTCCACTACACCCAGTGCAGGTCTTCCACTACACCCAGTACAGGTCTTCCACTACACCCAGTACAGGTCTTCCACTACACCCAGTACAGGTCTTCCAGTACAGGTCTTCCACTACACCCAGTACAGGTCTTCCAGTACAGGTCTTCCACTACACCCAGTACAGGTCTTCCAGTACAGGTCTTCCACTACACCCAGTACAGGTCTTCCAGTACAGGTCTTCCACTACACCCAGTACAGGTCTTCCAGTACAGATCTTCCACTACACCCAGTACAGGTCTTCCAGTACAGGTCTTCCACTACACCTAGTACAGGTCTTCCACTACACCCAGTAGTGATAGTGAATAGGGAATGTCTCACCTCCCCATATGTGATGGTGTTGTTGTAGATGCGCATCTCTGGGTAGACATTCTCCAGGTACCAGCGGAAGCTCCGACACTGCAGCCTCTTCCTCAAGGCCACCCGCTCAGACACGTCCCCATAGTCAACCCCAGGGTTCTGGCAGCAAACACAGAGAAATTACATTAAACCAGGCCACAATGACTTAAGCTAAGCAATATATGGCTACTCTTCATGTAATTAGAAAAATGGAGGCCTCAAAAGATTTCTGGAAGGAGGAAGGGTGGAAAAAGAAAAAAGTTAAGGAGCCTGAGAGAAGAAGAGTGTATTTGGTTAAGAGATGGATGGATGGAGGCTGTCATGTGGGACAATCATTGTTCTTTCATTAGACATGACAGTATGCTGTGCAAATTCTAATCAGCTGCTTAATTATGAGTGTTCATGGCCCTGCCACGCCGAGCAGCGTTGTGCATGGAGGTGGCTTCCCAAATTGATGTGGGGAATGCTTAATAACTGCTCTGCTCTGAGGTTTGCACTGTGCCCTGGCCTCCACAGCAGACATGCACTGCCTCATTAAGAGAAAGACTCAATGCCGGCGGTCCAAACAATGAAAAGACACACCCTATCTCCTCAGCCCTCAAATGAAGTGGACACTTCTGATGACATCTGACGAGTATACACTTGCAGGGCAAGTGGCGAGGGAGGAAGGAATGATTTTGAAATGGACCACCCTTGGCTGGAAATTTGTCACTCGTTCAACCCACGATGATTGTGTCCTCAGCCACCGGTAGCTTGTGGGTACTTTATATGCGCTACAGTCAATTATGATTGCATGTCTACTTATATTACATAGAATTATTAATATATGCCTACCGTGTGATAGCTAGCAAATGTATTAGCTAACTGACGTTAGCCTGCCTAGCTGGAACTTCTGAAGAAGAAAAATGTTGTATTTCTACAATTTCCAGAAGAAGACCAAACAAAAACAACTTTTTACGAGACGTGTTTGTGCCGTCATGTGCAAAGGTAGCACAATTTCAAAATGATTTGCATTCGTTTTTACTTCCACTTGTACGTTGACTTCTCCATTGATGTTGTTTTTACATTTTTGCAGACTTTTCTTAGTGGATGTACAATCGTCGCAAATTGAATTATGGGGAGTTTCAGGCCCCGGAGAGAACATAATTGTACACAAGCAAGCGGCTTTGCTTGGCCAATCATTTGGACCGTCTTCCAAGATGGCGACGGGGATTCCCCCAAGGGAATAAGGTAAGTGGACGAGGGTGTGTCTTTTAAGTGTTTGTACTGCAGCCTGTTTCTGTTTGGACCGCAGCTGTTTCTAAACCTTAAATATCAAATAATTTTTGGGTAACAATTAAGTACCTTACTGTGATTGTTTTATTAAAATTGCCAAAAATAAAACATAAATAGCTTCTTAGCAAAGAGCCATTTCTTAAGTGGGGAGGGGGAAACAGAAAACTAGCTGTTATTGGCAGAGAGGTTTAGAACTCTCTTTCTTATTGGTCTTGTGATGTAACAAGGCAGGCCAAAACTCCATTCCACCAAAACAGGCTGAAATTTCAGGAGGTATTTTCAAACATCTCTGACAATAAAAAAGGATTATCATAATTTTCACAATTTCTGAGTATTATTCCAACTTCATAGTGTGGAAATATACACTGAGTGTACAAAACATTGTTCTTTCTATAATATAAACTGACCAGGTGAATGCAGATGAAAGCTATGATCCCTTATTGATGTCACCTAAATCCACTTCAATCAGTGTAGATGAAGGGGAGGAGACAGGTTAAAGAAGGATTTTTAAGCCTGGAGTCAATTGAGACATGGATTGTGTATGTGTGCAATTCAGAGGGTGAATGTGCAAGACAGAATATTTTTGGTGCCTTTGAAAAGGTTTGGTAGTAGCTGCCAGTCGCACCGGTTTGAGTGTGTCAAGAACTGCAACACTGCTGGGCTTTTCACGCTCAACAATTTCCCATGCGTATCAAGAATGGTCCACCACCCAAAGAACTTTCAGCCAACTTGACACAACTGTGGGAAGCATTGGAGTCAACATGGGCCAGCATCCCTGTGGAACGCTTTCGACACCTTGTAGTCCATGCCCGTCAAATTAAGGCTGTTCTGAGGGCAAAGGGTGTTGCAACTTAATATTAGGAAGGTGTTTCTTGTGTTTTGTACTCTCAGTGTATACAAAACACAGGCAATTCATGTTTTGATTGCACTGGACCTTTAAGCATACTTCACTACATTGAGCCACAGGTATCAGCCATATTTTAATATCTGTGAATAATGAGCACTGGCATTGTCCTCTGTTATTTTTATTAGCTATAACAGATGCATTCCATGAGAGATGTTGTTTGGACTACATGATGGTGGTAATCACAGTGAATCAGACCCTGCCCTCCTACCGGAGTAATTGCGTTCTCCTCCAGCCTCTCTAACCAATAACAAGACTATGTGATCCTGTGTGTGTGGTGTTGGGAATGGGAGATATATTAGTTATAGCATTATGTACAAAACAAGTCTGCACCATGGGACAGAGGGTTAATAGAGCACTGTACCACTGTGTTCGTAATTACACTGGACGAAGAATGTTGGGCGAAGAGGCAGTTTGTTTAATAGGGTGCTGTCTTAGTTACTGTCCTCTTGCCTGTATCCATTGTGCCTCTCCCTGTGTTTTGAATGACCGTTCTGCCATATTAACAGAAGAATTGGCCTCCCTGGGATCATTACCGTAATGTGCCCCTGTGCAGGAGGCCTTGTTTGAGTGAAACACAATCCAAAGTTTGTTTCTAATGACAATAATGTCCTGAAAACATTACAATTACTACCAGGCTATGTTTTAAAGCATTGTCACCGCCCACTGTGCCACTCAGATCATTGCAGTACTCCTTTACTAGACATGGCAATTAGTATTCTCCATTAATCCCTTTTTATTTATTATTGAAAATGGCTGTTTATTATTTTCCATGCCTATTTCAAAGGCCCTTGAAAGCAATTACGTCTTAACTGATGTGTATGAAAGTGGCACTGATTAAATTAGTCATTCATTTGGTTTCAGCTCTTCACTCCGCTCCACCACTCAGAGCCTGACGTCGTCGTTCAGATCTCACTGAGCTGCTCTGAAGGTCGAGTGGAATGAAATCTGAATATCCATTGAGGCCTAGCAGTCTGTCTAGAGGGGCCCACCCCGCTCGGCACAGAACAGGCTGCTGGTCTGAATGAACAAGTGGTGAGGATGGGATGCATGGATGGGTGGGGTGAAAGACCAGCCAGGCTCTTGTGACCAGCTGCGTTGTGAACCACAAGTCTTCAGGTCTCAAGCAAGGTTCCTTTAGATTAGCAATAGAATGCCTGTTGTGTCATATAATGTAATTATTTTCCTATGGATACAAAAACCACGACTCTAGCCATTCTAGGTTTCTTCATAGGTCAGGTGCTGTGAGACTATGGTTACACTCACATTCATGGGGATGTTCCAGGCCATGTAGACGTGGGACCTGTACTCATCCATCCAGACCTCGGCGGCCCGCAGGGCGTTCCTCTTGGCGTAGTAGTCAATGTCGTTGTTGTATGGCTTCTTGGTCCGCTCGATGTGCGCCACTCTGGCGCAGGGAAGCACCTCCATGCTCCCCCCACACTGCCACACCTAGAGGAGAGAACAGCAGAGAGAAGACAGTGACCCTGCAGTATACCAACTCCATCACCATCACAAGGCATCAAAGGCTAGACAGAGGCAGAGGATAACATCAGAGCTGGAAGGCAAACGGAATCACCCACCAATTGCATCAAGCATCATCACCTGGCATCACCATCATCAAGCCATCATCGAACTCAGATTAGGAGCCTGTGATCACTGATCTTCTGAGGGAATCCTGCTCTGTGTCTATGACAATGTCGTCTTGTCCTTTATTTTGTTGTGTGTTATTTGTGTAACCCAAGTATGCCTAGTAGGCTAGCTCTACTGTGTAGCCTAGGACTTCTATGTTTATGTTTGTACATTTTTTAAACCATCTTCTTTAGTTTTAAACAGCCTGTCTGGCATCGGTATGAGTCAGAAACATTCAATCTAGTGTCAGAATTTACTACAAAGTGTAAATAGGATAATTTTGGTAATGAAGTCAGTCTCGTCCAAAACTGAGTTTTGTGAGTTTGTCAAAACTTACTGGAGGGTTGGGTATGAACTATGATCACGCCCACTTGCCCAATGCCCACTAACACGAGAGAAGCAGCTGTGCTCATTGCGCTCAATCAGCTGTGCGCTTTATCCCAAAATAGCAGCCAGAACCTCCAGACAGTGAGACAGACCTGCCCATTACACAGTGCCTCAGACTTGTTTAGTTTACATAAGACAACACGTCACCAATGTTACGTTGAAATGACCCTTGGCACTAAGCCTTTTACGGAGTGGCCACTTCCTTATGTGTTTGATAGTGTCAATCGCTCTAGTCTGCCCATTTGTTGGGCAAAATGAGAATTGAGACGATCACAACTGTAACTTCCCATTCGCGAGCCTTTGGTCCTCCCACGACCTGTTTTGTAACATGATTCCCTATGAAACACTGCCTGACAGACTCACACTCTGGTAAGTGAGAAAGTTGTAAAAACCTAAACGGCAGTGAAGCACAAACGTCGCCACTCACCAATGACTTGATAAGCTGATTGTGGCCTGGCTGCTTGACAAACACAGAGTTGGAACTTTGCTAGCTAGCAAGTGATTTTGGGCACTGATAAACAGTGTGTAGCTTTTGCTTTATTTACGATAGTTTAACAGCTTGCAGACATGTTATTGATCTCAGAAATCAGTCCTGAGTGCACAGACACAATGAGTAGTTTTTTAGCACATTTTTTTACTTAAAAAATACTGCACCAAACACTTTGCTAGATGTAAAATTGCGTTACTAGGACGTCCTTGGCAAAAACGTCTAAATTAATTACAGCTTTCTTGATTTATCTTAGATATCATTCTGACTATTTTAAGAAAGTGACTATTTTGAGGAAATGGCTATGTTGTTGCTACGGTGACTCAGGAGGGACAAACAACCGTACCTTAGGACACAATATGCGAACATAACACACCCACATCAAATCACACCCCCAAGATAACTCTCAAATAGCTTCAGTCATTGCCGCTAGCATTCTTAATGAGCAATCTTCAAAACGAGGCCAAATCAGGAAGTGCAGTCGCCATTTTAAAAGGACCACAATGGAAATACATTTTCAAACTTTTTGTGTCATCCTCGATGATTTCAAATGCATTATCCACGTGTTGTCGTATTATGTTTTAACCTCTACAAGATCGGTCCCCCCCAACCCTGACGGGACAGTTAAGCTAACATAGTAGCCTAATGCGATTAGCATGAGGTTGTAAGTAAACATTAACATTTCCCAGGACATAGACATATCTGATATAGGCAGAAAGCTTACATTCTTGTTAATCTAACTGCACTGTATAATTTACAGTAACTATTAAAGTGAAAGAATACCATGCTATTGTTTTAGGAGAGTGCACAATTATGAACTTGAAAATGTATTAATAAACCAATTAGGCACATTTGGGCAGGCTTGATACAACATTTTGAACATATATGCAATGGTTCATTGGATCAGTCCAAAACTGATGCCATCTAGTGGCCAAAATATAAATTGTGCCTGAGCTGGAATAATACATTTTGGCCTTTTGTAACAGGGTGCGTACTGGCGGCAGAGAAGTCAGGCGCAGGAGAGCAAAAACTGATTTATAACGGTGTCGTTTAATAAACATAAAACCACCGTAAACAGAACAATAAATGAATGGGTCAAACAAAACCCGGTATCCACTAGCATAACATACACAAGCACTACAAGAAACAATTCCGGACAAGGACATGGGGGAAACAGACAGTTAAATACACAACATGTAATTGATGGAATTGAAACCAGGTGTGAGGGAAGACAAGACAAAACCAATGGAAAATGAAAGGTGGATCGGCGATGGCTAGAAGGCCGGTGACATCGACCGCCGAACGCCGCCGAACTAGGAGAGGGACCGACTTCGGCTGAAGTTGTGACACCTTTCTCTTGCATTTCAATGTTGATGGTAAAAAAATCTAATAAAAAAGCATGTTTTTTTTCTTTCTATTATCTTTTACCAGATCTAATGTGTTATAATCTCCTACATTAATTACACATTTACACAAACTTCAAAGTGTTTCCTTTGAAATGGTATCAAGAATATGCATATTCTTGCTTCAGGTCCTGAGGTACAGGCAGTTAGATTTTTGTATGTCATTTTAGGCGAAAATTGTCAAAAAGGGACGGATCTGTAAGACGTTTCAAATGGTCAAATAAATATATCTATCTACCCTAGACCAAAGCCAGTTACAGGGAAAGCAACATCACTGATCTTCCACAATGGTAAATGGTAAATGGCTCTGACAGAGAAAACATTTGTATCTGCAGGATTTCCTGTTTGTTGTTATAGCTTCCTCCTTGTTTATCTTTTTACAAAGGAGTGCTTTTCCTTGATGCAGCAATTAGGTTGCATGGGCCATTATTTTCTGCTGAAGTAGGTGAAAAGGGGCCTAATAAATGGGTGTGTGTTGGAATGGCCCATAAATATGAGTGTCCCTGGAAAATTTCCTGTGACACATATAAACCCTGACACTGGATTACTCCTGAATAGTGTCTGCCTGTGCATAAGGGGTAATACATACAACTAAACAGTAAATGCATGTCATCCTGGAGAAAAACATCCATCACTGCTGAAAGTATTGATTGAATACAGCCTGAAAAAAACTATTGTCCAGACACAAAATGACAGCATAAAAAGGAAAGTGAAGTCACAACTTGAGAGAGAAAGAAATAGCTTAAATGAAAACTCTGTCCAGAGCAGAAAGACATTAGAGAGGACAGCATATGGTAATGAACTTCTCCTGTCTTTTAAACTGCAGAGCCACCGGCACCATGAGAGTCTCTTAATAACGATCATCACAACATAACAGATGTTCCAAACCATTAACATTCCACTGAACCCAACATTTACATCATTCTCAGAAATCAAGCAGACAGACAACTGCCTGCATGCCGCAGAAAAATACCCTGAAGAAATCATGGAGCTCCACCAGAGAAAGCTATCGTACCGAAATACAAACTGTATACTGAACAAAAATATGAACGCAACATGTAAAGTGTTGGTCCCCTGTTTCATGAGCTGAAATACAAGATGTCAGAAATGTTCCATATGCACAAAAAGCTTATTTCTCTCAAATTTGGTGCACAAATTTATTTTTTCCCTGTTAACGAGAATTTCTCAGGTGAGGCATATCAAGAAGCTGAATAAACAGCATGATCAGTGGACAGGTGCACCTTGTGACAGGGACAAAGGCCACTCTAAAATGCGTAGTTCTGTCACACAACTCACTGCCACAGATGTCTAGAGTTTTGAGGCAGCGTGCAATTGGCATGCTGAATACAGGTATGTCCACCAGAGCTGTTGCCAGAGAACTGAATGTTAATTTCTTTACCATTAGCTGCCTCCAACGTCATTTTAGAGAATTTTGCAGTACGTCCAACCAGCCTCACAAACGCAGACCACGTGTAACCACAGTTAGATTTGCACCTCCACATCTGGTTTCTTCACCTGCGGGATCAAGTTAGACCAGCCACCCGGACAGCTGATGAAACTGTGGGATTGCACAAGCGAAGAATGCTTGCACAAACGGTCAGAAACCATCTCAGGGAAGCTCATCTGCATGCTTGTCATCCTCACCAGGGTCTTGACCTGACTTCAAATTGGCATCGTAACTGACCTCTGTGGGCAAATGCTCACCTTCGATGGCCAATGGCACGCTGGAGAAGTAGGCTCTCCATGGATAAATCCTTGTTTCAACTGTACTGGGCAGATGTCATGTGGGCGAGCAGTTTGCTGATGTCAACGTTGTGAACAGAGTGCCCCATGGTGGCTGTGGGGTTATGGTATGAGCAGGAATAAGCTACAGACAACGAACACAACTGCATTTCATCAATGGCAATTTGAAGGCACAGAAATACCGTGACGAGATCCTATGGCCCATTGTTGTGCCATTCATCTGCCGCCATCACCTCGTGTTTCAGCATGATGTCGCATGGATCTGTACACAATTCCTGGAAGCTAAAATGTCCCAGTTCTTCCATGGCCTGCATACTCACCAGACATGTCACCCATTGAGCACGTTTGTGATGCTCTGGATCGACGTGTACGACAGTCTGTTCCAGATCCCGCCAATATCCAGAAACTTCGCACAGCCATTAAAGAGGAGTGGGACAACATTCCACAGGCCACAATCAACAACCTGATCAACTCTATGCGAAGGAGATGTGTTGCGCCGCATGAGGCAAATGGTGGTCACACCAGATATTGACTGATTTTCTGATCCACGCCCCTACCCGTTTTTTGTAAGGTATCTGTGACCAACAGATTCATATCTGTATTCCCAGTCCTGTGAAATCCATAGATAAGAGCCAAATTAATTCATTTCAATTGACTGATTTCCTTATATGAACTGTAACTCAGTAAAATCTTTGAAATTGTTACATGTTGTGTTTATATTTTTGTTCAGTGCATTTGAATGACATACTAATGATTCAGCTCCCTAAGGGAGAATTTTGTTTTTGACTAGCAGTGACGTCACCATTGTTTTGGAGGGGTTAGTAAGGAATAGTTGACATGATGGGGGCTTTATACTGTAGGTGTACCGCTAATGTTGTGTCATGACGTTGGCCTGGGTGTAGGTTTATGACAGTCATAAATACCTCTTCCCCCCTTTTTCCTCTCTCTACCCTACTGATGTTACATTTGCAAAACCCTTGGTTAACATAGAGATTCTGGGAACATCAGAAGGTGGGTGGAAATTAACTATATTCTGGTAATCCGACCAATTGAACATATGCGGTGGAACTTAATGAATATGATGTCAGTTCGGTTGTCATCTGAGACATTCTCATCAATGATAGGATGACAAAACTCTACAGTGGAAAGTCTACACCAGAGTTATCGGATTCACATGGAATTGTCGTTCAATTTAAATGTTTGAATATGAAATTATTCATGAATGGGATGAAATGTGGTTTTAGCTTCTAAAATGTGATATTTGGGTTTTCATAAGATAGGGCTCTGCTCAATCAGTGCCCGCCCCTGTGAAGGGACATGGGCTATAAAACTTTTCAGAACACGCCCTCCTCTCCCTTCCTATATAAGCCCTTGACGACAATATAATCTCCTGTTCCGAGGACGTGAGGACGACGGTCCGATGTCAGAATGGTTCAGATAATAACTACAGAACGAAGCCAACATCAGTGTGAGCTTTGGTTGCGAATGGTATGAACTTTGAACTCTTATTCACTACAGAAGTGATACCTCCTAGCCGTTGAGTTAGCAACAGCAGCTGCAAACGAGGGTTAGGAAGGAACAGACAGAGTATCCCGTCTACCACACAAAGGCTTAACTACAACGTATTCAATTTACCAGCAGAGACATTCTTCAAAGGACGAAGGACGCGGTTGGGCAACACGGTCTTCCATCTACCACCAACCTACCGAAGCGCAGAGTAAATATTTATTGCATTTTCCTTTTCCAAATGGGCGGTAATTTAGAATGCATAAGATACTGTATTTACGATAGCACAGCTTCGCCCTTTGTTCCTCAGTCTTCCCGCTCTTTCACTCAAACCCAGACCCTTTTCTTTTGTGTAACAAGCTGTCATATCTGTTTCCGCCCGCTAGGGACGTTTTCCTTTATGACGTAATTTGTAATCAAGTTATGATTTAATTATGTGTATGTGTAATTCTGTGTGATTTGGTATTTAGTAAATAAATAATTAAACCCAATTTTGTAATGCTGGTTCAACTTGTTAGCCAGGGTTCGTGCAGATAACCAAGAATTTACAACTTTCAGATGAGACTGAATTAAAATGACGATTAATATTGACTGCTATTGATGTAAAATATTACTAGGTCTTTAAGAGTTTATTCGGAAGATAACAGGTCTATAAATATTATTTTGTGGTGCCCCAACTCTCTAGTTAATTACATTTACATGATTAGCTCAATCAGGTAATATTAATTACAGATAAATTATTTTATAGAATAGCATGTCATATCACTTAATCCGGCAAAGCCAAAGACACGACAGTTGCATAAATTTGTGCTAGCATGGACTTACACTGTGCTTTATGTCAAACATAAGGTAGTTTCATACCAAACCACATGCACTGAGTGCATGTGGGTATAAGGCATAGCAGAGAGAATTGAGGCAGGAGGATAAAGGTCATTGCTCAAATTCGATTGATAGATGGATCCCTAGTCAGGATGAATTGCGTCAAAAGTTCTATCTCAAACCTTTCTGTTGGACAGGGTTGCATAAATGTAACCCATTGCATTCACTTGGGACTTCCACTGACACATTGAGAATGCTCTCATTAGAAAATTTTGGTTTGGCTGCGTTTCTGACGCATCATTTGTGCCCAGAGGGGACATATAGTGTATGCTGTAAGTGTATGACCCCAAGAAGCCTGCTGCTATGCAGAGCATATACTCTTCCATCTTTTCCCTAGCAGTTTGTGGCAGCTTATGTTTTAATTTGTTGTAATTCACCACACATTATGCAGAGGTATTTGAGAGATAGTGTGACAAGCACTATACTAATATACACTGCTCAAAAAATAAAGGAAACACTAAAATAACACATCCTAGATCTGAATGAATGAAATATTCTTATTAAATACTTTTTTCTTTACATAGTTGAATGTGCTGACAACAAAATCACACAAAACTTATCAATGGAAATCAAATGTATCAACCCATGGAGGTCTGGATTTGGAGTCACACTCAAAATTAATGTGGAAAACCACACTACAGGCTGATCCAACTTTGATGTAATGTCCTTAAAACAAGTCAAAATAAGGCTCAGTAGTGTGTGTGGCCTCCACGTGCCTGTATGACCTCCCTACAACACCTGGGCATGCTCCTGATGAGGTGGCGGATGGTCTCCTGAGGGATCTCCTCCCAGACCTGGACTAAAGCATCCGCCAACTCCTGGACAGTCTGTGGTGCAACGTGGCGTTGGTGGATGGAGTGAGACATGATGTCCCAGATGTGCTCAATTGGATTCAGGTCTGGGGAACGGGCGGGCCAGTCCATAGCATCAATGCCTTCCTCTTGCAGGAACTGCTGACACACTCCAGCCACATGAGGTCTAGCATTGTCTTGCATTGGGAGGAACCCAGGGCCAACCGCACCAGCATATGGTCTCACAAGGGGTCTGAGGATCTCATCTCGGTACCTAATGGCAGTCAGGCTACCTCACCCACACTATGACTGACCCACTGCGTCTCCAGACTCTGTCAAGTCTGTCACATGTGCTCAGTGTGAACCTGCTTTCATCTGTGAAGAGCACAGGGCGCCAGTGGCGAATTTGCCAATCTTGGTGTTCTCTGGCAAATGCCAAACGTCCTGCACGGTGTTGGGCTGTAAGCACAACCCCCACCTGTGGACGTCGGGCCCTCATGCCACCCTCATGGAGTCTGTTTCTGACTGTTTGAGCAGACACATGCACATTTGTGGCCTGCACTAGGTCATTTTGCAGGGCTCTTGCAGTGCTCCTCCTGCTCCTCCTTGCACAAAGGAGGAGGTAGCGGTCCTGCTGCTGGGTTGTTGCCCTCCTACGGCCTCCTCCACATCTCCTGATGTACTGGCCTGTCTCCTGGTAGCGCCTCCATGCTCTGGACACTACGCTGACAGACACAGCAAACCTTCTTGCCACAGCTCGCATTGATGTGCCATCCTAGATGAGCTGCACTACCTGAGCCACTTGTGTGGGTTGTAGACTCCGTCTCATGCTACCACTAGAGTGAAAGCACTGCCAGCATTCAAAAGTGACCAAAACATCAGCCAGGAAGCATAGGACCTGAGAAGTGGTCTGTGGACACCACCTGCAGAACCACTCCTTTAGTGGGGGTGTCTTGCTAATTGGCTATAATTTCCACCTGTTGTCTATTCCAAATGTATTGTCAATCAGTGTTGCTTCCTAAGTGGACAGTTTGATTTCACAGAAGTGTGATTGACTTGGAGTTACATTGTGTTGTTTAAGTGTTCCCTTAATTTTTTTGAGCAGTGTAGTATGCTGTGCAAATATTCAAATAAGCCAAACAAATTCTTGCTGATAAGTGGGTCTGTGAAATTCTTTGAGGTAATATGTTGGAGCCGCTGAGCCCCTGAGCCATATGGTACAGTGTGACATGTTCATGGAAATTACAGACATCAAATATTAATCATTAATTAATTGTATTAATTGTTGTTACCATAATTTACATTTACAGTAACACTCAAGTGTGTTTATGTGAGTGTGTTTAATTAATGTTTAATTCACTGAATTAATATGGATGCTTTTTGACCCATTTCATAGTTGTGAAAAACCTTTCACCTCCGCCATCTCCCACCCTCAATGGTTTCATTTCACTCAACCAACCTGCATAATGACCCAGATTGGCTGTAAACCCTCTCTTAGATTAAACAGCAGAGAACCGTGGAGTGACAATGGACTAAGAAATCAATCAGCCCCATTACCATTACTTACCCAGTATGCACCTGCATGGCTACAACGTACCAACTACTTGCTTTCATTGTGAGTCTGTGGATGGATGTACCAACTACTTGCTTTCATTATGAGTCTGTGGATGGATGTACCAACTACTTGCTTTAATTGTGAGTCTGTGGATGTCCTTGTAATACATTTACTAATGGATGACTTCTCGTTTTACTGATCAATGATTAGGTTTCAAACAACAAACACAGACTTATCAAACAAACACACACTAATCTTCAATGTTGCCTCTATTAAAGCACAGGCACTTCACAGATGAACATTCTGTGGTAATGCACTATTGAAACTTCTCTTTGCGGTTATGCGCATAATGATGGTGACATGTATGCATAATAATGGGCAGCCTGGCACCCTCGAGCGCCAGAGAGGGGGAGCGGCAGCCGGCGTGACAAAGTGACCTGAAGAAGTTATATTCTAACATCGGGTGTGCTTTGTATTTGTTTATGACTGTAGGTTCACCAGCTGACCTATCAAGGACCGGATTCCCACTGTGGAGATGAGCAATGCTGCAGCAGAATCCATTTCTACCTCTACTACCTCCTCCTTTTCCAGACATGAAAGGAGACATCCCTCAGTTAGACAAAATGATTGTCATATGCTGTGCCTTGGTCAATCTGAATGATTCTGTTGTGCCATTTGAGTAGAGAGCAACGTCACCTTGTCGTCATGACAAAAGTGCCCCTTAAACTGAAGGAAGTGCCCCTTAAACAGAAACACAGTTTCATAGTAATCTATTTCCGTACACTTGTATGAATATATCAAATGTAATTTGGAACCACATGTAAACAAATATTGTTTATGATACTGTAAACATACTGAACTTTAATAATAGACTATATTGTTGTGAAATGTCAAGTATTTTGTGTGCCATCTCTGCATTGGCTTGCCTCATTGAATAAAATGTATTTCTTAAAGCCTAACTGTTCTTTCTTTTACAATTGAAACACATTTAGCATAGAACATGTAATTGTTGTAGTAGTCTTAGAGAAACCATCTTCATTATCATAGTGGTACTTCCTAGTGCTAAAAAAGTATCTGGCATTGAACTTGGTAGTAGTACGTTTTAAGCTAGGACCCATCATCTCCTGCTTTTCATCTACCTAGATTACAAGGGTTGGATTCGCACTAAACAATTTCATGTCATCACATGGCATGTACAACATCTGGTATAATAATTAGCCTAATTTACATTGTCTACTGGTATGGTACTGGTTTTTAAATTGAGAACATATAGCTCAACAATATGTAAACAATGTGTGAGTTAAGCTATTCTCTGCTACAGATGCACTTTCCAGTGGTGAATTACAAAGGCCCTAAAGGCTAATACTATCATCCTGTAGGCCTATGGCTTCAAAGGCATTACATGCCATTATCATCAAATGCAAAATGGGTTCACATGGTTGATATCCAGAGATTACAACTGAACAAAAAGATAATGTTCATTTTAGAATACAACACAGAAACACATACAAATAAGAGACAGATTCCCTTCCCCTCTTTATTGCAGGATTGTGATCTGTGATTAATCAACATTGAATAATAGTTTTAAATTAACAATTAAAACAAGTTTAAACACTTCACTTCAAAGAATCAACAATTTATGTAATAGAATTTCAAAGTGTATAAGTAAGCTAACTCAAATATAAAGGTTAGTAACAAGTTAGCTATTATTACTAAAGCATAATTTCAGGTGAACAAAAAAAAGTCAATACCAGAGGAGGCCAACCTCACTCCACGGGTCCCTGATCTACTTGGGCAGCAGATTTCTATTCAGCCCAGCAATAGCACACATGACTATCAACTAATTTGCTAAATTGAATCAGGTGTTAGTGCTGGGCTGGAACAGAAACCTGCACACCCAGCAGGGTTGTCCTGCTCCAGTTGTAATAGGTTAATACATTGTGTGTGACTTTAACCTGTGTTTTTGTTTACAACATTTGCTAACATAGGCACACACACTGAGTGCACAAAATATAAGGAACACCTTCCTAATATTGAGTTGCACCCCCATCTGCCCTAGAAACAGCATCAATTCATCGGGGCATGGACTGTGCAAGGTGTCGAAAGCGTTCCACAGGGATACTGGCCCATGTCTCCAATGCTTCCCACAGATGTGTCAAGTTGGCTGGATTCCCTTTGGGTGGTGGACCATTCTTGATACATACGGGAAACAGTCGAGCTTGAAAAACCCAGCAGTGTTGCAGTTCTTGACACACTTAAACCTGTGCGCTTGGCACCTACTACCATACCCCATTCAAAGGCACTTACATCTGCTCGAGCTATTCATTTGGTTTACTAACTTGCTAGCTAAATGGCTACTTGCAAGATAACGCTTCTTGGTTAAAACCTTAAAGACAATCAATCCCCCCCAGTTCCTTAATTTGTTCTGTGTGTAGATAAAATTGAATAAAATTACATTTGAAAAGGACTAATGGCCCTTATGTTGGCAGTACTATATAGTACAGGAACGGTATGAAGGTATGAAAATATGAATACCGCCCAACCCTATCTTCCATGTCTGGATTTTGCACACTGGCCTTCTTCTCAACCCTGTTCTTTGCGTACTGTTGTATGACGTCAGTGTCAACACGTGGGCACGTTCGAGGTCACGTTCCGAGGTCTTTGTTATTCCGAGCATGTTGCGCAGATGGGCAGGTTCTTGAAATGTGTATAGAAACCCTGGATTGCTGATGCTATGTATTGTACATTGAGAGGCTTAGAAGCCAACAGTAGGAGCAGTCCTCCATAGGAATGATTGGATTTCTGCAGTATTTCAATCAATTGTTTCAAGGACAAAATAACATGTATTTAAGTATTTTTATTGTTGTAATGGGGACAGTAGCATTAGTAATCTCTAAAAATTCTACTTCCATTTTTGTTTCATTTTATGTTTTTTTTCTCACATAATATTTAAAAATATATATCCAGGTGTTTGTAATAGAATAAATGTGTCAAAAACGAATGTAGACGTTAATAATAAATGCATTTCTATAGCTTCCAAAATATAGATTCTTTATAATGTTGGGGGAGTGTCAAGTAGAGGCACGGTGGTTTTACCAGCACCCCCTATCAGTCAACTAGTCTATATAAAAATCATTGAGATCTTGGCATGATGTCTTAAGTAAATAATTGCACCATGGAATCCCATCCAAAAGTGAGAATGTTCCTCAACAGTAAAACTCTTGCTAGGTTACATGATGGAATAAGAGTTTGTCATATGACCATTTTAAGTGCATTTATATTTTTATAATATTTTAACTTTTTATTGACGGCTGTTGCTTTATTACAGAGTTGTGTCAATGAGGCGGTCGATTTTCAATTGGCTAACACTTATCACCTGGTTTGTGCAGGCTGCAATATGGTGCGTTGGGATGCGATTGGAAACTTTAAAATTTGCAACAAGCATGGTAACAAGCATTTGTTGTTACACCCCTCTAATTACAGACTGCAATTACCACCAGTTACATGTTGTTATTACAAGGTAACTATGAATTATCACAATTAATTACAACACTTACAGTGTAATTACATATGTAATTACACTGTAATAAAAAAATGTTACCCTAACTGCAATCTGGACCCAGTCTTGTGAATTACAACAACATATAGACTTCCTGTAGTCTCTTAGTGACGAGAGAGAAGAAGAAGCACATTGAGATGAAGCACAGTATGCTTGACTGCCACTGCTCAAATAGAGCGTAATACTTGGATATGACATGTTTGGACATGTAGTGGGTAGTCGTACATCAGAGAGAATTGATAAAACAGTTAGCTAGCAGAGGAATAGCACAGTCAGGGACTTCAATTAGCTGCACAATTTCACTTCACTCTCCACCATTAACTTTGACGTTTTATCTGTCCTTCTGAAATTGCCTGTACTGTATCTGGTATGTAATGGCTGGTGTTGTTTGTCATGGTTTTCTCTCCCCCTTCTCCATTCTCAGTCACTGTGGACACAAGAGTAATAGCTGGATCATTGCAGGGATTTGCCAGATAAACGTTGTACTCCGTGTCATAATTTGGCCCAGAGGGGACATATAGTGTATGCTGTAAGTGTATGACCCCAAAAGGACTGCTGCTATGCAGAGCATATACTCTTCCATCTTTTCCCTAGCAGTTTGTGGCAGCTTATGTTTGAACTTGTTGTAATTCACCACACATTATGCACAGAGGTATTTGAGCGATAGTGTAACAAGCACTAGACTAATATAATGCCGTGTAAATATTCAAATAAGCCAAACACATTCTTGCTGATAATTGGGTCTGTGAAATTCATTGAGGTAATATGTTGGAGCCGCTGAGCCCCCGAGCCATATGGTACAGTGTGACATGTTCATGGAAATTACAGACATCAAATATTAATCAAGTTGTTGTTACCATGTGTTTATATGAGTGTGTTTAATTTAATGTTTCATTCACTGAATTAATATGGATGCTTTTTGACCCATTTCATAGTTGTGAAAAACCTTTCACCTCCTCCATCTCCCACCCTCAATGGTTTCATTTCACTCAACCAACCTACATAATGACCCCGATTGGCTGTAAACCCTCTCTTAGATTAAACAGCAGAGAACCGTGGAGTGACAATGGACTAAGACAAATATACAACATACCAACTACTTGCTTTCATTGTGAGTCTGTGGATGTCGTTTTAATGCATTCACTAATGGATGACTTTTTTTTTATTGATCAATGATTAGGTTTCAAACAACAAACACACACTAATTGCACTATTGAAACTTCTCTTCCTTTTAATCTGTAGCAGAACCACATGCCTATTGTAACATATCTATTGTAACATTTGAATACAGCTTGTTTTCTTTGTATACGGTATGCTGTTCAGAATGGATTAACAACCAGGGTTGTGTGTGTGTGTGATTGCAGTGCTTGGCTACTAGAATATACCCTTCCTTTCACTAAAAGTCAATTGAAGATCAATATCTTTCAGTCGTGATTTCCTAAGTGTCAGACTTGTGAATTACAACAACATATAGACTTCCTGTAGTCTCTTAGTTACGAGAGAGAAGAAGAAGCACATTGAGATGAAGCACAGTATGCTTGACTGCCACTGCTCAAATAGAGTGTAATACTTGGATATGACATGTTTGGACATGTAGTGGGTAGTCGTACATCAGAGAGAATTGATAAAACAGTTAGCGATTTGTCGTAAGCACCAACATGTGTTAAATAGTGCAAAAACAAGGAAGGAATATTTGTGGAAATATATCCATAAACAGATATTAAAACAAATAATCTGTCCCGGGGGGGGGGGGGGGGGGGGGGGGCTTTCAGGTGAAGAACCCACAATATTATCAGCATGGTCAATTTCAGGCGGCTCCATATCCAGTCCATCCGACTCCAGCTCATCCAAATTCTGTAACATCTGCAATACTGTCAGCATCCATTCATTTGGTTCGGCTTGCAATTGTGAACTACACACATCATATGCTGTAGTCAGTGTCTGATTATAATCTCGCAGAGGGAAGATTACATACAATTTCTAGCCTTTCGTAAATAAAATAATTAGACCGCTCAAAACGGCCACAATTGTTTATCATTACAGTATTGTTCTAAATTCAATCACCCTCTTCACCCTCTTCAGCATCCTCATCATTCAGTTAATTGAAATTAAATTGGGAAGTTACATGCACAAATATCAATTTCTATCGCCCATTCATCCATTTATTCAGTGAGGAGAGAGGCAGATTTAGATACCAATGTCCTACAGAACATTTGTCATGGCCCCTTAAGATATTAAAAGGTGTAACAAAAAAAAACAGGTAAAAAGCCTATGTTTGTGGTTTTCTGACAACTGTGCAATGTAAAAAACAAATATTAAGGAAAGATCAGGGAAGGAGCAGGATGTCGCTTCTTTTGGCAGATTTTTTAAATGTACAAAATCAAACATCAATGACCATTGGTGGTTCTAGTGTTAAGATGCTAGGGGGCAGTATTTTCATTTTTGGAAGAAAAAAAAACGTTCCCGTTTTAAACGGGATATTTTGTAAGGAAAGGATGCTAGAATATGCATATAATTGACAGCATTGGATAGAAAACACTCTAACGTTTCCAAAACTGTAAAGATATTGTCTGTGAGTATAACAGAACTGATGTTGTAGGCGAAAGCCTGAGAAAAATCAAATTCGGAAGTGTCCCAGGTTTTGAAAGCGCTGCGTTCCAATGACTCCCTATTCAGCTGTGAATGTACCATCAACGAGCTTACGCTTTCTACGTATTCCCCAAGGTGTCTACAGCATTGTGACTAGTTTTACGTATTTCTGTTGAAGAATAGCCGTAGGCGGCCACATTGCGTAAGTGGTCACATGGTGGCTCCGAGAGAGATTCTCGAGTAAAATACAGAGGTAGCCATTACTCCAATCGGTCATAGTGAAAAACGAATTGTCCCTACGGATATATTATCGAATAGATATTAGAAAAACACCTTGAGGATGGATTCTAAACAACGTTTGCCATGTTTCTGTCGATATTATGGAGCTAATTTGGAATATTTTTCGAAGTTGTGGTGACCGCAATTTCCGGGCGATTTCTCAGCCAAAAGTGAAGAACAAACTGAGCTATTTCACCTACAAAAATAATATTTTGGGAAAAAATGAGCTTTGGCTGTCTACCTATGAGTCTCGTGAGTGAAAACATCCGAAGTTCAAAGGTAAACGATTTAATTTGATTGCATTTCTGATTTCCGTGACAAGGTTGCCTGCTGCTAGCAAGGCATAATGCTATGCTAGGCTATGATAAACTTACACAAATGCTTGTCTAGCGTTGGCTGTAAAGCATATTTTGAAAGTCTGAGATGACAGGGTGATTAACAAAAGGCTAAGCTGTGTTCCAATATATTTCACTTGTGATTTTCATGAATAGGAATATTTTCTAGGAAGATTTATGTCCGTTGCGTTATGCTAATTAGTGTCAGATGATGACAACGGTCCCCTTCACGGGATGGGGTGTCACTAGAGGTTAAAACGCAAAATCATCAGTGATGATGTGACCTTTGCAGCATGATGAGACAGCGAGAGAGAGCATCCCAGTGTTAGCCAATCAGAGCGAGAACAGGTGGCATGCAGCAGACCAGTACCAGGCAGAAGAAGGAGCAGACTGCTGGCTTCTCATGTATGTCACGTCTGTTCCAGGATGTCTTCTCACACCGCGGTCTCGCTCTCGTATCTTTGGAGGTGTCAGCTAGGGCATTAGCAAAACAAATCAGACCAAATGCCTTCTTTTCCCTGGACACAAAAGGCATAATGATGATGTGATGATTGTGCCAGGGCTGCATGGAAAACACATTTACGCCATGCTGAGAGAGCCTTGCATGTAGCACAGCTCTCGCCTGATCTCCTCAAATAGGCAATAATTGATCTGCAGGTGCATCATCTGGCCTGTCAAGTCACATTAAGAAGTGTTTTTTTTTACCAGCAGTAATACACATTATTACCAAGGTAAAACAACATTTATCTCAAAGTTTGGTGTTTTACCCTGGTCTATGAGTGTTGACGTTTGTGCCTTTATAGGACTCCTATGGCATTCTATGGAGTCAACAGTCATGTATCACGGTCAGTTGGTAACTTACATAAAAGCATCATCCACACATGACCTTTTCACCTCTGAATAGATCAGGAAATAAACATATGTAAAGTCCTACACCAGTCTCCTTTTCATCTTATTTATCAGCTGATTTAGTTAACAAAAGGCACAGCTCAATAGGTGCTCCAGGTATTCTCATGGCATGGCGAGTGGGCCTTTCCTCTTTTGTTCTCTATTGCTCCTCTATTGTAAATCAAGCAAGGGGGAAGCCAATGACATCATTAACCCCCATCAGACTAACTCCTTGAATGCCCAACTAATTGATGTTTACAGTTGTTTCTAAAAAAAAATATAAAAAAAAAATATTAAAGAATTGTGTGTACTTTACTGTATTTATACTAACCGTAACATTTAAAAAATTACTGGAGGATGTCTTTAAGTATCCTTCTATGGTTTCATAGGAATACTGTATACGCTGAGTGTACAAAACATTACGAACACTGGCTCTTTCCATGACATAGATTGACCTGGTGAATCCACTTCGATCCGTTTGGATGAAGGTATAAGGACACAAGGCGAGACCCAAATGCAGACACAGGAAGCAGATGGTTGAGCTCCGATATTTATTAATCCAAGGGGTTGGCAAAAGGTAGGTCGGGGACAGGCGAAAGTTCATAAACTGGGTCACAGTCCAAAACAGTACCAGACAAAGGGCAGTCTCGATGTCAGGCCAGGCAGGGGTTCAGTAACCAGATCCGAGTCAAAACAGTACAAGGGGATAGGCAGGCTAGAAGACAGAACGGGCAGAGAGATCAGGCAGGTGGGTTCGGAGTCAGGACAGGCAAGGGTCGAAACCAGGAGAACTAGAACCAAAAGGAGACTGGGAAAAAACTAGGAGCAATGAAAACCGCTGGTTGACTTGACAGACAAGACGAACTGGCACAGAGAGAAACAAAAGGATATATACACAGAGGGTAATAAGCGACACCTCTAGGGGGTGGAGACAATCACAAGGACAGGTGAAACAGATCAGGGTGTGACAGAAGGGGAGGAGACCGGTTAAAGAAGGATTTTTTAGCCTTGAGACAATTGAACCTGGATTGTGCATTTGTGCCATTCAGAGGGTGAATGGGCAAGACAAAATATTTAAGTGCCTTTGAACGGGGTATTGTAGTAGGTGGCAGGCACACCGGTTTGAGTGTGTCAAGAACTGCAACGCTGCTGGGTTTTTCACACTCAACAGCTTCCCGTGTGTATCAAGAAATGATCCACCACCCAAATGGCATCCAGATTCAGATCAACTTTATTATCCCACCAGGGGGAAATTAATTTGGTCATATGCTTTAAAAGGCAGTACATAAAACATGAAAACACAGAAACTACACAAAATATGGGACCAATAGACTATTTATTATACAGCCTAATGTCTTTTGGAATAATAGAGTCCCGTTATGTTTTTATTTTATTTTGGAGATGTCTCTTTCCCCTTGTCCGGCTGCTGTGACTGAGTTTTGAGTGAAGCCAAAGGACAGCACACTCTGCAGGGCAGATTTATAGAACATTTGTAAGACATGGCGGTCGACTTTAAGATGGTTCAGTTAGATTAACTGCAATTTCTTTATCTTTGCAAAGGCACCGTCATTGAATTTCAGTTTATTTTCTATTTTGATTCCCAGGTACTTATATGTGGTCACTCTATCGACTGATTCCCCATTGATCTTAAAAGGGGGTTGTGGAGTTTTGTTCCTTCTGAAATCAATTTACATCTCTTTTGTTTTCTTAACGTTTATTTCAAGAAAGTTATCTGCATACCACAGGACAAATGTAGCTGTTTTTCTGTCAGAATCTTGAAGAGAGGCTTGGTCTGTGTAGAGGGTGCGAACTGGTGGCAGAGAAGTCAGACGCAGGAGAGAAATAAGTGTTTCCAACGGCGCAGTTTATTAACAAAACCCCACGGGAAAACAGAATATTAAAATAAATAGGTCCATAACCCAACACACACCAGGACAGCCGTGCACAAGCACTTACAATAAACAATCACCGACAAGGACATGAGAGGGAACAGAGGGTTAAATACACAACATGTAATTGATGGGATTGGAACCAGGTGTGATGGAAGACAAGACAAAACCAAAGGAAAATGAAAAGAGGATCAGCGATGGCTAGAAGGTTGGTGACTTCGACTGCCGAAAGCCTCCCGAACAAGGAGAGGGACCAACTTCGGTGGAAGTCATGACAGTCTGGGTGGAGGAAATCCACAACAGCGGTGTCATCTGCATATAAAAAAATTTGTGGGTTGCATCAGAGGCTTGACAATTGTTTGTGTACAGTGTGTATGTATAGGTGAAAGTACGCAACCTTGAGGGGTTCCCATATTCACCGTTGTAGTAGAAATGGTGGAGTTTAACTTCACTTGCTGAGTACGGTTCACAAGGAAACTATTTATCTACTTGATCGGTAGAGAGTTGACACCTAAATTCACCAGCTTATCCATAAGTAGGTGGGGTTGGATGGTGTTAAACACACTACTGAAGTCAATGAATACAATTTTCACTAGGCTAATTGCCTTTTCTAAATGTTCGTAAATATTGTTCAGCATGACCAGTAACGCTGTCACGACTTCTGCCAAAGTCGTTGCCCCTCCTTGTTCGGGCGGTGCTCGGCGGTCGACGTCACCGGCCTTCTAGCCATCCTTGATCCATTTTTCATTTTCCATTGGTTTTGTCTTGTCTTCCCACACACCTGTTTTCAATCCCAATCATTACCTGTTGTGTATTTAACCCTCTGTTTCCCCTCATGTCTTTGTCAGAGATTGTTTTATGTCAGGTGTTGTTTTATAGGTGCGCGACGGGTCCTCGTCCGTCTGTCCGTCCGTCCGTCCGTCTGTCCGTCTGTCTGATGTTAAGTGGACTTATATTAAAAGACTCCATTTACACTCCGTTTGACTTCCCTGCCACGATACACGCGACTCTGACAAACGCATCATCAACACCCTTGGAGTCATGGTAGGAAAATTGGTTTGAGGCTATTTGGGATGAGAGACCAGAGAAAATTAGTTTAATTATTTATTCAAAATGATTCATAGGTACAGATTTCAAGGGCTACAGGGCATAATCGTTATATTCTTTTGGCCTGTTGTTTTTAGGTATTGGGACAATCAGTGACTTCTCCCATGAGTCTGGAATTATCCCACTGTTCAGTGACAGCTAGAACACCTTCTAGAATGGAAATGCGAGCTCGTCTGTGCATGCGTGAAGTGCCTTGCTGCTGACGCCATCTGGACCATATGATTTTCGTGGGCTTACACATTGAAAGTATTGCTTGACGTTATTCACAGAGATCTTTATATCAACAGCTGGTATGCCATCTATACTGGCCACCTTCTGCTGTGATGTAAAATCACACATGTCAAACCTACAATAGAAACTGTTCAAATCATTCGCAAAAGCAAAGGTCATACACGATCATAAAATGTCTCTGGTTTGTAGACTGTGATGGTTTGTAGCCCTTGCCAGGCTTTCCTACTGTCTTTCTCCTTGAAAAGGTTTTGTAATTTGTCTTTGTATGGTATCTTGCACTCCTTAATTTAGCTTTTAAGATGCCACTGAATATTTTTCCTTTCCTCTTTACTGCCACCTGATTTAAACACTATTTTGTTCTGGTTGAGAAGCTCTTTTAATTCCTGAGTTACACACGGTTTATTATTGGGGAAGATGTTAACTTTCTTTAGGAACTACATATCCTAATGTTAGAAAGCACAATATAAACTAGATATAGGCTACTGTGGCTGGGGTAGGCTAAATCATTTAAATGGAATAAGCTTAATTAAAAGAATAATGATAATGGAAACTAAATATTCAAGGCAAAGCATGCCCAAAGCTTGTTGCTGAGCAGTACCATAGCGAAATTGGAGCCGGAGAGAAGGCCAACATTATTTTTTAAACTGCTCAATTATGCTATGCGCCTCCCTCCACACTTGCACACTTACATTCTCTGGCATTCAAAAGCAGCCATGCTTTAGGCTAACAAAGAACTGTCAATCATATCAATGGATGGAATCAGTGACTGAATGGCTGCAGCAACCATTTAAATGGTCTGACAAGCTGCATAATAAATTAGGCCTAATTAATCAAATCAAATGTCACATGCGCCGAATACAACCTTGCAGTGAAATGCTTATTTACAAGCCTTAACCAACAACGCAGTTAAGAAATATACCAAAAAAATAAAGTAACAAATAATTCATGAGCAGCAGTAAAATAACAATAGCGAGGCTATATACAAGGGGTACCGGTACAGAGTCAATGTGCGGGGGCACTAGTTAATCAAGGTAATTGAGATAATATATACATGTGGGTAGAGTTATTAAATTGACTTATGTATAGATAATAACAGAGTAGCAGCAGTGTAAAAGGGGGGAGGGGAGGGGGGGGCGGGAATTGCAGGTAGTCTGGCTAGCCATTTGATTAGATGTTCAGTAGTCTTATGGCTTGGGGCTAGAAGCGTTTTAGAAGCCTCTTGGACCTAGACTTGGCACTCCGGTACCGCTTGGCGTACAGTAGCAGAGAGAACAGTCTATGACTAGGGTGGCTGGAGTATTTGACAGGGTTTTGGGCCCTCCTCTGACACCGCCTGGTATAGAGGTCCTGGATGGCAGGAAGCTTGGCCCCAGTGATGTAATGTTGCGTACACACTACCCTCTGTTGTGCCTTGTGGTCGGAGGCCAAGCAGTTGCCATATCAGGCAGTGATGCAACTAGTCAGGATACTATAGATGGTGCAGCTATAGAACCTTTTGAGGATCTGAGGACCCCATACAAATCTTTTCAGCCTTCTGAAGGGGAATAGGCTTTGTTGTGCCCTCTTCACAACTGTCTTGGTGTGCTTGGACCATGTTAGTTTGTTGGTGATGTGGACACAAAGAAACTTGAAGCTCTCAACCTGCTTCACTACAGCCCCATCTATGAGAATGGGGGCATGGTCAGTCTTCCTTTCCTGTAGTCCATAATCATCTCCTTAGTCTTTATCACGTTGAGGGAGAGGTTGTTGTCCTGGCACCAGGTCTCTGACCTCCCTATGTGCTGTCTCGTTGTTGTTGGTGATCAGGCCTACCACTGTTGTGTCATCGGGAAACTTGATGGTGTTGGAGACGTGCCTAGCTGTGCAGTCATGAGTGAACAGGGAGTACAGGAGGGGACTGAGCACGTACCCCTGAGGGGCCCCCGTGTTAAGGATCAGCGTGGCGAATGTGTTTTTACCTACCTTTACCATCTGGGGGTGGCCAGTCAGAAAGTCCAGGATCCAGTTAGAGGGAGGTGTTTAGTCCCAGGGTCCTTAGCTTAGTGATGAGCTTTGAGAGCAATATGGTGTTGAACGCTATCAATGATATCATTCTCACATAGGTGTTCCTTTTGTCCAGGTGTGAAAGGGCAGTGTGGAGTGTAATAAATATTGCATCCTCTGTGGATCTGTTGGGGCGGTATGCAAATTGGAGTGGGTCTAGGGTTTCTAGGATAGTGGTGTTGTGAGCCATGACCAGCCTTTCAAAGCACTTCATGGCTACAGATGTGAGTGCTACGGGTCGGTAGTTATTTAGGCAGGTTACTTTAGTGTTCCTGGGCACAGGGACTATGGTGGTCTGCTTGAAACATGTTGGTATTAGACTCAGACAGGGAGAGGTTGAAAATGTCAGTGAAGCCACTTGCCAGTTGGTCAGCGCATGCTCGGAGTACACGTCCAGGTAATCCGTCTGGCCCTGTGGCCTTGTGAATGTTAACCTGTTTAAAGGTCTTACATCAGCTGCGGAGAGCGTGATCACATAGTCGTCTGGAACAGCTGATGCTCTCAAGCATGTTTCAGTGTTACTTGCCTCGAAGCAAGCATAGAAGTTATTTAGCTCGTCTGGTAGGCTCATGTCACTGGGCAGCTCTTAGCTGTGCTTCCCTTTGTAGTTTGTAATAGTTTGCAAGCCCTGCCACATCTGGGGCGGCAAGTAGCGTATTGGTTAAAGCGTTGGACTAGTAACCGAAAGGTTGCAAGATCGAATCCCCGAGCTGATAAGGTTAAAATCTGTTGTCCCCCTGAACAAGAAAGTTAACCCACTGTATCTAGGCCATCATTGAAATTAAGAATTTGTTCTTAACTGACTTGCCTAGTTAAACAAAGGTTAAATTTAAAAAACATCAGGAGCGTCGGAGCCGGTGTAATTGGACAAAATAACAATTATCTTGTTTGAACGACTTAGTATCTAGTTTGAAAGACTTAATATCTCATTTGATGACAAAATATTTGTATTTTTCAATTCAAACAAAACTAAATATCCTTGGGATGTTCAGTCCACATTCACTAAAATGTTGTATACAACATCTGTAACAACCACCACAGAACATTCTCCCAAAGATCTCATCAGGTTTTCAGGTAATAACCAGTAATTAGTTATGTGAAAGTTCCCAGAACATTTGTTTGGGCACGGACAATGTTCTCATAATATATATGAAACATTTGCCTGTCGTTAAAGGAACATTCCCATAACACATTTAATTTGTTCTTTAAAAGGTTCCCAGTATGTTTCGTTAGGTTGTGGGAACAATCTGGTGAGAACAATGTGGGGACAATACAAAAGATATGTTCCTAAAACACAAAAACTGTCCATTTTGTATAACATGAATGTCTAGCAACCCAAAGGTTGTAAGTTTGAATCTCATCATAGACAACTTTAGCATTTTAGCTAATTAACAACTTTTCAACTACTTACTACTTTTTAGCTAGTTTGCATGTTAGCAAACCCTTCCCCTAACCCTAACCTTAACCCTTCCCCTAACCCTAACCATACCCTTTTAGCTATCCCTTCTAACCCCTAATCCCTAGCTTAATATCTTTAGGCACCTAGTTAGGATTTGTACCATATCATACAATTTGTAACATATTGTTAATTTGCCAAATTTGTAAGTTGTTCTATGGTTTATAACACAAGTTGTAATTTGTAACATATCATACGAAATGATTGATGGACATCAACAAATTAATACATATCATACGGAACATAACATATTCTAAATGGAGTGTCTCAGATTTACGTACAGAATAATACGAAATGCTCTGAGACCAAGTTACACCCACACCGCTAGCGTGAGCGAGTGTCTGCGTAGCCAATCGCTAAAATAGAACTTGGTTCTATCTGAGATGGTCCAAATGATGCAAATCCCCTCCTAACTGTATATCAGGAACATACAAACCCATGCGTTTGCTTCAAAGATGAACGAGGATACTCATACTAACCACACTAACCTTACTATTTGTGATGTAATTTGAGTATGTAGTATGCTTATTCGTTATAGTATGGATATAGTTAGTATGCCAAAAGTTCCCGGATGTCGTACTACATTCGTTAAAATACGAAGTGTCCAAGCAGTGGACACTATTTCTGTGCTTTTTGGGCCCATAATGCAAATCTATAATGCAAATCTGTCCGTCTGTAAATAGCACACCCAACTACCTCATCCCCATATTGTTCTATGTTTTTTTTTGCTATTTTGCACACCAGTATCTCTACATGCACATCATCATCTGCACATCTATCACTTCAGTGTTAATGCCAAATTGTAATTATTTTGCCTCTGTGGCCTATTTATTGCCTTACCTCCCTAATCTTACTACATTTGCACACACTGTACATAACTTTTTCTATTGTGTTATTGACTGTACGTTTGTTTATACCATATGTAACTATGTGTTTTTGTCACTTTGCTTTATCCTGGCCAGGTCACAGTTGTAAATGAGAACTTGTTCTCCACTGGCCTACCTGGTTAAATAAAGGTGAAATAAAAAAATAAAAACAATTCTTCAGAAAATGAGCGTGACTTCACAACATTTTCGAAGAAAATGGTGGAAAATATGCAGACAAAGTCTGAGAAAGGATTCAAATTCATTGTTTTAACTAATTATGACAAATGTTTAGAAAATATTGAGCAATGTAATAAAGTAATGCCTTTTCAAATAATAAGTAATCAATGGACATTGTTAAATGAAGTCGTAAGATGTTTAGCTAGTAATTTGTTAGCTATGCTAACAAGATAGGAAGAAGTTGCATATCAACAGCATCAACTTCCGGTAGATAGGTGAAGCGCTAGTACACTCAACTGAAAGGATGCCATTCGTTTACACTATACTAAAATGAACTAATAGTATGTAGCATATACTCATTAAGTATGTAGTATGTTAGTATGGGTATTCAAACATAGCTTAGGTTTCCCTTTTTATCTGTGGATTAATTGTCGGAGTAACGAAACACAATTTTTTTTTAATGATCTAGAAAGGGGACCATATGCATGATCAGGTAAAATAACAACCCAATGTCTCCCAGGACAAACTGCTAGCAAATCAAATCAAATCAAATTTTATTTGTCACATACACATGGTTAGCAGATGTTAATGCGAGTGTAGCGAAATGCTTGTGCTTCTAGTTCCGACAATGCAGTAATAACCAACAAGTAATCTAACTAACAATTCCAAAACTACTGTCTTATACACAGTGTAAGGGGATAAGAATATGTACATAAGGATATATGAATGAGTGATGGTACAGAGCAGCATAGGCAAGATACAGTAGATGGTATCGAGTACAGTATATACCTATGAGATGAGTATGTAAACAAAGTGGCATAGTTAAAGTGGCTAGTGATACATGTATTACATAAGGATACAGTCGATGATATAGAGTACAGTATATACGTATGCATATGAGATGAATAATGTAGGGTAAGTAACATTATATAAGGTAGCATTGTTTAAAGTGGCTAGTGATATATTTACATAATTTCCCATCAATTCCCATTATTAAAGTGGCTGGAGTTGAGTCAGTGTCAGTGTGTTGGCAGCAGCCACTCAATGTTAGTGGTGGCTGTTTAACAGTCTGATGGCCTTGAGATAGAAGCTGTTTTTCAGTCTCTCGGTCCCAGCTTTGATGCACCTGTACTGACCTCGCCTTCTGGATGATAGCGGGGTGAACAGGCAGTGGCTCGGGTGGTTGATGTCCTTGATGATCTTTATGGCCTTCCTGTAACATCGGGTGGTGTAGGTGTCCTGGAGGGCAGGTAGTTTGCCCCCGGTGATGTGTTGTGCAGACCTCACTACCCTCTGGAGAGCCTTACGGTTGAGGGCGGAGTAGTTGCCGTACCAGGCGGTGATACAGCCCGCCAGGATGCTCTCGATTGTGCATCTGTAGAAGTTTGTGTGCTTTTGGTGACAAGCCGAATTTCTTCAGCCTCCTGAGGTTGAAGAGGCGCTGCTGCGCCTTCTTCACGATGCTGTCTGTGTGAGTGGACCAATTCAGTTTGTCTGTGATGTGTATGCCGAGGAACTTAAAACTTGCTACCCTCTCCACTACTGTTCCATCGATGTGGATAGGGGGGTGTTCCCTCTGCTGTTTCCTGAAGTCCACAATCATCTCCTTAGTTTTGTTGACGTTGAGTGTGAGGTTATTTTCTTGACACCACACTCCGAGGGCCCTCACCTCTTCCCTGTAGGCCGTCTCGTCGTTGTTGGTAATCAAGCCTACCACTGTTGTGTCGTCCGCAAACTTGATGATTGAGTTGGAGGCGTGCGTGGCCACGCAGTCATGGGTGAACAGGGAGTACAGGAGAGGGCTCAGAACGCACCCTTGTGGGGCCCCAGTGTTGAGGATCAGCGGGGTGGAGATGTTGTTTCCTACCCTCACCACCTGGGGTGTGAGACAGTGTGTTTGAGATTGCATCGTCTGTGGACCTATTTGGGCGGTAAGCAAATTGGAGTGGGTCTAGGGTGTCAGGTAGGGTGGAGGTGATATGGTCCTTGACTAGTCTCTCAAAGCACTTCATGATGACGGAAGTGAGTGCTACGGGGCAGTAGTCGTTTAGCTCAGTTACCTTAGCTTTCTTGGGAACAGGAACAATGGTGGCCCTCTTGAAGCATGTGGGAACAGCAGACTGGTATAGGGATTGATTGAATATGTCCGTAAACACACCGGCCAGCTGGTCTGCGCATGCTCTGAGGGCGCGGCTGGGGATGCCGTCTGGGCCTGCAGCCTTGCGAGGGTTAACACGTTTAAATGTCTTACTCACCTCAGCTGCAGTGAAGGAGAGACCGCATGTTTTCGTTGCAGGCCGTGTCAGTGGCACTGTATTGTCCTCAAAGCGGGCAAAAAAGTTATTTAGTCTGCCTGGGAGCAAGACATCCTGGTCCGTGACTTGGCTGGATTTCTTCCTGTAGTCCGTGATTGACTGTAGACCCTGCCACATGCCTCTTGTGTCTGAGCCGTTGAATTGAGATTCTACTTTGTCTCTACTGACGCTTAGCTTGTTTGATAGCCTTGCGGAGGGAATAGCTGCACTGTTTGTATTCGGTCATGTTACCAGACACCTTGCCCTGATTAAAAGCAGTGGTTCGCGCTTTCAGTTTCACGCAAATGCTGCCATCAATCCACGGTTTCTGGTTAGGGAATGTTTTAATCGTTGCTATGGGAACGACATCTTCAACGCACGTTCTAATGAACTCGCACACCGAATCAGCGTATTCGTCAATATTGTTATCTGACGAAATACGAAACATATCCCAGTCCACGTGATGGAAGCAGTCTTGGAGTGTGGAGTCAGCTTGGTCGGACCAGCGTTGAACAGACCTCAGCGTGGGAGCCTCTTGTTTTAGTTTCTGTCTGTAGGCAGGGATCAACAAAATGGAGTCGTGGTCAGCTTTTCCGAAAGGGGGGCGGGGCAGGGCCTTATATGCGTCGCGGAAGTTAGAGTAACAATGATCCAAGGTCTTTCCACCCCTGGTTGCGCAATCGATATGCAACACCTATCTAGCTTAATGTACATTAATATTTCATGTGTGTTTCGACCTGTCCCAAAATGTATATGGTTTTAGTATTTTAACCTGCGTGTCATGATCCCGTCTAGTGGGAATCGACAAAATCAACACGCATATTCGCATGCTCACATGTAGCCATGGTGTCAGTCTGAGATCTTCAGAAGTTTGGCTGAGGTCCTGCAGACTTAATTTTCTGCCTCATCTTACTTGATAGGCAGCTGACTGATTTGACAGACAGTGTGGGAAATTGTATTAGTAACTAATACTGGACAAGGTCAGTCCTTTTCAGTCCTTTCCAGTGACTGTAGAAGCTGCCTGGGGGGTCACAGAGAATTAAGCTCTAATATTTACTAGTCATGTTGTTAGCATGGATGGCTGAGACAAAGGCAATGTACCGAGGTATGACCCAAGGAGACCTCCGGTTACTAAACTTTTATAGCCAAAAGAAAACATACATTTTCCATAACTACTTCACTGATAGTCAACTGTAAATGTACTGTAAAATGCCCCTCTTGTAAAATGCACACCTTTTGAAATTGGTAACAATTTATAAATACTTTATAAATGTGGGTATATACCACTAAGTGTCTATGTTCCACAAAGGGAGGTTTGCAATCAACCATATGGTTATGAAAATCTATATCTTAGACTTAGATAATGGACTTCTCCCATTGACAATCCCACAAATCACAAAATTGACATTTCTGAGTTATAGCACTTGAAACATTCAAAAGTCTATACAGATCTCCCCTATATAGCATAGAGTACATTTCTCTGATTAGCACATACAAATATCTGGTAACAGTCAAGTTTCTAACACAGCGGCTCCTAATCCCTTTTTGTCTTGTAATATACAGTACCAACTACAACAGTACCTAGACAAATGTGAATAATCTTTTGAAACCAATGAAACCAACTAAAATGAAACTAATTATTATACCCTTAACCCAGTTTAACTTCATGACACAGAATGGGACTAGCCACGAGCCACCAGTGATTCCTGACTCATCGTTGGGAGGGAGACTGCCCTAAAGGTCCTTATTTCCATTTCTGCCACGGAGCTGCAATTCTGTGAAAAATGTTGCGTTAAATTAGAGTCAAGCAACAAATGGATGAGGGAGGATTAAAGGGGATTGGGATATCTTATTGCTTTTTAACAAAGCCCAGTGAATCCCTCAACAGCTTTACTGTCAGAGCCTTACAGAGATTTACACTACAACGCAGAGCGGAAATATTCACAACTATAAGAAGAAACACTTGCATTTGTGGGCTTGTTTTACCACTTGACTTAATAAGCTGTGTGTATGCTCAGTTGTGTTTTAGGAATTTGTGTCTGTCTCTGGTCTTAATTGAAATTATGCTCACTGGCTTCTAGACCCAGGAGAGATCTCCTCCTTTTAACATAAAATATGAAAGATTTGCCCATTTCAAAGACATAGCGGGAAATCCTGACCACAAAGTGATATATTCTCCCATGAAGCTGTTTTGCTTTGTAAAGAAAAATAAATATCCCTCACATCCGTTTCTTGTATGCTTTTCTGACAGACAGTGTGACTTTGAAGACTAATTCAATTTGAGAACCCCACTGTGCAGTGTGGACACCTAGCATTCAAAGCACGGTTGTAATCACTCCTCCATGCAAATCACATATACTGTACATGTATTGATTCAGTATGTGGACATGAAGAACAAAACATTTGAAAAGGAACTTAAAATCTTTCCCTCAAATGTTCAGTACGAATAGTAGAATAATTAAACATGTCCTCTATAACAGAGAGATGGGCCATTATAAAAAATAATAATTGCTACACCTTGGTTTTAGCATAATTCATTTGGCCTACACCCCCCCCCCCCCCCCCCCCCCCCCCCCCCACTGGTGTTTTTGTCACTATTTACAGTACCAGTCAAAAGTTGTCAAACCTACTCATTCAAGGGTTTTTCTTTATTTTTACTAATCAAATTTGATTTGTCACATACAAATGGTTAGCTGATGTTAATGAGAGTATAGCGAAATGCTTGTGCTTCTAGTTCCAACCATGCAGTAATATCTAACAAGTAATCTGTCACGCCCTGACCTTAGTTATCTTTGTTTTCTTTATTATTTTGGTTAGGTCAGGGTGTGACGAGGGGTGGTTTGTTGCGTTTTAGTCCTGTCTAGGGTTTTTGTATGTTTATGGGGTTGTTGACTAGTCTAGGTCTTTTGTATGTCTATGGTTGCCTAGATTGGTTCTCAATTAGAGGCAGCTGTTTTTCGTTGTCTCTGATTGGGTACCATATTTAGTCAGCCATATTCCTTGGGTAATTTGTGGGTGATTGTCTATGTATTAGTTGCCTGTGTCTGCACTTATTCTATATAGCTTTAATTTTTTTTTATAGTTCATTCAGTGTTCATCCTTCATTAAACAAGATGTATTCAAATCCTTGGTCTCATCCATACAACGAACGTGACATAATCAAACAATTTCACAACAACTACCTTATACACACAAGTGTAAAGGATTGAATAAGAATATGTATATATAAATATATGGAAGACCGATGGCCGAACGGCATAGGCAAGATGCAGTAGATGGTATAGTGTACAGTATATACATTTGAGAAGAGTAGTGTAGGGTATGTAAACATTATATAAAGTGGCATTGTTTAAAGTGACTAGTGATACATTTATTACATCCAATTTTTCATTATTAAAGTGGCTAGAGTTGAGTCAGTATGTTGGCAGCAGCCACTCAATGTTAGTGGTGGCTGTTTAACAGTCTGATGGCCTTGAGATAGAAGCTGTTTTTCAGTCTCTCTGTCCCAGCTTTGATGCACCTGTACTGACCTCGCCTTCTGGATGACAACAAGGTGAACAGGCAGTGGCTCGGGTGGTTGTTGTCCTTGATGATCTTTTTGGCCTTCCTGTGACATCGGGTGGTTTAGGTGTCCTGGAGAGCAGGTAGTTTGTCCCCAGTAATGCGTTGTGCAGACAGGATGCTCTCGATTGTGCATCTGTAAAAGTTTGTGAGTGTTTTTGGTGACAAGCTGAATTTATTCAGTCTACTGAGGTTGAAGAGGCGCTGTTGCGCCTACTTCACCACGCTGTCTGTGTGGGTGGACCATTTCAGTTTGTCCGTGATGTGTACGCCGAGGAACTTTCCACCTTCTCCACTACTGTCCCGTCGATGTGGATAGGGGGGTGCACCCTCTGCTGTTTCCTGAAGTCCACGATCATCTCCTTTGTTTTGTTGAGTGTGAATTTGTTTTCCTGATATGCTGAGCACTTGTTGGCTGCTTTTCCTTCACTCCGCAGTCCGACTCATCCCAAACAATGTCGATTGTGTTGAGGTTGGGTGATTGTGGAGGCCATTTCATGCAGCACTCAATCGCTCTCCTTCTTGGTCAAATAGCCCTTACACAGCCTGGAGGTGTGTTGGGTCATTGTCCTGTTGAAAAACAAATAATAGTCCCACTAAGTGCAAATCATATGGGATGGTGTATCACTGCAGAATGCTGTGGTAGCCATGCTGGTTAAGTGTGCCTTGAATTCCAAATAAAATCAGTGTCACCAGCAAAGCACCATCATACCTCCTCCTTCATGCTTCACGATGGCAACTACACATTCAGTGATTATCCGTCTCACAAAGACAGTTGGAACCAAAAATCTCAAATTTGGACTCATCAGACCAAAGGACAGATTTCCACCGGTCTAATGTCCATTGCTCATGTTTCTTGGCCCAAGCAAGTCTCTTCTTATTTTTGGTGTCCTTTAGTAGTGGTTTCTTTGCAGCAATTCGGCCATGAAGGCCTGATTCACGCAGTCTCCTCTGAACAGTTGATGTTGAGATGTGTCTGTTACTTGAACTCTGTGAAGCATTTATTTGGGCTCCAATCTGAGGTGCAGTTAACTCTACTGAAATCCTCTGCAGCAAAGGTAACTCTGGGTCTTCCTTTCCTGTGGCGGTCTTCATGAGAGCCAGTTTCATCATAGCACTTGATGTTTTTTGCGACTGCACTTGAAGAATCTACTTGACATTTTCCAGATTGATTGACCTTCATGTCTTAAAGCAATGATGGACTGTCATTTCCCTTTGCTTATTTGAGCTGTTCTTGCCATAATATGGACTTGTTCTTTTATCAAATAGGGCTATCTTCTGTATACCACCGCTACCTTGTCACAACACAACTGTTTGGCTCAAATGCATTAAGGAAAGAAATTCCACAAATTAACTTTTAACAAGGCACACCTGTTAATTGAAATGCATTCCATGTGACTACCTCATGAAGTTGGTTGAGAGAATACCAAGAGTGTGCAAAGCTGTCAGCAAGGCAAAGGGTGGCTACTTTGAATAATCTCAAATATATTTGGATTTGTTTAACACTTTTTTGGTTACTACATGATTGATATGTGTTATTTCATAGTGTTGACGTCTTCACTATTATTCTACAAAATAGTAAACATTTTTTAAATAAATGGAATGAGTAGGTGTGTCCAAACTTATGACTGGTACTGTATGTTATACTCATGCAACACCATGGTTAACAGAATCAGTCAGACCGTCTCTCTCTCTCTCTCTCTCTCTCTCTCTCTCTCTCTCTCTCTCTCTCTCTCTCTCTCTCTCTCTCTCTCTCTCTCTCTCTCTCTCTCTCTCTCTCTCTCTCTCTCTAACACCAGGTAAAGGTAAGTATGGTAACTTCAGACAGAGTTGGGTGGTTAATAAGCTTAACTTTTTCGGGGCATGTCTGTCTGAGTGCTACATTATGTTTTTGATACCCACATAACCATGGCAATCTTCAAAAAGGCTGTCGGATTCAAGAATTTTAAAGTCTTGAAAATAAGCTGCATGGGCTGTTAGGGGATAAGTTTGCTTTTCAAAACCTGTTTCACCATAAATTACTGGCAGATTACTGTTACAGCACTATACCCTATAAAACAATATAAACTCAGTCCAATTATCTGTGCCCACAGACACTAAAATGCAAATTCTAAACGTGTTTTAATGCTATCTGGTTTTAAATTAAACGCATGTGCATTAAAACAACTTTGCATCATAATTACTGCTTATGTAAATACATGTAATGTCATAGCTAATCACTTTGACAGAGTACACAAAAGCTGCCCATATCTATACCGTATTTACTTCAATATTAACTTTAAGAACTGGGACAGCCACATTTTGTAAACTCACACCATTGAATGAATGGAGCATTAAGAGTCCCGATATGGCATTATAAGAATAAGAAAGCTATATATATATCACTGTAGTTCCTATTCTCCTCTCTGTCCTCCCTCCTGTGACAAGTAGTGAGGCACAACCTACTGTAATGAAGCATAGAGTAAATATCTCTGTCCATTAAGCCCTAGCAGATTGATTCATGCCCTCTAAATAATGCATGTATTGAAAAGGACAAATGCTTGATCAATATGGTATGGTCTCCCCCATTGTTACCTTTGCACTGTGCCTATTGATGAAAAACGGATCTTTCCTCCCATGTCCTCTCGGTTAAAGGACTGTATTATGTGAGAATGAATCATTCATGTAATGGAGAGATGAGTCAGTGGAGGAGAGGAAGGGATACAGTATATCTGTAGTCGATATTTGATATACGACACAGATCAGGTCTCCTGTTGCAGTGATCTCTCACACTAATGTAAATATTTCTCATCTATCACTTTCTTCTCCCAAGGCTCATCATGTCTACCTTCAAACCATGACGTAGTATAGCCAAATGATCAAATTCCCTCAGCAATTGGCTCAAATCAGTCCTATTTTTTAAAAGTGGTCTGTTTGTTTTAGTGGGCCCACATATGGTCAGCCACTTCGTCATTTGCTGCCTGATGGACGTGGGCCTCCAGGTGATTTAGCTTTAGCAGCGGCTGGAACTGGAATGGCTGGTTACCACAGATGGCTGAGGCTTAATGTGGGCTCATAATGACAGGGCTGAACTTTTCAAGGTGACTCTCTCTCTCTCTCTCCTTGTTGTGGATGTGAGGATACAGAGGAAAGCAAAGCAAACACCACTACAGAGAGATCTCCTGTACTCTTCGATATTATGATTGTGTACCCTCTTCCCAGTATGAACTCTATTGTGATTTTGCAAACATCATAGAGCTTAAACACTATTTAATTCTGTGGTCAACATGAACTGTGGTAAGTGTAGTGTGAGGACATCTTGAAATGTGTAGCTAACAACTAGGTACCACCACCACCATTGCAAAAAGACTTGTGTTTTTGATAAAAGGAACTATCCTCTAACAATCCATTTGGCAGTGTCGGTCTCCCGAGCATAAAAGGAACATTTGCTGTAAAAGGAACAAACAGTGGACAAACTAGCCACAGCATCTGAAAACAACAATTCAAATCGGTGAGTGTTTTACCTGAAAGCTTTGGCATTACCCAAGTTCAATAGTGTACCAATCTTTGTCTGGTTTTCTTTAACTATAGAAATGTTTGAAGTTTTAAGACAAACTCCCTCCAATTATGTTCAACTGTAAAAAAAGAAACAAAAAAATAACACAAATCTAGTTAAAGGCCTGTGAATTCCCTTTTCTACTGTGTGGATTCCCTTTTCAACTGTGTGGATTCCCTTTTCTACTGTGTGGATTCCCTTTTCTACTGTCTGGATTCCCTTTTCTACTGTGTGAATTCCCTTTTCAACTGTGTGAATTCCCTTTTCTACTGTGTGGATTCCCTTTTCTACTGTGTGAATTCCCTTTTCTACTGTCTGGATTCCCTTTTCTACTGTGTGAATTCCCTTTTCAACTGTGTGAATTCCCTTTTCTACTGTGTGGATTCCCTTTTCTACTGTCTGGATTCCCTTTTCTACTGTGTGAATTCCCTTTTCAACTGTGTGAATTCCCTTTTCAACTGTGTGAATTCCCTTTTCAACTGTCTGGATTCCCTTTTCTACTGTGTGAATTCCCTTTTCTACTGTCTGGATTCCCTTTTCTACTGTGTGAATTCCCTTTTCAACTGTGTGAATTCCCTTTTCAACTGTGTGAATTCCCTTTTCAACTGTGTGAATTCCCTTTTCTACTGTGTGGATTCCCTTTTCAACTGTGTGGATTCCCTTTTCTACTGTCTGGATTCCCTTTTCTACTGTCTGGATTCCCTTTTCTACTGTCTGGATTCCCTTTTCTACTGTGTGAATTCCCTTTTCAACTGTCTGGATTCCCTTTTCTACTGTCTGGATTCCCTTTTCTACTGTGTGGATTCCCTTTTCTACTGTCTGGATTCCCTTTTCTACTGTCTGGATTCCCTTTTCTACTGTGTGGATTCCCTTTTCAACTGTGTGGATTCCCTTTTCTACTGTGTGAATTCCCTTTTCAACTGTGTGGATTCCCTTTTCAACTGTGTGGATTCCCTTTTCTACTGTGTGGATTCCCTTTTCAACTGTGTGGATTCCCTTTTCAACTGTGTGGATTCCCTTTTCAACTGTGTGGATTCCCTTTTCTACTGTCTGGATTCCCTTTTCTACTGTCTGGATTCCCTTTTCTACTGTCTGGATTCCCTTTTCTACTGTGTGAATTCCCTTTTCAACTGTCTGGATTCCCTTTTCTACTGTCTGGATTCCCTTTTCAACTGTGTGGATTCCCTTTTCTACTGTCTGGATTCCCTTTTCTACTGTCTGGATTCCCTTTTCTACTGTGTGGATTCCCTTTTCAACTGTGTGGATTCCCTTTTCTACTGTGTGAATTCCCTTTTCAACTGTGTGGATTCCCTTTTCAACTGTGTGGATTCCCTTTTCTACTGTGTGGATTCCCTTTTCTACTGTGTGGATTCCCTTTTCAACTGTGTGGATTCCCTTTTCAACTGTGTGGATTCCCTTTTCAACTGTGTGGATTCCCTTTTCTACTGTGTGAATTCCCTTTTCAACTGTGTGGATTCCCTTTTCAACTGTGTGAATTCCCTTTTCAACTGTGTGGATTCCCTTTTCTACTGTGTGGATTCCCTTTTCTACTGTCTGGATTCCCTTTTCTACTGTGTGGATTCCCTTTTCTACTGTGTGGATTCCCTTTTCTACTGTGTGGATTCCCTTTTCAACTGTGTGGATTCCCTTTTCTACTGTGTGAATTCCCTTTTCAACTGTGTGGATTCCCTTTTCTACTGTGTGAATTCCCTTTTCAACTGTGTGGATTCCCTTTTCTACTGTGTGGATTCCCTTTTCAACTGTGTGGATTCCCTTTTCTACTGTCTGGATTCCCTTTTCTACTGTGTGGATTCCCTTTTCTACTGTCTGGATTCCCTTTTCTACTGTGTGGATTCCCTTTTCTACTGTCTGGATTCCCTTTTCTACTGTGTGGATTCCCTTTTCTACTGTGTGGATTCCCTTTTCTACTGTCTGGATTCCCTTTTCTACTGTCTGGATTCCCTTTTCTACTGTCTGGATTCCCTTTTCTACTGTCTGGATTCCCTTTTCTACTGTCTGGATTCCCTTTTCTACTGTCTGGATTCCCTTTTCTACTGTCTGGATTCCCTTTTCTACTGTCTGGATTCCCTTTTCTACTGTCTGGATTCCCTTTTCTACTGTCTGGATTCCCTTTTCAAGTTGTGTGGATTCCCTTTTCTACTGTGTGGATTCCCTTTTCTACTGTGTAGATTCCCTTTTCTACTGTCTGGATTCCCTTTTCAACTGTGTGGATTCCCTTTTCTACTGTCTGGATTCCCTTTTCTACTGTCTGGATTCCCTTTTCTACTGTCTGGATTCCCTTTTCTACTGTCTGGATTCCCTTTTCTACTGTCTGGATTCCCTTTTCTACTGTCTGGATTCCCTTTTCTACTGTCTGGATTCCCTTTTCTACTGTCTGGATTCCCTTTTCAAGTTGTGTGGATTCCCTTTTCTACTGTGTGGATTCCCTTTTCTACTGTCTGGATTCCCTTTTCTACTGTCTGGATTCCCTTTCCTCCCTTTTCTACAAGTACCTGAAAATATCCTGCCAAACAACAAACCCTGAAAAAGGAGGGTATCCTATCTTTTGGGTAGGAGAGGACCCAGCTGAGTTGAGCGATGTCCGTCTCCTCTCCAAATTTGTATGGATGTTTCTGGAGTTTTAATTAAGCAAATTCCCTCTCAAACTGAAGTGAGATTATGACCATATGCCAGGGATGAACCAGAGCCCGTGTGGATACGGTAGAGGGGCTTTCAGGAAATTATTGTTTAAGTTTTTTGTTAAATACATGTGAAATGGCTTGGGTTGGTTGAATTAATTGGATTGTCCCAAGAGAAGTGCCCTGGTGGGATCACTCACAGAAGGTTTAGTTAAATTGGGGCTGAGTAAAACCTGAATTCTTGAAGAAAACCCTGCAGAGCGCATAGTGCCTATATACACCAATAAGACCATTTAGGTGGGATCTAACCTATAAAGAATGTCTGTTTATCATTTATTTCTAATGTAACAGACTAACAAACGTCTTCCAGACAGACATATGATTTGTATCTACAAATTCATAAGTAGGTATTTATACTCCCTGTAACTCTTGATAAACCCTTTACAAACACGTGCAGTGTCACTCTTGACCCCGAGATATATTTTCTGTATGTATGTACAGTACCAGTCAGTTTGGACACACCTACTCATTTTCTTTATTTTCACTATTTTCCACATTGTAGAAGTTTCTTCAACTGCAGTTGTGATGGTGTGGGGGTGCTTTGCTGGTAACACTGTCAGTGTTTTATTTAGAATTCAAGACACACTTAACCAGCATGGTTACCACAACATTCTGCAGCAATGCGCCATCCCATCTGGTTTGCGCTTAGTGGGACAATCATTTGTTTTTCAACAGGACAATGATCCAACACACCTCCAGGCTGTGTAAGAGCTATTTGACCAAGAAGGAGAGTTATGGAGTGCTGCATCAGATGACCCGGTCTCCACAATCACCCAACCTCAACCCAATTGAGATGGTTTGGGATGAATCGGACCGCAGAGTGAAGGAAAAGCAGCCAACAAGTTTTCAGCATATGTGGGAACTCCTTCAAGAATGTTGGAAAAGCTTTCCAGATGAAGCTGGTTGAGAGAATGCCAAGAATGTGCAAAGCTGTCATCAAGGCAAAGGGTGGCCACTTTTGAATAATATAAAATCTAAAACATATTTTTATTTGTTTAACACTTTTTTGGTTACTACATGAATCCTTTATGTGTTATTTCATAGTGTTGATGTCTTCACTATTATTCTACAATGTAGAAAATGGTAAAAAATAAATAAAAACCCTTGAATGAGTAGGGCGTGTCCAAACTTATGACTGGTACTGTATGTATACTGTAGCTACATATACCTGAGGGGACATGAAGAGCGATGTTGTGGTCTCATGAGATGCTTTATCAGCAAACAGTAAGTGAGAGATGGAAAAACCATGACGCAATAAATGTGTATTGACACCTCTGGCAGAATTCATCATTTCTATTCCTTCTTGACATTGTTTTCTCTTTGCAAACTCAGCCTCAAGGTAAACAATATTTTAATGTCTGACACCTGGGTATGGGTTTCAAATTACACTCATTTGTAAGTCAATGTAAACTGCATCAAAAATAAACTACTTTAATACTAATATTTTATTGGAAGTGCTGCAATGGCATCGATAATCAACATCATTACTACCTCTCTTGTATCGGTCTTTTCCTCCTCTTCTCTCTCGTGTAAATACATCTCTATACCGTACATGGAAAAAAAATCCAACAAGATCTTATACTTCTGATCTTGATTCCCTCCAATGCCCTTGTTTTATTCATCTACTGCTATCTCAAGGTCTCCATAATCACACAAAACACCACTGTGGCCTATGAACCCAGCACCAGCTCATCTCAACATATCTCTTTCTCGATCTATCTTAACTTAACCTTTCTCTTCTGTTAAAGAGGCCAGCGCCTAGGTGCCAGCCCAGAAAACCCTTTTATACGGAGTGTAGAAAGCACAGTAAATTACAATACTACACAACCTTTGGCTGTGAACTTGGCCTTACATACACACCCGTGGTGAAATGGTCCTGGGCAGCAGGCAGCTACTGAGAGCTGCCCTGGCTAATTGTTAAACATGTTCCTGTCAATCACGCCTATTCCAAATGGCAACTCTCCCTCCCTTTCTCTCTCTCATTGTCTCTATATCCATTCATTCATTCATCCATCCATCCATCTCTCTCTGTCTCTCTCACTCACCAGTTTCAATGAGTAGGCCTTGGAGACATAATTGCTCCCGATCTCCATTCCATTAAAGGAATATACAATATGTATGGCGGTGAAGCAAAGCTGAATGTTATTCAGCCATTCATATACAGTACCAGTCAAAAGTTTGGACACACCTTCTCATTCAAGAGTTTTTCTATATTTGTACTATGTTCTACATTGTAGAATAATAGGGAAGACATCAAAACTATGAAATAAAACATATAGAATCACGTAGTAACCCAAAAAAGTGTTAAACAAATCAAAATATAATATACATTTGAGATCCTTCGAAGTAGCCACCCTTTGCCTTGATGACAGCTTTGCACACTCTTGGCATTCTCTCAACCAGCTTCATGAGGAATGCTTTTCCAACAGTCTTGAAGGAGTTTCCACATATGCTGAACACTTGTTGGCTGCTTTTCCTACACTCTATGGTCAAACTCATCCCAAACCATCTCAATTGGGCTGAAGTTGGTTGATTGTGGAGGCCAGATCATCTGGTGCAGCACTCCATCACTCTCCTTCTTGGTCAAATAGCCCTAACACAGCCTGGAGATATTTTTGGGGTCATTGTCCATTTGAAAAACAAATGATAGTCCCACTAAGTGCAAATCATATGGGATGGTGTATCGCTGCAGAATGCTGTGGTAGCCATGCCGGTTAAGTGTGCCTTGAATTCCAAATAAATCACAGTGTCACCAGCAAAGCACCCCCACACCATCCTACTCTGCGTCTCACAAAGACATGGCGGTTGGAACCAAAAATCTCAAATTTGGACTCATCAGACCAATGGACAGATTTCCACTGGTCTAATGTCCATTGCTCGTGTTTCTTGGCCCAAGCAAGTCTCTTCTTGTTATTGGTTTCTTTAAGTAGTGGTTTCTTTGCAGAAATTCAACCATGAAGGCCTGATTCATGCAATCTCCTCTGAACAGTTGATGTGTCTATTACTTGAACTCTGTGAAGCATTTATTTAGGCTGCAATCTGAGGTGCAGTTAAGTCTACTGAACTTATCTTCTGCAGCAAAGGTAACTCTGGGTCTTCCTTTCCTGTTGCGGTCCTCATGAGAGCCAGTTTCATCAAAGCGCTTGATGGTTCTTGCGACTGCAAAGTTATTTAAATGTTCCATATTGACTGATTATTTGAGCTGTTCTTGCCATAATATGAACTTGGTCTTTTACCAAATAGGGCTATCTTCTGTACACCACCCATACCTTGTCGCAACACAACAGATTGGCGCAAACGCATTAATGAGGAAAGAAATTCCACAAATTAACCTTTAACAAGGCACCCCTGTTAATTGAAATGCATTCCATGTGACTACCTCATGAAACTGGTTGAGGGAATACCAAGTGCATGCAAAGCTGTCATCAAGGCAAAGCGTGGCTACTTTGAAAAATCTCATATGTATTTGTTTAACACTTTTTGGGGTACTACATGATTCCATGTGTCATTTCATAGTTTTGACCTCTTCAATATTATTATACAATGTAGAAAATAGTAAAAATAAAGAAACTGTACATGCAGGTATACAGTTGAAGTCGGAAGTTTACTAAAAATGTTACTACTAAAAATACACTTAGGTTGGAGTCATTAAAACCTCTTTAGGCTAGGGGGCAGTATTTTGATGTTTGGATGAAAAACGTGCCCAAAGTAAACTGCCTATTTTTCAGGCCCAGTAACTAGAATATGCATATAATTGGCAGATTAGGATAGAAAACACAAAATATTGTCTGTGAGTATAACAACTGATATGGCAGACGAAAACCTGAGGAAAATTCATCCAGGAAGTGCTGTTTTTCTGAAACTACTCTTTTCCATTGCAAGCCTATCCTCCATTTAAAGGGATATCAACCAGATTCCTTTCCCTATGGCTTCCACAAGGTGTGAACAGTCTTTAGAAATAGTTTCAGGCTTTTATTCTGAAAAATGAGCGAGAATGATCACATTGCGTCAGTGGATAGCCAGATGTCCTCACATTTGTACGCTCGCGCACGGGAGCGAGACCTTTCCTTTCTATCTTCTATTGAAAAGGCTACCGTCCAGTTGAAATATTATCGATTATTTATTGTAAAAACAATCTGAGGATTAATTATATAAAACGTTTGACATGTTTCTACGAACTTTACTGATACTATTTGGAGTTTTCGTCTGCCTGTCGTGACCGCACGAGCCTGTGGATTACTGAACAAAACGCGCCAACCAAATGGAGGTTTTTGGATATAAAGAGAATCTTTATCGAACAAAACAAACATTTATTGTGTAACTGGGAGTCTCGTGAGTGCAAACATATGAAGATCATCAAAGGTAAGTGATTAATTTGATTGGTCACGAAAGTCAGAAAAGCAATCTACTTTGCTGCTAGCTGTTTTAATGTTTTGTCTGCTGAGAGCTGTCCTCACATAATCACATGGTTTGCTTTCACCGTAAAGCTTTTTTAAAATCTGACATGCCAACTGGATTAACAACAAGTTAAGCTGTGTTTTGGTGTATTGCACTTGTGATTTCATGAAAATTAAATATTTTTAGTCATTTAATTTGAATTTGGTGCTCTGCAAATCACCGGATGTAGACGAAAATGATCCCACTAAAGGTTATTAAAACTTGTTTTTCAACAACTCCACAAATTTCTTGTTAACATACTAAAGTTTTGGCAAGTCGGTTAGGAAAGATACTTTGTGCATGACACAAGTAACTTTTCCAACAATTGTTTACAGACAGATTATTTCACTTACAATTCACTGTATCACAATTCCAGTAGGTCAGATGTTGACATACACTAAATTGACTGTGCCTTTAAACAGCTTTCGAAATTTACAGAAAATTATGTCATGGCTTTAGAAGCTTCTGATAAGCTAATTGACATCATCTGAGTCAATTGGAGGTGTACCTGTGGATATATTTCAAGGCCTACCTTCAAACTCAGTGCCTCTTTGCTTGACATCATGGGGAAAATCAAAAGCAATCAGCCAAGACCTCAGGAAAAGAATTGTAGACCTCCACAAGTCTGTTTCATCCTTGGGAGCAATTTCCAAACGCCTGAGGGTACCACGTTCATCTGTACAAACAATAGTACGCAAGTATAAACACCATGGGACCACGTAGCCATCATACTGTTCAGGATGGAGACCCTCTGTCTCCTAGAGATGAACGTACTTTGGTGCGAAAAGTGCAAATCCTTCCCAGAACAACAGCAAAGGACCTTGTGAAGATGCTGGAGGAAACCGGTACAAAAGTATCTATATCCACAGTAAATCAAGTCCTATATTGACATAATCTGAAAGGCCGCTCAGCAAGGAAGAAGCCACTGCTCCAAAACCGCCATAAAAAAGCCAGACTACGGTTTGCAACTGCATATGGGGACAAAGATCGTACTTTTTGGAGAAAAGTCCTCTGGTCTGATGAAACAAAAATAGAACTGTTTGGTCATAATGACCATTGTTATGTTTGGAGGAAAAAGGGGGAGGCTTGCAAGCTGAAGAACACCATCCCAACCATGAAGCACGGGGGTAGCAGGCTTATGTTGTGGGGATGTTTTGCTGCAGGAGGGACTGGTGCACTTCACAAAACAGATGGCATCATGAGGAAGGAGAGTTATGTGGATATATTGAAGCAACATTTCTAGACATCAGGCAGGAAGTTAAAGCTTGGTCGCAAATGGGTCTTCCAAATGGACAATGACCCCAAGCATACTTCCAAAGTTGTGGCAAAATGTCTTAAAGACAACAAAGTCAAGGTATTTTAATGACCACCACAAAGCCCTGACCTCAATCTTATAGAACATTTGTGGGCAGAACTGAAAAGCATGTGCGAGCAAGGAGGCCTACAAACCTGACTCAGTTACACCAGCTCTGTCAGGTGTAATGGGCCAAAATTCACCCAACTTATTGTGGAAAGGCTGTGGAAGGCTACCCAAAACGTTTGTCCCAAGTTAAACAATTTAAAGGCAATGCTACCAAATACTAATTGAGTGTATGTAAACTTCTGACCCACTGGGAATGTGATGTAAGAAATAAAAGCTTAAATAAATCATTCTCTCTACTATTATTCTGACATTTCACATTCTTAAAATAAAGTGGTGATCCTAACTGACCTAAAACAGGGTCTTTTTACTTGGATTAAATGTCAGGAATTGTGAAAAGCTGAGTTTAAATGTATTTGGCTAAGGTATATGTAATCTTCTGACGTCAACTGTATATTATCTCAATATCATGTTTGTTTAATGATAATGTATTTTCTTTTCTTCACACAATACCAGAACTAAAGGAAAGGTTTGAAATAAAAATACTGTTTGTGTAAGTTTTATGGTGAAAGACAAAGAGAGACTGTTATGCCGATGTTTGTGACATTGGTGTTAAGTTATTATTACATGACTCAAGGAGAGTGCAATTACTTTATGTTAGCACAGTGCAAATGTCAGACCTGACACAAGTCATCCAACTGAGCAGAATAAGAAAGTGGGGTACATCAGTATAGAACACACACTCTAGTGGGTTTGTTATAACACTCTACTTAGTGGCCTTGTCTGAATGAATCTCCTACCCTATGAACCCACCCAGTGGCATGGATTGCTGCGTAAAGACAGGTCCGGTGAATAACACAACATAGTTAACCTTGAAGACTGAAATTCGGGATGGCACACCGAATACTGAAATAACCATTAGGAGCAATGAGGAAGGTGACTGTTCACTGGAATTTAACCTAAAACAAACAGTTACTGCATAATGAGACATGGAGAACATATTATTGTCTGAATGCGTCTTACTATTTGGGGGGGAAACCTTGCTATTGATGAGGATATGTTATGCTAGTCCACTTGGAATGATGAGGACTCTGAGACGGTCATTAGCTACTATAACATTGCCTTCAGGTTCATCTGAGGGGTTGAGTTATCAATAAACCAACCAGGATCTATCCTCTCGCCTCTGGAGTCAGTTTTCAAATGCTACAGATACCCTTCTGAAGCACCATTCAAGCATTCTGAAGATTTTGAAATGGAAGTGATGACATTAAACGAAGAAGGATCTTTCAAGCATTTCTCATTTCAATAAGCAGAGAGTGAGTTTAGATTCAGAGTGCTTCCACTTGGCTGAGGAGAAACATTTTCTGAATTTAAACGCTACCAATTCTTCAACCAAGCCGCCGCTCACATGAAGCATTAAATTCAACTAAAATCAGCTGCAAAGATTTCTACATTTTCAGTATAGGGCTTTAAGGCCTTTGGGTTGACTGAATATTTATTTGCATTAAGGGTTTTCCCTCCCATCTGAGAAACTTTCTGACTTTGCAGAGTTTAAACATCTCTCTGTTGATGCCTCTGGGTATTGAATCTTAAGCTGTAACCCTTAAGCCTAAAAAAAATAAGGAAACTTAATCATGAGCCATTCCAAAGACGGGAAAATATATTTCATAAATATTTTCACCAGTGACTTAAGTGATCTGGCGCTACTGTACCTAATATTGGATTTGTAATGACTGCTATTGTGTTCCAGCACACTAGCCTTTCCTTTCCACCCAGCAATCAGAACCCAAACCCACTAGCTTTAGCAGAATAGACTCATAAACAACCCCAACTTTTCTAATGGCATTTCTAACTACTTTTTTTGTGTGGTTATGATGTAATACCTTCATGTTGTAACTTCTCAAAAATAAATGTCTCCATTTGAGAATAGGAAAGGAATGTGTTGTTGTACTCACCCGCATGCCAAGCTCAATGTTCTCGCCTCCATAGACTTCCATGCCAGGATCAAGGAGGCCGATCTCACTAAAGTATTCTCTGTCCACCACAAAGGAGCAGCCGATCATAGCTGGCGTCCTAGATGAAAAGAGAGAGGGAAAGGCTTTCAAAAACTGTGTTCATTCCCCTGTCATTGTCTTGATCAGCTTCAGTGACAAACCTTTATACACCCACTGTGCATTCTGTTGATTAGAGCCTTTACTAAAACAACAGGATTCATAATAATGTTTATAATCACTGCACACAAGACAGTATGCACCCCGGGCTACATTGCAGGCCGATACACGATTTACATGAATTTATTTAGTTTCCAAATCTATGCAGAATTAACCTTGGAAAGCCCTTTGAATAACAATGCATATTATATGTGTTGCTATAAAAATAAATAACAGAGGACACCATTGTTTTCTCTTAATTTTATATTTGCATGTGAGGTACAAGTGTACTCAGACATGAATGTGTTTTGATAAATCTACATTCTGTAAAAATAGCACAGGCTCAGGGTTTGGCATGTCTTTAGATATGCATTTCTCCATGGGTGTCACTGTTAAAACATCAAAAGGACCAACTTCCAGAGACCTCCTCATAATACAATGTAACTAAGTATACAATAAAGCTTTTCAAGAAAGATTGCTTTAGGGACATTTGAGGGGTATGAGGGGGAAGCTATGATGGGACAATGTCCTCTAGTAAATATAGATGACACTGTCAGAAATGTCAGGAAGTTTCCCCTTGGAACACACACATGCCATGAGGTAGCTGTCTGTGATGGCCTGAGGATAGAATGGGTCACTCTTTTCCACTCCACCCTGCTCTCCCTCTCAAGGTCTCTAAAGTAGTTTTATTTCCGGGACTACTGTCACCATAGGCATGCTTTTACTGGCTTTATCCATGGAACTTTAAAGTGCTCTGTGACAAAGATGTCATACGTTATATAGAAATATAGCTGTCCATGTTGTGTGATGGCACGCATCGTTAAAAGGCTTCTTATCAATCTGATCAGCGTTTAGCCGTTATTTACTGCAACATTGTGTCTGCAGTTAGTACACCATACATGAACATGCACAGTGGAGAGTGCAGTCCACTACGACTGGGCCTACAGTAAAGTAGTGGAAGGAGGTTATTGGAGAGGAAGGATGAAGAGGAGACTATGATTTCATTGATAATATTCAAAATAATGTTGTTTTAGAGCTATCAAGGATGCTGTGCATGTATATATTTGTTTGCATATAGTTGTGTTTAGATGATAACTGCAGTAGTTTCTTTTACACAAAATAATCTGCTTGGAGTGTGCTTTTTGGAATTATTGTGGTGGAAGAAAGAAAGACACACACACACTCAAAAAACAACCTAAGCATGTCTAATTCTCACATCAAAAATGCTTTGTCTCCACTTCCTACTGCACAGTCAGTTCTCTATAGATATCTGGCAAAAAAGCTCACTTTTCCAATGTACACACTGCTTACACACTCATCCTCTGTAGGGTTTTCACCTTCAATTCTTATTACATTTTCAGACACTCTTAGTAACCTGACAACATTTATAAAAGAGACATGCTTGCTTTTATATTGAATGTGCCCAAATACATGAGTGCGAAGGCAATCGGTCTCAGCTCTGAATAGCCATAGGTCTATTGTTGGTGGGCAGAAAGCTTGAGGAAACAAGTAAAGAAATTATTTCCAATATGGATCCACATGGCTGACACACTACCTGCCCCTTTAGGCACACTGTCCATTCATAGCAAAGTATCAATAACAGGACCACAAATAGCAAACAGCACCTGCAATTTTTGCTGGTACATTTGCAAGGCACATTTTGGAAAGACAATTTATGTCTAACTGGCAATGCATAGTTTGGTTTTAGGCAATTCAAATAGTGATAAGCAAAATAGCATAGCCGTATTGTCAGATCGGCCTGTTTGAAATCTTCCTTAAGAGGGTAAGGCTGATTCTTATCTTGTCTCTGCTGTCGCTCTTGGTTGGCTCCTGACATTGTGTGAAATTACAATCATATGATAATATGCTTTAATGCCTCAACAAGAAGACAAATGGCCCATAAGTTCAGCAGTCACCTCCAGTGTTCAGACACAGCATTTGGGGTTATATGAATAATGAATTTAATCTCTGTATGACCTGATTTACCAAGTGTGTGTTTCGACCTTGCCCAGCCAAACACGTCTGGAGAAATATGACTGTTTCTGTGTGATGTAGAATATATGATATAACACTTAAATCGTGAACATATTAATTAAGCAATAATACATGAGAGGACATGTGTTATGGCATTTTTATCACAACAGGCTACCAGCTTTAAAAAGCTAGATTCTTTCTCAAACGATACATTTTTCAACAAAACGTGATTCTACATTCACTAACACTTGTTGTCCAGTGCAATCGTAGGTAATTCTCTGGTCGTTAGTTCTATTCATATTGAATGCCATGTAAAGCAAAACTAACCAAGGCTGGTTGATAGTTCCAGAACTTTGCAGGTTGCTATGGTAAACAAAAAATGATTGCTATGAACTTCCCCCCTGTTAGCTAGCCAACAACACAGCTAACACAATCACTTCAGACTAAAGCTGGAAAGACAGCAAACTAGCTGCATTTTGTTTCGTTTGGACTTTTTTTCTACTGAAATGTCTTTGTATATATATCCATAAAAAGTATGCTGATTCACGATTTCGACTGACTGTGAAAAGCTGGCTCTCTGTCTCCTCCCGACTTCCAACAATGTTTCACTTTTGAACAATGTTGCAAATGTCAGAGATAATGTCTAGATGCGTTTTACAGTGGAGATCAAGTTCATAAATTGCATGACTGGACAGTGCATTTGTAAAAGTAGTAGTAGTAGCGCGTTGATAGATAACGACCTAAAGGATGGCAAGTTTTATGAATGAGCAGCCATGTGTAAATTGTCTATTATAAAACTGCTTGTTTGGATCCTGGATGAATTGGACGATCAGCGTTCCAAGGCGTGCTGTATAGGTCATCACCACAGACACTCCTATGCTTGCTAACAGTTCCATCTGAAAATGAACACTGCGCCTCCATAAAAAATATCATGGTAATTTTACTGTCCGAATCATCTCTTGTATTTATCTCAACACTCACATGATTTCCCCTTGCTTCCAGCTTAGCATTTGGTTTGATACAGCATGGTTAATATAAGCCTAGCTGTCTGCCTGCCTCGGAAATAATGTTTCACTTTTGAATTTCGATTTCTGTAGCGAGTACTATACATAGAGTGAATCGTGCCCAGACCAGACAACTTTTTTTTCTGAGCCAGTCGAAATCAAATCCAAGTAAATACCAACAGAAAAGAAGCTCAAACAAACGAAAATGCAGCAAGTGTAATGTCATTCCAGGTTAAAAGTTTGACGTGAGTGAATGAGTTAGCTGCAGTTGCCTAGCTAGCTAGCAAATAACAAGACATGTTTTCCAGCCTTGCATAGCAACCATTTTGTTTAGATCTGAAGACCAGTCCTTTTGCATAGCAACTATGCCAACATAATTAATGCCCAGGGTCGTGTCTGTAGCAACATGAACAAAATCACTAACAACCAAATTTGTCTGGACTATCCACCTCATTTTCGAATGCTGCTATGGGCAAAGCAAAACAACGGTGTGATGTAATGGATTCGACTTCCGCTTTACTTACGTACTGCAGTACACACGTGGTAAATTTGCTGGAGTAAATTATTTGAACGATTCCATTTATAGAGTGTAAAAGTGAAGTAAAAAGGTGTAAGTGTAATTGTATATGTATTTAATTCAAGTTCGATAAAGGTGCTAGACCTACAAGTATAAGGTTCTGTATTCATTTCCTAAGTCAACCTTGTGTTCTGTTTCGTTGTGTTCTTCAACGACGCCTTGTCTTTCATTTTTGTTCATTGATTTCACCTGTGTTAGTTACTTGCCTGGTCTCATCAGCTCCTTATTTAGTTCAGTTCTTTCTGTTTGTGCCTTTGTGAGGTATTGTTAGTTTTGACTCTACTAAGCATTTTCCTAGCTCGTTTGTGAGAACCAGTTATAGCCTTCAGTCCTAGTTTTGATTCACCTGCCTGTTTGCCTACCTGTGTATGACTATTGCCTGCCTTCTGCGAAGGCGAAATTAACACCTGCCTCGCTCTGCGTGTGAATCTACACCTTTTTATCCATGAGTATTCGTTACAACAGGTAGTTATGTTGTGATAATTACGTTAGTTGTGTTGTGTAAGAGATAAGGGCCATCCACCAAGCCTATAACGATAACTATAATGATCAAGTAGGCTACATAACTATAAAACGTTGAGCATCCACAGGAAAGTTTGTCGTTCTACAGTCCTGCACCTATCAATCAACTGATCAACATATCCTATTGCACGCTGCCTATTAATAAATAAGGTGGTACCACAAGACAATTTATGATGTCACTAAGGCACATATACTGGTTCAGACCATTCAGTGTTTTCAGGGTGTGTTCATTGTCATAGTGACAGCTGCAAATAATAATTCAATGTACATGTAGCCCTAATGAAAAATTATGTAGTAACTTGTATTTAAATGTAGCAATTCAACAACAAACGCCCTTTAGCCTGCACATGTTTTACGGCATGTCATTGCCTCATTGCTCAAGTGGTTTACAAGTGATTTCCATTTTTCCACTGGTTGTCTATTCCTTTGGGTATTTTTCACTGTGCTCATCTAGGCTATGTCCTGTGCAACTATTTGTGATGCATCAGTGCATCAATGTTATCATAACCGGTAAAAGTGATCACACCAATGAACTCCCCGAAATTGATTTTCTATGTTGTAGGCCTGTTTTACATTCGGCAATTAGTAAAAACAAGCTTGGTTCTTTCCCCGAATAGACTATTAGGCTTAGTATAAAAATAAATGGACTCTACCTTTTGCAGCCTATAGCTTTCCTGGGATTTCACAATAAGAGGAATGGCCTATTGCGGAGAGGGTTTGTAGCCTCTGTAGCCTGTTGCAGTTGTTCCTGTTGTGCACAGGAACAACTGCACAGGAACCGCTGGAAGAGAGAGGCTTGTGATGTGTAGCCGAGGTAAGAAGCTAGATATTAGGCTATTCGCTAAATATTAGAACTATAAGGTAAATATTTACCCGTCAAAGTGCAAGAAAATAAAGTGAACAGATGAAGAAATGGCAAATCTGTACTGCGTTCCTCCAGGCTGCGCTCTGTGGTCCCCGGGCACGCAAAGTTCCACTTTTGATTAGGCATAGGTCTACGTTTTTAAACCAGACAATTATTATACCTGGACTACGCAACACAGTGCAACAAGGAATGTATTATTGTTATCAAGGGAATACACAATTGTCCATAGGTTGTAAACTACAGTGAAGTAGGCGCATTTTAACCGCTCAAATGTCCTATTTAGTTTCATGCCGAAAAAACTGCATAGACCTACAGCCTAGGCCTGACTATGCAACCATTTGGATCAGTTTGGGTTTATTCTCAACAGTTTATAAGAACAAGCAAGATACCTTAGCAGGCCATTCTTATGGTTTATTTCGTCAGGATGTATCCCAGTGTTAAGATAGGTCTACTATAGGAAAATGTGGGCTTCTCCCGTTCTTAGTACTGTAGCCTATATTACATTCAGCAAGCAAGAGCAAGCGTGCATCTCTCCTCCAATAGGCTTTTAGTAGGCTAAAGAAAAAAGTTTGAATTAAGTGTCCAACAAGCTTTTGTAATCTGGCTTTTCCTGGGACTCCACAAGATTAAAGAGGAATAACCGTGGCAGTGGAGAAGTCAGGTGCTTAATTGTGCAACAGAACATAGACCGGCTTGAGATTTAACCTATAGCCTAAGTAAAAGCATAAGCATATTAGACAATAATTTATAAGCTCAATGATAGGCGTAATACTGCAGTGAATATATTCAGTACATTTACACAACGAAAGAAAAAAAGAAGTTTATCAGACAACGAAATCATAGGTAGTTACAGTACGTGCGCTCTCGAGGCTGCGCCGGAAAAGCTCCCATGTTTCTAGGAACAAGAAATGTATCCTACTTAGTCTACAACAACACAGTATAATGAAGAATGATATTATTGTTTTCAAATGGGTACAAAACTCTAGTCTATGCTGTAAAGTGCAGGGAATAGCCTATGTAATAGTGGTGCAAGGGTCAGCTTTTTGTTCACACGCACCCGTCCACAATTGCTAAAAACCCATCCACAACCACTTACTGTATGTGATAAAGTGAAAATCTGAGTCCGGCACCCAGCCCTAACCTGCAAATATAGAAAATGCGCTATAGGCTACAGTCAAAGACTGCAGAATGAGTTTGTTTTTTTGTTGTTGCCTGATTTAGATATGTTTCTGCTTATAATTTCCGAGATTTTCGTAGACTATATGTTAGTCGAGTTGTCTGTAATTATATACATGTAGTTTGTATCGATAGATTATCGATTAGATACAATGTAATATATCTATAAAATGAATGCTTCAGTCTAGTTGTTGTGTTGCTACCATGTTGTTGTTATGTTGTATTGCTACCATGCTGTGTTGTCATTGTGTTGCTGCCTTGCTATGTTGTCTTAGGTCTATATTTATGTGTTGTGTTGTCTCTCAAGTTGTGATGTGTATTTTGTCGTATATTTTATTGTATTTATTTTTTTATCCCAGGCCCATGTCCCCGCAGTAGGCCTTTTACGTTTTGGTAGGCCGTCGTAAATAAGAATTTGTTCTTAAACTGACTTGCCTAGTTAAATAAAGGTTAAATAAAAATAAATAAATAGTTGACATCGGTGAAGTGTTCTGTCATCTTTCGCGGTGCAAAGACGTTTAGGGGCTGGGGAGAAAATATAATAAAGCAACAACAAAAACACGATTTTCTGTACAAAATGTCCAAATTACATCAGTTTGACCAGTTGCAAGGAAAAAGAAAGCTGTGAAAACAACCCGAATGCGTTTCTGATAAGATTTCAGTTCGGTTTCGATGCATATTTTATTTGGTTAAAATACTATCAGCTTTTATGATGAAGACAACACCTCTACCGATGGTATCTAACTGAACATTGCATTCTCTCAAGATGCAGAAAGAAAGAAATCATATTTCTCCACTCCTGTTCCCAAGTCCAAATTTAGCCTACATTTGGTGTCTAATTTTTCTGCAAGAAATTATTAATTCTGCAGGAGTTATTATTAAGGTTATAGCTCAATTTGCACGGGACTAGTATTACTAGAGAACGTTGGTTAGGTATGTACTGTATTACCCCAGAATGTCCGTCATTCCAGAGGCGCAAAATATTTTAATGATGTATTTGGCGATAGGCTATGCGCAACACTTTGTTAAATTTATCAATCAAATCTTTTTTATTGCTGAACACCTGTCAAACTCAAAACACAGGGACGTTGATTCGCACGGGACCAGTATTTTCAGAGGACATTGGAGTTTGCCAAAAAAACAGTAGGTTATTCTGGTTAGTCAATGTCCAGATTTCAGATTCCATTTAACCCATGCAAACAGTAGGCTACAGTTCACTTGACATGCCACAGACCTATTTGAAGTCCCATCTTGAGACTGTCGAATTTGTATCAAGCCTCACAATCATCACACATAACATGGCCAGCACTGCTATCATCCTCTTTTTACCACTTCACCAAATATTTTCCGAACATTACTTTTCTGGCCCTCACTTCTCTATATTTTCAACTTTCCTTTTGCACTTTTTGGCATTTGGAATTAAACCACCACAATGTCCTTTTTGCCTCTAGATTGACGTTGACTTTTTCTACCCGTTCCCAAAAGCATCATTTGGCGATTGGCTGTGTAGGCTATTTGAATAACCGCTCAAATGCCTTGCATCTACTGTAGCCTGCCTGATTGGGCAACCATTTGAATCGTGTTTTTTCTCGGCAGTTTAGTTTAGGTCCAGACCGCTCCAGTCGCATGCGCCAGTTTTGCAAAATAAATGTAAACATACATGTTATTCAATTATTGCTCCCACATTGCTCTGCGTTGCCAAGGGCTAAAATAGAAGTCAGTTCTATTTGTGACGCTGATCATGGTGCAAGTCCTGCCTCTCCCATGTCCTCATTGGTTTATAGAAGCAGATACCCACATGCCATCTCCTCATTGGTTATGCCCACGTGGGTGATTGAAAGATGAACTGAGTTCGGTGTGTTGTGGCAACTATGAAAGTTAGATGCCAATTGCCATATAAAGGCCAAAGAAGAAAACGCCTGGAAGGAGGAGAGATGACTAGAAACGATTCCGGTGACCGTTTTATGTGTTGATTAATTGTCGGAGTAGAGGACCTTGTGCATTTTAGGTAAAATAACAACTCAACATTTATATCCCAGGACAAATTAGCTAGCAACAGCGAACTAGCTAAATAGGACAAATTAGCTACCAACTGCAAGCTAGCTAAATAGGACAAATTAGCTACCAACTGCAAGCTAGCTAGCTAAATTGCCACAAATGTTTAATGCTTTTCGACCTGTCCCCAAATTAATATAATTGGTTCAGAGTTTGTTTTTATATTTTAACCTGCATGTCGTGATTGCGTTTGGTGGTGGGGGGGGGGGGGGGTTTGGGTACTGTGTAAGGCCAGTAGTAACATGTTGTATTTTGTCAGGATGTTTCGGGTTAACAAAAACATGCTATGTAGAGATTTCTAGTGGCTCGCATATAAATTATGATAATACCGAGCATGGACGAGGTTGTATCCATAGTTTCCGAGTTTGTCTCCCGTGTTTTAAAAGCGTTTGAAAATGAGGTAGATATCTTCTGGTGAATGAATGACATTGTATGAATTGACTTATCAAAATAACATTTTAATGAAAATGTAAATCATTGTCATTTTAACATGTTAACAGTTTCAGAAAAGCAATAAAGCACACTAGACAGTGCTATATCATGTATACAGTCACAGGTAAATGGCCACTGCCTCTTGTGTCTTATTGCTTAAAGTGGATCTGACAGCGTTTTAACTACTTTGCAGATATGAAACAAACAGACATATCAGCCCAGATATCAAATTCCCAGTTTATACTTCAAAATCAACTTTATACGATGTTTTAAAAATAGGTTATATTTGACTGAAAATTCCATGACATACAGTACAGTAATGCATTGTTTGCACAATGGATAAATGCAGTTCAATGCACGATTAATGTAATTCACCAATGCATTTCTTGCGATCAGGTTGCAAATCACAGCTGGCCTGGTACGTTGTTTGCTGCCACAACCCATTCAAGATGCATTGTTTCAATTTCTCAATATTTTGAACAAAAACGGACAACCAACTAAGGCTGGGAATGTCAATACAATTAAACCAGCAAGGGCAATGATCAGTCATAACGTGGCTAATAGGCTAGCGCACGTGTCAAACACAGGGCTCGTGGGCCAAATAGGACACAATCGCGAGTATAAAGTCAACAGTTGAGTCACCAATGGGACCCACAAAATTACAGCACTCGCATCAGTGAATTCAATTTAAATTGCGCTGATTTCGTGGGTCCCGTTTAAGCGTGCAGTGGAGGGAAAGTGTATAGACACATGCCACAGTCCTAGCTAAGCTAGTAAAATGTTTTGAGTGCGCCAAACAGCAATGCTGCATTCAACCGTACCAGTGATCCATGCAGTGCAACAAAAAAAAGAAAAAAAGAAAAACATGTTTGAGGTTTAAATGTTGCTATGTTTTTGTTATTTAGAGTTATTAAATACTTTTTGACTAGGGTCGGCAGCATATTATGCACATCTGCAAGTATAGCAGCAAAGGCTGGTCAAATATTATTTCTCTCTTTTTGTTTTAATATGTTAAAATACTAAATTGAAGTCGGAAGTTTACATACACCTAGCCAAATACATTTAAACTCAGTTTTTCACAATTCCTGACATTTAATCCTAGAAAAAATTATCTGTATTAGGTCAGTTAGGATCACCACTTTATTTTAAGAATGTGAAATGTCAGAATAATAGTAGAGAGAATGATTTATTTCAGCTTTTCTTTCTTTCATCACATTCCCAGTGGGTCAGAAGTTTACATACACTCAATTAGTATTTGGTAGCATTGCCTTTAAATTGTTTAACTTGGGTCAAACGTTTTGGGTAGCCTTCCACAAGCTTCCAACTATAAGTTGGGTGAATTTTTGCCCATTCCTCCTGACAGAGCTGGTGTAACGGAGTCAGGTTTGTAGGCCTCTTTGCTTGCACACACGTTTTCAGTTCTGCCCACACATTTCTATAGGATTGAGGGCTTTGTGATGGCCAATCCAATACCTTGACTTTGATGGCCTTAAGTGATTTTACCACAACTTTGGAAGTATACTTGTGGTCATTGTCCATTTGGAAGACCCATTTCCAAGCTTTAACTTCCTGCCTGATGTCTTGAGATGTTGCTTCAATATATCCACATACTTTTCCATCCTCATGAGACCATCTATTTTGTGAAGTGCACCAGTCCCTCCTGCAGCAAAGCACCCCCACAACATGATGCTGCCACCCCCGTGCTTCACGGTTGGGATGGTGTTCTTCGGCTTGCAAGCCTCCCCTTTCCCTCCAAACATAATGATGGTCATTATGGCCAAACAGTTCTATTTTTGTTTCATCAGACCAGAGGACATTTCTCCAAAAGTACGATCTTTGTCCACATGTGCAGTTGGAAACCGTAGTCTGGCTTTTTTTATGGCGGTTTTGGAGCAGTGGCTTCTTCCTTGCTAAGTGGCCTTTCAGGTTATGTCGATATAGCACGTGTTTTTCTGTGGATATAAATACTTTTGTACCTGTTTCCTCCAGCAGCTTCACAAGGTCCTTTGCTGTTGTTCTGGGATTGATTTGCACTTTTCACACCAAGGTACATTCATTTCTAGCAGACAGAACACATCTCCTTCCTGAGCGGTATGACGGGTGCCTGGTCCCATGGTGTTTACACTTGCATACTATTGTTTGTACAGAGGAACGTGGTACCTTCAGGCATTTGGAAATTGCTCCCAAGGATGAACCATACTTGTGGAGGTCCACAATTTTTTTTCTGAGGTCTTGGCTGAATTCTTTTGATTTTCCCATGTTGTCAAGCAAAGAGGCACTGAGTTTGAAGGTAGGCCTTAAAATACATCCACAGGTACACCTCCAATTGACTCAGGCTAATTGACATCATTTATCAGAAGCTTCTAAAGCCATGGAATTTTCCAAGCTGTTTAAAGGCACCGTCAACTTAGTGTATGTAAACTTCTGACCCACTGGAATTGTGATACAGGGAATTATAAGTGAAATAACCTGTCTGTGAACAATTGTTTAAAAAATGACTTGTGTCATGTGTAATGGATGTGAAATGGCTAACTAGTTAGCGGTGGTGCGCGCTAATAGCATTTCAATCGGTGACGTCACTCGCTTTGAGACCTTGAAGTAGTGGTTCCCCTTGTACTGCAAGGGCCTCAGCTTTTGTGGAGCGATGTGTAATGATGCTTTGTGGGTGACTGTTGTCTATGTGCAGAGGGTCCCTGGTTCGCGCCCGGGTATGGGCGAGGGGACGGACTAAAGTTATACTGTTACACATGCACAAAGTAGATGTCCTAACCGACTTGCCAAAACTATAGTTTGTTAACAAGAAATTTGTGTAGTGGTTAAAAAACAAGTTTTAATGACTCCAACCTAAGTGTATGTAAACTTCTGACTTCAACTGTAAGTGGACATTATAAAGAGACATATTTTTTCTAATAAAACAATGGCCAGTTTGGGTCGCAGTTGCTAGCTATTTATTTAACAAGATAAAAAGACAGAGCCTAACGTTACCTAGCCATCGATTAAATGCAATTGTCTTCATTGTCTTCGCTTATGCCTGCCCATACCATAACCCCACCGCCACCATGGGGCACTCTGGTCACAAAGTTGACATCACCAAACCGCTCGCCCACACAACGCCATATACAGTGGGGCAAAAAAGTATTTAGTCAGCCACGAATTGTGCAAGTTCTCCCACTTAAAAAGATGAGAGGCCTGTAATTTTCATCATAGGTACACTTCAACTATGACAGACAAAATGAGAAGAAAAAAATCCAGAAAATCACATTGTAGGATTTTTAATGAATTTATTTGCAAATTATGGTGGGAAATAAGTAGTTGGTCAATAACAAAAGTTTATCTCAATACTTTGTTATATACCCTTTGTTTGCAATGACAGATGTCAAACGTTTTCTGTAAGTCCTCACAAGGTTTTCACACACTGTTGCTGGTATTTTGGCCCATTCCTCCATGCAGATCTCCTCTAGAGCAGTGATGTTTTAGGGCTGTTGCTGGGCAACACGGACTTTCAATTCCCTCCAAAGATTTTCTATGGGGTTGAGATCTGGAGACTGGCTAGGCCACTCCAGGACCTTGAAATGCTTCTTACGAAGCCACTCCTTCGTTGCCCGGGCGGTGTGTTTGGGATCATTGTCATGCTGAAAGACCCAGCCACGTTTCATCTTCAATGCCCTTGCTAATTGATGGAGGTTTTCACTCAAAATCTCACGATACATGGCCCCATTCATTATTTCCTTTACACGGATCAGTTGTCCTGGTTCCTTTGCAGAAAAACAGCCCCAAAGCATGATGTTTCCACCCCCATGCTTCACAGTAGGTATGGTGTTCTTTGGATGCAACTCAGCATTCTTTGTCCTCCAAACACAACGAGTTGAGTTTTTACCAAAAAGTTATATTTTGGTTTCATCTGACCACATGACATTCTCCCAATCTTCTTCTGGATCATCCAAATGCTCTCTAGCAAACTTCAGACGGGCCTGGACATGTACGGGCTTAAGCAGGGGGACACGTCTGGCACTGCAGGAATTGAGTCCCTGGCGGCGTAGTGTGTTACTGATGGTAGGCTTTGTTACTTTGGTCCCAGCTCTCTGCAGGTCATTCACTAGGTCCCCCCGTGTGGTTCTGGGATTTTTGCTCACTGTTCTTGTGATCATTTTGACCCCACGGGTTGAGATCTTGCGTGGAGCCCCAGATCGAGGGAGATTTTCAGTGGTCTTGTATGTCTTCCATTTCCTAATAATTGCTCCCACAGTTGACTTCTTCAAACCAAGCTGCTTACCTATTGCAGATTCAGTCTTCCCAGCCTGGTGCAGGTCTACAATTTTGTTTCTGGTGTCCTTTGACAGCTCTTTGGTCTTGGCCATAGTGGAGTTTGGAGTGTGACTGTTTGAGGTTGTGGACAGGTGTCTTTTATACTGATAACAAGTTCAAACAGGTGCCATTAATACAGGTAACGAGTGGAGGACAGAGGAGCCTCTTAAAGAAGAATTTACAGGTCTGTGAGAGCCAGAAATCTTGCTTGTTCGTAGGTGACCAAATACTTATTTTCCACCATAATTTGAAAATAAATTCATTAAAAATCCTACAATGTGATTTTCTGGATTTTTTTTCTAATTTTGTCTGTCATAGTTAAAGTGTGCCTATGATGACAATTACAGGCCTCTCTCATCTTTTTAAGTGGGAGAACTTGCACAATTGGTGGCTGACTAAATACTTTTTTGCCCCACTGTACGTGGTCTGAGGTTGTGACGACCTACTGCCAAATTCTCTAAAATGACATTGGAACCGGCTTATGGTAGAGAAATTAACTTTCAATTCTCTGGCAACAGCTCTGGTTGACATTCTGGCAGTCGTCATCCCAATTGCACACTCCTTCAAAACTTGAGACATCTGTAGCATTGTGTTGTGTGACAAAACTGCACATTTTAGTGGCCTTGTATTGTCCCTATGCACAAGGTGCACCTGTGTAATGATCATGCTGTTTAATCCGTTTCTTGATATGCCACACCTGTCTGGTGGGTGGATTATCTTGGCAAACGAGAAATACTCACAATCATAGATGCCAACAAATCTGTGCACAAAATTTGATATAAATAAGCTTTTTGTGTGTATGGAAAATGTTGGGTATCTTTTATTTCAGCTCATGAAACATAGGAGCAACACTTTACGTTATGTTGTGTTTATATTTTTGTTCAGTGTACATATTTACAGAAAACCATTCAGGTGTATTTTGTGGCTTTGGCAAATGTGTTCTAATGATCTAAAGTCAAACTGTTGCTACTGCCTGTATACACACAGTCCAGTTCAGTGTGATGGCAGGCCCATGTGGCACATGGCTTCTTTGCATATAGATCTACTGTAGGTCTGATTGGCTATGGCACACCGGTCTCCGTAGACTCTGGTCCTGGTCAGGACACATGTTTTAATTAGGTTTTATTTGCTGCAGTGTCTATTAATTGTCCAAATGCACGTCCACTTTCCCACTATATTGCTAAAGAATTTTCACAAATGACTTACTATACGTCATTCCCAAACATTCTGAGAATTTATGAAAATGTGAAAATGACCATATCCAAGTGTATGGTCATTTTGTAAAAAATGTAAATAAAAAAAGGTGTCATATTCTTTCTAGGGGTGTATGTGAACAGATTTTAATAAGATTTCATGTTGCTAAAATGCTGTAGTATATCATGAGCAGAAAAGGCTCTAACAATGGGAATTCCAAATCACCCGTTGTATAAAAATACCTAAGACATGATTTACCTGAGGACCCTAGGTGAATAATTATGGTAATAATCATACATTCTATGATTACAGTAACTATTGCTTCCATACAGTAGAGAACTAACCCAATAAACACAGTTGTGTAAACTAGAGTAATGTACAAAGCTCACCCACCGTATGTAAAAACACATATGACCCAATATTCAAGGCTTCCTCTCGTGCACTGCACACATCAATATTAAGATATTTATAATTTTTATTAGATACTTTTTTCAATAGAGAGGTTAATTGTTGGTTGTTTGGCCTGTACACTTGTACCAAAGACCTATAGAGCCATATCACGATATCTCCAAGGTGGCATAGCAGTTCAGACGTCTTTTGTCCTCGTCTTGTCGTGTCCTGTATATATATATATATATATATATATTTACAACTTTTTCACATACATTTTATTTTTATTTTCCATCAACTCATCTTCAAAACACTCTCCTGCAACCCGCCTCACCAATGTATATTTATAAAAAAGTATTATTTACCTCAGATCTGTAATCCTCCAAGAAGATAGCCAGAAACTCCAGGAGGCTGGCCTGAAACTAGCCAGAAGCTAATCCAGAAGCTAGTTCAGAAGCTAGTTGGCTCCTTTACTGGCAAGTCGTTGGTGTTCAGCTAACCACGGTTTGTGGTCATCGGCTATCCTTTGGCTCGAAAGTCTATCGCCAGTTCTGTACGGTGCAGCGCGGCTCGGAGCGGAGCATACCGGACCAATTTTTCTCTCCATGTCCCTGGATTTCGACTGCTCTCTGGACATTCATGCCCGGATCTCACAGCTAGCTAGCTGCTATCCGTGTGACTATCGGCCTTCGTCGATTCCGGAGCAAACATCAATTGTTCCGGAGCTAGCAAGCTCCGTCAATCACTCCTGAGTTCCATCAATCGCACCTGGGCTGCTAACCGTTAGCTGTCTTACCGGCTGCTATCTGAATAGACAATCGGACAATTTTTTTTAAAATTATTATTATTTTTTATTATTATTTTTTATTATTATTATTATGTTTTCTTCTTCTTCTTTGTTGTTGTTGTGTGATTTGGATTGATCCCCTCTACCACACGGAACCCCACTAATCTACTGACGGAGCGCAGGAGGTGGCTAACAACAGACCTCCATCCTATGCTAGCTTGCTACCGATGCCCTGGCTAGCTGTCTAAATCACCAACCAACCTCTCCACTCACCGGACCCTTTTGATCACTCGACTAAGCATGCCTCTCCTTAATGTCAATATGTCTTGTCCATTTCTGTTCTGGTTAGTGTTTATTGGCTTATTTCACTGTAGAGCCTCTAGTCCTGCTCACTATACCTTATCCAACCTATTAGTTCCACCACCCACACATGCAATGACATCTCCTGGTTTCAACGATGTTTCTAGAGACAATATCTCTCTCTTCATCACTCAATACCTAGGTTTACCTCCACTGTATTCACATCCTACCATACATTTGTCTGTACATTATACCTTGATGCTATTTTATCGCCCCCAGAAACCTCCTTTTACTCTATGTTCCAGACGTTCTAGACGACCAATTCTCATAGCTTTTAGCCGTACCCTTATTCTACTCCTCCTATGTTCCTCTGGCGATGTAGAGGTGAATCCAGGCCCTGCAGTGCCTAGCTCCACTCCTATTCCCCAGGCGCTCTCTTTTGACGACTTCTGTAACCGTAATAGCCTTGGTTTCATGCATGTTAACATTAGAAGCCTCCTCCCTAAGTTTGTTCTATTCACTGCTTTAGCACACTCTGCCAACCCGGATGTTCTAGCTGTGTCTGAATCCTGGCTTAGGAAGACCACCAAAAACTCAGACATTTTAATTCCAAACTACAACATTTTCAGACAAGATAGAACTGCCAAAGGGGGCGGTGTTGCAATCTACTGCAAAGATAGCCTGCAGAGTTCTGTCCTACTATCCAGGTCTGTACCCAAACAATTTGAACTTCTACTTTTAAAAATCCACCTCTCTAAAAACAAGTCTCTCACCGTTGCCGCCTGCTATAGACCACCCTCTGCCCCCAGCTGTGCTCTGGACACCATATGTGAACTGATTGCCCCCCATCTATCTTCAGAGTTCGTGCTGCTAGGCGACCTAAACTGGAACATGCTTAACACCCCAGCCATCCTACAATCTAAACTTGATGCCCTCAATCTCACACAAATAATCAATGAACCTACCAGGTACCTCCCCAAAACCTTAAACACGGGCACCCTCATAGATATCATCCTAACCAACTTCCCCTCTAAATACACCTCTGCTGTCTTCAACCAAGATCTCAGCGATCACTGCCTCATTGCCTGCATCCGTAATGGGTCAGCGGTCAAACGACCTCCACTCATCACTGTAAAACGCTCCCTGAAACACTTCTGCGAGCAGGCCTTTCTAATCGACCTGGCCGGGGTATCCTGGAAGGATATTGATCTCATCCCGTCAGTAGAGGATGCCTGGATATTTTTTTTAAATGCCTTCCTAACCATCTTAAATAAACATGCCCCATTTAAGAAATTTAGAACCAGGAACAGATATAGCCCTTGGTTCTCCCCAGACCTGACTGCCCTTAACCAACACAAAAACATCCTATGGCGTTCTGCATTAGCATCGAACAGCCCCCGTGATATGCAGCTGTTCAGGGAAGCTAGAAATCATTATACACAGGCAGTTAGAAAAGCCAAGGCTAGCTTTTTCAAGCAGAAATTTGCTTCCTGCAACACTAACTCAAAAAAGTTCTGGGACACTGTAAAGTCCATGGAGAATAAGAACACCTCCTCCCAGCTGCCCACTGCACTGAAGATAGGAAACACTGTCACCACTGATAAATCCACCATAATTGAGAATTTCAATAAGCATTTTTCTACGGCTGGCCATGCTTTCCACCTGGCTACTCCTACCCCGGACAACAGCACTGCACCCCCAACAGCAACTCGCCCAAGCCTTCCCCATTTCTCCTTCTCCCAAATCCATTCAGCTGATGTTCTGAAAGAGCTGCAAAATCTGGATCCCTACAAATCAGCCGGGCTAGACAATCTGGACCCTTTCTTTCTAAAATTATCTGCCGAAATTGTTGCCACCCCTATTACTAGCCTGTTCAACCTCTCTTTCGTGTCGTCTGAGATTCCCAAAGATTGGAAAGCAGCTGCGGTCATCCCCCTCTTCAAAGGGGGGGACACTCTTGACCCAAACTGCTACAGACCTATATCTATCCTACCGTGCCTTTCTAAGGTCTTCGAAAGCCAAGTCAACAAACAGATTACCGACCATTTCGAATCTCACCATACCTTCTCTGCTATGCAATCCGGTTTCAGAGCTGGTCATGGGTGCACCTCAGCCACGCTCAAGGTCCTAAACGATATCTTAACCGCCATCGATAAGAAACATTACTGTGCAGCCGTATTCATTGATCTGGCCAAGGCTTTCGACTCTGTCAATCACCATATCCTCATCGGCAGACTCGACAGCCTTGGTTTCTCAAATGATTGCCTCGCCTGGTTCACCAACTACTTCTCTGATAGAGTTCAGTGTGTCAAATCGGAGGGTCTGCTGTCCGGGGGTGCCACAGGGTTCAATTCTTGGACCGACTCTCTTCTCTGTATACATCAATGAGGTCGCTCTTGCTGCTGGTGAGTCACTGATCCACCTCTACGCAGACGACACCATTCTGTATACTTCCGGCCCTTCTTTGGACACTGTGTTAACAACCCTCCAGGCAAGCTTCAATGCCATACAACTCTCCTTCCGTGGCCTCCAATTGCTCTTAAATACAAGTAAAACTAAATGCATGCTCTTCAACCGATCGCTACCTGCACCTACCCGCCTGTCCAACATCACTACTCTGGACGGCTCTGACTTAGAATACGTGGACAACTACAAATACTTAGGTGTCTGGTTAGACTGTAAACTCTCCTTCCAGGCCCATATCAAACATCTCCAATCCAAAGTTAAATCTAGAATTGGCTTCCTATTTCGCAACAAAGCATCCTTCACTCATGCTGCCAAACATACCCTTGTAAAACTGACCATCCTACCAATCCTCGACTTTGGCGATGTCATTTACAAAATAGCCTCCAATACCCTACTCAACAAATTGGATGCAGTCTATCACAGTGCAATCCGTTTTATCACCAAAGCCCCATATACTACCCACCATTGCGACCTGTACGCTCTCGTTGGCTGGCCCTCGCTTCATACTCGTCGCCAAACCCACTGGCTCCATGTCATCTACAAGACCCTGCTAGGTAAAGTCCCCCCTTATCTCAGCTCGCTGGTCACCATAGCATCTCCCACCTGTAGCACACGCTCCAGCAGGTATATCTCTCTAGTCACCCCCAAAACCAATTCTTTCTTTGGCCGCCTCTCCTTCCAGTTCTCTGCTGCCAATGACTGGAACGAACTACAAAAATCTCTGAAACTGGAAACACTTATCTCCCTCACTAGCTTTAAGCACCAACTGTCAGAGCAGCTCACAGATTACTGCACCTGTACATAGCCCACCTATAATTTAGCCCAAACAACTACCTCTTTCCCAACTGTATTTAATTTTAATTTATTTATTTATTTTGCTCCTTTGCACCCCATTATTTTTTTATTTCTACTTTGCACATTCTTCCATTGCAAAACTACCATTCCAGTATTTTACTTGCTATATTGTATTTACTTTGCCATCATGGCCTTTTTTGCCTTTACCTCCCTTCTCACCTCATTTGCTCACATTGTATATAGACTTGTTTATACTGCATTATTGACTGTATGTTTGTTTTTACTCCATGTGTAACTCTGTCGTTTTATCTGTCGAACTGCTTTGCTTTATCTTGGCCAGGTCACAATTGTAAATGAGAACTTGTTCTCAACTTGCCTACCTGGTTAAATAAAGGTAAAATAAATAAAAAATAAATATAGTTGATGTACAATGTACTATAGTTGTATCCGGGACCTAGCTATCCGTATTTCATCAAAGATCCTCATCTATAATGGAGGGGGTGCTCAGCTATGGTGAGGGGTGTTACCTGATGGGAGCTGTCTCATCGCCCTTGTCCAGCCACTCCTGAGGGGGGATGATGTACATGCACCAGAGGCCCCAGTTGTAGCCGTGGGCCGCATTGGCGTACTGCTGCACCTCGAATGTGTTGAACTTGATGTTGTCGATGGCCGGGAGGATGATCCGGGTGTGGTCCTCCTTCACCCTGGTCAGGATAGGCTCCGCCCTTAGTTAAGAGAAGAGACAGACATCAGGGATGAGCTACTGTACTGTGACACTGTCATAGAATAGTTTTCTCAAGCACAACCATCAAACAAACATCCATCAACATACCTTTTAGGTGGGTAAAACAGTAAGGAAATAAATTGAATACATATGCCCAGCAATAAAAAGCAGTGTTGGCTCCCTTGAGATCTTTAGCTACTATTTCCCATGTACAGGGTTGCCAGTGATCCTCAATAAAAATCCTTTCTCCAAAAGCCTGCCAGTCTTCAACAATGGGTCGTGCTCTAGGGTGTTGTTTGGCACATTGTGTCAGAGTACATCAAGCAGTGAGAAGCAGTCTTGGTGTTGGTGTCCCCAGGTCATTGAAGTGGCTGGCTACAGAGTTGATGTGTTTGTTTCCTTTCTTTCCTACTCCTTTGGCCTAAGGCATGCATGCTGATAGCGTTAGATAGATGGTAAGGGAATAATCCAGGGTCGCTGTCAATTATTTAGCCATACTGTCAGCCCTGGCTATATTTTGATCATCTGTCTAATGTCGGACGGTTCAGTACAGTTTTAGAGCAAATATCCATTCCTGACAAGCATTATTCTCAATCTGACAGGAGGCTGCAATTACGACTCATATTTAAGGTACCTCTTAAAAATACCCTCTCCCTTATCTCTCTCCATTCTAATCCTCTATCTCTCTCACCACCTTTTCTTAAACTCTCTTTCCTCTTCTCTCTCGCTTCCTCCCCTTTCTCTCCATTTCTTTAAAACCAAGCCCATTTATCTTCCAAAAGCAGAATTATTCTTCATCACATCAAGGTAGTGGAAAGAGTGCAGAGGAATGGATCCAAATGGAGCTATAAGTGGGTTTGCCAGTAAAAATGACTGACAGAGGCACTACTTAGTAAAAGCAATCATTTAATAACAGTGGAGTGATTGTAAAAAGCTTCCCATCTCATTGAGAAAGATTGGCATATGAGAGACCTGGGTCGCTACTTACTTTAAGTCATAATGGCAATGATAAAAGTCTGTGTGGGAGAGGGGTTGAGTTCACCATCTGCTGTTGGAAAGTTGGTTTGTATCCAGGTAAAGAAAGGTGTTGATGAACCAAATTGTCTGACAAACATTATTTACCATATGTGCTTTGAAGTCAAACTGGAATGATGAAAACATAATAATTGAAGGGTGATAAAGAATATTGCAATGCTACTTAATATTGTCAATGAACACTTTGAAATTAATTGAAAATGACTGCATAAAGATTCATTAACTCCAGGATTTGTGTATAGCCCCCCCCCCCAACCCCCCAGTTATTTCTGAGCTATCTATTGATATGTCATTCCTTAGCCACCAAATATAGATTTAATTCTGCTTAGAATGAGTAGACTGTGTTTTAATTTCATAAACAACCTTCTGTAATCTTCGCATTGCCATGTGCCTAACATGGATAGGCAAGGATGAATACAATCTGACATGCTGAGATGTTGCTGATGGTAGATCCTGTATGCACTCTCTAGCCTTGAGGACCCAGAGCCCCCTTTTCCAGTACACTCCATCAGCCATTCATCTTCCCTTGTCCTTCAGAGTCTAGGGTACAGTAGCACCCCAGAGGTAGTTAGCAGCATGCTCAACACTAGCTACCTCAATAGGTACCTCAGGGATCCCAGTGTTGATGAGGGAGAAGACAAGGCGTAGAAACAATGAGGGATCAGGTTTGACTGATGATGCTTGTCATTTTCCCCCTCTGCTCTTCCTCTCTTTTCATATGCACCATCACCGGAAGGGTTATTCACCGACATCTGTCCAGATTCAATCTGGTTTCATATTCAAATAGTGTTTTTTCCCTCAGCGATGACTCATGTAATATTGTGAATACATTGTGGCAATAGGTCTTGCCATTAGTTGTTATTCTAGAGCTTCTCTCATTTTATTCCTACCTTGCCTGGTTTCAAGACTTTAAAAAAAAATGTACAGACGTTTTGGAAAAACGGATGATTGTATCCGTTGTTTATTTTCATGATTTGATTTATTGAATGTCTACATGCTCCAAAATAAACAGCCTTGCGTGTGTTTTTAACACACTCAAAACCAATTAAAAGATTGTCTAATAGTACGATCAACACTGATTTTCACAACCTAAGCAAAGTCACACATACCTGGGGTCGTGGAGCGTCATATGGCAGGATAAAAATCTTCTCAATCTCTATCTGTGTGTACTTGAGTCTACATGCCACCTTCTGAGGATGGCTCCTCTCCCTATCTGTCCTACCTTTGTCCTCTGTACAGAGCCCAGAACGCAGGCCGTGTGAGATTACAACTAAATTTTTCCAGATTAATGGAATTCCTGTTTGAAAAGTTTCTCAAGCACGGATTTATCAGATAATGGGATCTAGCTTCATTCACAACCATACACCCACAGAACTGCAGGCGCCAAGTGCCTAAAATAGGATCAGTTTAATTTGTTTGCAGGCCAAATGCAGCAGAACATGTAAATTGCCTGTGCAGAAAGTAGAGGCAATTTCATTGTGACATACGGTAGCTTCCATTTATGAGAACATTAACGCTGTGTGTGCATTCACATTTCTGTGTGTGTTTGTTTGTGTGTGAGAGAGAGAGAAAGAGAGTGTGTGTGCGGGGATCTCAGACTTCATCGCTTCCGGTCATGTTCTAGCACAGAGATGGGCAACTTTGATGGGGGAGGGGGCCACAAAAAAGCTGAACTCATCATGAGGAGCCACAGTGGCTCGTGGGTCTGTGTATCTACATCTGATGATCAATGGCCCCCACCCCGGTCAGTAATTCGACCATGCTTGCTGCAAGTTTAGATAGCTGGCCACTAGTCTCATTTACCAATCTAAACATGTGCTAATTGAGTGACTGCCGATGCAATCGGATTTAGAAATTGCACCTTGTATATTCTATTATTCTAACTCTCAAAAGTCAATTGAGATCCCGACTGAGTTCCTAAAAAAATGTAGGGTGAAATTGGTCCGCAGGCCTATAAAAGGGGGTCCGCGGGCCGCCAGTTGTCCATCCCTGTCCTAGCACATTAAGACTGTACACCTTGCACAGATCTTAGACTATCCAGTCTTCAGAGTTGTTTCTTTGGATAAATAATGCTTGAATCTGTAGCATAAATATCAAAATTATATACTAATCCTGTATAAATGACTGCTCCAGATGAAAGTTAGGGAAGGTAATTCACAATGAATTAAAATTTACAATGAAATAGATTTTGCCAATATCCCGATAGATTCTTGAGATTACTTTGTACGTTTTCATTTTACCTGGTAGGTATACAGTATAGGCTTGGGGGTTCATTCAGGCTGATTTGATAGCGATGTTGTATTAGCAGTATAAATCTCTGTCTATTCTGTATTTTTGGATGCCTGCCTGGTATGTGGTCTGTGAAGCACTCACTGTGTAAGCGTTTATACCATCCTTCTGTTTTCAAGATGGATAAACACTGAACCAAGACCAGTCAGTCAGAGCGAGGGGGAAAGAAAAGGCATGTTTCACTTTAGCTCAGAATTCAAAATAATACTTGTAGTAATAGACCTGCACAGCGCAGCAACACTGTTTTCATTATATCCATTAAAATCAGGAGTACCGGAACTGGCAGTGTGAATCCAGGCCCAGCCAATCAGGGTGGCTATTATTGTTTTTATATATTTTCTTTGTAGCCTATTCACCAATAATGCAATATATGGTCCACTTGATTCTCCTGCCCTGACTTCCCTGAATTCCCATTTTAAACCATTTTATTAGTGTGAAGATAGAGAGCTAAATCAGGTGCACCTGTAGTCATACCGCTGGCTATTTGGATAACTTAGATCACTGTGTCTACAGCAGCTTCCATGAGCCCACAGCAAAGTTGATACTGACTGTAGAAAAGGCTACTGTAAGAGTTAAAAACCATGCCTAGAGAGAGATTGTCAAAGAGTACAGAAAATTAGGGAGTTTTATTTGTTTTAGGACTACAACAGTGTTTTTTTCAACACTTGTAGAAATCCCACTCTCTCCCTCCATCCGATTGACCATCAGTCCAGTGAGATAAAGGTTATTTCAATTTATGCTCTGATGTGCCTCGCAAGTTGTAGGCTACAACAACTGACCTATTACCAGTGTCATCATATAGCCTAGCTTGACACTCCAGTTTTGAAACATAAGGGTTATTTATATTAAGGGGAAGGCCTACATGGAGAAAATCAGACCTCTCTTATATGAAATTAGGCAAATCAATGAAACATTTCCAGTCAACGGCCTATCATTTTTAGGTATGTAATTTAATTGGAAATAGAACTTAGCTCTGTGCTTCTCCACCCATGCACTATAGGGAGGCCCTATTGATCTCGCACAATACATTGTAGGAGCACTTGATCTCCTGCACCCAGCAGAGAATTGCATTGTGACTCAATGTGATCTCGACTAAGAAAATGTTGGTGACCACTGTTCTAGTCTATATAGGTTATGGAATATTATTATGTGTATTAGAATACTGTTATAATTGACCTTTCCTTTGATGGTGTTTAATATACAGTGTGTAACCTAATCTAAACCTGATCTACTTTGATTGGCCTGCTCCCGAGTTGCGCAGCGGTCTAAGGCACTACATCTCAGTGCTTGAGGCATCACTCCAGACACCCTGATTCGAATCCAGTCTGTATCACAACCGGCCGTGATTGGGAGTCCCATAGGACGGCGCACAATTGGCCCAGCATTGTCCGGGTTTGGCCAGTGTAGGCTGTTATTGTAAATAAGAATTTGTTCTTAACTGACTTGCCTAGTTAAATAAAAACTAAATTGTTACATTTGTGGCTACCTACCCTACTATCTCCTGGTCTCTGAGACAGTGATCTGAGAGATTGCCAAGCCTATTAGGATTATTACTGTTATATCAGGGCATTATATTCTAGTCTCATAGTCTATTAATTAAGCTATAGGCCTCTAGTTTATTATGTGTAGGTCTGTGAGTCATGGATTTACATAGGCCTACAAGAGTGTTTGATCTGTAATGTAACATCACATGTTAGATGGTTTGTTGTGTGCGATCGATTACATTAAGGTATAGGGTAGGTAATGCTTTTATGATCATTTAATGATTTGAGTGCCTACATTTTGTCCCACAAACATTTTTGCTGGCTTTGCCATCAAAAGATTTCTGCCTATGCCACTGATTAAAAGTGATTCATTTCCAAGCTTTGAGAAATATGTCAGATTACTTTTTAATTGTTTCGCACATTTAACTACATGGGATAAGGTCTGTGGGTAACAAATATGTCTAAGATAAGCACCTAATTGAATTCTGTTTAAATATATAAAACATTTCTGAACTACGAATCCAACGAATGCAAAGCACACAATCCAAACCAGTTGAGAGGTTGGAAGAGGTTGGAACAGTCATATTGCTCTTTTCTCTTTTATTGGTCCTATTTTCCATTCCCTGACCTCAATCTGAATCCTGGGAAACGGTGGGATCACAAGGTGCAGCAGCGTCACAACACCATCAAAGCGTGGGGTTGTGAGCCGTGCATTTCATTACAGCTATGCAGCCAACATCCAACACCCACAACCTCTAATCTCCCCCACACACTCAGCAGGCACACATACACACATAGCGCTCGCATGAACTATTCATTAATAACCTGAGATTGCAATGGTGCAGAATAAAAAAAGAAACAATATCAATTTATCTGAGGCTCTCCCTGTGAGTTCAGAGTTCAAGAGGCGTAGATGCTTATTACAACCCTGCTGTATTTCCACCACATTAATTGTATTTACTGAACAGAAAAATTTAGCTTAGTGGGATTAGAATGTTCGCCTCGGAATGAATGACCCTGTTTCTCAGCCTTGGATATATAGTTGTACTGGAATGGCTTCAGAGGGAGGAAATGGATTGTGCACATGTTTAGATGACACAAAATAATGCAATGATACAACATCCTGTAAAACTGAATGTGTACCATCCATTCCATTTGTGAAAACTATTCACATGAGAACTATCCACACTTAAATAAACCAAGTATGATGCAATTATATCTAACTATCCTATAAATCCAAAAATGTGTGTAATCAATTGCATACTAGACACAATCATGGACACTCTTACTGACAGTTGGAGCTGCTTTGCGTGATGTATTGTTGTCTCTACCTTTGTGCTGTTGTCTGTGCCCAATAATGTTTGTACCATGTTTTGTGCTGCTACCATGTTGTGCTGCTGCCATGTTGTGTTGATACCATGTTGTTGTCATGTGTTGCTGCCTTGCTATGTTGTTGTCTTAGGTGTGTTGTGTGTCTTTGTAGTGTTGTGTTGTCTCGTCGTGATGTGTGTTTTGTCCTATATTTTTTTTATTTTTTTTATCCCAGGCCCCTGTCCCCGCAGTAGGCCTTTTCCCTTTTGGTAGGCCGTCGTTGTAAATAAGAATTTGTTCTTAACTGACTTGCCTAGTTAAATAAAATTTTAAAATACAAAGGGTAAACAATATCAACTAGACAGCTTCTTGGCTTCAGAATGCCAGCAGGTTCACTTGGCTCAGCAAACTGGATGCCTGGGTATGCACTAGTAGTTTTTACAAGGTCATTCACTGTGTCTCATGACAAAAAGGCAGGGGAACAATCCATCTCACTTATTACTGTAGTATGTGCCATATTGCATAGTCATATGATGATGAATACAGGGGCTTGGACACATCTAAGGTTGCGGGCTAGCAGAACAATACACCACATACATTCAACAAATGTGTCATGTTTTTTCCCCCTATTCCCACTGAAATAGATTATATTATGCTCAGCTCTGTGCACACATACTGTATAAGTACACTCACAGTTGAAGTGGGGAAAAATGGACTGTATGCAACACAAAACCTGTTTCTTACAAGAATGTAGTGGCTGATGCTTTTCATCTCATATACATTATCTCTATGTTTTTTAACATATCACAGGTTATTCGATAGAATCACTGGGGTCCAAGTGCACAGCTGTACTTTTCAGAAATAGAGACTCATGCAAAGCAAATGCACGGCTGCCGTATCGAACAGAAGCCATGCTTTAAATGTAGAGTGTGAGTGTGAGGGTATGCGTGCGTGCGTGCGGCGTGAGTCATGAAGGCAGCAAGTGAGCTAACTCAAAGGATCATTTTGATAGATCCCTGCATGTAAAACAGGGGAGCGAACATCAGAAACAATGAGGGTGGACCCGTGGAGGTGAAAGGATGGTGAGGGGGCGGAAAAGCACATCCATTTTTTAACAGGAGCAGATGGGGAAACAGATGAGGGAACCACCAGGGTATCAATTATCATCACCCACTCCAACTCCTGATGAAACCAACCAACTCCCCGATGTAGCTGGCTGACTGGCAGAGACACCCTGTGGGTTTGGAGTGTCCATTACGTTCTCACTAAAAGCACTCCTGGGTGAAAATCGAGGTACATGAGATCCTCCTCTGCCCAGAGGTCAAAAGGATGACAGTGATGAATGATTGGCGGGTCAGATCGCAGTAGATGGACTGTCTGTGGCAATATGTGATTTGGTTTGATTTTGTATGATACTATCTGTGCTCATATTTGTGTATGGCTTTTTCAGCTTTGATGCTGTTTATTATAGTCAAATCTGTGTTGGAATCATACAGTTGTTTATTCATAAGTAGGAACGAGGAGACCAGGACTTTTTCCTGACCACGTGACCTGACTTGGTAAATCTAGTCAGACCACGTGACCTGACTTGGTAAATCTAGTCAGACCACGTGACCTGACATGGTAAATCTAGGCCCTAGATTTTCATGTTACAGTCAAACTCTATGCTTTATTCATAACACGATAGAATGCAATACTCTTGAACAAGATATTTAACCACAATTTTATTGAAGCGATATGTAAATATATTCTGCAAATATTTGTCGTCTCACTTCCCTTTCTGGCTGATGTTTCAGTTATGAAGCAGCGGTGGTATGTTGTTAGGTGAAGTGCCTGAGCTACAGCCAGGGAGGCAGACAAACAATTTATTACCCTAACCTTTGGTTCCAGCCCTCCCCCAGCTTCCCACCAGCTTCCCCAGGAACACACCACACACTCTAAGTCTTGAAAAGCCTGACAGGATGACAGGCTCAAATTAGGTGCCAATTACAAGGCGCTTGAGTGACTTGTTTGGTGGTAAGCATAGGTGCCAGCCAGACATTGGGTTGAGACCCCCTTAAGTCATTTCCATCATGCTTATAACACTAAAGCCTAAGGCTGGGGGAGGATGAAACAATGTGGCAATAACAACATTTAATCTGTTATCTCTTATTTCATTGTCCCACCACCGTAAAAACAAGGCGTAGGCTTATTTCAGCGACTTACACTACAGTACAGTACAGGTAACATAATTGAAACTCAGTGTATTTTTTATTGGCCATTAGTCACAGTTCAGAAGTGATGAGTTTGAACCTGAGGAAAAGCTTATTAACTGTTCTAACTAATTCAAAATGGAGGTCATGTTCCCTGAATGTGCTGCCTCAGTAACAATTCCTCATAGCGTAAGCACAGTTTAGCTGACGCTTAATCAAAATGCTTGAGGGGCGACCCGCATATTTAATCTACGATTATGTAGGACTACAACCATTGCACTCTAACATGAACCCCAAGAGTAAAAAGGACAATGAGGAGATACTGTATGAAGATGAAGCACAGTTCTTACCAGGCAGTGTTGAACTCTACATGGGCATCAAAGAAACCTACAACCGGGGCGGTTGCAGCATTCCAACCGTGTATCCTGGCTCGGATCAGGCCTTCCCTCTTACTGTTGCGGACGATCTTCACCAGACCTGGGTAACGCTTGTTCACATACTGGTCCAGATTGAACTTCAGCTCCACTGGAAAAACAAGAGAAAGAGAATCAGTTATTTTGGATAACAGAAACACTGACAAGTATTGACTTCACTGCAAATGGGCCTGTGAGTAAGAACTTCATGGTCAGGTCTTCACCTGTTCTATTCTGCGTATGTGACAAATAACATTTTATTTTTAAATTTTATTTGAAATTAATAGCTTGCAGAAAATGTTGAATCTGGTATACAACAATACATTTGTTATTCTGAAATGAATGGGGATATGAATTGCCCCAGGAACAACACACAACAAAGCTCAGCATCATGAGTTACATAGAGTAAGTAAAACTAGAGCGACCCAGCACAACACAGATTCTTTCTGTACTGTAAAAACTTTCTCTCCCTCTTACTCTACTCCAAGGGATGAGGCTAGCTTTCTTTCTGTGTCACTGTCATCCCTGGAAAAAAGGCTGTGAGGTAAACAAGCAATTCTACAAATGGCAGACTAACTGAATGAATGAGCCCAATGTAATGTTTGTGGAGGATTAACAAGTGTTTGAGGTTCTCCCATCAGGTTGGTAAGTACTCGACTTTCTATGGGAGGGAGAGAAAGAATAATAAGGGCAATTGGCGTGGACAGTTTTATAACGGAGCTGACGCCTAGAACTGATGCATGGAGCAAACGCCTGGGACTGACGCCTGGGACTGACGCCTGGGGCAGACGCCTGGGGCAGACGCCTGGGGCTGACGCCTGGGACTGACGCCTGGGGCAGACGCCTGGGACTGACGCCTGGGGCAGACGCCTGGAGCTGTCGCCTGCTCCGCACATAAATCAACCTCTGAATGAACACCAGGGCTAATCTGTATGTGACAAATAAAATTTGATTTGAAGTTGACATTTAAATTGGTTAAGGTTAAGAATAGGGTTAAGGTTAGGTCAGGGTTATGGTTTGGTTAATGGTAGGGGTTAAGGTTACTAACCGTGAGAGTGTGGTGCATGTCTCTGTGTCTCTGTGCCTGCATGTTGGCTTATGTGAGTGTGTGGACGCATTTATGTTTGTTTACTATAATGGTTTGTGACCTATGTGCAAACTGTGGCTACACGGATGCAGCTAAAAGATGATGAAACCCAACAGAGTGCAATAATTGCATGGCTGTTTTGGTGGGAGGGAGAAATGTTAAAGGATCCCCTCTGGTGCACAGCAAATAAATAGAAAGTTGGAATGCATCGGCAGCACCGGAGAATTATGGACCAAGGAATAGGTTTTAAAGGGATTGACAGTGCAAAACAGAAAATATGAGTTTTAATGTAATAGCCCCCGCGACATGCAACTGTTCAGGGAAGTCAAGAACCAATACACGTAGTCAGTCAGGAAAGCAAAGGCTAGCTTTTTCAAACAGAAATTTGCATCCTGTAGTGCTAACTCCAAAAAGTTTTGGGACACTGTAAAGTGCATGGAGAACAAGAGCACCTCCTCCCAGCTGCCCAGTGTACTGAGGCTAGGTAACACGGTCACCACTGATAAATCCATGATAATCGAAAATTTCAATAAGCATTTCTCTACGGCTGCCAACCCCTCCCCCCCTCCCGCAGCTACTTGCCCGAGCCTCCCCAGCTTCTCCTTCACCCAACAAATCAGCTAGGCTAGACAATCTGGACCCTCTCTTTCTAAAATTATCCACCACCATTGTTGCAACCCCTATTACCAGCCTGTTCAGCCTCTCTTTCGTATCGTCCGAGATTGGAAAAAAAGATTGGAAAGCTGCCGCTGTCATCCCCCTCTTCAAAGGGGGTGACACTCTAGACCCAAACTGTTATAGACCTCTATCCATCCTGCCCTGCCTCTCTAAAGTCTTCAAAAGCCAAATTAATAAACAGATCACTGACCATTTCGAATCCCACCGTGCCTTCTCTGCTGTGCAACCTGGTTTCCGAGCTGGTCACGGGTGCACCTCAGCCGTGCTGAAGGTACTAAACGATATCATAACCGCCATCGATAAAAGACAGTACTGTGCAGCCGTCTTCATTGACCTGGCCAAGGCTTTCGACTCTGTCAATCACCATATTCTTATCGGTAGACTCAATAGCCTTGGTTTCTCAAATGACTGCCTCGCCTGGTTCACCAACTACTTCGAAGACAGAGTCCAGTGTGTCAAATCGGAGGGCCTGTTGTCCGGACCTCTGGCAGTCTCTATGGAGGTACCACAGGGTTCAATTCTCAGGCTGACTCTCTTCTCTGTATATATCAATGATGTCGCTCTTGCTGTTGGTGATTCCCTGATCCACCTCTATGCAGACGACACCATTCTGTATACATATGGCCCTTCTTTGGACACTGTGTTAACCAACCTCCAAATGAGCTTTGATGCCATACAACACTCCTTCCATGGCCTCCAACTGCTCTTAAACGCTAGTAAAACCAAATGCATACTTTTCAACCGTTCGCTGCCCGCACCCGCCTGCCTGCCCGACTAGCATCACTACCCTGGACGGTTCTGACCTAGAATATGTGGACAACTACAAATACCTAGGTGTCTGGCTAGACTGTAAACTCTCCTTCCAGTCTTATATTAAACATCTCCAACCAAAATTAAATCTAGAATCTGCTTTCTATTTCGCAATAAAGCATCCTTCACTCACGCCGCCAAACTTATCCTAGTAAAACTGACTATCCTACCGATCCTCAACTTTGTCGATGTCATCTACAAAATAGATTCTAATACTCTACTCAGCAAACTGGATGCAGTCTATCACAGTGCCATCCGTTTCTTTACCAAAGCCCCTTATACCACCCACCACTGACCTGTATGTTCTCGTTGGCTGGCCCTCGCTACATATTCGTTGCCAGACCCACTGGCTCCAGGTCATCTATAAGTCTATGCTAGGTAAAGCTCCGCCTTATCTCAGCTCACTGGTCACGATAACAACAACCACCCGTAGCACGCGCTCCAGCAGGTATATCTCACTGGTCATCTCCAAAGCCACCTTTCCTTCCAGTTCTCTGCTGCCAGTGACTGGAATGAATTGCAAAAATCACTGAAGCTGGAGACTTTTTCCCTCACTAACTTTAAACATCAGCTATCTGAGCAGCTAACTGATCGCTGCAGCTTTACATAGTCCATCTGTAAATAGCCCACCCAATCTACCTACCTCATCCCCATATTGTTTTTTATTTACTTTTCTGCTCTTTTGCACACCAGTATCTCTACTTGAACATCATCATCTGCTCATTTATCACTCCAGTGTTAATCTGCAAAATTGTAATTACTTCGCTACTATGGCCTATTTATTGCCTACCTCCTCACGCCATTTGCACACACTGTATATTGACTTTTTAAAATTCTATTGTGTTATTGACTGTACGCTTGTTTATTCCATGTGTAACACTGTGTTTTGTTTGTCTCGCACTGCTTTGCTTTATCTTGGCCAGGTTGCAGTTGTAAATGAGAACTTGTTCTCAACTAGCTTACCTGGTTAAATAAAGGTGAAATAAAAAATCTAATATTTGAAGCATGAAATCCACACATATTGTACCGTACAGGTAGCCATAGGATTTCAGGGTGGTAATGTTAAGGTAGTGAGAACATGCCTAGTGTTAGGCAGGTAGCCTAGCGGTTAAGAGTGATGGACCAGTAACCGAAAGGTCACTGGTTTGAATCTCCGAGCTGGCAAGGTGGAAAAATCTGCCATTCTGCCCTTGAGCAAGGCAGTTAACACACAACATGAACTGCTCCCCAAGTGTCAATGATGTTGATTAATGAAGCCCCCTGCACCTCTCTGATTCAGAGGGGTTGGGTTAAATGCAGAAGACACATTTTGGTTGAATGCATTCAGTTATGCAACTGACTAGGTATCCCCTTTCTTTCCTATAGATTTGAATTCCAACAGGCTCATTAAACCGTTTACTTCTAATACTATGTGAGCTGGAACAATGAATGAATGGTTGGGACTGTTGCTGTATGGTATACACAGCTAGACTAAACCCTGATCAGGTAGAACATGCATTTAGCTCAGCTATGGCTAAGGAGCAACCCTGAAAAGAAACCTCTCAGCAACCAATGAATGTCCCAGCTAAAGGATATGTGTCAGAGAGACAAGAAAAACATGTTCCCTGTGTGTGACTCATTATGCCACTGTGCTGTGCCTCAAGTAGCCAAGCCTGCATGTTAATATTCTAATGTCACTGGAGAGAACAGCTTCTACATGTGCACACACACATAACCTTCACCAATCACAACCATTAAACAATGGGGTATTCAGAGAGGGGGGAGTAAGTGGGTTGGTATTTTGACGCAGTGGCTGCCATTTGTACCTACCTCGTTTGGTTTAAATGGTTGCCTATTGCCTCTATGGGGACACTAGGCATGTGCCAATGTTGACTCTTGGTCCTCTATCAAGATGTTATTTATGCGCCTCCTCTCTGCGCCAGCCTGGGGGATGCTGGGACTAAGCCCATCTCCATGCCAAGTGATGGAGGGCCAAGTGTCGGTTGGAATCTAGTTCATTGTCTCTGTCCACTGAAACAGGCAGGCTTCTGGGAGTCGGGGCTGTGCGGGGCTGGCTGCCATGGGGCGTGCAGGTGTGTGGAAGCAACCAAAGCCTCACGCAGACCAAATCACAATGGAGATTTTTTTCTGGTTATTTTTAAACTCACTAACAGTGTTCAATAGCACACCCCCGAGGGTTCTTCATCCCTCTCTCACCCGCTCTATACTTTTCCCTCGTTCATTCTCCTCTCTTCTCTGAACACACAGACAGACAGACAGACAGACAGACAGGCAGGCAGGCAGGCAGGCAGGCAGGCAGGCAGGCAGGCAGGCAGGCAGGCAGGCAGGCAGGCAGGCAGGCAGGCAGGCAGGCAGGCAGGCAGGCAGGCAGGCAGGCAGGCAGGCAGGCAGGCAGGCAGGCAGGCAGGCAGGCAGGCAGGCAGGCAGGCAGGCAGGCAGGCAGGCAGGCAGGCAGGCAGGCAGGCAGGCAGGCAGGCAGGCAGGCAGGCAGACAGACAGACAGACAGACAGACAGACAGACAGACAGACAGAATCCCACTTAAATTGGACATGTATTTATTGTTAAGAAACCTTGACTAGTTTGTTTTATAAGGGAATTGACACCGCTGGCACTTTTCCCACACACAAACAGATGCAATTCTTTGTTTGTGACACCACCCTCCACTTTTAAAGAGACAAACATGAATTGGAGAAGTAATGTTTGTGGAGGAATAATCCAAAACAAAATGCAGTAACACAGGGATTGTGGTTCTTCTAATGAAATGTTGGAAACAATCTAGTAGAATCTTCTGGTTTTGCTTGCTCTTTAAGATCTAGGTCAGCAGACAGTAGCAGCACTGTGACAAATGCTGATGATAAAAGGGCTATATAAATTCAATTGATTGATTGATTGAGTACAGCCACAAGGAATGAACAGTTAGATGGTTATACTGAAGAAGCATCGAGACTAGAAGTCTTACCACTGTCGCTGTTGTCGTCCACCAGGATGATCTCCTTGAGAAGGTGTGCAGGGGTGTGGTTGACCACGCTGTGGACGGACCGCAAGATGACCGACAAGGCCTCGTTCACAAAGATGAACACCACTGAGATCTGAGGGAGGTCCTCTGGGTAGGTCAACTGCTTGCACCTGTAATGAAACAAATCAGACTGTTTTAGAATTATGGAATTATTATTATTATTATGGAACACAATTCAGGATTTGGAGAGTGAAAAGGTCAAAGTGAGCTGCCTTCTTTCATTTGAATAAACCAAGTTTTGTTTGGATGTTCTAAACATTAATTGTATGAGACAGAATATGTTGAAATGCAAAATGTATGAAGAGTTGTGTAGGTACTGTATGCTCAGTGAATGAATGTTGTTTTATATTGTTGTCCCCAGAAGCGTAACACGGTCCCAAACCATTTTCTGACAAAGCAAAGTAGGGGAAATAGGAACACATATCTTTCTTGTGAGGGTTGTGGCAAGGGAAAGCTGCAGCCTGGCTGTAAATGGAAGAAGCAGCGCTGTCCTGGCTAGCTCACTCTCTCTGTCTCTCTCTCTGTGTCTCAATTCAATTCAATGGCTTTATTGGCATGGGAAACATATGTAAACATTGCCAAAGCAAGTGAAGTAGATAATAATCAAAAGGGAAATAAACAATAAAAATGAACAGAAAGCATTACACTCACAACAGTTCCAAAAGAATAAAGATACTTCATTATGTGCAAATAGTTAAAGTACAAAAGGGAAAATAAATAAACATATCTCTCTCTCTCTCTCTCTCTCTCTCTCTCCCTCTCCCTCTCTCTCTCTCTCTCTCTCTCTCTCTCTCTCTCTCTCCCTCTCTCTCTCTCTCTCTCTCTCCCTCTCTCTCTCTCTCTCTCTCTCTCTCTCTCTCTCTCTCTCTCTCCCTCTCTCTCTCTCTCTCTCTCTCTCTCCCTCTCCCTCTCTCTCTCTCTCTCTCTCTCTCTCTCCCTCTCTCTCTCTCTCTCTCTCTCTCTCTCTCTCTCTCTCTCTCTCTCTCTCTCTCTCTCTCTCTCTCTCTCTCTCTCTCCCTCTCCCTCTCTCTCTCCCATTTCAGAAATTAAGAGTATACATTACACTCACAAAAGTAAAATAATAATATAGACATTTCAAAGGTTATATTATTGGCTATGTACAGTGTTGTAACAATAGTTGAAATACGAAAGGAAAAATAAATAAACAGATAAATATAGGTTGTATTTATAATGGTGTTTGTGCTCCACTGGTTGCCCTTTTCTCATCACAACATGTCACAAATCTTGCTGCTGTGATGGCACACTGTAGTGTTTGTGTTGTTTCACCCAAAAGATATAGGACTCCATCAAGATTGGATTTTTTTTTCAAATTCTTTGTGGGTCTGTGTAATCTGAGGGAAATATGTGTCTCTAACATGATCACACATTTGGCAGGAGGTTAGAAAGTGCAGCTCAGTTTCCACCTCATTTTGTGGGCAGTGGGCACATACTGTAGCCTATCTTCTCTTGAGAGCCAGGTCTGCCTATGACAGAGCCTCTCTCGATAGCAAGGCCATGCTCAATGAGTCTGTACATAGTCAAAGCTTTTCTTAATTCAATTTTGGGTCAGTTACAGTGGTCAGGTATTCTGCTACAGTGTATTCTCGGTTTACTGCAAAATAACATTCTAGTTTGCTATTTTTTTGTTGATTCATTACAATGTGTAAAGTTATTATCTTTTTGTTTTCTCATGGCTTGAGAATCGCTTCCTTTTACTTGGTTGTAGAATTTAATTGCTCTTTTCTGGATTTTGATCATTATCGGGAATCATCCTAATTCGGCTCTGCATGCATTATTTGGTGTCTCTTTCTCTCTTTCCAGTCTCCACAGCCAACAGTCCCTCTCTCTCTCTTTCTCTCACTCTCTTGCTCTCTCTGTCTCCAGTCTCCACAGCCAACAGTCCCTCTCTCTCTCTTTCTCTCGCTCTCTCTCCCTCTCTCTCGCTCTTTCTCTCTGTTTCCAGTCTCCACAGCCAACAGTCCCCCTCTCTCTCTTTCTCACTCTCTCTCTCTCTTCCTCTCTCTGTCTCAAACCTCCACAGCCAACAGTCCCTCTCTCTCTCTTTCTCTCACTCTCTCTCTCTCTCTCTCTCTCTCTCTCTCTCTCTCTCTCTCTCTCTCTCTCTCTCTCTCTTCCTCTCTCTGTCTCCAGTCTCCACAGCCAACAGTCCCTCTCTCTCTCTTTCTCTCACTCTCTTGCTCCCTCTGTCTCCAGTCTCCACAGCCAACAGTCCCTCTCTCTCTCTTTCTACCAGTCTCCACAGCCAACACAGTCTCTCTCTCTCTCTCTCTCTCTCTCTCTCTCTCTCTCTCTCTCTCTCTCTCTTCCTCTCTCTCTCTCTCTCTCTCTCTCTCTCTCTCTCTCTCTCTCTCTCTCTCTCTCTCTTCCCCTCTCTCTCTCTCTCTCTCTCTCTCTCTCTCTCTCTCTCTCTCTCTCTCTTCCTCGCTCTCTCTCTCTCTCACTCTCTCTCTCTGTCTTTCTCTCTCTGTCTCTCTCTCTGTCTCTCTCTCTGTCTCTCTCTCTGTCTCTCTCTCTGTCTCTCACTTTCTCTGTCTCTCTGTTACAGTGTTGAAACATTGTGGAAATAGTTAATGTACAAAAAGGAAAATAAATAAACATAAATATGGGTTGTATTTACAATGGTGTTTGTTATTCACTGGATACCCTTTTCTTGTGGAAACAGGTCACAGATCTTGCTGCTGGGATGGCACACTGCAGTATTTCACCCAATATAACATGGTCATACGTTTGGCAGGAGGTTAGGAAGTGCAGTAAACAGTAAACAGGAGACATTTGACTTCAGACTCTAGTAGGGTGAGGCCGGGTGCTGCAGACTGTTCCAGTGCCCTCGCCAATTCGTTCATATAAAGTGCATTTGAAAAGTATTCAGAACCATAGATTTTTTCCACATTTTGTTACGTTGTAGCCTTATTCTAAAATGGATTCCATTTTTTTCTTCTCATCAATCAACACACAATACCCCATAATGACAAAGTAAAAACAGGTTTTTAGGAATTTTTGCAAATGTATAAAGAAATAAATACTGAAATATCGATTCAGACCCTTTACTCTGTACATTGTTGAAACATCTTTGGCAGTGATTACAGCCTCGAGTCTTCTCGAGTATGACGCTACAAGCTTGGCACACCAGTATTTGGGGAGTTTCTCTCATTCTTCTTTGAAGATCCTCTCAAGTTCTGTCAGGTTGGATGGGAAGCTTCGCTGTACAGCTATTTTCAGGTCTCTCCAGAGATGTTTGATTGAGTTCAAATCAAGGCTCTGGCTGGGCCACTCAAGGACATTCAGAGACTTGTCCCGAAGCCACTCCTGCGATGTTGATTTATTTATTTATTATTCTTTTTTTTTATTTCACCTTTATTTAACCAGGTTGGCTAGTTGAGAACAAGTTCTCATTTGCAACTGCGACCTGGCCAAGATAAAGCAAAGCAGTTCGACACATACAACAACACAGAGTTACACATGGAATAAACAAACATACAGTCAATAATACAGTAGAAAAAGTCTATATACAGTATGTGCAAATGAGGTAGGATAAGGGAGGCAAGGCAATAAATAGGCCATGGTGGCGAAGTAATTACAATATAGCAATTAAACACTGGAATGGTAGATGTGCAGAAGATGAATGTGTGAGTAGAGATACTGGGGTGCAAAGGAGCAAGATTAATTAATAAATACAGTATGGGGATGAGGTAGTTGGGTGGGCTATTTACAGGTGCAGTGATCTGTGAGCTGCTCTGAAAGCTGGTGCTTAAAGCTAGTGAGGGAGATATGAGTCTCCAGCCTCAGGGTTTTTGCAGTTCATTCCAGTCATTGGCAACAGAGAACTGGAAGGAAAGGCGGACAAAGGAAGAATTGGCTTTGGGGGTGACCAGTGAGATATACCTGCTAGAGCGTGTGCTACGGGTGGGTGCTGCTATGGTGACCAGTGAGCTGAGATAAGGCGGTGCTTGACCTAGCAGAGACTTGTAGATGACCTGGAGCCAGTGGATTTGGCGACGAGTTTGAAGCGAGGGCCAGCCAACGAGAGCGTACAGGTCACAGTGGTGGGTTGTATATGGGGCTTTGGTGACAAAACAGATGGCACTGTGCTGGAATCTATTTTGTAAATTACGTCGCCGAAGTCGAGGATTGGTAGGATGGTCAGTTTTACAAGGGTATGTTTGGCAGCATGAGTGAAGGATAATTGTTGCGAAATAGGAAGACGATTCTAGATTTAATTTTGGATTAGAGATGCTTAATGTGAGTCTGGAAGGAGAGTGTACAGTCTAACCAGACACCTAGGTATTTGTAATTGTCCACATATTCTAAGTCAGAACCATCCAGAGTAGTGATGCTGGACGGGCGGGCAGGTGCAGGCAGCGATCGGTTGAAGAGCATGCATTTAGTTTTACTTGCATTTAAGAGCAGTTGGAGGCCATGGAAGGAGAGTTGTATGGCATTGAATCTCGTCTGGAGGTAATTTAACACAGTGTCCAAAGAAGGGCCAGAGGTATACAGAATGGTGTCGTCTGCGTAGAGGTGGATCAGAGAATCACCCGCAGCAAGAGCGACGTCATTGATGTATACAGAGAAGAGTCGGCCCGAGAATTGAACCCTGTGGCACCCCCATAGAGACTACCAGAGGTCGGACAACAGGCCCTCCGATTTGACACACTGAACTCTATCAGAGAAGTAGTTGGTGAACCAGACGAGGCAATCATTTGAGAAACCAAGGCTGTTGAGTCTGCCAATAAGAATGTGGTGATTGACAGAGTTGAAAGCCTTGCCCAGGTCTATGAATATGGCTGCACAGTAACGTCGATGGAAGTTACTGTGTGGCTGAGGTGCACCCATGAACAGCTCTGAAAACAGATTGCATAGCGGAGATGGTACGGTGGGATTCGAAAAGGTCGGTAATCTGTTTGTTAACTTGGCTTTCAAAGACCTTAGAAAGGCAGGATATGATAGATATAGGTGTGTAGCAGTTTTGGTCTAGAGTGTCTCCACCTTTGAAGAGGGGGATGACCGCGGCAGCTTTCCAATCTTTGGGAATCTCAGACGATACGAAAGAGAGATTGAACAGGATAGTAATAGGGGTTGCAACCAGATAATTTTAGAAAGAGAGGGTCCAGATTGTTTAGCGAGGCTGATTTGTAGGGGTCCAGATTTTGCAGCTCTTTCAGAACATCAACTATCTGGATTTGGGTGAAGGAGAAATGGGGGAGGCTTGGGCGAGTTGCTGTGGGGGGTGGAGGGCTGTTGATCGGGTAGGTGATGTCTTAGGCTGTGAGCATAGGGTCGTTGTCCTGTTGGAAGGTGAACCTACGCCCCAGTCTGAGGTCATGAGCGCCCTGGAGCAGGTTTTCATCAAGGATCTCTCTGTACTCCATTAATCTTTCCCTCAATCTTGACTAGTCTCCCAGTCCCTGCCACTGAAAAACATCCCCACAACATGACGCTGCCACCACCATGCTTCACCGTAGGGATGGTGCCTGGTTTCCTCTGGACGTGACGCTTGGCATTCAGGCCAAAGAGTTCAATCTTGGTTTCATAAAACCAGACAATCTTGTTTTTCATGGTCTGAGAGTCCTTTAGATGCGTTTTGGCAAACTCCAAGTGCACTGTCAAGTGCTTTTTACTGAGGAATGGCTTCTGTCTGGCCACTCTACCATAAAGGCCTGTTTGGTGGAGTGCTGCAGAGATGGTTGTCCTTCTGGAAGATTTTCCCATCTACACAGAGGGACTCTGGACCTCTATCAAAGTGACCATTGGGTTGTTGGTCACCTCCCTGACTCCAGCCCCTCAGTTTGGTCAGGTGGCCAGCTCTAGAAGAGTCTTGGTGGTTCCAAACTTCTTCCATTTAAGAATATCGGAGGCACTGTATTCTTGGGGCCCTTAAATGCTGCAGACATTTTTTGGTACCCTTCCCCAGATCCGTGCCTCGACACAATCCTGTCTCGCAGCTCTACGGACAATTCCTTCAACCTCATGGCTTGGTTTTTGCTCTGACATGCACTGTCAACTGTGGGACCTTATATAGACAGGTGTGTGCCTTTCCAAATTATGTCCAATCAATTGAACAAATTATTTGATCCATTTTAGAATAAGGCTGTAATGTAACAAAATGTGGAAAAAGTCAAGGGGTCTGAATACTTTCCGAATGCACTGCATATGTTGATGAGGGTGGGCTCAAGCTGCATCCCTGTCCTACCACACAGCCCTGTGGAAAGAAATGTTTGTGTTTTTTGCCAATTTTAACCGCACACTTGTCTGTGTACATGGATTCTATAATGTTGTTTGTTTTTACTCCAACACCACTTTTTTCCCAATTTGTATAGCAGACCCTCATACCAAATTGAGTCAAAAGCTTTTTTTAAATCAACAAAGTGTGAGAAGACTTTGCCTTTGTTTTGGTTTGATTGTTTGTCAATTAGGGTGTGCTGGGTGAATACTTGGTCTGTTCTACGGTAATTTGCTAAGTACATTTTCACTGAGTAAATGTACGAATCTGTTGTTAATAATAATGCAGTGGATTCTCTCTCCCTCCAGTCTCCACAGCCATCAGTCTCTCTCTCTCTCTCTCTCTCTCCAGTCTGCCTCACTCTCTCCAGTGTCCCTCATTCTCTCTTGCTCTCTCTCTCTCTGTCTCTCCCTATCCCTCCTCTCTAACTCCCTCCCTCTCCTCCCCACGCTCTCTCTACAGACCAGGAGCTCAATTGCTCCCACTGATTAGGCCTCACACCAACATCATAGTAACTGGAACTGTGGAGCAGTGATTCTAGTGATTGGAATCCGATTTCATGTTGCCGTTTTAAATGACCCAGTTAATGAAATGAATAGCACACAACCACAGTCATGGTTGCTGCTGTACACAAGCACACAAACAGGCACCAGACAGGAGCACTTTCATTATAGATGCTGTTCATTATCATAGCCGGTTGGACTCCTCCCATTGCATTTACCTAGGGGTTTCACAGTAGCGTAATACTTTCCAGGCATCTAGAGGTAAAGCGGGTCACACTGAAACTGATTCCTATGGCAACCACTGGTACACATGATCATCTTGTAAACCATCCCCCACCAGCATCCTAATTATATTTCAACTGCAAACCTCTTTACGCTTCCCATGCTTGTTAGGCTCAACAGTGCTGTGTTTTCTGGTGTAATCTGGTGATAATGAGGGTACTAGCCATAATGAGATGTTTACATTTTTGAAAATTTCTCATGTTTAGTTGAAATTAAATGTTTATGAGGCGGTGTAGGCAGAACTGCATCACAACAAATTGATCCAAACTTAAATTGACTACTAAATACTTTCCCTCTAATGGGCTTCTTCATGTTCACTCTCTCTTGCTCTCGCAAAGAACAATATTCCTTTAATAACATGTACTCTGCAATCTACACATTATGCTCATTCAGCCTGGCCTCAGAGCCATACGAAGCATACTACGCATATTTATCTGCACCTCCAAGACATATAATATGTACTAATGGTCTAGATACTTTAGACAGAAGCAAAAGCAGTGATGTTGGTCGGGGAGGATGGATGTGCATATACCACGACTCCCTAGCAATCCAAAGGTTACGTGTTCGAGTCGCGCCAGAGACAACTGTAACATTATAGCTAACTCTACCCCTAACCCTTATTCTAACTTTTCATCAATTCTGTTATGCCAAACTTTGTTGTTTTAGTTCTCCTAACATTTAATGTAAATCATCAATTCATAAATTCATAAATAAATTCAGGAGGCTGAAGAAATTCGGCTTTTCACCAAAAGCACTCTGATTTGATCCTAACCTTTGTTGTTAGTTCTCCTAACCACCAATGAAAATTCACCCTGTAAATTCTCCTTTGTTGTTACAACGCAACAAGCAGCCTGGTCTCAGAGACATACGTATAATACTCTACTTGATGATCTTTTTGACCTTCCTGTGACATCGGGTACTGTAGGTGTCCTGAAGGGCAGGTAGTTTGCCACTGGTGATGGGTTGTGCAGACCGTGGTACAATTGCCATGCCAGGCGGTGATACAGCGTGACAGGATGCTCTCGATTGTGCGTCTGTAAAAGTTTAGGAGTGTTTTAGATGCCAACCCAAATTTCTTCAGCCTCCTGCGCCTTCTTCACATCACTGTCTGTGTGAGAGGACCATTACAGTTTGTCTGTGATGTGTACGCCAATGAACTTAAAACTTTCCACCTTCTCCACTACTGTCCCGTCGATGTGGATAGGGGGCTGCTCCCTCGGCTGTTTCCTGAAGTCCACAATCATCTCCTTAGTTTTGTTGACGTTGAGTGAGAGATTATTTTCCTGACACCACACTCCGAGGGCCCTCACCTCCTCCCTTTAGGCCGTCTCGTCGTTGTTGGTAATCAGGCCTACCACTATAGTTTAGTCTGCAAACTTGATGATTGATTTGGAAGCGTGCATGGCCACACAGTCATGGGTGAACAGGGAGTACAGGAGAGGGCTGTGAAAGCATAATCGTTGGGACCCAGTGTTGAGGATCAGCGGGGTGGAGATGTTGTTTCCTACCTTCACCACCTGAGGGCGGCCCGTCAGAAAATCCAAGACCCAGTTACAGAGGGCGTTATCGAGACCCAGTGCATAATGACGAGTTCGGAGGGCACTATGTTGTTAAATGTTGAGAAGTAGTCAATGATCAGCATTCTTACATAGGTATTCTTCTTGTCCAGATGGGATAGGGCAGTGTGATGGCGATTGCATCGTCAGTGACTCTACATTGTCTCTATACTGACGCTTTGCTTGTTTGATTGCCTTGCGGAGGGAACAGCTGCACAGTTTATATTCGGTCGTGTTTCCGGTCATGTTGCCATGATCAAAAGTGGTGGTTCGCGCTTTCAGTTTTGCGCGAATGCTGCCATCAATCCACGATTTCTGGGGAAAGACATTTCCGATGCACTTGCTAATAAACTCGCTCACCGAGTCAGCGTATACGTCAATGTTATTGTCTGAGGCTATCCGGAACATATCCACGCGTCCATGTGATCGAAGCAATCTTGAAGTGTGGAATCTGATTGGTGAGACCAGCGTTGTATTGACGCGGCCGTTTCCTGTTTTAGTTTCTGTCTATAGGCTGGGAGCAACAAAATGGAGTCATGGTCAGATTTGCGGAATGCAGGCCGGGGGAGGGCTTTATATGCATTGCGGAAGTTTGAGTAGCATTGATCCAGAAAGCTACCAGCTCTTATCGCGCATTAGATATGCTGATAGAATTTAGGAAGTATGGTTCTTAGGTTAGCTTTGTTAAAATCCCCAGCTATAATAAATGCAGCCTCAGGATGTATGGTTTCCAGGTTACATAGAGTCCCGTGAAGTTCTTTCAGGGCCGACGAGGGATCGGCTTGGGGGGGGGGGGGATATACACGGCTGTGACTATAATCGAAGAGAATTCTCTTGGAAGATAATGCGGTCGGCATTTGATTGTAAGGAATTCCGGGTCGAGTGAACAAAAGGGCTTGAGTTCCTCTATGTTGTTGTGATTACACCATGAGTCATTAATCATAAGGCATACACCTCCACCCTTCTTTTAACCAGAGAGATGTTTGTTTCTGTCAGCGAAATGCGTGAAGAAACCAGGTGGCTGTACCGACTCTGACAATATATCCCAAGCATGCCATGTTTCCATGAAAAATAGATGTTACATTCTCTGATGTCTCTCGGGAAGGCAACTCGTGCCCTAATTTCATTCACATTGTTATCTAGAGATTGGACATTGGCGAGTAATATGCTTGGAATCGGTGGATGGTGTGCTCGCCTACTGAGTCTGACCAGTATGCTATTGCACGACTAACGTAACATAATATATCATTCAAAATGGAGGGAACAATATATGTATAAAATCCAACAAATTGCCCTGAGACCAGGTTAGCTTATCTGGTGAGTTAACAGGGCATCCTGGCTCTGTGCATTCTGGCATTTGAAGTGCTGACGTTGAAAATCATGAGTTCAGGTGTAGTGACACATAAAAGCGCCGTGCGCACTGAGTCAGGGTTGTGTGCCTAGTGACAGTGGGGTTGTCCGGGAGGGAATGTGTGTATGTGTGTGGCTGCGTGTGTGCACCAGATGGAACTCAGCATGGCTGCGTTCTGTCCTCTCTACCGATTGAAGCTTGTGGGGATTGTGCAGTCAGTCAGTGCTACCAATGACGTCTCAATGCACCAGAGTCCTGTGTATGTGTGTGTGTGTGTGTGTGTGTGTGTGTGTGTGTGTGTGTGTGTGTGTGTGTGTGTGTGTGTGTGTGTGTGTGTGTGTGTGTGTGTGTGTGTGTGTGTGTGTGTGTGTGTGTGTGTGTGTGTGTGTGTTTGACTGGAGTGAAGTTGACAATGATATGGAGAGGATAGACTGTCAGGGTGTTAATACATGGTAAATTATACCATTAAATGATCCGATATATCACATTATATTATAGCGTTAAATTAGAATCTGAAGCTGTTGTCTAAATAGGTCATACTATAAATCAGGGGTTCCAAACTTTTTTGGCCCGGCGACCCCATTTTGATTTTAAAAAATGCGTGACCCGACCATGTATAAAAGTGATGTAATCAAAGGCCAATGTTTTAATTGGGGCTATAACAGTCTATTACAAATCAGTCTGACAGTAGTGTTGACAGTATTTCAATCTGAAGTAAGTATGGTTTGAAGTGGCTGAAATGCATCAGGAAGGTATTGGGAAGTTTAGAAGATCATCAGGCAATAATGTTGTATGATCTTCTGTGTAGAAAAGAACTTCATCATCGATGATGTTCTTATTCCCCCAGTCTGATTTAGTGCCTGGTCTTGTCCACTCTGTTCTAATGAGGCTTGTGGGTATTGTAGAGGGAAACAGAAGACATACATGCTCTTGAGAGTCTTATCTTTCAGTGAGGGGGTCATAATATTTTGTAGCTTAAAACGTTAAAAAGATAGAGCGACATTTGTAGGAAGAAAACAGAGACCTCTGTTTTTACAACTGGATCTAGTGGCTGCCGGAGGTTAATGACCTAACCCCGGTTCTATAAACCAAGCACATTTTTTAAAATGTATTTAAGAGCTTCTCTCGCGACCCCTTTTTAAAATCAGGCGACCCATCAGGGGTCCTTCCTTTTCTCTCTCTTCAAGTTTATTTTATTCTCTGTGACAGCTTTTCTACTGCCTCTTTCAATCAGCCATACAGGCATTATAAACACAAGTCATATCTGGCAATGCATAGAGGTGAATCTTTGTGCAATGGTTTTTCTTTAGTGGGGACACAACCACAAGCTGACAACCATACCAAATGAAATGAGTTATGTTTTATATGGGCTTAGTTTGATTTTTCATGGCTAGTTGTTTGAAAGCATATGTTTAATTGTTTCCATAATAATGACAGACAGAAGGAAATGGGGCAATGCACCAGATCACTTCAATTGAGTTGTGTCTATGGCCAAATTCAGTGTCGAGGTTGTTAAGTGATATTGTAGTTCCAATGCCCTAGTTACTGAGTCCAATTTCTGCCATCGTTCAACCTTAAATGTGTACCTGTCTGCAGCAACGGGGAGGCTTGTAGGTCCATAACAGGATGAGCGATCGACTCATCTGTTTGTAATGAAACCAAACTCACTTGCAGGCTCTCATAATTTGACCTGGAACGAGCTGTGACAGAAACAGAGCGGCAGATTAAGACTTATTCCCATCACACTCCCTCCTCGGCCTGCGACACTGTGCCGGTCGGCCGGTCCGTCTGGTTTTCACTGCCATGTTATTCGCTATGAAATTTCACATTAACCTGAGATAACCTGTGATGCACAGGAAATGTGAAAGCAACTCTCCCCCTATAGAAAGTCTGTTCTCAGAAAGACAATTGTTTACCTTGTCATTTCGCTTCCCTGTTGAGGAGATAAACTCAGCTTTCGGGGGAGAAACATAGCTGAAAGCATTTTTACTTCCCATTGACCACCGCGGTGAACTTGCGATCCCATCCCCAGGTATCAGAGGCTTAAGAAATGAGGTAGCGCATATCCACGTGCCCTTCCTGTTGATTTATAGTCTAGTTATAGTCTCCTAGTCACAGATACTGAAGAAGGACATGCCTTTGGGGAATCAACCACATCTGTTGCATTGCTTTGATAAATGTACCAACATTGATCTGAATGAATACTGGAGCAATCAAATCAAATTGTATTTGTCACATGCGCTGAATACAACAGGTGTTACAGTGAAATGCTTACTTACAAGCCTTTAACCAACAATGCAGTTTTAAGAAAAATAAGTGTTAAGTAAAAAATAGATAAGTACATTTAAAAAAATTAAAGTAACAATATACAAGGGGTACCGGTAGAGAGTCAATGTGCGGGGGCACCGGTTAGTTGAGGTAATTGAGGTAATATGTACATGTTGGTAGAGTTAAAGTCACTATGCATAGACAATAAACAGAAAGTAGTAGCAGCGTAAAATAAGGGGGAGGGGCAATGCAAAAAGTCTGGGTAGTCATTTGATCAGCTGTTCAGCAGTCTTGTGGCTTGGGGGTAGAAGCTGTTTAGAAGCCTCTTGGACTTAGACTTGGCGCTCTGGTACTGCTTGCCGTGCGGTTGCAGAGAAAACAGTCTATGACCAGGGTGGCTGGAGTCTTTGACAATTTCTAGGGCCTTCCTCTGACACCGCCTGGTATAGAGGTCCTGGGTGGCAGGAAGCTTGGCCCCAGTGATGTACTGTGCCGTACGCACTACCCTCTGCAGTGCCTTCGCAATCGGAGGCCAAGCAGTTGCCATAACATGCTCTCGATGGTGCAGCTGTAGAACGTTTTGAGGATCTGAGGACCCATGCCAAATCTTTTCAGTCTCCTAAATAGGCTTTGACGTGACCTCTTCCAACTGTCTTAGGGTGTTTGGGCCATGATAGTTTGTTGGTGATCTCTCAACCTGCTCCACTACAGCCCCGTCGATGTTAATGCAGGTGTGCTCGGTTCTCATTACCCCGTAGTTCACAATCATCTCCTTTGTCTTGATCACATTGAGGGAGAGGTTGTTGTCCTGTCACCACACGGCCAAGTCTTTGACCTCCTCCCTATAGGCTGTCTCATCGTTGTCGGTGATCAGGCCTACCACTGTTGTGTCATCGGCAAACTGAATGATGGTGTTGCAGTCGTGCCTGGCCATGCAGTCATGAGTGAACAGGGAGTACAGGAGGGGACAGAGCACACACCCCTGAGGGGCCCCCGTGTTGAGGATCAGCATGGCAAAATCTACCCTTACCACCTGGAAGCGGCATGTCAGAAAGTCCAGGATCCAGTTGCAGATGGAGGTGTTTAGTCCCAGGGTCATTAGATGATCTTTAAGGGGCCTATGGTGTTGAACGCTGAGCTGTAGTCAATGAATAGCATTCTCACATAGGCATCCTTTTGTCCAGGTGGGAAAGGGCAGTGTAGAGTGCAATAGAGATTGCATCATCTGTGGATCTGTTGGATTGGTATGCAAATTGGAGTGGGTCTAGGGTTTCTGGGATAATGGTACAGACGTGAGTACTAAGGGTTGGTAGCCATTTAGGCAGGTTGCCTTAATGTTCTTGGGAACAGGGGCTATGGTGGTCTGCTTGAAACATGTTGGTATTACAGACTCAGTCACAGACAGGTTGAAAATGTCAGTGAAGACACTTGCCAGTTGGTCAGCACATGCTCGGAGTACACGTCCTGGTAATCTGTTGAATGTTGACCTGTTTAAACGTCGGACGGAGACAGAGGGGATGAGGAGTGAGGATGTAAAGATCATTCAATCACATCGACTACGGAGAGCGTGATCACACAGTCGTCCAGAACAGCTGATGCGCTCATGCATGTTTCAGTGTTACTTGCCCTGAAGCGAGCATAGAAATATTTAGCTCGTCTGGTAGGCTTGTGTCACTGGGCAGCTCATGGCTGTGCTTCCCTTTGTAGTCTGTAATAGTTTGCAAGCCCTGCTACATCCGACAAGTGTTGGAGCCAGTGTAGTATTCAATCTTAGTCCTGTATTGATGCTTTGCCTGTTTGATGGTTCGTCGGGGGAATTGCGGGATTTCTTATAAGCTTCCGGGTTATAAGCTTCCGAGTCCCGCTCTTATATAAGCTTATATAATCTTCGGAGTGAAGTGATGTGGTGTACTTCTCAAGGCCATCGGAAGAATTCCAGAACATATTCCAGTCTGTGCTAGCAAAACAGTCCTTTAGCTTAGCATCTGCTTCATCTGACCAATTTTTTATAGACCGAGTCACTGGTCCTTCCTGCTTTAGTTTTTGCAGGAAGGAAGAGGATAGAATTATGGTCAGATCTGCCAAATGGAGGGCGAGGGAAAGCTTTGTACGTGTCTCTGCGTGTGTGGTAAAGGTGGTCATGGAATAAATGTGGTGGATCTTAATGTTTTTCCTCATAATCTTGGACTATCAGACCACCATTTTATTACGTTTGCAATTGCAACAAATAATCTGCTTAGACCCCAACCAAGGAACATCAAAAGTCGTGCTATAAATTCACAGACAACACAAAGATTCCTTGATGCCCTTCCAGACTCCCTCTGCCTACCCAAGGACGCCAGAGGACAAAAATCAGTTAACCACCTAACTGAGGATCTCAATCTAACCTTGCGCAATACCCTAGATGCAGTTGCACCCCTAAAAACTAAAAAAATGTCTCATAAGAAACTAGCTCCCTGGTACACAGAAAATACCCGAGCTCTGAAGCAAGCTTCCAGAAAATTGGAACGGAAATGGCGCCACACCAAACTGGAAGTCTTCCGACTAGCTTGGAAGGACGGTACCGTGCAGTACCGTAGAGCCCTTACTGCTGCTCGATCATCCTATTTTTCTAACTTAATTGAGGAAAATAAGAACAATCTGAAATTCCTTTTTAATACTGTCGCAAAGCTAACTAAAAAGCAGCATTCCCCAAGAGAGGATGACTTTCACTTTAGCAGTGATAAATTCATGAACTTCTTTGAGGAAAAGATTATGATTATTAGAAAGCAAATTACGGACTCCTCTTTAAACCTGCGTATTCCTCCAAACCTCAGTTGTCCTGAGTCTGCACAACTCTGCCAGGACCTAGGATCAAGAGAGACGCTCAAGTGTTTTAGTACTATATCTCTTGACACAATGATGAAAATAATCATGGCCTCTAAACCTTCAAGCTGCATACTGGACCCTATTCCAACTAAACTACTAAAAGAGCTGCTTCCTGTGCTTGGCCCTCCTATGTTGAACATAATAAACGGCTCTCTATCCACTGGATGTGTACCAAACTCACTAAAAGTGGCAGTAATAAAGCCTCTCTTGAAAAAGCCAAACCTTGACCCAGAAAATATAAAAAACTATCGGCCTATATCGAATCTTCCATTCCTCTCAAAAATGTTAGAGAAGGCTGTTGCGCAGCAACTCACTGCCTTCCTGAAGACAAACAATGTATACGAAATGCTTCAGTCTGGTTTTAGACCCCATCATAGCACTGAGACGGCACTTGTGAAGGTGGTAAATGACATTTTAATGGCATCGGACCGAGGCTCTGCATCTGTCCTCGTGCTCCTAGACCTTAGTGCTGCTTTTGATACCATCGATCACCACATTCTTTTGGAGAGATTAGAAACCCAAATTGGTCTACACGGACATGTTCTGGCCTGGTTTAGATCTTATCTGTCGGAAAGATATCAGTTTGTCTCTGTGAATGGTTTGTCCTCTGACAAATCAACTGTAAATTTCGGTGTTCCTCAAGGTTCCGTTTTAGGACCACTATTGTTTTCACTATATATTTTACCTCTTGGGGATGTTATTCGAAAACATAATGTAAACTTTCACTGCTATGCGGATGACACACAGCTGTACATTTCAATGAAACATGGTGAAGCCACAAAATTGCCCTCGCTAGAAGCATGTGTTTCAGACATAAGGAAGTGGATGGCTGCAAACTTTCTACTATTAAACTCGGACAAAACAGAGATGCTTGTTCTAGGTCCCAAGAAACAAAGAGATCTTCTGTTGAATCTGACAATTAATCTTAATGGTCGTACAGTCGTCTCAAATAAAACTGTGAAGGACCTCGGCGTTACTCTGGACCCTGATCTCTCTTTTGAAGAACATATCAAGACCATTTCGAGGACAGCTTTTTTCCATCTACGTAACATTGCAAAAATCAGAAACTTTCTGTCCAAAAATGATGCAGAAAAATTAATCCATGCTTTTGTCACTTCTAGGTTAGACTACTGCAATGCTCTATTTTCCGGCTACCCGGATAAAGCACTAAATAAACTTCAGTTAGTGCTAAATACGGCTGCTAGAATCCTGACTAGAACCAAATTTTTTTATCATATTACTCCAGTGCTAGCCTCTCTACACTGGCTTCTTGTCAAAGCAAGGGCTGATTTCAAGGTTTTACTGCTAACCTACAAAGCATTACATGGGCTTGCTCCTACCTATCTCTCTGATTTGGTCCTGCCGTACATACCTATACGTACGCTACGGTCACAAGACGCAGGCCTCCTAATTGTCCCTAGAATTTCTAGGCAAACAGCTGGAGGCAGGGCTTTCTCCTATAGAGCTCCATTTTTATGGAACGGTCTGCCTACCCATGTCAGAGACGCAAACTCGGTCTCAACCTTTAAGTCTTTACTGAAGACTCATCTCTTCAGTGGGTCATATGATTGAGTGTAGTCTGGCCCAGGAGTGGGAAGGTGAACGGAAAGGCTCTGGAGCAACGAACCGCCCTTGCTGTCTCTGCCTGGCCGGTTCCCCTCTTTCCACTGGGATTCTCTGCCTCTAACCCTATTACAGGGGCTGAGTCACTGGCTTGCTGGGGCTCTCTCATGCCGTCCCTGGAGGGGGTGCGTCACCTGAGTGGGTTGATTCACTGTTGTGGTCATCCTGTCTGGGTTGGCGCCCCCCCCCCCCCCCCCCCCTTGGGTTGTGCCGTGGCGGAGATCTTTGTGGGCTATACTCAGCCTTGTCTCAGGATGGTAAGTTGGTGGTTGAAGATATCCCTCTAGTGGTGTGGGGGCTGTGCTTTGGCAAAGTGGGTGGGGTTATATCCTTCCTGTTTGGCCCTGTCCGGGGGTGTCCTCGGATGGGGCCACAGTGTCTCCTGACCCCTCCTGTCTCAGCCTCCAGTATTTATGCTGCAGTAGTTTATGTGTCGGGGGGCTGGGGTCAGTTTGTTATATCTGGAGTACTTCTCCTGTCCTATTCGGTGTCCTGTGTGAATCTAAGTGTGCGTTCTCTAATTCTCTCCTTCTCTCTTTCTTTCTCTCTCTCGGAGGACCTGAGCCCTAGGACCATGCCCCAGGACTACCTGACATGATGACTCCTTGCTGTCCCCAGTCCACCTGGCCATGCTGCTGTTCCAGTTTCAACTGACCTGAGCCCTAGGACCATGCCCCAGGACTACCTGACATGATGACTCCTTGCTGTCCCCAGTCTACCTGGCCATGCTGCTGCTCCAGTTTCAACTTCCACCTGACTGTGCTGCTGCTCTAGTTTCAACTGTTCTGCCTTATTATTATTCGACCATGCTGGTCATTTATGAACATTGAACATCTTGACCATGTTCTGTTATAATCTCCACCCGGCACAGCCAGAAGAGGACTGGCCACCCCACATAGCCTGGTTCCTCTCTAGGTTTCTTCCTAGGTATTGACCTTTCTAGGGAGTTTTTCCTAGCCACCGTGCTTCTCCACCTGCATTGCTTGCTGTTTGGGGTTTTAGGCTGGGTTTCTGTACAGCACTTTGAGATATCAGCTGATGTACGAAGGGCTATATAAATAAATTTGATTTGATTTGATTTGATTTGGTCTAGAGTTTTTTTCCCCTCTGGTTGCACATTTAACATGCTGGTAGAAATTAAGTAAAACAGATTTAAGCTTCCCTGCATTAAAGTCCCCGGGCACTAGGCACGTCGGCTCTGGATGAGCATTTTCCTGTCAGCTTATGGCCATACACAGCTCATTGAATGCGGTCCTAGTGCAATCATCGGTTTGTGGTGGTAAATAGACAGCTACGAAGAATATAGATAAAAGCTCTCCTGAGAAATAGTGTGGTCTAGGCTTATCTTGAGATACAAAGCCTCAGGCGAGCAAAACCTTGAGACCAGCTGTTGTTTACAAATATACACAGACCACCACCCCTTGTCTTAGGAGGCAGCTGTTCTATCCTACCAAAAAACGTGTAAAACCTGCCAGCTGTATGTTATTCATGACGACGTTCAGCCACGACTCGGTGAAACATAAGATATAACAGTTTTTAATGTCCCGTTGGTAGGATATACTGTACGTGCTCGAAGTTTGTCTATTTTATTGTCCAAAGATTGTACGTTGGCTAATAGGACCGATAGTAAAGGCAGATTAGCCACTCGCCTTCGGATCCTTACAAGGCACCCAGACCTACATCGCCGATATCGCCGTCTCTTTCTCCAGCAAATGCCTAGGATGAGGGCATTGTCAGAGGTCTAAAGTAAATCCTTAGCGTCCGACACGTTAAAGAAAAAATATTATTCGGTACGGGGTGAGTAATCGCTGTCCTGATATCTAGAAGCTCTTTTTGGTCATAAGAGACGGTGGCAGAAACATTATGTACGAAATAAGTTACAAATAACGTGAAAAAAACACACACAATAGCAAAATTGGTTAAGGGACCGTAAAACGGCAGCCATCTCCTCCGGCGCCATTATTGCCCAATCCAGGTATGAAAATCAATATCGTGACATGTCTTGATTACAAATGATACAGATTCATTGAAATAGAAAATATTGTATAATGTCTCATTTGGAATGATCAGGGGGTAAAGAGGGAAACTAGAGAGCAACAGAGAGCTAACAGCAAGGAAATTGCATTTTCATATTGACTGTGAGGTATAGGCTAGAAATGTTTTTAATTTTCCTTCTCATTCAGACGCTATTCTTTTCTGCCCTCTGTAAAGCTCAGGTGCTAGCTAGTACATTGTGGTCCCCTGTGACTCAATTGGTAGAGCATGGCACTTGCAACGCCAGGGATGTGGGTTTGATTCCCACGAGGAGACCAGTACGGATGAAAATGTATGCACTCACTACTGTCACACTGGATAAGAGTGTCTACTAAATGATGTAAATATTATTCACCATCCTTCTTTAAGACTTAATATTGAAGCATTGGTCTGCAGGCCACCCAGCAGCTCCTGGTTGGGATAATAAAGCCTCTAGTTAACTTCCTCTGGATCACCATTAGAAAATGTCACAGCTGGAAGGATTGCCATCATAAAGCTCAGACCACTGAATAGGGATAATAGAGTTTGTCCCTGGAAATGGTCGCTCTTGATAAATCCTAATTTGACCATGAGCTGTTAGTGGGATGTAATTAATATGAATGGATCGGCTGGTAGGTCTTAAAATCCTACAAAAGGAGAAGATCTAGATCACATCCAATGGATACAGAGACAGAGGGGATGAGGAGTGAGGATGTAGAGATCATTCAATCATCCCACCCAGCCTCCCTGTGGTCATCAAACACCTCTCTGCTCAATGACTCCTGTGCAATTACGGTACTAGATCAGAGGTGTCTTATGTTAGCCTTTCCACACTATCCTACCGACCCCAATCCTACACTGTGTTGGCTGGGGTATTTTTTCACCATTGTTCTTTCTAGCAATATTTCAGAAACCAAGGGGAATGCATAAGCAGGCCAATGCTGTAGAGATGAGCTTGGCTTGGATCAGTAGGGTGGAAATGGTGTCAGTGTATTGAAGGTGTGTCTTACATTGTTTCTGCACAGCTCAAATCAATACCATCTGCAATGCCATAAACTCACATAATATGAAAATAGCCCTAACCCAGGTTTTGATTACAATTAAAGTACTTGTCTTGTTTCGCTCAGTAGACATCTTGCTACTTGTCTAATTAACTACCCCAACAAGGTCATTCAAGGTGCAGGGACAATATTTGTTTTAATTTAATTCCAGCCGTGGTCCAATACAATTTTTTTAACCCCCTGTTTCAGGAAGTGATGTCACTGAGTAATGACCCTATGTATAGGACCTTCCACTCCCACCTGGGATATGGATGCCTGATGAAGACCTAAGGGTCGAAACATTGTCAATAAATATCACCTGGGAGCATGAGCAGCAGTGTGCGGCATTTTCCTTTCTGTTTTCCATGAGTTTTCCTACAACTCCAGCTCCTGCAGAAAGTACCTGGATGTGCGTATGTTCTTCAGCTTTTGTACCAATGTTATGCAGCACCATAAGACAAGAATACTTTAAGCTAAACATATTGATTTCCTTTATGCATATGAGGCTCACTGTATCTTCATCAAACAGTGCGTCTACAGTATGGCTATTATGAACTGCTTTGCTTTGGGGAGGGTTTCACATTCTGGAATGATCTGTTTACATCTCAATATGGGCTACCTTTCTGAGCATAGGTTTGTTAACGGAAGAGTGAACAATTGTGTTAATTTAAAATAGAGGCAGGTTGTTCAGTACTAATGCCAGGACAGATACACACAAACATGCACACGCACACACACATACACACACACACACACACACACACACACACACACGCACGCACACACACACACACACACACGCACACACGCACACGCACACGCACACACACACACACACACACACACACACACACACACACACACACACAGACACACAGCATGGACCTGCATGTATCATTATTTCCACAGGGTATACATAACGTAGAGCCGAGTGTCAAAACACAGGACTGACTGCATCTATCACTAGAGAGTAAACAACAACATGGAGATAACCGGTTTAGCCAAACCACTAACACTGAATTTCTGTAGACATCAAACCGCTAACACTGACTTCTTGTAAACATTATCAAACCGCTAACACTGACTTCCTGTAGACATTATCCTCTTCAAAAAGAACCATTTCCTAAAATCCTATTTTCCACCAAGCAGTTTTCAGCTGGTATTATTAATGAGTAACTTTTCTTTTTACTCTCTCTCTACTTACGTTGATTTTTCAGCGTGAAAGAAAGGGATAGGGTAGAACAAAGCGGGGTGGATTTGAATGAATTGTTATCGCTGGCAAAGCCCAAAGAAGACTCTGGCTGTCAGATATCCTCCCTGAGTCTCTCTCTGTCTGTTTTTGTTCTTTGACACAGGCTGATCTAAATGCCAGTGGCAGGCCTTATTATGCGCTCTCAGTCATTGTATCGGAGATGTAGTCCTACATTCTAAATATGAAATTAATTTGAAAAAGACCATTAATATTCCGAATGGGGTATCCACGGTCTCTTTTATAAGAAATACTGCTGGACTTCTTTCTTTTACTGCATTATGAACTAGCCTGCCGCCCCACTATCAACATCATCTCTTGCTGTCTGGCACAATGTATTTCATGTAAGGCTTACTCGTGTTTTATGCAATTTCCTTTGTATGCCGCCGGTCCTGTTTGTGCTTTGAGCTGCCCTGGATGCTGATGCAGCCTGCAGTGGCCTAGCTAGGGAGACAAACCTAACCTGCACTATTTACTTTATTGAAACTCTGTTGTCTGTTTCACTTGTACTTCTCTGAAATAATAAATAATAAATAGACTCAGTTTTCTCCTCTATTCACGCACCTTAGTTAGAGAGAGACGTAGCAACAGTATTATTTTTTCTTAGCACAAATAAATAAATAATACATAGATTAATAAATAAAATGAATCCTACTTTTTGGGTCTGTAGTCAGGGATGCTGCGGTCCAGGGAGATGCGGTCACTGAGCTGGGCGTTGTAGCCATAGTCCTCGTACTTCCCCTCCCCGTCAACATGGCTGTCGTCCCCCAGAGTAGCAGCTGCTCCTCCCTGGCCCAGACCTCCAGGCCCCTCCACCAGCCCCATGGGCTTAGCCAAACCTGCAGAACACACACACACACACACAAAGGCACATGCAGGCACACACGCATGCAGACAAACACACATACACACGCACACACACACACACACACACACACACACACACACACACACACACACACACACACACACACACACACACACACACACACACACACACACACACACACACACACACACACACACACACACACACACAGGGAGACAGAGACAGAGCGAGAGAGAGAGAGAGAGAGAGAGAGAGAGAGAGAGAGAGAGAGAGAGAGAGAGAGAGAGAGAGAGAAAGAGACAATGATAGGTGAGAGAAGAGGCCATGTAGAGGGACAGCTGATTGACATTCATGGGCTGTGAGGATCATAGAGGGTGACAGCCCTTAGATTCGGCAAGGCTCTTCTGTAGGACATCATTACTCTGTCTGTCTATGGAGGTGCTGCAAATACCAACCTGGACATGGATTTCTCAAGATGACAGAGCAGAGCAAGGAACAGAGAAGAAGCAGTGGTATTGCAAGACAGAGATACATACAGCATAATGTTTCGATAAACATTTTTATGGCACAAGTATTAAATTACAGATGTGTACATTGCCATGGTATTGTTCATTTTACAGGATATCAGGACTAAAACCACTGTTGGAACTATCCTTATTTAGAGAAGAACAGAAGATAATCTTTCGGTTAACCTAATTACAATTAAAACTAGCTGCCAGTGATTTTAGTGCAGGAAAATTGAAATCCATTTTACCTCATTTCTACCAGCATGTCACCTGTGCAACAAGAGGGGAAAAAAACTCTAGATCACCTTTGCTCAACACACAGAGATGCATACAAAGCTCTCCTCCTGTCACGCCCTGACCATAGAGGGCCATTTTATTCTCTATTTTGGTTAGGTCGGGGTGTGACTAGGGTGGGTGATCTAGTGAATTTATTTCTATGTTGGCCTGGTATGGTTCCCAATCAGAGGCAGCTGTTTATCTCTGATTGGGGATCATATTTAGGCAGCCATTTCCCCACTGGTTTTTGTGGGATCTTGTTTTTGTGTTGATGCCTGTGAGCTCTACAGAACGTCATGTTTCGTTGCTCTTTATTGTTTTTGTGAGTTTCATTTAATAAACATGTGGAACTCTACGTACGCTGGGCCTCGGTCTGTCAACTAATTAGACAATCGTGATAAAAATTGCACCTCCTGTACTTGCTTCCCGACTCCCAGCGTACACATTACAACAGTGCATTCGAAAACTATTCAGACCCCTTGACTTTTTCAACATTTTGTTATGTTACAGCATTATTCTAAAATGGATTAAATAGTTGTTTCCCTCATCAATCAACACACAATACCCTGTAATGACAGAGCAAATCTGTTTTTTAGAAATTTTTGCACATTTATTTTGAATAAAAAACGGATATATCAAATTTACATGAGTATTCAGACACTTTCCTCGGTACTGTGTTCAAGCACCTTTGGCAGCAATTACAGCTTTGAGTCTTCTTGGGTATGACACTACAAGCTTGGCACACCTATATGTGGGGGGCCAATCAAGGACATTGAGACTTGTCCCGAAGCCACTCCTGCGTTGTCTTGGCTGTGTGCTTAGGGTTGTTGTCCTGTTGGAAGGTGAAAATTCGCCCCAATCTGAGGTCCTGAGTGCAGGTTTTCATCAAGGATCTCTCTGTACTTTGCTCCGTTCATCTTTGCGTCGATCCTGAGCAGTCTCCCAGTCCCTGCCGCCGAAAAACATCTCCACAACATGATGCTGCCATGACCATGCTTCACCATAGGAATGGTTCCAGGTTTCCTCCAAACTTGACACTTGGCATTCAGGCTAAATAGTTCATTCTTGGTTTCATCAGACCAGAGAATCTTGTTTCTCATGGTCTGAGAGTCCTTTTGGTAGGGCTGTGGCGGTCACAAAATTTTGTCAGCTGGTGATTGTCAAGCAAATAACTGTCGGTCTCTCAGTAATTAAAAGTTAATTAACATCAACACATTTAGCATCTCCTGGCTTCCACACATAGCCTAAAAGCCTGATCTGGCTATGCCAAATGGCTGTGGACTACACTAGTTCATTTAGCCAACCAGTTTGCTTAGAATTCCGTGGCATTTTATAGTATGAAGAATACAACTGAACAAAGCTGAATCAAATAGAAACAACATTTTCTCCAAACGATTTGAGGGGGTGCACACATACGGCTATTCTGTGTTGAGCGTTTAACAAAGAAATAGGTATTTCTATATGCTTAATTTAGAGATATTCATGTAACTTTAATTGTTCTACAAACGTTGGGCTACATGTTTTGATTTTTAATACATTGTAAGGCTGCATGATGCGAATCTTATGAAGATTTGAAAAAAGTTGTTTGAAAGGCATGAAATCTGCTTAGTTTTTTGTGCAGGCTGTACACACTACATCAGTACCTCATTCCCAATTTGACAAGCACTTGATAACTCCTAGAATTTCACGGTGACATACCCTTTGTGTGGCCGTAATGCACCCTAAAAAAATCCATGCTTTTTGCAGCCACTCTCCCTGAGTGCTGAGCACCCCGAATCAGCTCTCACTCACATGGCTCTCCATCACATGATCAGGGCTTTCTCACAGGCTACAAGTGAAGACAGACACATCGGGGACGCAACTGTGCGGGTCCTTATCCAATTCCGAGGTGCATATTGAAGATGTTGGAAGAACTGTCCACGTTTATTTTTGTCAGCCAACAAGATGAGAAGGCCTAACGTACAGCAAAAGCACTAGCCTATGTCAATATCCCATAGATAGATCCCAGATTAATACAACCACTAGCATCAGCAAAACATTTTTTACATAATGTGGTTGACGCAACAGATCAGAACGTGGTGAGGGTAGGCAACAACACGTCCGCAAACACGGGGGTCCCTCAGGAGTGCGTGTTCAGTCCCCTCCTCTACACTCTGTTCACCCACAACTACATGGCCATGCACGACTCCGACACCATCATTAAGTTTGTGGATGACACAACGGCAGTAAGCCTGGTCACCGATGACGAGGAGACAGTCTATAGGGAGTAGGTCAAACACCTGGCAGTGTGGTGCCAGGACAACAACCCCTCCCTCAACGTGAGCAAGACAAAGGAGCTGATCGTGGACTACAGGAAACGCAAGGTTGAACATGCCCCCATTCACATCTACGGGGCTGTAGTGGAGCGGGTCGAGAACTTCAAGTTCCTCTGTGTCCACATCACTAAGGACCTATCATGGTCCATACACACAAACACAGTCATGAAGAGGGCATGGCAACGCCTCTTCCCTCTTAGGAGGCTGAAAAGATTTGGCATGAGCCCTCAGATCCTCAAAAAGTTCTGCAGCTGTACCATTGAGAACATCTTGACTGGCTGAATCACCGCTTTGTATGGAAACTGCTCAGCATCTGACTGCAAGACTCTACAGAGAGTAGTGTGTACAGCCCAGTACATCACTGGAGGCGAATTCCCCGCCATTGAGGACCTTTATACCAGGTGGTGTCAGAGGAAGGCCCTAAAAATGTTCAACGACTCCAGCCACCCAAGCGGTACCGGAGAATCAGGTCTGGGACAAAATGGCACCTGAACAGCTTCGACCCAGAAGCCATGAGACTACTGAACAGTTAATCAAATGGCTAACCAGACAATTTACATTAACCCCCGTAATTATTTATTGATCTTAATTGTTTTGCACTGACTCACTTGCACTGGCTCTCACTAGACTCTACCCACACACGCATACTACACTCTCACTCCAACATACACACACACACACAATACTACATACACTCACTCACACACAAAAACATACACATGCATATTGACGCCGCTACTCTGTTTATTATACAGTGACTAGAAAGTATTCACACCCCTTGACTTTTCATACTTTTGTTGTGTTACAGCCTGAATTTAAAAGTGATTACATTTACCGTTTTTGTCACTGGGCTACACAAAATAATCCATAATGTCAGAGGAATTATCTTTTCCAAAATGTTTACAAATGAATTAAAAATGAAAAGCTGAAAGTCTTGAGTCAATATGTATTTAACAATTTTTTTATGGCGAGTGTCACATTCACGGTCTTCAAACTCCCTGTCATAAATGAGCCAAGGCGCAGCGTGCATGTAATTCCACATCTTTTAATAAAGTGAAACCTTCACAAAAGAAACAGGTAAACAGAAACCGACCGTGATGCAACCGTGGCGCGCGCACACACACACACACACACACACACACACACACACACACACACACACACACACACACACACACACACACACACACACACACACACACACACACACACACACACACACACACACACACACAGAGAAAATGAATAATTACCCACAACATTAGGTGGGAAAAAGGCTCCTAAGTATGATTCCCAATCAGAGACAACGATAGACAGCTGCCTCTGATTGGGAACCACAGGTGGCCAAAAACAAAGAAATAGAAAACATAGAATGCCCACCCAAATCACAGGGCATGACAGCGAGCCTAAATAAGTTCAGGATTTAACATTGTCTTACCAACTCACATAATAAGTTGCATGGACTCACTCTGTGTGCAATAATAGTGTTTAACATGATTTTTGATTGACTACAACATCTCTGTACCCCACACATAAAATAATCTGTAAGGTCACTCAGTCGAGCAGTGAATTTCAAACACAGATTCAACCACAAAGATCAGGGAGGTTTTCCAGTGCCTCTCAAAGAAGGGCATCTATTAGTAAAAATAAAAAAGCAGACATTGCATATCTCTTTGAGAATGGTGAAGTTATCAATTACACTTTGGATGTTGTATCATTACATCCAGTCCCTATAGAGATACATGCGTCCTTCCTAACTCAGTTGCTGGAGTGGACGGAAACCGCTCAGGGATTTCACCTTGAGGCCAATGGTGACTTTAAAATAGTTAATGGCTGTGATAGGAGAAAACTGAGGATGGATCAACAACATTGTAGTTACTCCACAATACTAACCTAACTGACAGAGTGAAAAGAATGAAGAATGAAGCCTGTACATAATAAAAATATTCCAAAACATGCATCCTGTTTGCAACAAGACACAAAAGTAATACTGCAAGAAATGTTGCACTGGAAAACCTCCCTGATAACTTTTTGTCCTGAATACAAAGTGTTAAACTACATGATCAAAAGTATGAGGACACCTGCTCATCGAACATCTCATTCCAAAATCATGGGCATTAATAAGGAGTTTCTCCCCCCTTTGCTGCTATAACAGCCTCCACTCTTCTGGGAAGGCTTTTCACTAGATGTTGGAACATTGCTGTGGGGACTTGCTCCACTCAGCCACAAGAGCATTAGTGAGTTTGGCCACTGATGTTGGGCGATTAGTCCTGGCTCGCAGTCGGCGTTCCAATTAATCTCAGAGGTGTTTGATGGGGTTGAGGTCAGGGCTCTGTGCAGGCCAGTTCTTCCACACCAATCTCGACAAACCATTTCGGAATGGACCTCGCTTTGTGCATGAAACAGGAAAGGGACTTCCCCAAACTGTTGTTGCATGTAATTGTATGCTGTAGCGTTAACATTTCAGGTCACTGGAACTAAGGGGCCTAGCCTGAATCATGAAAAACAGCCCAGACCATTATTGCTCTTCCACCAAACTTTACAGTTGGCAGGTAGCGTTCTCCTGGCATCTGCCAAACAGAGATTTGTTTGTCGGACTGCCAGATAATGAAGCGGGACTCATCACTCCAGAAAATCTGTTTCCACTGCTCCAGAGTCCAATGGCGGCGAGCTTTACACCACTCCAGGGACGATTGGCATTGCACAGGTGATATTAGGCTTGTGTGCCACTGCTTGGCCATGGAAACCCATTTCACGAAGCTCCCGACGAACAGTTCTTGTACTGATGTTGCTTCCAGAGGCAGTTTGGAACTTGTTAGGGAGTGTTGCAGCCGAGGACAGATGATTCTTATGCGCTTCAGCACTCGGCGGTCCCTTTCTGTGAGATTGTGTTGCCTACCAGTTCGCGGCTGAGCAGTTGTTGCTCCAAGATTTTTTCACTTCACAATAACAGCAATTACAGTTGAACGGGGAAGCTCTAGCAGGGCAGAAATTTGGTGCCGTCCTACTACGGTGCCATTTTGAAAGTCACTGAGCTCAGTAAAGACATTCTACTGCTAAAGTTTGTCTATCTCGATTGTGTGCTCGATTTTATACATCTGTCAGCAATGGGTGTGGCTGAAATAGCCAAATCCACTCATTTAAATGGCTGTCCACATAATTTTGTATATATAGTGTAAATCCAATACAACACATTACTGAGTACAACTCTTTATGTTTTCAAGCATAGTGGTGGCTACATCATGCCATGGGTATGCTTGTAATCATTAAGGACTGGGGAGATTTTCAGGATAAAAAATGAACTGAATGGAGCTACAGCACATTGATTGGGTACTGATACTCATTGTATATAGCCTCGTTATTGTTTTTATTGTGTTACTAATTCCTTTTATATTTAGCAAATCTCTGTCTTACTTTTTAACTCTGCATTGTTGGAAATGGGCTTGTAAGTAAGCCTTTTACTGTAATCTACACCTGTTGTATAAGGCGCATGTGACGATTCAAATTTGATTTGATTTGAACTGGAACTGACAGGGATACTACTGGCCACTAAAGTGGTTCTCTAGACTGCTATAATTCCCTGCAGAGGAAGGGGTCAACTGGGTAAATAATACAAAATCTATCAACAAACAAATACAGCCTTTCCACTACATTTCGATAGCCGTTCACTAGGTCAGGGTTTCCCTAACTCGGCTCCCCTTGTCTGTTTAAGTATGGAGTGAGTCTTATTGCTTTTTCTCCCATCTGGATATTTTAGCCTGTGCTGCACGTTGCCTAGGTATGATGTCTCATAGCTTTTATGGATTGGATATTTTAAACTCTGCTGCACAGTGACATTGTAGGGGCTTACTTAATTTGATATTCCTGTCAGACTTCTAGAGTGGTCTCCACAGGAAAACCATGTTGCCTCTTCTCAACAGATGGACAGAAACAGCAAGTTAACAGCGCATACTAATGAAGATCTAGGGTCACACATTCCCCAACAAGCCATTGCAAGAAATGTTTTTTGGGGAGGTTCTGGGAGATTTGCCATTGGAGCTGAACAGTTGGCAGTTGCAAACTGTCACCTCCCACAAGAGGGATCCCATCAGGGGCAATGCAGTGGTGTCATCTGACACCCCGGGTGGGGCTCACTAGCATTATGGACCCAGTCTGAATCCCAATTGCACGCTCTCATGACATTGAGGCAATCTAAGAAGCAACTGAAAGTGAAATCTGGAGTGCCACTCTCTCTGCGTGAGACTCGGAAACAGCCTAGCATCCCTGCAGTTTTGTTTTCCGCGGTCCTGGTTATTTTGCTCCCCGCACTCCCCGCTTCTTCTGGCTGGCTGAAGCAAATTCCATTACAGGAGAAGCGGATGCACTCACAGAAGTCTGTCTGCTACTGCTGATGTCTGCTGTCTACAGCTGACAGAGTGGAGGAGAGGTATTTTAAAATAGGCCTTGTGCGACTGACAAGGTTTAAACCTGGGTCTCTTACACGTCAGAAGAACACATTAGCCCACTAAGCTAAAGCCTAGGTAGTGGCCCGGGGACCCAATGCTACTCTATGCCTCAAGCAATGTGACTCATCGTGTGAGTGCGGTTCAGAGGACTGGTTTGACCCTGTATTGTTTTGACACTTTATTGAGCAGCAACAGCAAACAGAACCAGCTCAGGGATTTATAGAAGTGGTGAGTGGACAGTTTATGTGGTTTTGGAGCTGCCTTTGTTGTGCTGCTGCCGATAAAGTTGTGCTTTGGTAATACCTCAGAGGATAATTTGTTGTAGCTACCATTTCTCAGTCTGCTGCTGATTCATCTTTTCATGTTTCTCATGTTCTTTTTATGGAGGCTGAATATTCTGTTGCTTGGAGCAAAGCAAGAAATCCTTACATTGCTACAACTTAATAATGAAAATAGATGGGGGAAAGAAAGCTTTCATTTTTGTTGTTAAGATTTTGCTGAAAACCAACAACTCCACCACAAAGATTTTTTTAGCCCTTTTTCTCCCCAATTTCATGGTATCCAATTGGTAGTTACAGTCTAGTCTCATCGTTGCAACTCCCGTACGGACTCAGGAGAGGCGAAGGTCGAGAGCCGTGTGTCCTCTGAAACACAACCCAACGCTGCTTCTTAACACAATGCCCACTTAACCTGGAAGCCAGCCGCACCAACGTGTTGGAGGAAACACCGTACACCTGGCGACAGTGTCAGCGTGCACTGTGACTGGTCCGCTACAGGAGTCACTAGTGTGCGATGTGTCAAGGATATCCCTGCAGGCCAAACCCTCCCCTAACTCAGATGATGCTGGGCCAATTGTGCACCAATTGTGCACCGTCCCATGGGTCTCCCTGTCGCGTTCGGCTGCGACAAAGCCTGGACTCGAACCCAGAATCTCTAGTGGCACAGCTAGCACTGCGTTGCAGTGCCTTAGACCACGGCACCACTTGGGAGGCCTGATGTATACTTTCTTGACCCCCTAGATTCAATACACGTACCCGTTGGGAAATCCAATTAGTATAGTAAAAAAATAGCCATCAAAATCTGTGTGTTTTTAAGCTAGAGACTTCTGGGTTTTTGCAAGGGCTGCGTCTCAATCCACCACGTCGATATCGGCCTTCTGCATCTACGGTGGAAGATGGCAGAGCTACAGTTTGTCAGACCATGAGACATTCTGAGATTTCGGTCTTCTCATGAAAACGTCTGTAGAGTCCAAACAGTTTGGACTAATATGACCCCACTATGGAAAGATGTGACTCTCACAAACACAAACGTGTTCTCCGTTTCGCTCTACAACGCCCACAAGCTTCACGTGACTCGTGAGAATGTCTCCCGTGACTGTGATGTAAAAAGGTATTTTTGGGACTAGGGTTACACATGTACCTTTTATTTATTTTTTATTTTGGTTCCTGATGCTTTCCAATATTTCAGACACCACAAACCATAATCCTTTTGATTTATTTTTGGACTATATTTCTTGCCATGTATGAACGCTTTATTCAATGCATTTCTATGGGCTAATAGCAGGCCAAACTCAATGTTTCATTAAATAATATTTTTGGGGGGGATATCGACAGGGGTCCTAAAAGTTTAAATCAAATTTCTAAATGGTCCATCTTATGACCATACTAAAACAATTTCATATGTTAGCTTCGTAGATATTGACATTTAAATATTAAATTCAACTGTGTTTTATTACAAACCACTCTGGATCGGTAAAGTAGATATTGTTAAGTGTTTAAAGTGACTTGAAATATTTAATTAGACATACCTCAAGCCATTTAATATCATTCACATTCTAGGCACAATCTAACATAGAATGATTGCATTCACTAAAACCCATGAGTAGGCCAAGTCATTTTCTACAACAATGAGAGACAATTGTGACACAGGCGAGGAAAACTATTGAGGCAAATGGCAATGGCAAATGCTCCAGCTATCAGAGTATTCTGCCAGTCCTCTGAATGTCAGTGTGCCTCTAAGCCACATCATGTTACTGTACTGTGATGTTGGCCAGACTCCGTGGGTCATTGGGTTGGACCTGTATGTAATGAGCTTAAACATTCACTTGTTTAGTCAAGGCACACAACAGGCCTAACATATTGTTATGCGAGTTATGCGACTATTAATCACAATACATCTGGGGTGAAAGAAATCAAGGATAGAAGGTTTTTCCAGGACACTGACGACAGACTTGTTAGATTGACCGGTAATTTATCGGCAGTAAGACACTTTTTAGGTTACTTTGCTACTGCTTATTCACTATGGCAAAGTCAGCTAAAAGAGCTTCAAGCTTCTTAGCTTAACCAGAAGCCTCTCTAGAGATGTCTTTGGTACTATGCTGTTGTGATGATTCATGTTGTATCACTGATACATCCTCAACACATTATCCTCTACTTCCTCTAGTTTCATTCTTCAAACTGCAGATTAGCAAAACACCTTCATTATCCCACAATGAATTAATTACAGGGAAACATCTGGTTGTTCCACTGCAAACACACAGGCACTATTTCCAGTATGAAGAGGTTAGCAGCACACTATGGGGAGATGAAGGGTGTGTGCCAAATGGTACACTATCCCTATAGTGCACTACTTTTGACCAGAGTGTTATGGGCCCTTGTCAAAAGTAGTGAACTTTATAGGAAATAGGTTGTCATTTGGGACGCATAATGATGTATGTACTGTTCCAACACCCTGAGATGGACAGATTTGTTTCTGTGCGGATATGGGGACAAGAAAGGCTGGCTACCATCAAACATCAATCTGGGTGCACTATGTCCAAGTGCATATCCATCTCGATGCTCAGTCGCTCACCTCAGAATCCATTTTTATAGAGGTGCCCACAACAGGATACATTATAGCGTCATAACAGTGATAAATTATGTAACAACCTTCAAAAAATGTTTGATTTGGGCTGATGAGATAGATTTTCAAACTGAAAGACACCTCCATTCTGTGAATGATTTAAAGGGAGAGTGGAGTTATGCGTGTCAAAAGTGATGCTGAGATGTGATAAATATTGATGTCTTGGATGTGGTTGAGTGATCTGTTGTTCAAATAGAGGAAAATAACTACCAGTAGTTGGTTTTAAAAGCTAAAATGTGGGCGATCCATAAAACATTGGCAACAAGGGAAATGCATAACGCATAAAGGATAATGCATAAAGCCTTGATTTGCTGCTCATGATGGGAAAAGGGCAAGCTAATGGGTCATCAGGATTTAGAGGGCTTACTTGTATTTGTAAATTGTCATTATGATACTGTATCTCGAGACCCAATGAATCATCATAACAATCCAAGCTTGCATGGTAACATATGCAAAGGACTGAAAGAAGAAAGTACTGTATCAAAAGAAGTGCACAAACAGCACCATTTAGCAAAAATACTATACAGTCAACATACAGTACAGTAGATCTGTCTATAAGTCAGGAAATATGCCAGTTTCCTAACGCAAATTAAATATTTTCACATGGATCTGACCCCTCATTTAGGAGAGCGAGGACAACTAATGTCAGCGCTTTGTAGGGAATCATGAAATTAAAGTCTTTAAATAATCACAGGAATGAAATTGCTGGAGTTTTTGACCACCATATGAAATCTCTAGCTCTTCACAAAGTGCAATTATCTTGTAGCTCAAATGTAGATTGTCAGATGAGGCGTTGAATACATTACAGAGATTCAGATTCCTAAAAGCTGGAACTGAATAGATTCTCATCAGTTACTGAAAATGTTTGGTTGATGATTCCTCATCTACATATCATTACTGGAAAATATATTCCATCACAGGCCCCATTCCCCCACTCCAATCTGCTGGGGAGGTGTCTGTGGCTCTCCAATATAAAATGATACTCACACTGTGATGAATACCATTAAGGTACGGGTTGAAGCATCAAGTGTGTATGGGGTATGAGGTGATGAAACATCATTTCATTTCGAATTCCTCGTCAGGAGTTCTCTCTTTCCATACTTTAACATATAAACAAAATGTCTTTCTGCAGCATAATTGGAAATTATAAATACGAGTCATATCTACTGCTGCAGCTGGACCATCCTCAGAGGCTGCTGCCATGCCATCTAATCACCTCCGCTCACTCAGGATGAAAGCAGGACTCAGTGACATGCATCACTGATGACAAACACTCAGCCCTGCTCAGCTCAGCCTGTCTATTTAAGGACAACAATGAGCCAGAGGCTGTGACACACTGCAGGGTCACTCAGTCAGAGGACAGAGAGGTGAGCTGGGGAGAACAGTGCATGAATGACAGGGCATTCATCTTGGGAGAAAGTAAAGTATCAACTGCATGATATTTTTTGCTTAACTTCATTGTGAGACTCCGAGCTGACCTTAGGCCAGTGTCTTGGGGCAACTTTATAATAATCCTTCGTGATCCAGGATTTTAATTACATCTAGATACAACAGGGACCTTATCATATTAATGCAACATAAGTTGAAACATGTAAATTAGGTATAACATATGAATGTCTTGATGATTCTTGTTTAACACACATACTTGTTTTTAAAATTGTAGCCTAAAACATAAATACACAGATCAGAGAGGATCTGTCGGTGAATCTTAAGTTGCACTGAAAGGAAGTAGAGATCTGGCACTTTTAATGCACTGCTTAGGTCACAACACTGTCCTATAAGCCTGTTAACAAGAAGCTTAAACCCAGATAGATGATTATCCAGTAGAGGATAGTGCCTCTTCAGCAGAGGAGAGGAGAACTGCTGATGACCCTAGCCTCTTGTCAGTTATTTCCATAGTGAATTGCAAAGTTACAGATAGCACACTTTACTGGTGTTCTGGTGAGGAATGACCTCATGGAAATATTAGATAGTATTGGATTAGATTGCTCCTGTAGTTGCTTCCGAAATGACACACTATTCTCTATACTGTATACACTAGAAAAGGGGTTCCAATGGGTTCTTCAGCTGTCCCCATAGAAGATCCCTTTTTGGTTTCAGGTAGAACCCTTTTGGGTTCCATGTAGAACCTTTTCCAAAGAGGGTTCAACCTGGAACCCAAAGGGTTCTCCCTGGAACCAAAAGACTTCTACATGGAACCTAAATATCACCAATATCACACACCGAGTCAAAGAAAAAATTTGATAACATCGTCCAAATCACTGACTGAGGAGTACTGGAATAAATGCTTGCACAATGCACAGGAGCGGCATCACTTTACAAAGCCATGTAATGGATGAAGAGTTTGTAAATGTCTTCTAAATCTAATCTAAGCCTTAATCCCTTGGTATGTCATTGTTGGACAATAAACAACTGAAAAATGGGCTATTACTTCAAATCACTGTCGGACATGGTAATGGTTATTGGCACACAAGGTTCTCACTCTGTAACGCCAATCCCAATGGCAATAGAATACAATCAGTGATCTGTTCCCCATTTAAAAATCGAGAAATAAATCAGGATATAAATGTATGATTAAATGTGTCAATAAATATCTGGATGCTAAACATGAAGAGATGCTGACAGAAGGGAAGGATTCCTCCTGACTCTGTCTGACTCTGTCTCTCTGTTTGACTCTGTCTGACTCTGTACACTCCAGGGCAAATACATGGTGGCTCCCCGGCCCCTCGCTCCAGACAAAGTCCCCTGAATGAGAGGATGCATTATACTTTTGGTGAGCCAGTGCCTCCTGGCTCCAAAGGCAAAGCATAACTCAAACTGACAGAGGGACCTCTTTTGTACAAAAATGATGCCAGCCACCACCAAAGCATAGTAATAAGATCAAATAAAAACCCTCAAACTAGGAGTGTTTTGTGGCCATGCTATATAGCATTAAAAGTAGATACAGACTACTGTTAGGTCTCTCCTTCACTGCAGCCGAGGTGAGTAAGACATTTAAACGTGTTAACCCTCGCAAGGCTGCAGGCCCAGACGGCATCCCCAGCCGCGCCCTCAGAGCATGCGCAGACCAGCTGGCCGGTGTGTTTACGGATATATTCAATCAATCCCTATACCAGTCTGCTGTTCCCACATGCTTCAAGAGGGCCACCATTGTTCCTGTTCCCAAGAAAGCTAAGGTAACTGAGCTAAACGACTACCGCCCCGTAGCACTCACTTCCGTCATCATGAAGTGCTTTGAGGGACTAGTCAAGGACCATATCACCTCCACCCTACCTGACACCCTAGACCCACTCCAATTTGCTTACCGCCCAAATAGGTCCACAGACGATGCAATCTCAACCACACTGCACACTGCCCTAACCCATCTGGACAAGAGGAATACCTATGTGAGAATGCTGTTCATCGACTACAGCTCGGCATTCAACACCATAGTACCCTCCAAGCTCGTCATCAAGCTCGAGACCCTGGGTCTCGACCCCGCCCTGTCCAACTGGGTACTGCACTTCCTGACGGGCCGCCCCCAGGTGGTGAGGGTAGGCAACAACATCTCCTCCCCGCTGATCCTCAACACTGGGGCCCCACAAGGGTGCGTTCTGAGCCCTCTCCTGTACTCCCTGTTCACCCACGACTGCGTGGCCACGCACGCCTCCAACTCAATCATCAAGTTTGCGGACGACACAACAGTGGTAGGCTTGATTACCAACAACGACGAGACGGCCTACAGGGAGGAGGTGAGGGCCCTCGGAGTGTGGTGTCAGGAAAATAACCTCACACTCAACGTCAACAAAACTAAGGAGATGATTGTGGACTTCAGGAAACAGCAGAGGGAACACCCCCCTATCCACATCGATGGAACAGTAGTGGAGAGGGTAGCAAGTTTTAAGTTCCTCGGCATACACATCACAGACAAACTGAATTGGTCCACTCACACAGACAGCATCGTGAAGAAGGCGCAGCAGCGCCTCTTCAACCTCAGGAGGCTGAAGAAATTCGGCTTGTCACCAAAAGCACTCACAAACTTCTACAGATGCACAATCGAGAGCATCCTGGCGGGCTGTATCACTGCCTGGTACGGCAACTGCTCCGCCCTCAACCGTAAGGCTCTCCAGAGGGTAGTGAGGTCTGCACAACGCATCACCGGGGGCAAACTACCTACCCTCCAGGACACCTACACCACCCGATGTTACAGGAAGGCCATAAAGATCATCAAGGACATCAACCACCCGAGCCACTGCCTGTTCACCCCGCTATCATCCAGAAGGCGAGGTCAGTACAGGTGCATCAAAGCTGGGACCGAGAGACTGAAAAACAGCTTCTATCTCAAGGCCATCAGACTGTTAAACAGCCACCACTAACATTGAGTGGCTGCTGCCAACACACTGACACTGACACTGACTCAACTCCAGCCACTTTAATAATGGGAATTGATGGGAAATTATGTAAATATATCACTAGCCACTTTAAACAATGCTACCTTATATAATGTTACTTACCCTACATTATTCATCTCATATGCATACGTATATACTGTACTCTATATCATCGACTGCATCCTTATGTAATACATGTATCACTAGCCACTTCAACTATGCCACTTTGTTTACATACTCATCTCATATGTATATACTGTACTCTATATCATCGACTGCATCCTTATGTAATACATGTATCACTAGCCACTTTAACTATGCCACTTTGTTTACATACTCATCTCATATGTATATACTGTACTCGATACCATCTACTGTATCTTGCCTATGCTGCTCTGTACCATCACTCATTCATATATCCTTATGTACATATTCTTTATCCCCTTACACTGTGTATAAGACAGTAGTTTTGGAATTGTTAGTTAGATTACTTGCTGGTTATTACTGCATTGTCGGAACTAGAAGCACAAGCATTTCGCTACACTCGCATTAACATCTGCTAACCATGTGTATGTCACAAATACAATTTGATTTGATTTGATTTGATTTGATTTGAGACTATCCTTGAAACTGACTTCACAACACTTTCACCAAAATCCTGTTTATAATACAATTGTTCTGACATGAACAGGCAGTTTGCTGAGCACCAAGCACAAATACAGTGGATACAAGACTTATCCTTTTTGAACCTGCCTCTATGGAAAGGATTTTATGTTAACCTTTTTACCTTGAGGTTTACCGAGTTGTCAGCGGCAGAAGCTGGCTTTTGTTGACATCGACTAAACAAGGAGATTGAGGGAATTATACTTTGTCATTAGATGCATACACTATTTCAAACAAATCAGTGATGGCACAAGCTGCTGCTTGTCTCACAATTTGTATAGGATTTCTATATACTATTGATAACATAAAATGTTAAAATGTAAACATATGGATGATTCTTAATGTAATTGTGGAATTGACTGAATGCTAAATAGTGATGCATGCATTAACTGTCTCAAAATAAATGTTGGACTTTTCAGTGTCTGAATGTCTCATGTTTCATGAAAGAGTGGGACCATGGAGCATAATGAGAGATGAGATAACATTAACCAGATTTAAAGGATGCTGTTTTGCCAGACAGACTAAACATCCTGCAACACATTTCAATGACTAAAGGTAACATAAAGAAATAAGTCTGTTTTTTCATTCGATTAGAGAACCATTTAAATTGACCATTTTTTAAAAACATTTCAGACAGAACTATTGTATTTGGGCCAAGGGAATGACAAAGCAGAACTCTGTAGCCAGAGCCAGGGTTTTCACCCCTATGGGACTCTCAATCATATTCACTTCCATGAGTCCAATACTAACTACCATTGGCTGGTGTTTTTGATGGGGATTAGACCAGGTTAAGTGCACAGATTAGGAACAGTTGCATTGATTTTACTTGAGTAAAACCTATTCACTTGTTGGCAATAATTTGTGGCTCCATGAAGAGCCAGCATTCATCACTGGATGACTCACTCTGAACATAATAACTGTACCATAATGACTGATACTGTCTGAATGGCTGATATACCAGTTGCATATTTATCTTATTGTCCATTGTCTGATCAAATTCAATGTATTTGGAAAATTAGGCTGTTTATAGTTTTAAATGGGCTGTTTATAGTTGTTCTGTAGTAAAATGACAGTAATTCAGGATGTATATAACTATACAGAGATATGACTCCACAGTTAACAATGCTGAAAATGAGAAATAACTCATACTTGAGTAAAAGTTATATGCTGAATATGTTGTTAAAGTTATAATAATACATACCATTTAATTGGTTGTAGACAACGTCCTCCAGCCGCTCCAGTCTCTGAAGTATGGACTGCCTGTCCACCAAGTTGGAAACTTTGCCATTCCTGGCCCTCAGTCTCTGGTCTGATATCCTGCCGATCTGAATGAGTTCCTCAGAACGGTCCTGTATTCTACAATATACCGAGAACAATATGATCCCCACAAAAACAAAAATGTTAACCGTGAGCAAAGTTTTTATTTTGCGTGCCACAGCCATGAACCCTAATAGAGCAGTTGGGCAGAAGCCGTTAAGCCAAATAATAATGCATTTGGAGTACTTTAGCTACTTCGGCTGTCGGCTGTATTGCAGTGAAAAGCAGATGCTTTCAGTGGAAGTCAACTTTGGGAGCCCTGAAACAAGGAGCTGTCCTTTCAGCACCACTGAGATGCCGGAGGAACGCTTCTCTAGCGCTGATGTGGGGGGGCTACTGTTGACATCCAAGCGTCGAGTCTCCCAGACTGTGGTATGCAGATGCTGTATTGAGGAAGTTCAAGGTTGGTAAGGACGCTGGACAAAACAATGCTTTCTCTTTGGATCATATGCAACGCCGCACGCCTGTACCTTTACAGAAGCGCTGCTGTTGAAGATACATAGAACGTATTCTGTCGTGTCAACTAGAAATAAATAACGTCAGACACGAACCATAGTCTTAAATAGGAGCGAGTATTTACTGTAGAAAAACATCTATGCGTGCACTGCAACGTGGAAAGTCGTCAAAATCTCAGACACGAGGACAACATCAGCTCGTCCACCCTGAACAGTGCATTATTCCGTATTTGCGAAGCAGCATACTCTATTACTGCTTTGACATTTCCTCTTTCAAAGGCGTTGTGGTCACTGGATTCGTCCTGATCCTGAAATAGATTTGCATGTGTCTTGAAATGTGCATATGCCACCCTCAAATATGCAGCGAGTTTCTCCCATCAATCCACGATTGGTCGCAATAGAACGTTGAGGTGCCGATAGATAGAAGTTCAGAACGGGTTTTGTCATCAAATGCTGCCAAACGGTTCCGATGCTCGCGCTGTCTGACTGCATGGTGAGTGAGCCAACCCTTCTCTTTTGCTAGCTCTCGCATGCTGTCTTGCATCCCACCCTCTCCCTCTCTCTTTCAGCCTCTCTCTCAAAGCAAGAGTGCTACTGTGTTGTGACGTTTAGAGGCATATTCATGATCTGTCTCAGGGATAAAATAAACATGAATATAAAAATAATGTTATTTGAATTCATATGGTGCACTGCATCTGGTCAGATTCTAGATTGATTGTATTATCCTAATCCCAACAGAATAAATCATACATAGAATAAATAGTCATGTTGGTTGAGCTACCATACTCCCAATAAGCATTTATTGAAATTGAAATAACCGATACACTTCCCTCTACTAATCACAACAACAGCCAGAAAAGGGTTTATCAATTATTATTGGCATATGACTTGATTGAGTGCCAATTGATTTCATGTCCAACCTCCTCAGAGATGTCTTAGACTAACCTCAGTGTAATTACACAAAATGCAAACCGGTATCACAGGTGTACGTAGCCTACTATGTTAAATGTGTATGTACTGTACCTGCCTATGCAAATATTGTGTATATATTGTAATAATGTTGTACCCTTTACAATATAAAAGAGCAATGGCAAACTTTTCAGCCCTTCCTACTAGAGACCAAATGCTGCCTGATCAGTGATTCCAAATAAATCACGATTCTAGTAAATTACAGCCAAACAGAGCCAATCCCTGAGCACTTTCTCTTGATTAGAGTAACCCAGAATTAGGCCTTCCAAAAAAAAAAAATCCCTGGTCTCTCTCCTCAGAGGAGCCAAGCGCAGATTTATACTCTTTTATTTGTTTGACTTTCCAATACAATCAGATGTGGGCTAAAACTGTCAAATATTTATTGACTGCAAAATTCTCGCTTGGAAAATGGTAGGGGTATGAAGAGCAAAAGGCTTGTAAATGTTTTCTGGCACTAAAGTCAATTCCTTGATGAGATATTTTAAGGCTGAGTCAGATATATATTTTACAGATAGAGGTTGATAGTCCCAGTACACCTTTTCATTTTTCAATCCATGTTATTTCTTCAGGCAACTGTTCTGAAACCAAGGCCTTCAAGTAGTAGCATAGTGCATTCTTCATTTTACATATATGGTTTATGTGCTTTATCAGGCCAGTGAGGTCGCTAACCTCGTCAGGCTAAATTGCTACGAGCTGGCAGGGGTGAGATTACCTAGTCACCAGCTTTACATTTATTTATCAGGGGCATCACTCTCGTTTCAAACTTGCCCACATTGGTAACGATATTTTAATGCTGTTATCCCCATTGGTAATACCCACAAAACACATTTCTACATTGATTGTAGCACTCATTAGTCCCACCATGACTTCCTCAAATCTCCAAATCAAAAATGGCAACATCCTTTGTACATGGAGCCTTTCCCCCAGAACCAATCAGATGTTTTAGTGAAGGATCTTAATTGAAGCCATTCTAATTCAAACCATTCCAACAGAATGGGAACGTGTAAATGAGAAATCTAAATGAATTTTCCATTTCATTCAAATGTAAGATGAGATAAAACAAGACACGTGGACTACTGTTTAACATGCAATGTTAATGAATGAGAAACAAACACATTGCTCTATTGAACTTCACAACTGCATGATAATAGGCCATGTGTCTATCCTGCTAGGCTCAGAGTAGGTAACACGCTAGGTAACACATTGGCTCCTCGGTTGTTATTCATACACTTGAATCTATCCCTTTTGTTCTCATGATCTGCATGACAAGCAGCTTTGAAATAATTGGCTTTATCTGCGGAACGTAATGAGGTTTCCTGCTGAATATGAATCACATTACAAAAGGTGCTGATTTGGTTTGTGGAGAGAGAAGTCTGCTGCTGAAACAGACAGGCTTAGGAAATTATTCAGTAGCCACCTCTGGTGACCCATTGCTGTTCATACTACTACTACTACTACTACTACTACTACTACTACTACTACTACTACTACTACTACCATTATAACAACAACTATGATACCAATACTTCTACTATTACTACTACTATTATGACTACAACTATGAAACCACTACAACTACTACTACTACAACTACTATTACTACTACTACTACTATTACTGCTGCTGCTACTGCTGCTGCAGCTACTAGGAATACTGCAACTCCTACAACTACGAATATTACTATTACTAATACAGCTCCTAATATTACAGCAGCGAAAAAACATATCTGTATAAAATGTGTATGGTATATCATTGTATTACCTCCATTTCTCTGCCTTCTTTCTCCTCCTCTACCAAACATTCCCTGTGACCTGTTCCTGTTTTGTGTATTCAGAATGAGGACAGCTAAGCCAGACACAATCTAGCTCTGAGGCCTTTTAGTCGTATTAGCCTGGCAGGCTGCCAGACACACCGTACACATCCAGCTCACAGTGTCTCTGCATGACTCTCTCAAACCTGTGAAAGTGACCGGATGGAGAGGAGCGACTAATAAGCTTCGTTTTCCATGTTGAGCACCAAATCAAATTGACATTTGACAAGAAATGCCACAAGTTGGATGTTTTTAACAGACTGTAATTGAGCATTCATCCCATTGTCCAGTATGCTACATAAATGTACACCGTACTGTGTGCGATATCCTTTTATTAACTTTTATTTAATCAGAGGAGCCCAATTGAGACCATGGTCTCTTTTTCAATGGTGCCCTGAGACCACAAAGCAATGCATAAAAAAATCTAACAAGATCAAATAAGAAGTACACTACATCAGAACATCACTAACATCACAGCCTTTATAAACAAGTTACTAAATCAATCACTCAAAACAATTGCACACTTCTGTGAACTCATCATCAGGGTTTTAAAATGCCCTAGTGGCACCAGGGAATCCAAATGTAATGAATTTTGTAAGTGATTCCAAAAATGTGGAGGGTGAAAACTAAAAGCGGATTTACCTTATTCAGTGGACACCTACAATGTTAAGAACTTAATAAAACAGTAGAAAACATGGGACTGGAGTTTTTCAAGTGACGGCTCAGTCACATAGTCAGGAAAAGCTCCTGAACTGTGTTACCCATAGCACATGTGGTGCCTAGTCTGAACAGCAAAACACATGAGCCATTGAATCTCCACCACCTGTTTTCCCACCCTTGAACGGAAGCTTTTAGATGAGTGTACAGAACATTCTCATCCTCTGAAGCTGCTCTCAGGCTGGATGTGGTTCACAGGAGTCAGCCATGGACTGCCTCCCAAATGGCACCCTATTCCCTGCATAGTGCACTCCTTTAGACCAGAGCCCCATCTGCCCTGATCAAAAGTCGTGCACCATGTAAGGAATAGGGTGTCATTTGTGGCACAGACATGGTCTGCTGAGTCCTTTAGAGATGTACTGCGGTCAGAAGAGACGCTATTACGCAAGAAAACCCAGAGGTCAGACAGATCATGGACATCAATGGCGGTGTATCTACTGTAAAAATACCCAGACCAAAGGAAATGGTAGAGAGAGTGCAAATAGACACCCACTCCAAGGCAGCAGTCGCCAGGGGCCAAATGTAGAGTTCACTGCGCTATTTGAGCAGGTAGGAGGTGTTAGAGAAGGTCTGGGGTTTTATCTGTTCAGCCTTGTGTCCACTTATAATGGAGGTTCTTTCATGATATCTTCAATCAAATCAATCAAATGTATTTTTAAAGCCCTTCTTACATTAGCTGATGTCACAAAGTGCTGTACAGAAACCCAAACAGCAAGCAATGCAGATGTAGAAGCATGGTGGCTAGGAAAAACTCCCTAGAAAGGCCAGAACCTAGGAAGAAACCTAGAGAGAAACCAGGCTATGTGGGGTGGCCAGTCCTCTTCTGGCTGTGCCGGGTGGAGATTATAACAGAACATGGCCAAGATGTTCAAATCAAATCAAATGTATTTCTATAGCCCTTCGTACATCAGCTGATATCTCAAAGTGCTGTACAGAAACCCAGCCTAAAACCCCAAACAGCAAGCAATGCAGGTGTAGAAGCACGGTGGCTAGGAAAAACTCCCTAGAAAGGCCAAAACCTAGGAAGAAACCTAGAGAGGAACCAGGCTATGTGGGGTGGCCAGTCATCTTCTGGCTGTGCCGGGTGGAGATTATAACAGAACATGGCCAAGATGTTCAAATGTTCATAAATGACCAGCATGGTCCAATAATAATAAGGCAGAACAGTTGAAACTGGAGCAGCAGCACGGCCAGGTGGACTGGGGACAGCAAGGAGTCATCATGTCAGGTAGTCCTGAGGCATGGTCCTAGGGCTCAGGTCCTCCGAGAGAGAGAAAGAAAGAGAGAAAGAGAGAATTAGAGAGAGCACACTTAAATTCACACAGGACACCGAATAGGACAGGAGAAGTGCTCCAGATATAACAAACTGACCCTAGCCCCCCGACACATAAACTACTGCAGCATAAATACTGGAGGCTGAGACAGGAGGGGTCAGGAAACACTGTGGCCCCATCCGAGGACACCCCCGGACAGGGCCAAACAGGAAGGATATAACCCCACCCACTTTGCCAAAGCACAGCCCCCACACCACTAGAGGGATATCTTCAACCACCAACTTACCATCCTGAGACAAGGCTGAGTATAGCCCACAAAGATCTCCGCCACGGCACAACCCAAGGGGGGGGGGGGGGACAGTTGAAACTGGAGCAGCAGCATGACCAGGTGGACTGGGGACAACAAGGAGTCACCAGGCCAGGTAGTCCTGATCCAGGTAGTCCTGATCTTACTTTTTCTCATCCACTAGGCCAGTGGTTCCCAAACTTTTATAGTCCTGTACTCCTTCAAACATTCAACCTCCAGCTGCGTACCCCCTCTAGCATCAGGGTACAGCGCACTCTCAAATTTTGTAAGCCTGCCACACAAACACAAAACGATACATTTATTAAACATAAGAATTAGTGTGAGTTTTTGTCACAACCTGGCTCGTGGAAAGTGACAAAGAGCTCTTATAGGACCAGGGCACAAATAATCATATAGTAATAATCAATAATTTTGCTCTTTATTTAACCATCTTACATATTAACCCTATTTTTTAATCGAAAATTGTGAATAACTCACCACAGGTTAATGAGAAGGGTGTGCTTGAAAGGATGTTCATAACTCTGCAATGTTGGGTTGTATTGAAGAGTCTCAGTCTTAAATCATTTTCCACACACAGTCTGTGCCTGTATTGTGAGAATCCACTCTCATATAGGTGCGTGGTTGCAAAGGGCATCAGTGTCTTAAAAGCGTGATTTTCCAAGGCAGGATAATCTGAGAGCAGCCCAGTCCAAAAATCTGGCAGTGGCTTCTGATTAAATACAATTTTCACAGAACCACAGAACCTTGCAATTTCGACGACGCTCTCTTGTTCAGATATCGGTACGTGGACTAGAGGCAGGGCATGAAAGGGATAACGAATCCAGTTGTTTGTGTCATCCGTTTCAGAAAAGTACCTGCATAATTGCGCACCAAACTCACTCAGGTGCTTTGCTATATCACATTTGACATTGTCTGTAAACTTGAGTTCATTTGCACACAAACATTCATACAATGATGGAAAGACCTGTGTGTTGTCCTTGTTTATTAATGTAGACAGAGAAGAACTCCAACTTCTTAATCATAGCCTCAATTCTGTCCCGCACATTGAATATAGTTGCGGAGAGTCCCTGTAATCGTAGATTCAGATCATTCAGGCGAGAAAAAACATCACCCAGATAGGTCAGTCGTGTGAGAAACTCTCACACGTCAATACTTTGCCCCTTCATAACCAGCGCACTTCTGTATGTTGTAAAAGCGTTACATGGTCGCTGCCCATATCATTGCATAATGCAGAAAATACACAAAAGTTCAGGGGTTTGCTTTAACAAAGTTAACCATTTTCACTGTAGTGTCCAAAATGTCTTTCAAGCTGTCAGGCATTCCCTTGGCAGCAAGAGCCTCCCAGTGGATGCTGCAGTGCACCCAAATGTGTCGGGAGCAACTGCTTGTGCGCGTTACCACTCCACTATGTCTTCCTGTAATGGCTTTTGCGCCAGTACTACCAATATGAGCAGCAGATACTTTTGGCTACATACGGACTGTTCGTTGAATTCCCGAGAGAGAGTAATGGTTAATGTGATTGGATGTTAATTCTTTGACTAGGCTACCTGTACTTGACATTTGTGTTGTTATTTCTCTGTACACTAAATGGTTTAATTTTGTTTTATGCAGTGAAACGAGGCTACTCAGGCTGAGAAAAAAAACTCGCCCGAATGTATAGCCCCGTTGGAAAATATAAATGGACTGTTCGAAAATGGGGGTACTCCAATTATTTGGAGTACCCCCAACGGCATGATAAGCATACCCCAGTTTTGGAATACCTGCACTAGGCAATGTTGTGCCTACAGTAGTTTTTAGCATATGGTTAAGTTCTTAGGGCTAGGACCCTTTTTTCTACACTTCCTGTCTGAATGATGTGCCCAAAGTAAACTACCTGTAGCTCAGACCCTGAAGCCAGGATATGCATATAATTGGTACCATTGGAAGGAAAACACTTTGAGGGTTGTATAAATGTTAAAATAATGTAGGAGAATATAACACAATATATATGGTAGGAGAAAATGCAAAGAAAAAACAACCAGAATGTTTTTTTTGGAAAGACCGTCCTCTTAGAAATGCAAGAACAAAGGTCATATTGAAAATTAGCTCCCTGTATGCAATTCCTATGGCTTCCACAGGGTGTCAGCAGTCTATGTTCAAGGTTTCAGACTTAAAGGTTCAAGGTTTCAGACTTCAAGGTTTCAGACTTAACGAATAAGAAATATCCATTTTAGATGAAGACATTACACACCTGCTCAAATCGGTTTCCCATTGAACATACTTCTTTCTGTAATAAATATTATAGTTTGATTACATTTTAGGGTATCTGAGGAGTAAATAGAAACATATTTTGACTTGTTAAAACAAAGTTTAGTGGTAGATTTTCGGATTCCTTTCTCTGCAAGTTGAAGGTGGATTACTCAAATCGATGGTGCCAACTAAACAGACGTTTTGGGATATAAAGAAGGATTTTATTTAACAAAACAAAACTACATGTTATAGCTGGGAGCCTTTAAATGACAAATCAGGGGAAGAGTTTCAAAAAGTGCATGAATATTTAATCGTTATATGTGAATTTATGAAACCTGTGCCGGTGGAAAAATATTTTGATGTTGGGCGCCATTCTCAAACAAACGCATGGCATGTTTTCGCTGTAATAGCTACTGTAAATCGGACAGTGCAGTTAGATTAACAAGAATTTAAGCTTTGAGCCGATATAAGACAATTATATGTACATGTTTAAAATGTTTAAAATCCATAATACTTATGATTATTGATTTGAATTGCATGCCCTACAGTTTCACTGGAAGTGAGCTGGACTCCTATCCCTAAGAAGTTTTAAAGAGCAGCAGTAAATAACAATAGCAGGGCTATATACAGAGGGTACTGGTACAGAGTCAATGTGTCAATGTGCGGGGAGCACCGGTGTCGAGGTAAATTACGTAATTATGTACATGTAGGTAGAGTTTTTAAAGTGGCTATGCATAGATAACAACAGAGAGTAGCAGCAGCGTGGGAGGGGGGGGGGTAGCCATTTTATTAGCTGTTCAGGAGTGTTATGGCTTGGGGGTACAAGCCGTTTAGTAGTCTCTTGTATCTCGACTTGGCGCTCCAGTAACGCTTGCTGTGCCGTAGCAGAGAGAACAGTCTATGACTAAGATGACTGGAGTCTTTGACCATTTTTAGGGCCTTCCTCTGGTATAGAGGTCCTAGATGGAAGGAAGCTTGGCCCCGGTGATGTACTGGGCCGTACGCGCTATCCTCTGTAGTGCCTTGCGGTCTGAGGCCGAGCCATACCTGGCAGTGATGCAACCTGCCAGGATGCTCTCGATGGTGCAGCTGTAAAACCTTTTGAGGATCTGAGGACCCATGCCAAATCTTTTCAGCATATAAGTTATTTAGCTCATCTGGTAGGCTCGTGTCACTGGGCAGCTCTCGGATGTGCTTCCCTTTGTAGTCTGTAAAAGTTTGCAAGCACTGCCACATCTGACGAGCGTTGGACCCGGTGTAGTACAATTTTGATCTTAGTCCTGTATAGATGCTTTGCCTGTTTGATGGTTCATCAAGGAGGGCAGATTTCTTATAAGCTTCAAGGTTAGAGTCCCGCTCCTTGAAGCGGCAGCTCTACCCTTTAGCCCAGTGCGAATGTTGCCTGAAATCCATGGCTTCTGGTTGGGGGTATGTACGTACAGTCACTGTGGGGACGACGTCCTCGATGCACTTATTGATAAAGCCAGTGACTGGTTTGGTGTACTCCTCAATGCCATCGGAAGAATCATGGAAAAATATCCCAGTCTGTGCTAGAAAAACAGTCCTGTAGTTTAGCGTCTGCTTCTTCTGACCACTTTTTTATAGACCGAGTCACTGGTGCTCCCTGCTTTAATTTTAGCTTGTAAGCAGGAATCAGGAGGATAGAGTTAAGGTCAGATTTGCCAAATGGAGGGCGATGTAGAGCTTTGTACACATCTTTGTGTGTGGAGTAAAGTTGGTCTAGAATGTTTTCCCCTCTGGTTGCACATTTAACATGCTGATAGAAATGAGATATAACTGATTTTAGTTTCCCTGCATTAAAGTCCCCGGTCACTAGGAGCGCCGCCTCTGGATGAGCATTTTCCTGTTTGCTTATGGCAGAATACAGCTCATTGAGTGCGGTTTTAGTGCCAGCCTCTGTCTGTGGTGGTATGTAGAAAGCTACGAAAAATACAGATGAAAACTTTCTAGGGAGAGTGGTCTACGGTTATCATGAGATACTCTTCCTCGGGTGAGCAAAACCCTGAGACTTCCTTAGATATCGTGCACCAGCTATTATTTACAAATATGCATAGGCCCCCGCCCCGTGTCTTAGCAGAGGCTGCTGTTCTGTCCTGCCGATAGAGTGTATAATCCGCCAGCTGTATGTCTTTCATGTCATCGTTCAGCCCCGACTCGGTGAAACATAAGATATTACAGTTTTTAATGTCCCGTTGGTAGGATATACGTGCTTTCAGTTCATCCCATTTATTTTCCAGCGATTGAACGTTAACTAGCAGAAGGGAAGGCAAGGGCAGATTAGCCACTCGTCGCTTGATCCTCACAAGGCATCCTGATCTCTTTCTGCGAAACCTACGTTTCCTTTTCCAGCGAATCACGAGGATCTGGGCCTGGTCGGGTGTCGTAGTATATCCCTCGCATCTGACTCATTGAGGAAGAACTCGTCCAATTTGAGGTGAGTAGTCCCAGTTCTGATGTCCAGAAGCTCTTTTTGGTCATAAGAGACGGTAGCAGCAACATATTATACTGACTTCTAATACAGTGCTGCCTGCCCTGAGAATGTGCCAGTAAGTTCATACATTATCACTTTTTACCTCAGTCAAACAACTAAGACCCAGTGCTGTCTACCTTAGCTCATTTTGATTCGCTCACTTCTCCTGCAGTACAACCGGGGCCGTTGATTTGCCTAATGCCTTGAAGTCAATTGCAATATTAATAACCCAGTGGACTGGAATCTATGCTGTTAAGTTTCAAATGGCTTGTTGGCGTTTTTGTTTTGTTTTCCCAGACTAAAACAGTCTCGCTGAAGGGAGGCAGCTAAGCCAGCCGATGGAATGGAGTGTTTATTAGCAACAAGCCTCATTAAAAGACCATGTGCTTCCTGACCTTCATACACAAGTCTTTCTCTCCCTATAATTCATCATTCTGAACCACTCTGGTCTCAGAAGCAAGTTGGACCAAACAGACACTCTTGAAGGAGTTTGTCTGTTGAACATCAACCCAACACATTGGCCCTGAGTTGAGCTGGCTGTAAGGATCGGCTGCTCAAATGTATGGCACACAATGTAAAACTGTACAGACGGCTGCTCAAATGTATGGACACGATGTAAAACTGTACGGACGGCTGCTCAAATGTATGGACACGATGTAAAACTGTACGGACAGCTGCTCAAATGTATGGACACGATGTAAAACTGTACGGACAGCTGCTCAAATGTATGGACACGATGTAAAACTGAATTGACTGAATTAACAAGCACTGCTGATCTGATATTCCATCCGGAGAAGATGACAGCGAGTGTGATTGTTGTTTGTAATTGAACAAATCGGAATTAATATCAAAATTAATGAGTGGGTTTATCAATACGAACATAAACCAGATTTTTTCAGTGTGTATCGTATATATTAATGGACCAGGGTGGGAACTCTCCAGACTACCCTGAAATGTTTCTTGATTTATGGCAGAAGCAATTATGTTTTGCCAGTGTAGCGAGCGTTGATGGGTGAATCGGTACAGGTAATTAGAAAGAATAATGAAATAGCTAGCCAAGGGAATGAATCACTGCATCAAAAATCTAATCAAAGACAAATGGACTATCCATATTACCTCATCATTATGCCAGTTATATTGTTGTTTTAAATCCCTGTGTGCACTGTCTGTGAACTGTCAAATACTTGTCCATAGAATTAGGAATTAGAATTGTAATTTAATAGGATCTCTATGCACTAGTTATTATTCTATATGGATGTGCTGGCTCTGTTCCTGTATGTATGCTGGATGATTGGGTTCCATAGGTTCCGTAGGTTCGTCGCTGGAGACAGAAAACGTTCCCAAAGCTTATGGTTTGTGATTTACTGGCTGAATGCTAAAATAGGAAGATCATTGTTTCTTTACAATTTACTGTAGACATCCTAGCCAGGCTGCTGGAATGTACAGTCATATCATATGACCTGTGAGCATTCCACATGTAGGCCTATTGTACAGTGTTTACCTTTGTGAGTGTGTGTGTGTGTGTCTGTGTGCGGGCGCATGTGCGGGTGCGGGTGCCCGTGCGCGTGTGTTTGTGTGTGTGTGTGTACATGTTCGGGGGAGTGTGTGCTTATGGATAAGGTCTTTACATCTTTAATTTAAAAGATAACATAGAACTACTGTCATGTGGAATCCGATGCACACAAACAGATGCTCTACAGAGGCCTGATGTACTGTATAGTGGTACTATGATGCCAGGCGGAAGGTGATGTACTGTATAGTGGTACTCCTGTATGATGTCAGGCGATGTACTGTATAGTGGTACTACTATATGATGCCAGGCGGAAGGTGATGTACTGTATAGGGGTACTGCTATATGATGCCAGGAGGAAGGTGATGTACTGCCATGCTGCCTGCCTATGTTGTTTGCTTCAGGGGATGAATGTTACAGTAAATAACAAATAGTGAAAGCTGAGAACATGTGCGGTATATGATCAATGACCCCATTCAAACAGGGGTGGCAGGCTCAGGTTGGTTGATGTTCAAGGACCAAAGACCATGCCAGCTGCCATTGTCTCTCATATGTTTAGCGTAAATGATGTTAACACACACATTATGTATGTATGCACACAAGCATGTAAACACATTTTTACATTTACATTTGAGTCATTCAGAAGACGCTCTTATCCAGAATGAATTACAGTTGTGAGTGCATACATTTTTCATACTTTTTAGCAATGCCCCCCCATGGGAATCAAACCCACAATCCTGTGCTGCAAAGTGTGTATTGGCAGCAGGGATCAGAGCAGCCCAGATGGTCAGACTGAAATCCACATTTAGAGCATTACATTGGGGAGCCACTGTGTCAGGTCAAAACACATCCCCATTTCTCCTATCAAAAGCCTTTGTAAACTACTTCTGCAATAGCAAGAATGTGTTCTTCTTTACTTAACAGAGAATCAACTGTATGCTGTGGGAGTTAGTCCGACAACATTCATGCCATTTGGAGAGAAAAAAATGAAAATAAACTGGAGGCACAGCACAGGAGCCAGCCTACAGCCCTCTCTTTCACCCCTTGCTAAAGCCCCCATCTGTGTGATTGTAATTAAAGATAGAGGCGTGTGCAGTTCTTCCAGAGAAGATAATTATGTGGCGATGGAGAGAGAGAAAGAGCGAGCGAGAGAGAGAGCGACAGACAGACAGACAGACACAAACAGTTAGACAGTTACAGACAGACAGACAGACAGTTACAGACAGACAGAGAGTTACATACAGACAGAGAGAGCGAGAGCGAGAGAGAGCAACAGACAGACAGAGAGAGAGAGAGAGAGAGAGACAGACAGACAGACAGACAGACAGACAGACAGACAGACAGACAGACAGACAGACAGACAGACAGACAGACAGACAGACAGACAGACAGACAGACAGACAGACAGACAGACAGACAGACAGACAGACAGACAGACAGACAGACAGACAGACAGAAAGAAAGAGAGAGAGAGCAACAGACAGATAGAGAGACAGACAGACAGACAGACAGACAGACAGACAGACAGACAGACAGACAGACAGACAGACAGACAGACAGACAGACAGAAGAGAGAGATTGAGATTGAGAGCAAGAGAGAGCAACAGAAAGACAGTGAGAGAGATAGACAGACAGAAAGAGCGACAGAAAGACAGGCAGACAGAAAGACAGAGAGAGAGTGGCAGACAGAAAGACAGACAGACAGACAGGCAGGCAGGCAGGCAGGCAGGCAGGCAGACAGACAGAGAATGGACATTTGACCAGCTCCCCTGCTGGGAGGACACTCAAATAAAATAAAATGTTTTTTTGTCACATAGTTCCGACAGTGCAGTAATATCAACAAGTAATCTAACAATTCCCCAACAACTACCTAATACACACAAATCTAAAGGGGTGAATATGAATGAATGTAAAGGGGTGAATATGTACATGTAAGTATATGGATGAGCGATGGCCTAGCGGCATAGGCAAGGTGCAATAGATGGTATAAAATACAGTATATACATGTAATATGAGTAATGTAAGATATGTAAATCAGGCCTTTATTAAAGTGGCATTATTTAGAGTGCATTGTATAAAGTGACTAGTGATCCATGTATTAAAGTGGCCAGCGATTGGGTCTCAATGTAGGCAGCAGCCTCTCTAAGTTAGTGATTGCTGTTTAGCAGTCTGATGGCCACGAGGTAGAAGCTGTTTTTCAGTCTCTCGGTCACAGCTTTGATGCATCTGCTTTGATGCATCTGTATTGACCTCGCCTTCTGGATAGAGGTGTGAACAGGCAGTGGCTCGGGTGGTTGATGTCCTTGATGATCTTTTTGGCCTTCCTGTGACATCGGGTGCTGTAGGTGTCATGGAGGGCAGGTAGTTTGCCCCAGGTGATGCTTTGTGCAGACCTCACCACCCTCTGGAGAGCTTTGTGGTTGATGGTGGTGCAGTTGCCGTACCCGGCTGTGATACAGCCCGACAGGATGCTCTCGATTGTGCATCTATATACGTTTACGTCAGGGTTTTCGGTGGCAAGCCAAATTTCTTCAGCCTTCTGAGGTACTTCACCTCGCTGTCTGTGTGAGTGGACCATTTCAGTTTGTCTGTGATGTGTATGCCAAGGAACTTAAAACTTTCCACCTTCTCCACTTCTGTCCCTTCGATGTGGATAGGGGGGTACTCCCTCTGCTGTTCCCTGAAGTCCACGATCATCTCCTTTGTTTTGTTGACGTTGAGTGAGAGGTTGTTTTCCTGACACCACACTCCGAGTGCCCTCACCCTCTCCCGTTAGGCTGTCTCCTCATGGTTGGTAATCAAGCCCACTACTGTTGTGTTGTCTGCAAACTTGATGATTGAGTTGGAAGCATGCATGGCCACGCAGTCGTGGGTAAACAGGGAGTACAGGAGTGGGGTGAGCACGCACCCTTGTGGGACACCAGTGTTGAGGGTCAGCGAAGTGGAGATGTTGTTTCCTACCTTCATCACCTGGGGGCGGCCCTTCAGAAAGTCCAGGACCCAATTACACAGGGCGGGGTTGTGACCCAGGACCTCCAGCTTGATGATGAGCTTGGAGGGTACTATGGTGTTAAATGCTGAGCTGTAGTCAATGAACAGCATTCTTACATAGGTATTCCTTTTGTCCAGATGGGATAGGGCAGTGTGCAGTGTGATTGATGGTGGTTGCATCATCTGTGGACCTGTTGGTGGCGGTATGGAAACTGAAGTGGGTCTAGGTTGGCCGGTAAGGTGGAGCTGATATGATCCTTGTCTAGTCTCTCGAAGCACTTCATGATGAAGTGAATGCTACGGAGCGGTAGTCATTTAGTTCAGTTATCTTTGCCTTCTTGGGTACAGGAACAATGGTGGCCATCTTAAAGCATGTGGGGACAACAGACTGGGATAGGGAGCAATTGAATATGTCCGTAAACACACCAGCCAGCTGGTCTGCACATGCTTTAAGGAACGCGGCTAGGGATGCCATCTGGGGGCCAGCAGCCTTGCGATGGTTAACACATTTAAATGTTTTACTGACATCAGCCACTGAGAAGGAGAGGAGGGGGGGGGGCCGCGATGGTGGCACTGTCGGGCACAGCGGGCAAAGAAGGTGTTTAGTTTGTCTGGAAGCGTGACGTCGGTGTCCGTGACGTGGCTGGATTTCTTTTTGTAGTCTGTGATTTCTTGTAGACCCTGCCACGTCTCGTGTCTGAACCGTTGAATTGTGACTCCACCTTGTCCCTGTACTGGCATTTCACTTGTTTGATTGCCTTGCGGAGGGAATAGCTACACTGTTTATATTCAGACATATTCCCAGACCTCTTTCCATGGTTAAGTGCGGTGGATCAGGTTTTCAGTTTTGCGTGAATGCCGCCATCCATCCACGGTTTCTGGTTAGGGTAGGTTTATATAGTCACAGTGGGTACAATATCTCCAATGCACTTCTTTATAAACCCACTCACCGAGTCAGCGAATAGGTCGATGTTGTTCTCTGAGGCTGACCGGAACATATTCCAGTCACGTGATCAAAACAATCTTGAAGCATGGCTTCCAATTGGTCAGACCAGCGTTGAATGGTTCTCGTCACTGGTTTGAGTTTTTGCCAATAAGACGGAAGGAGAAAGATGGCATCGTGGTTGGAATTGCCGAAGGGAGGGTCGGGGAGGGCTTTGTATGCATCGCAAAAATTAGAGTATCAGTGGTCGAGGTTGTTGCGCTTAACGCAATCAATATGCTGGAAGAATTTTGGTAGACTTGTTCTCAAATTTGCTTTGTTAAAATCCCCAGCTACAAGAAATGCAGCCTCAGGATGTATGGTTTCCAGTTTGCATATAGTCCAGTGAAGTTCCTTGATGGCTGTCTTGGTGTCTGCTTGAGGGGGAATGTACACAGCTGTGAATATAACTGACGAGAATTCTCTTGGTCGGCACTTGATTGTAAAGAATTCTAGATCGGGTGAGCAGAAGGAGTTGAGTTCCTGTATGCTGTTGTGATTACACCATTGTTAATCATAAAGCGTGCACCCTCGCCCTTCCTTTTCCCAGAGAGGTTTTTATCTATGTCGGCGCGATGCATGGAGAAGCCCGGTGGCTGAACCGATTCCGACAATATATCCCGAGAGAGCCATGTTTCCGTGAAACAGAGAATCTTACGACCTTTGATGTCTCTATGGAAAGGCAACCCTTGCTCGAATTTCGTCTCGTGTGTGATGTGCAGGTCTACAGAGCCTGGCCAGGTGGACGCTAAGTCTGCCCCTTCTGCGCCGTTGTTGTTTTGGATCTCCTACAGGAAATAGCTACATTGTCCTGGGTGGTAGTCCGAACAGAGGATCCGCTTCGGGAATGTCGTATTCCTGGTGACACTGTCATGTCTGGAAGGTTGGAATGAGAATAAAAAAGTGTGGCAGCAAAATAAATACAGTGGGCTCAGAAATGATTGCCACATTATAAACAATATAATTATAGAGATTAACTCAAAATACTAACATGTGAGAACATGTGGATCTTGAGGTATGTTTTGGGTCATTGTCTTGTTGGAAAGTCCAACTACGGCCAAGTCCCAGACTTCTGGCAGAGGCAACCAGATAGTCAGCCAAAATTGCCTGATACTTGATGGAATTCATTATGCCATCAATCTTAACCAGTGCCCCTGGACCTCTGCAATTAAAACAGACCCAACACATCACTGACCCACCACCATATTTCATCATGGGTATGAGGTACCTTGCCTTGCATGCATCTCTGTTTCGACGCCAAACATGCCGAAGCTGTATCTGAAGAAAACGTTCAATTTTGGTCTCATCTGACCAGAGCACCTTCTTCCAGTCATAATTTAAATGACGCTTGGCAAACTCCAATGCTCTTGCGTTTGTGTCTAGGCGTGAGAAAGGGCTTTCTTCTGGCAACCCTCCCAAAGAGCCTGTGGTTGTGGAGGTGGCGTCTGATGGTGCTTTTTGAAACCTGGCGACCTCAAGATGCCACCAAGGTCTGCAATTCTTTCACAGTGATTCTTGGGGATTTTGTTGCTTCTCTCACCATCCTCCTCCCTATCCTCACGTCCCTCTACCTGTGAGGATTTCAACTGTTCCATATCTTTTTAATGTTTTAATAATTGCCCTGACAGTGCTCAGTGGTATATTCAATCGTTTGTGGATCTTCCTGTAGCTATTATCAGGATTATGAAGGTCTACGACCATCTGTCTCTTTTGAACTGCTAGTTCTTTTGTTTTCTTCATGGTGTTTGATGACTCAGGGATATTACATGCGTGTTACCTCATTTTTTATACCCTCGTGAAACAGGAAGTGATGTACTGGCTGTCACGTTGGTATGAATGATTCGGGAGACAGACGCAGGAATGCGTAATATGGGTTTATACATCCCTCAAATTACGGCGTGCCGTGTAAGGGCACGGGGACGAAGATCAAACAAACGCGTAACAAAACACAGGGTTGAAACCCAAACAAAAGAACGAGGAGTACCTCGAAGAAATAACACGCGCACAATGATTAACACAGACCTGTAATCATCTGCTCAATCCACAAGAGCACGAAAGCCCAAAACACACAGCACAGGTACTCACACGCACCAACGCACATTGTAAAAATAATCGACCCCCCAATGGAAACCAAAGGGCACATATATACAAATACTAATCAGTGGGAATAGGGGACAGGTGTGCGTGATGAAAGTTCTGGAGGGATCCGTGACACTGGCTCAACATAGTTCCTTAAGGCTTATATAAACTTAAGTAAGTGGAAATTAATTTCTGGTTTAATTTTGGTAAATGTTATTTACAATAATCTTTAAATGTGCCATTAATTGTGAAACCTTGATTTACAGTACAGTATTTCTCACGTTCGTATTTTGGGTCTATCTCTATAATTCTATTGTTTATATTTTTTAAAGTTTTGTTTGTGTATTGCCAGTGCCAGTAATTTTGGAGCCAATTTTGGAGCCAACTGCATATTTATTTTACCAGGTAAGTTGACTGAGAACACGTTCTCATTTGCAGCAACGACCTGGGGAATAGTTACAGGGGAGAGGAGGGGGATTAATGAGCCAATTGTAAAGCATACTATACAATACAAGTGCTATGTAGATAGCTAAGGTCAATGCATAAGTACCACTCTATATTCATAATGCTATTACTGTAGTACAGTACTTCCCCGGGCGTCCAGTGGGGCTTCCCCCCACATCTCTCCAAAACCTGTATATGTGTATGTACAGTACTTGTGTCTTTTGGAGGGGATGGGATAAAAATTTAAGTCAAATTTCAGTTGGACCTTGTTTCGAATTGACCAATAAAGGTATCTTATCGTAGTACCTATAGCATAGTGCTACTAAACAGGTACATACAGTAGGAGCAACGTAATGTAATGTGTTACCATGTGTTGCCAAAAGGTCTTTTAGTTAACAGGTTTGAATTATTAGCATATCCCCCGGTACAGTGATTTCATTATTAACATTGCTATCAGCAATCTACCCATTATGGAGTTATTTTTTTAAATTGAAAATGCCTGCATAAATACAAATATTGGCAAGAAAAACAGAGCAGCTTGTCCTTATAGTCTATTATGCTAACTACTTGGCATATAATAGCCATCAGGCTTTTAGATAATGCATTTCTCTGCCTCTAATGAAAATGAAAGGTTACTTTTTTTTGTTATGGCTTACCAGCAGACCGACCACAGAAACAAACCAAGTTTGAACTACAGATTGCTTGCTTACCCCATTTTTCAGTGTGGCATCTATTTTATCCCCAAGGGTAAGAAAGTCAATTGAAAGTTAATTCCAATGTGTTTGATTAATGGTTGCTGGAGGATGAACTCCTTTAATCTGTGCACTATTCAACTGTTTCATTTGAAACCAAACTCACACACACACACACACACACACACACAGGTAATTATTCAGAGAACTCTCCCAGAGTAAATGTCGGTGTTCCACCTTTCGCCCCTCTGTTTCGAGTTGTTTTGATTTAAGGCATTTTTCTAAAACGCTGGTGGTGAATTGGTGTGATAGGCTAAGCCAATATTGTATGTTTGGAGTTCAATAATGTACTGCACAATGTAATTGGGTCTAGCATTTCACAATAATTATGTATGGTAACAGTTTGGCTGCTTGTTTGTCAGTGGAATAGTTTGGCTGCTCTTGGATGGACAGCAGATATTGCACCCATTGTCCATGTGCTTTTCCATCAATAATGACATGAGAGTGAATCCAATCCTCTATGTCTACAGAATAAGACATCATAACATCCTTAAATAACATAAAAGCTCCTGAGATGGAACAACAGAAGGAAATCACAGCCAATGCTTTGTTGTCTGTGTAAAATTACGTTTTCATGACTCCCAGAGCATTTTGATGATGATTGTGCAAAATTCCTTCCGCCTCTGGCAAATAATACACTTTAAAAGCAGGATGTTAAATTATGTATTCTTTGAAGTACAGCCCTTTTGTCAGTTGGCCTTGTGAGAGAAATGTCTCGCTGTGTGGAAGTTATATTATATCTATTTCCCATAAAGAAATATTTGTCTCTGAAAGGAAGCTTTCCTAAAATTCTGTGTTTGAAGAAATCTCCATTCACATTTTAGTGACCTCTAGACTAGAGCTTGGAGCTGAAAGATTTCACATTTCATAAAGTGAATGGATGTGGTTTGAAATGAGAGGAACAGAAAGGAACAGAAAACGTTTCAAGTAACATGAACATGATAACAATGTTGATCAAGGTAAGTAATAATGGTGCGACACTGCCAACCAATCAGTTACCATACAGTATGTGGTCATCAACAGATAATCTCTTGTGGCTTGTGTAGGCCTACAACGTGATAGTTCACTTTTAAGCAGCCTAGCTACCATATGCTCATCCTGATTTATTCGAATGGAGCATAAAATTGTAATTCGTGGATTCCTATAAATTACAATCAAGAAACATTTTAAGTTCAACACAGCTAAATTACGGTCAAGATCAACACAACAATATGACTGATTTGATTCACAGATTTTTTGATGGATTGTTGCTTCAGAGACCACAAAATAACGATGATCATGAATTATGCCTCGCTTGGTGAAATTAGGGCGTGCCTACCAAATGGGCAAGGATGTTTACTTTATGTTTATCAACTTATTCATTTTCATGATCCTTTCCTTTTTCAATAGATTGGATATGTATTATGCAATAAACTTATTTTGGAAACCCCAATGTTGAAGAATTTCTTTCACATTACATTTGCCATTTTTCTCATTGTAACAGATTCAAATTCTCTAACCCCGCTCTGTGGCGGTCTCTTTTGACTGCACTAAAACACAGCAGTGCTCTCCCTGCCAGTATGTGTTCCCAATGGTTGAGAATCTCCCATCTTATGTCACAGACACTAGTCACACGATCTCATTGATAGAGGGCTTAGGAAGGATACCAAAGGGCACCCTGCTGGCCACTTTTGATGTGGAGAGCTTGTACACTAACATCCCACACACTGGAGGCTTGCAGGTGCTGCAGCACGTCCTACAGCAGAGAGACTCTACCCTTGCTCCGTCCAATGATTACATCTTACAACTTACTGAACTGATATTGTCCAATAACTACTTTGTCTTTGAGTCAGACATTTTCCTTCAAAGTCGGGGTGTACCCATGGACTCCCCTTTTCTCCCCAACTATGCAAACCTGTATGTGGGACAATTTGAAGAAGCATTCCTTTTTAAAACAGAGACACACCCCGTACTTTCTAAAATACTTATATGGAAGAGATACATAGAGGATGTCTTTATGCTCTGGGAAGGAAGTCAGCAGGAACTAAATGAATTCCAAACTCTACTGAACGAGAGCTCTGAATACCTCAAATTCACCATGCAGACTGATGAGAGAAAAATAAACTACCTGGACTTATGGATTATCAAAGAGAATGATGCATTACACACAGACTTATACACAAAGCCCACAGATCGCAATACCTTGCTATGTGCGGATAGTATGCATCCCCTTCACCTGCAGAATGGTCTACCATATAGCCAGTTATGCAGGGTTAAACTAATCTGTGGCCACCAGTCAGATTTTGACAGCAATCCTGAAAAAGCACTCGCATATTCTGCAATCAGACAAAAAAAATCACACACCTATTCAAGGAACCCCCACTGGTGGTCTATAAGCGTGGTCACGATATTGGAGATAGTTTGGTGAGATCTGACATGCCCCCTGAGCCCACTCAGACACTCTTGACACCTATCCCAAATGGGAACTACAAATGTGTCTCATGCACACAGTGCAATAGCACCATAAAAACATCTTTCTTCAGACACCCACATACAGGTCAAAAGATCCCTTTTAGGAGTATCATCTCATGCAAGACCAAGGGAGTAATGTATCTCATCACCTGTTCATGTGGAAAAGCCTATGTAGGACAAACAAAAAGACAATTAAAACAACACATAGCTGAACACCACAGCTCAATCAGGTGTAAGAACATTGACTATCCAGTAGCAGCTCACTTTGTTGAATCTAACCATCCCATCTCCTCCCTCAAATACACAGGCATTGAGCATGTTGCTCTACCAAGGAGAGGAGGTAACATTGAGATCCTACTACTACAGAGGGAGGCCTACTGGATATCCTATCTAAAAACATTGACCCCTAGTGGTCTGAATATTGACTTTGATCTCAGGCCCTTCTTATGAACAAATATTCCTTTATGAACAGGTCTTACACCTAACATTTTCCCTCTGTTGATGATACTCATTATATATTAAGGTTGAACCAATATTACATGTAACAAAAATGAAATATGAAATTATGTGAAATTGAATGAAACAATAATGTATGTTGACGCGAATAGGATGTACAACATTCCATGATGTTTCTATATTACGTTACCTGAACGCCCATCTGCGGCCTGCTAACCGTTAGCTGTCTTACCGGCTGCTATCTGAATAGACAATCGGACAATTGATTTATTTTTATTATTATTATGTTTTCTTCTTGGGCCTCTATAACTATATCTATTGTTTTTATTTTTGTTGTTGTTGTGTGATTTGGATTAATCCCCTCTACCACACGGAACCCCACTAATCTACTGACGGAACGCAAGAGGTGGCTAACAACAGACCTCCATCCTATGCTAGCTTGCTACCGATGGCCTGGCTAGCTGTCTAAATCACCGTGACCCCCAACCAACCTCTCCACTCACTGGACCCTTTTGATCACTCGACTAAGCATGCCTCTCCTTAATGTCAATATGTCTTGTCCATTGCTGTTCTGGTTAGTGTTTATTGGCTTATTTCACTGTAGAGCCTCTAGTCCTGCTCACTATACCTTATCCAACCTATTAGTTCCACCACCCACACATGCAATGACATCTCCTCCTTTCTAGAGACAATATCTCTCTCTTCATCACTCAATACCTAGGTTTACCTCCACTGTATTCACATCCTACCATACCTTTGTCTGTACATTATACCTTGATGCTATTTTATCGCCCCCAGAAACTTCCTTTTACTCTATGTTCCAGACGTTCTAGACGACCAATTCTCATAGCTTTTAGCCGTACCCTTATTCTACTCCTCCTATGTTCCTCTGGCGATGTAGAGGTGAATCCAGGCCCTGCAGTGCCTAGCTCCACTCCTATTCCCCAGGCGCTCTCTTTTGACGACTTCTGTAACCGTAATAGCCTTGGTTTCATGCATGTTAACATTAGAAGCCTCCTCCCTAATTTTGTTCTATTCACTGCTTTAGCACACTCTGCCAACCCGGATGTTCTAGCTGTGTCTGAATCCTGGCTTAGGAAGACCACCAAAAATTCAGAAATTTTAATTCCAAACTACAACATTTTCAGACAAGATAGAACTGCCAAAGGGGGCGGTGTTGCAATCTACTGCAAAGATAGCCTGCAGAGTTCTGTCCTACTATCCAGGTCTGTACCCAAACAATTTGAACTTCTACTTTTAAAATCCACCTCTCTAAAAACAAGTCTCTCACCGTTGCCGCCTGCTATAGACCACCCTCTGCCCCCAGCTGTGCTCTGGACACCATATGTGAACTGATTGCCCCCCATCTATCTTCAGAGTTCGTGCTGCTAGGCGACCTAAACTGGAACATGCTTAACACCCCAGCCATCCTACAATCTAAACTTGATGCCCTCAATCTCACACAAATTATCAATGAACCTACCAGGTACCTCCCCAAAGCCTTAAACACGGGCACCCTCATAGATATCATCCTAACCAACTTCCCCTCTAAATACACCTCTGCTGTCTTCAACCAAGATCTCAGCGATCACTGCCTCATTGCCTGCATCCGTAATGGGTCAGCGGTCAAACGACCTCCACTCATCACTGTAAAACGCTCCCTGAAACACTTCTGCGAGCAGGGCTTTCTAATCGACCTGGCCGGGGTATCCTGGAAGGATATTGATCTCATCCCGTCAGTAGAGGATGCCTGGATATTTTTAACCATCTTAAATAAACATGCCCCATTCAAGAAATTTAGAACCAGGAACAGATATAGCCCTTGGTTCTCCCCAGACCTGACTGCCCTTAACCAGCACAAAAACATCCTATGGCGTTCTGCATTAGCATCGAACAGCCCCCGTGATATGCAGCTGTTCAGGGAAGCTAGAAACCATTATACACAGGCAGTTAGAAAAGCCAAGGCTAGCTTTTTCAAGCAGAAATTTGCTTCCTGCAACACTAACTCAAAAAGTTCTGGGACACTGTAAAGTCCATGGAGAATAAGAACACCTCCTCCCAGCTGCCCACTGCACTGAAGATAGGAAACACTGTCACCACTGATAAATCCACCATAATTGAGAATTTCAATAAGCATTTTTCTACGGCTGGCCATGCTTTCCACCTGGCTACTCCTACCCCGGACAACAGCACTGCACCCCCAACAGCAACTCGCCCAAGCCTTCCCCATTTCTCCTTCTCCCAAATCCATTCAGCTGATGTTCTGAAAGAGCTGCAAAATCTGGACCCCTACAAATCAGCCGGGCTAGACAATCTGGACCCTTTCTTTCTAAAATTATCTGCTGAAATTGTTGCCACCCCTATTACTAGCCTGTTCAACCTCTCTTTCGTGTCGTCTGAGATTCCCAAAGATTGGAAAGCAGCTGCGGTCATCCCCCTCTTCAAAGGGGGGGACACTCTTGACCCAAACTGCTACAGACCTATATCTATCCTACCGTGCCTTTCTAAGGTCTTCGAAAGCCAAGTCAACAAACAGATTACCGACCATTTCGAATCTCACCATACCTTCTCTGCTATGCAATCTGGTTCAGAGCTGGTCATGGGTGCACCTCAGCCACGCTCAAGGTCCTAAACGATATCATAACCGCCATCGATAAGAAACATTACTGTGCAGCCGTATTCATTGATCTGGCCAAGGCTTTCGACTCTGTCAATCACCACATCCTCATCGGCAGACTCGACAGCCTTGGTTTCTCAAATGATTGCCTCGCCTGGTTCACCAACTACTTCTCTGAGTTCAGTGTGTCAAATCGGAGGGTCTGCTGTCCGGACCTCTGGCAGTCTCTATGGGGTTGCCACAGGGTTCAATTCTTGGACCGACTCTCTTCTCTGTATACATCAATGAGGTCGCTCTTGCTGCTGGTGAGTCCCTGATCCACCTCTACGCAGACGACACCATTCTGTATACTTCCGGCCCTTCTTTGGACACTGTGTTAACAACCCTCCAGGCAAGCTTCAATGCCATACAACTCTCCTTCCGTGGCCTCCAATTGCTCTTAAATACAAGTAAAACTAAATGCATGCTCTTCAACCTATCGCTACCTGCACCTACCCGCCTGTCCAACATCACTACTCTGGACGGCTCTGACTTAGAATACGTGGACAACTACAAATACTTAGGTGTCTGGTTAGACTGTAAACTCTCCTTCCAGACCCATATCAAACATCTCCAATCCAAAGTTAAATCTAGAATTTCGCAACAAAGCATCCTTCACTCATGCTGCCAAACATACCCTTGTAAAACTGACCATCCTACCAATCCTCGACTTTGGCGATGTCATTTACAAAATAGCCTCCAATACCCTACTCAACAAATTGGATGCAGTCTATCACAGTGCAATCCGTTTTGTCACCAAAGCCCCATATACTACCCACCATTGCGACCTGTACGCTCTCGTTGGCTGGCCCTCGCTTCATACTCGTCGCCAAACCCACTGGCTCCATGTCATCTACAAGACCCTGCTAGGTAAAGTCCCCCCTTATCTCAGCTCGCTGGTCACCATAGCATCTCCCAACTGTAGCACACGCTCCAGCAGGTATATCTCTCTAGTCACCCCCAAAACCAATTCTTTCTTTGGCCGCCTCTCCTTCCAGTTCTCTGCTGCCAATGACTGGAACGAACTACAAAAATCTCTGAAACTGGAAACACTTATCTCCCTCACTAGCTTTAAGCACCAACTGTCAGAGCAGCTCACAGATTACTGCACCTGTACATAGCCCACCTATAATTTAGCCCAAACAACTACCTCTTTCCCAACTGTATTTAATTTGAATTTATTCATTTATTTTGCTCCTTTGCACCCCATTATTTTTATTTCTACTTTGCACATTCTTCCATTGCAAAACTACCATTCCAGTGTTTTACTTGCTATATTGTATTTACTTTGCCACCATGGCCTTTTTTGCCTTTACCTCCCTTCTCACCTCATTTGCTCACATTGTATATAGACTTGTTTATACTGTATTATTGACTGTATGTTTGTTTTACTCCACGTGTAACTCTGTGTCGTTGTATCTGTCGAACTGCTTTGCTTTATCTTGGCCAGGTCACAATTGTAAATGAGAACTTGTTCTCAACTTGCCTACCTGGTTAAATAAAGGTAAAATAAATAAAAAAATAAAATAAATATGATAACATAATATATTTAATATGCCATATACTATTTTTTTACCGTTTCACTAATTCATTTGAATTAACTTAGTCATTATGACACACCCCTCACTACTGTCATTGGTTACACTAATTGCACTGTGTGTCTACATAGCCTGGTTCAAGTATTCATAACATTACCCTGAGGAAGGCACAGTGATGCCGAAACGTTGGTAAATACCCATTAAATTGCTGGGAGATTATACATGGAGAGTGCGACTTTCTTTATTTTGATAGCCCAATGGACACTAAAACATCACCAAGGTAACAATTGAAATGGCAGTTGGATGCACTCTCAAGCTGATTGAGTAAAGCTCATTATCTGCAGCTGTCACTATGAATCCATTTTCATTACCCAAGCAGCTTTTGTATTAACTGTCCCAACTTATTTCATCCACTTGAATCTGCCCAGTTTTTTATCACCGTGGCAACCTTAACGCCAGACTCTCTTTTAAGCAGATTAACTTAATTTATTTGGATGAAACCTGTTATGTCTTGGTGGCTGGAGCAACATTTACAGTATGAACTGATTACATAAAGTATATAACAATCATTATAGAGAACATGACCTTATCTCAAATACAGTAAATGCAATGTTTTCTTTTCTCTACCTGGATAAAGGGCATTGTAAACAGTCATAATTCCACTGTGGTAATTCCAGTGTCAGGTAAGTGTTATGTTATGTATGCTATGAATATTGCTTTCTGCAAAATGGATTTGCTGTTTCAATATCATTCACCCTACAGGAAAACTTAAGCAACCCAACACCCACCATGAGGTGAACATTAAAGCATCACGACTAGGGTTGCAAAGCTACTGGTCATTTACCAAAGTTAACATTCAGTCATTTTGGTTATTAACAGGTAAACTATGGCAATCTATGGTAACTTTTGTAATTTATACTTGAATAACTTTTTAAAAAATGTATTCATATATATTATTGAATTTTAGTCAAATAAAAGTGTGTAAAAATATATTTAAAGGAAAAACACTCATACTAAACACAAATGGTATTCACTAAGTCGATGGTTAATTTTTAGGATAATGATTTACACCTTTGTTAGTTACCAGTAATATATCCTCACTTTGCAACTCTAATCAAGACTACCAGGTGAACGCTAACTGCATCCCAAATGGCAACTTGTTCCCTATGTAGTTCACTATTTTTGATCAGAGGCCTAAAGGACCTGGTCAAAAGTAGTGCGCTTTGGGCCCTGATCAAAAGTAGTGCACTTCATAGAGAATAGGGTGCCATTTGGGACGTAGGCATATATATTGACCTGTTGACACAGAAGAGAGACATGACTATTAATAAAGCTCTGTCTGGGATCAATCATACTGAATATTGTAATCTGCACAATGAATGTCTGGAACACAATAATATTGCAAAGTTATCCTACAGTCAACCTCTTAACCATTTTGGATTAACTGATGTCTTTCCTAATCTTTTAACTCTTTAGATCAGTGTTGTGTTTGAGACCACCTAATTTGAGGCAAGCCAAGACCAAGACAGGAGCAAATTGAGTCAAAGTCAAGACCTAGACCGGGAGGGGGACAAGGGGTCCAAGACCGAGTCAAGACCGAGACCAGAAAGATGTGAGTCCAATTCAAGGCCATGATTGTAATTGTGTCAAATCGCCCCTATAATAAGAGTTCAAAATGTTCAGGAGTTCTGTGTCCATATTTTAGAACAACATATGGATTCTTTATACATTCAGAATGGTGAAAACAAATGCATGCTGAGGGCAAATCGAGACAGTAAAAATGATTACTAACCCAAACAGGTCTATAATAGATGAAAAGGCTAAATATGTAACAACTTCCCCTGGTCTCCCCTTACTACTGTAATAGTGAGTGTGCAAGTTTCTAAACAATTTCCCCCACTCTTCCCTACCAGCGAATCATGGAAATTCTAACAAGCGAGACAATGTTTGAGGATATTTTTCAAGAAAGTAAAGGACAGTAAATTAGTAGTAAAATAGAAGCCCAGGTTTCAGTAGACGATAAGATATTAATGTGAAAAGAGTGTGGATATTTGGACTGGTGAAGCGCTTTTATGTGCTGACTGAATGGGAGCTGACAATTCGGAGTTTTTTTACTCTGCTGGTCTCGGATGTGAGTCCTCATTGTCTGAGACAGGGTCAAGACCAAGTAAAAATGCATCCGACACCGAGACAAGACTGATACACTCAATATGTGCTCTCGAGACCTAGACCGTTCTCAAGTAGCACAACACTGCTTTATATCATTTCACTATGACATTGTCTGTCACTGAACATGTTTGGTTAGGTAAGTGAGCAATAAGGCATGAAAGCCCATAAGTAAATCCTTAATAACACATAGCTCAGGGCGGTTCTTAGAAATGCCCCGTTAGAAAATTGCTCTGAAGCGAATAACTGAGACACTTCTTATCTTGAGTGAATTTATAAGTCTCAGTGGTACAGAAAGAAGAGGAGTGACTCAGCTAATGGTAGATCTTTACTGAACTGACATATGTACAGAGCAGCTGCTGCATTTGTCTACAGAACTGTGCTAACGTAGTATGGTCCTCTATGAGTGTGTGGTTCAGAGAATTCAGTTGTGCTTCTTTCACATAATATCAACAGACATGATAATGTGCATGAAAACATTGAAGTGGTTCTAATTTTGTTGCAATTCATAACTGAGTAATAATTCAGTGAGTATTCTGCTATTTAAAACCAATTACAGAGAATTAAAGCACCAGCTACAAAATTGTAAGCAAGACCCATAACAAAAGTACTCTACAGTAATTCAATTTTGTCCGTTTGGAAACTCTGTAAAGACCCATAACACCAGGTCAGGGACATGTGAATAAATGTGTCCTTTTCAACAACAACAAAAAAAACTAAACAAACAAGGCACTTCTTAAATGTAGCAACCAATTTCCGGACATTGTTTTTTCTCCCCATCTCTAGTAGTTAAATGCTTTTTATCCAACCAAATAGACTGGGAGCTTTAGAATTGAATGCATAATGAAAAACTCTGCTCAGGATTCCTTGATAGCTGTGGAACAAATGCCCCTGCTGGGCTTGCTAATGAGTTTAACTTGAGTGCTCACCCATTTTCTTCCCCATCCACATATTAATTTCATGCAAATGTGTACTCGGAGCCCGATCAAAAAACAACATGTTCAGTGCCATTTCAATTTGTCGTTATCACTTGAAAACATTCTGACAGTGTTAATCTGCTGTCCACACAGTCCCCTGGTGATTCTGTATTTACAGAGTATGTTAGCTAGAACAAGGTGATGGGTACACCCCTGGAAGTGAGGTTACCTTTCCAGGAGAGAGAGGGAGAGAAACTCTGAATACATAGTGAGTGGTACCTCTACCTTGCCACGACCTGCTCTGCTCTGCATATGTTCAAGCCTGGCCTAGCTAGCGCCACACAAGGCTACTAATCAGTTAGCGATTTAGACCACTTAAGAGTGCAGCCGTTCAATGTGGCCCCTATTTCTCGTTTGTTACAGCCATAGAATGAAGAGTGGGCTCCTGGCAGAGTGTGGTTCTGGAACTGGAAGCTAGGAATGATCAATAACCTCACAAAGAGACATTGGATTTCTCAGAGTTCTACTGTGTTGTAGTGGTCTTTTGATTGGTTGGTTTTACGGGTGGGTTGTAGACTGGAGGCGTAGCACATGCCTCAAAGCTGCTAAATGTTACACGAGTGGCCGAGACAGCTACTTCTTAGCCTCATGGGAGCATATGGATGTAAATTCAGCCATGAAAGTCATGCGTCCACTCATAAAGACAGGGGGTTATGAGCAAACACAAGCAGCATACAAGGCCCTCCCTCATCCGCCATTCGGGAAATCAGATCATGACTCTGTACTCCTGCTTCCTGTTACAAGCAGAAGCTCAAACAGGTAGTAACCGGGGCTCACTCCATTGAAAAATGATGGAAAGAGATTATGATACAGAACTGTTTTGCTAGCGCAAATAATTTTTTGCTAACGCTCATTATTTTTATTTTTACTTTGCACATTCTTCCATTGCAAAACTACCATTCCAGTGTTTAACTTTTTTGCCTTTTTTGCCTTTACCTCCCTTCTCACCTCATTTGCTCACATTGTATATAGACTTGTTTATACTGTATTATTGACTGTATGTTTGTTTTACTCCATGTGTAACTCTGTGTCGTTGTATCTGTCGAACTGCTTTGCTTTATCTTGGCCAGGTCGCAATTGTAAATGAGAACTTGTTCTCAACTTGCCTACCTGGTTAAATAAAGGTAAAAAAAAACAAAAAAACAAAAACAAATTGGGGAATATGTTACTAGACTCTGCCGATACCATTGACGAGCTCACCATCTCCGTCACTGCCTTCTTAAGGAAATGCATTGGCAACATTCTCCCAACAGTGAAGGTTCACAGCTTCCCCAATCAAAAGCACTGTATTAACTTCGAGGTTGGCGCTGAGCTAAAGGACAGGGCTACCGCACACAGGGCTATCACAGACAACCCTAAGGCTATGGCTGAAGACACAAACTAGTATAAGAAGTCCCTCTACGAGCTCCGCAAAGACATCAACAAGCAAAGGACAATATAGGAATAATTTGGAATCATATTACATAGTTTCTGAGGCCTGCCGTATGTGGTAGGGGGTACAGTCCATTATGGATTACAAAGGAATACCCAGCCGAGATCTGCCCAATGATGCCTCTCTTCCAGATGAACTCAATGCATTTTATGCACGCTTCGACAATAACAACACCATACTGTGCGTGAGGGCATCCACCGACCCAGAGGACTGGGTGATCTCACTCTCAGAAGCCAATGTGAGTAAGGTCTTTAATCAGGTCAACACTCACAAGGCCGCGGGGCCAGATGGTATACCAGGGTACGTTCTCAGAGCATGCACAGATCAGCTGACAGGCATATTCACTGTCATTTTCAACCTCTCCTTGTCCCAGCCTGTAATCCCCACGTCTTAAAATGACTACCATCATTCCTGTTCCCAAGAACTCTAAGGCTTCATGACACAATGACTACCACCCTGTAGCACTCACATCTGTAATCATGAAGTGCTTTGAAAGGCTGGTTATGGCACACATCAACTCCATCATTCCAGACACCCTAGACCACTCCAATTTGCATACTGCCCTAACAGATCCATAGACAACGCAATCTCAATTGCACACCACACTGCCCTCACCCACCTACTGTAGATAAGAGGAATACCTATGTGAGAATGCTGTTCATTGACTCCAGCTCAGCATTCCACACCATTGTCCCCTCCAAGCTGCGGACGACACAACGGTGGTAAGCCTGATTCAACAGGGACAATGAGACAGCACACAGGTGCCGGACAACTACTAAGGAGCTGATCATGGACTACAGGAAACAGTGGCGAGGGGAGGTTCCAGTTGAGCTGGTCGAGAGGTTCAAGTTACTCAATGTCCAAATCACTAACGACTTAAAATGGTCCACTCACACATGCACAGTCATGAAGAAGGCGCAACAGTGCCTCTTCCCCCTCAGGAAGTTGAAAAGTTTTGGAATGGGCCCTCAAATCTTCAAAAGATTCTACAGCTGCACCATTGGGAGCATCTTGACTGGCAGCATCACTGCTTGGTATGGCAACGCACCACCCTTGATTGCGTGGCGCTACAGAGGGTGGTGTGGACAGGCCAGTAAATCACTGGGGCCGAGCTCCCTACCATCCAGGACCTCTATATCACTCTGTATGAAAGGAAGGCCCAGAAAACCATTAAAGACTCCAGCTGACCAAACCATAGGCTGTTCTTTCTGCTTCCGCACGTCAAGCTGTACTGGTCAAATCTGACACAAACAGGCTCCTGAACAGCTTCTATCCCCAAGCTAAAAAGACTGCCAAATAGCTACAGAATGGCTACATGAACTATCTGAGTTGACCCTTGTATTTTATTTATATTTTTGCACTGTAGATATGCACACTCACAGGATTCTACACACATGCACACTCACAGGATTCTACACACATGCACACTCACAGGATTCTACACACATGCACACTCACAGGATTCTACACACATGCACACTCACAGGAACCTACACACATGCACACTCACAGGATTCTACACACATGCACACTCACAGGATTCTACACACATGCACACTCACAGGATTCTACACACATGCACACTCACAGGATTCTACACACATGCACACTCACAGGATTCTACACACATGCACACTCACAGGAACCTACACACATGCACACTCACAGGATTCTACACACATGCACACTCACAGGATTCTACACACATGCACACTCACAGGATTCTACACACATGCACACTCACAGGAACCTACACACATGCACACTGACAGGATTCTACACACATGCACACTCACAGGATTCTACACACATGCACACTCACAGGATTCTACACACATGCACACTCACAGGAACCTACACACATGCACACTGACAGGATTCTACACACATGCACACTCACAGGATTCTACACACATGCACACTCACAGGATTCTACACACATGCACACTCACAGGATTCTACACACATGCACACTCACAGGATTCTACACACATGCACACTCACAGGATTCTACACACATGCACACTCACAGGATTCTACACACATGCACACTCACAGGATTCTACACACATGCACACTCACAGGATTCTACACACATGCACACTCACAGGATTCTACACACATGCACACTGACACTCCCAAACAATCATAATTTATGTTGCTGCTACTCTGTTTATCGTGTATCCAGATGCCTAGTCACCTTACCCCTATACATATCTACCTCTATCACTCCAGTATCCCTGCACATTGTAAATCAAATCATATCAAATTTGATTTGATTTGCCACATGCGCCCAATACAACAGCTGTAGACTTTACTGTGAAATGCTTACTTACAAGCCCTTTCCCAACAATGAAAAGTAAAAAATAAAGAAATAATTGCAAATAAGGAAAAAAATGGAAATATTAACACTTTAAAACAATAACAAGGCTATTAAGTCAATGTGCAGGGGTACGAGATAGTTGAGGTAATTTAGGTAATCAAGAGCAGTGTGCAGATTTCTTATTTTTTCTCATCGTATTCCTGTCAAACTGAAATACTCAGACCCCTCCAGTGAAATACTTGGAGAGTGCAGAACTCTAAATCACCATAAATCACAAAGGTAATCATAGAAAGTGCAGGAAATGGAAAATCGAGGCGTATCCAATCAATATGTACATCATACCATTATTTCTCTCAAAGACCTGTCCTTTGGAGCGAACAATTCATGGTATCTTCGCCCTTGACTCCATACATTCTTGTCTATAATTTTCCATTGTTGGTATAATAACTTTATACAATTGTATGTCTGTTTTGGAATCACTTTTTTGTTTTTGACAGACTCTCTCCTAAAAATGACTTACATGTACTTCACACATTGTGGTACATTCTCCAATTTGTAACAGCCATGTTCACACGAGGCGTATGGATGGCGTGAACTGGTAAGTCATATCTATTTTGAGACTGAGGTGGCAGAGACACTTTGGACACTTGGACAATCATTTTATTCTCACCGGAGAGGGGTTTGTCAGTGACATTTCCCCCCTCCAGGGAATGCATGCAAACACATATGCACACACACACACACACACTGCACGCCATCCAAATGAAAAACAACAGGTCTGACGTGTAGGGACAGTCTTAACAAATGCAATGGGCCCCTGATATGTGACAGGTGACAGTCAGACACCCCTCAATAAAGGCCTAATTTCACCAAAGTGATTCAGTTCTTAATGCACAGTTCTTTCCTACAGAACATTTGTCCTTGAATAAATGTGCCTTACTGCAAGGTGCAGGAACGAAATAACATTTGGTTCAGGGATTCTGGGTGAAAGACAAATATACATAGAGGGTGTGACATATAGCCACCACTGAGTGGCTTACTTAGTAAAGTGGTATGGGATACTGACATTGAGTCCTACTGTATTCTGTGTTATTGCTTTATAGACAATAGTGGTCATGTAGGCTGTTTGGCTTGCATATTTGCCAACCCAGTGTTCATGCTAGTGCTGTAGAGTGCCCTTTTTATAGTGTTTCAGAGACTGCACGACATATTTGCTCTTCTAAAGGTCATAAAATGCATAGTGATTATATCCTAAAACATTTAGATCATGAGTTTTTTAATAGCGCTGTATTTGAATATGCCTTTAATTTGCGTATAACGGTGTGCTGGGAAGTAGGCCAGGTGGCCAGGGACAGGCTGGGGATGGCACAGCACAGCTTATCACAGCTTGGCACAGCACAGCACTGCACATGAGGAAGTTCATCTGTTACATCCAGGCCTAGGTCGCAACCAAAATGGCTTTTGGGACTCAACTCTAGTCCGCACTATACCAGCATCCATCTCTGTGACTCACTATAGACTAGGGCTAAAACTCCCATCCCATCTCACATCAGGTAGCCTAGTGGTTAGAGCTTTAGGCCAGTAACCAAAAGGTTGCTAGATCAAATCCCTGAGCTGACAAGGTAAAAAATTGTAGTTCTGCCCCAGAACAAGGCAGTTAACCCACTGTTCCTAGGCTGTCATTGAAAATAAGAATTTGTTCTTAACTGACATGCCTAGTTAAATAAATAAAATGTGGAGATTCCTCAGAGAGAGCAAGAATGCTGACAGAAGAGAAGTGCAGTTTGTTTGTGTAGGAAAGACTGGTGTATTGGATGGGATTGTTTGTGTAACCTATACATGCATCATGATTGTGTGATCTGACCTTTGATGCCACAACCATATTTTTCTGCATGAGAAAATGAAAAACCAAAGTGTCCTCTTTTGATTTCATTCTCCATTGATGGCATAATTCCGAGTTCAAGTAGAGTGGGCTCTTGGGTTAAGGAATCAATTTGTGTAAGGGTTAAGAAGGTATTTGATTTGAAATCTCAAGGGTACTGTACACCGCTAGACTTGTTCCATCTCCTCTGCCCATTACCAAGAGTGCAGCAAAGTGTCATTACGCCCGGCACAAGGACAGGGGCGCTTGCCGGATCAGAGCTGTACTGTAATGGTGCCGGGTTGTGATTGTAAATCCAGACTTGTCTGAATTCAATCACTGCAAAGCCAGGAGGGAAAGAGAAAAAAGCCCATCTCTCCATCAGTGGAACATTAAAATTATGAGTGCATCCGGCAGTGTTTTGCGCTCGCTCTTTCTCAGGTCCCAGACGTCAGGTGTCAGAGAGGGCATTGTAGGATGGGGGAGGGGTCGGTTTACATTGGCGAGGGTGGAGAGAAAAAGTGAGGGGACCCTGTCCTCCCCTGTCCTCCCATGTGCCCTTCATGGACTCACGCATCACTGAGCATTGCACCATGGGAGGGCTATGCGGTGGCTGCTCCCAGATGCTGCTGTCAAGGGCAGGTCTCCAAAGTGTCAGGACACAGGGGTCACACAGTAGCCTGGAGGCATGGAGGGGGGAGGAGGAGGAGGAAGAAGATGAAGAGTAGGAGGAGGAAGAAGATGAAGAGTAGGAGGAGGGGAGGGCAGTGATTTCCACAGCACTGATGACTCGGAAAACGTGAGTGTTTATGGTTTAACGTCTAATCAGATCAGAAGGAGTATTGTGCACAGGGGATGTCTCTCAATTGCGTCAGGGGCACCTTTGTATTGAAATTGAGCTAAAATACCTTGTGAAGATGAGAACAGTTTATTAGGTCAGCCTCAATGTATAACACTAGCAAATGAAGTGTGCAGGTTGAGCTGAGAACCATTGCATTCTAGTCCCTGGAGAGTGATGGAGAGACATTGGTGCAAAATGCCTAATAGTCTGCAAAGGATTTAAAAGATGGCCTTAGGCAAGCTGTGTTTTGAAGTTAAGCCTCTGGGAATTGTGGGAGAAACCAGTAATGCTCTCAATATCCAATTGCAGAATACAACAAACATTTGTTTTAATATAGAGCTTGTTTGAAATGTCTGGCAGAGAACAATATAAGGTGCTATTGATGATTATTTTTTGGGGTGAAAGGCTGTCTGTTGTTTTCAGTTGTAAGTGTTTATTTCTGGATACCTCTCAGTAAATAATAGGCTCCTTTCTTAATTGTTGGTGTTTAGATGCAAGTTTTTTAGCAGTTCACAGTAGTCACAGTATTGTTGAATACAAATTATCTCTCCATGCTTATCTGAACACCTGTTGTTTTCGCTTAAACAACTGAAATCATCTTTTAGTCATGCTGTGACCCTTTTGTGACAAATGTGTTATCTTGGTTTCTACAGAAATTAACGACTGACCTCATCTGAAAAAGTTTGTTTGCAACAAAGTTAATTGGTAAGGAATACGACTACAGTGTTATTTCAATGTGCGCCTGATTCCCTCATGAAACACTTTTAATGAATGGTGCGCTTCACCACTGTCCTTGTAGATCAATAAAGAATAACACAGCATTAACTGGCTCCTACAAGTTAACAACATCTTCCTTTTCCACCGTCACCACTCCTTCCTTACCGCTCACCTTCCAACGTCTAGCGAAGACATGATGCAACTTTATTAATCTGTCACTCCTGTCAGAGAGCAGTGAGTACATCTCCCCACGGCTCTTCTGGTATGCGGGGCAACCATCCCTAATGCGCCACAGACGGACATACGGTGGCGGTGGTTGCGTTGGATGCCATAACAACACTGCAAGACAAGGGCATCAATGACAGCAAAGGCAGGCGGCAGCTCTGTGTCTCCCCCCCATCAAAACATGGCTGAGTCACTCTGCTCCACTTCGCTCTGCTCTACCACGCAGCGGTACTCCGAGCTGCTTTCCCTCACCGCCGGGTCGCAGCACTTCATCTACTCTCTCTCCTATCACTGTCTGTCTGGCAGTTTAAACGTGCCCCTGGACCTCCAGGCTCGTCTTTCCCTCACCGCCGGGTCGCAGCACTTCATCTACTCTCTCTCCTATCACTGTCTGTCTGGCAGTTTAAACGTGCCCCTGGACCTCCAGTCTCAAGTCTTTCCCTCACCGCCGGGTCGCAGCACTTCATCTACTCTCTCTCCTATCACTGTCTGTCTGGCAGTTTAAACGTGCCCCTGGACCTCCAGGCTCAAGTCTTTCCCTCACCGCCGGGTCGCAGCACTTCATCTACTCTCTCTCCTATCACTGTCTGTCTGGCAGTTTAAACGTGCCCCTGGACCTCCAGTCTCAAGTCTTTCCCTCACCGCCGGGTCGCAGCACTTCATCTACTCTCTCTCCTATCACTGTCTGTCTGGCAGTTTAAACGTGCCCCTGGACCTCCAGTCTCAAGTCTTTCCCTCACCGCCGGGTCGCAGCACTTCATCTACTCTCTCTCCTATCACTGTCTGTCTGGCAGTTTAAACGTGCCCCTGGACCTCCAGTCTCAAGTCTTTCCCTCACCGCCGGGTCGCAGCACTTCATCTACTCTCTCTCCTATCACTGTCTGTCTGGCAGTTTAAACATGCCCCTGGACCTCCAGGCTCAAGTCTTTCCCTCACCGCCGGGTCGCAGCACTTCATCTACTCTCTCTCCTATCACTGTCTGTCTGGCAGTTTAAACGTGCCCCTGGACCTCCAGGCTCGTCTTTCCCTCACCGCCGGGTCGCAGCACTTCATCTACTCTCTCTCCTATCACTGTCTGTCTGGCAGTTTAAACGTGCCCCTGGACCTCCAGTCTCAAGTCTTTCCCTCACCGCCGGGTCGCAGCACTTCATCTACTCTCGCTCCTATCACTGTCTGTCTGGCAGTTTAAACGTGCCCCTGGACCTCCAGGCTCAAGTCTTTCCCTCCCATCACTGCTGTGATCGCCCGCCACAGCCGTTCCCTTTTCTTTGCTCTGGTCCCTGGAAATAAGCTCTGTATGGTGTTACCCTCTGGGGTCAGTCTGAGTGGATGGACTTCAGAAACACACCTAAAACACATAAATGTAAATTATGTCTGAGTGTTGGAGTGTGTCAATGGCTAGCTGTAAATTAATAAAACAAGAAAAAGTTGCCGTCTGGTTTCTTTAATATAAGGAATTTGAAATGTTTTATAGAATTTACTTTTACCTTTGATAGGTTTATTTATAAACAGATACTTTTAACTCAAGTAGTATCTTACAGTGACTTTCACTTTTACTTGAGTTATTTTCTATTAAGGTATTTTTACTTTTTTTCAAGCATGTAAATGTTATTTTTCCACCACTGACTGTAATAAAGAAAGTTGTCCTCCAGCCTATCTCAAGCTTCCCTCCATTACATCTCTCTAGCTACGCAGCAACTGAAGCCCTGGCATTTCCTGCAGATGAGAGAGTCTGTAATCCCCCCAAACACACACAACCACACACACTCACACACACAAGCACACACACGCGCACATACACACAGTGTGATGCGGCGATGCCAAGCTGTGCTCTTTATAACTACTACACAGCTCCATCTCCAGGCCATCAGATGCCAAGCCACTGGCCTCCTAACCCAGCCGTGAGGGACAATTAAGTGAGAGAAGTGGTGGGCGACCCTTCCATGCCTTGTTGAGCTTGACCCGAGTCCCTGAGTTCTATGTGTGACAGGGTATTCTCAGTATCAATCCTTTGTTCCCTCACTCTACAGCGTGAGGGGAAGTCACAAGGAGAAAGAAGCAAGGTCTGTCAGTGGGAGTAGAGACTAGAGGGCATCCTCTCTCAGTAACTGAGCAGGGTGCGATGATGGATTGGGAGAGTGTGTTTCAGCCACTGCAGGGGCCTGATGAATGCACCTCTCCTCCACTGAGTGTGATCTAACCGGAGTCCCAGCATGAGATAGCTAGCTCTATTGTCTGGAGCACTACACACCCAGCTAAGAATTCTAGGGAGAGAGAACGTTTCTGTAATGTTACCTGTAATGTTCCCTTAATGTATGAGTGTCCAGTTTTCCGTTAGTTATGGGAACATTATATCTACGTTATCGAAAACCTTTGTAAACTTTTTTGCATGTTTTGGTGTTAAATATAGAACATTCTCTTAATGTCAAACAGAACTTATTTAGAACGTGGTTACAATGTTCTCAGAATATACAACAATAATGTTCTAGATGTGTTTTATGGGAGGTGTCCAGTTTTCTGAGGTTAGGATAATATTAGTGAGGTGGGGGGGTTAAATGAAACATTTAGGGGGCATCAAAATGTACTGGGAGAGGGGTGGTCCAAAATATGGGAGGGTTGTCAAACGTATTGTTTTGCTTTGGGGAGGGTTCTGTGGTTTTTTATTGGACACGGGAGGGTAGCGCGTTTTTCACCTGGTTTACATTTGCTCTTCTGTACATATTTTCAATGGCTTGACTTACTTTTGATATTTCCCTAATAAAGTTTAGAAAAGTGTGGCTAATATTAAACTTTAGCTACTGCAGGTCTATGATATGAAGGCAGTGCGCCCCGGTGCTCCAACTGACACCGACAGTTGAATTTGAGGTGAGGAAGAATGTTTCAGCCCTACCAGAGGTACTCCTATAATCGAACAATATAATGTTTATCTTTATACAAAATATTCTGATAGAATAATTTTTTAAAGTCTGTATCTGTTTAGCAGACGCAGTAGCCATCTCACATAAAGAAATACATGGCAGTGTTGTAGCATGCCACCAGCATATCTCTCTCTATCTCTGGGGTTAGGCCTAAACTTCTCTTCCTTTACACTGAGTGTACAAAACATTAAGAACAGCTTCCTAACACCTAATACAAGGTGCCGAAAGCGTTCCACTGCTGGCCCATGTTGCTTCCAATGCTTCCCAGTTGTTTCAAAATGTCTGGATGTCCTTTGGGTGGTAAACCATTCTTAATACACACGGGAAACTGTTGAGTGTGTAAAAACCCAGCAGCGATGCAGTTCTTGACACAAACCAGTGCGCCTGGCACCGACTACCAGACCCCTTTCATAGGCACTTAAATCTTTCGTCTTTCCCATTCACGTTCTGAATGGCTCACATACACAATCCATGTCTCAATTGTCTCAAGGCTTAAAAATCCTTCTTTAACCTGTCTCCTCCCCTTCATCTACACTGAATGAAGTGGATTTAACAGGTTACATCAATAAGGGATCATAGCTTTCACATGGATTCACCTGGTCAGTCTAAAGCATAGAACATTTTGTACACTCAGTGTATTTATACAGTATACTGTATATATACACAGTACCAGTCAAAAGTTTGGACACACCTACTCATTCAAGGGTTTTTCTTAATTTTGGACTATTTTCTACATTGTAGAATAATAGTGAAGACATTAAAACTATGAAATAACACATATGGAGGTGTGTTGGGCCATTGTCCTGTTGAAAAACAAATGATAGTCCCACTAAGTGCAAACCAGATGGGATGATATATCGCTGCAGAATGCTGTGGTAGCCATGCTGGTTAAGTGTGCCTTGAATTCTAAATAAATCATAGACAGTGTCACCAGCAAAGCAGCCCCACACCATCACACCTCCTCCTCCATGCTTCACGGTGGGAATCACATGCGGAGATCATCCATTCACCTACTCTGCGTCTCACAAAGACACGGCAGTTAGAACCAAAAAACTAACATTTGGACTCATCAGACCAAAGGACAGATTTACACTGGTCTAATGGCCATTGCTCATGTTTCTTGGCCCAATGAAGTCTCTTCTTATTATTGGTGTTTTTTAGTAGTGGTTTCTTTGCAGCAATTCAACCATAAAGGATTCACACATTCTCCTCTGATTCACGGCATTTTCCTCTGAACAGTTGATGTTGAGATGTGTCTATTACTTGACCTCTGCGAAGCATTTATTTGGGCTGCAATTTCTGAGGCTGGTAACTCTTAATGAACTTGTCCTCTGCAGCAGAGGTAACTCTGGGTCTTCCTTTATTGTAATGGTCCTCATGAGAGCCAGTTTCATCATGGCGGTTGATGGTTTATGTGACTGCACTTGAAGAAACTTTCAAAGTTCTTTCGACCTTCATGTCTTAAAGTATTGATGGTCTGTCATTTCTCTTTGCTTATTTGAGCTGTTCTTGCCATAATACGGACTTGGTAACAAGGCACACCTGTTAACAAGGCACACCTGTTCATTGAAATGCATTCCAGGTGACTACCTCATGAAGTTGGTTGAGAGAATGCCAAGAGTGTGCAAAGCTGTCATCAAGGCAAAGGGTAGCTACTTTGAAGAATCTCAATTATAAAATATATTTAGAGTTGTTAAACTTTTTTGGGGTTACTACATGATTCCATATGTGTTATTTCATAGTTTTGTTGTCTTCACTATTATTATACAATGTAGAAAATAGTAAAAATAAAGAAAAACCCTTGAATAGGTAGGTGTGTATATATACAGTACCAGTCAAATGTTTGGACACCTACTCATTCAAGGGTTTTTCTTTATTTTTACCATTTTCTATATTGTAGAATAGTTAAGACATCAATACTTCGTGTTCGTTGGTCCCTAAATCTGCACCTGTAATGCTAGTTTGGTGTGCAACGACCGGTAGTGGTGAGTATAACCAGAGATACTGGAATATAATCAACGCTCTGGTATAATTTAGCTAACAATGTTAGATAATGTTATTGCTAGTTATTATGGTAGCTATCTTTTGATAAAACCAGAGGCTAAATAACGTCAGCTAGCGAGGCAGGCTAGCTATAGTTTTAGTTAACATTAGCGTAGTTAGCTAAATACATAGTTAAGTCGGATTTGCAAGTGTATTGTCTAGGGACAAACTAAATAATGGATGTAGCTAATTCATGTCTGACTAATACAAATCCAATCTGGAGCAACAGTTATTTTACAATTTAGGGTTTCCACTAGTTGCCACAAAGTCAAAAATGGCTATATCTTAAAAATGTATGAAATCAAAAATATGTTAGGCATAAGGTTAGCAATGAGATTAAGGTTAGGAATAAGTTCAGGGTTAGGTTTTAAATAACATTTTAAGACAAATTGTAGAGATAGGCGGTCAGTATGAGTTGTGCCTGTGTTAACTAGTGGCATACTAGAATTAGATTGCCATGAAAAGTATTTGTCCCCTTTCTCATTTTCTCTATTTTTGCATATTTTTGATACTGAATGTTATCAGATCTTCAACAAAAACCTAATATTAGATAAAGGGAACCAGAGTTTATAAATAACATAACTTTGTTAATTAAATAAATCAAATAAGTATGTAACACCCATATTCCCCTGTGTGAAAAAGTAATTGCCCCTTACACACGATAACTGATTGTGCCACCTTTAGCTGCAAAGACTGCAACCAAATGCTTCCTGTAGTTGTTGATCAATCTCTAACATCGCTGTGGAGGAATTTTGGCCCACTATTACATGCAGAACTGCTTTAACTCAACAACATTTGTGGGTTTTCAAGCATGAACTGCTCGTTTAAAGTCGTGCCACAACATCTCAATTGTGGCACCGTTGGTATGAGGTTCTTACTGTAGAATGCTATGTTTGGTTTTCTCCAGACATACTGGTACCTACCTTGTCCAGAAAGTTGATTCAAGTTAGCCAAGAAGCACCTGGATGATCATCAAGGCTCTTGGAAGAATGTTCTACAGACAAATGAGTCAAAATATCACTTTTTGGACGACATGGGTCCAATGTTGTGTTATTTGTTCACTCAGGTTCCCTTTATCTAATAATAGGTTTTGGTTGAAGATCTGATAACATTCAGTATAAAAAAATATATGCAAAAGCAGAGAATTTGGAAGGGGGCAAATACTTTCTCACAACACTGTACTACCCTGATGACAGATGGCTTCATTAACAACGGTAATGTGTTATTTGAAAATGTGTATAAAAATATGCCTGGTTTTTAATTCAACTAGTAGGTTAATTACCCAGCCAAGCAGATACAAGTAGTAGTCATTTTGTTTGTGAAGTGCATTATCAAAAAGCTTTGTCCTTAATAATAACATAATGCAATTTACCACTTGGCTGTCTATTGTGTCACCCTGTCACAGGCCCTACCAGTCAACACCACCTCATAAGATGATGAAGTACATTGGTTATGAGGATTGCTTGCTGCAGATGTCTGAGGGATGTCCATTTTGCAGCCGAACATGCAACACAGAGGAGACCAGCAAGGGAACCATCAGCATCACACTGACATGCCCTCACTGTGAGCATTCCAATGAGTATTACAGGGAGGACACTTAAATCAGGTTGGTGGCATTTCACCTGGTCAAAGGTCAAAACAGTTTTGTCCCAATTTACCTTCATAACCTAGCATGGTGGAACCAGCATGATCGCTGAGTTAAACATTCTTTCACTTCAGGTATTATCATATCTGAAGTGAAATAGAAAGGTGAATGCAGCAATCAGGTTGGTTCCACCATGCTAATCAAAACCACCACTGGTAATGTAATGTGTGTGTGTGTGTGACCGACCAGTATCTTTGAGTTGCCAGTCACTGTTCTACGCTGCCATACCCATCAATGGCGCACACGCAAAGACCTTAGCTCCAGCCTCACCTCTTGCTTACTCACCAACGATCGTCAAAAGTGAGACCCTAATTAGGTAGCTTTAGTCTAACCTGATCAAATTTCAACATAGTATATGTTTGTTTGTCAGATATCACCTACCCAAACTGCAATTGGTAATAGAACAGTGGCTGTATGTGTTCACAAATGCATCTATGGAGTCAGCACTGGAGACTTGCAAGATGATGTGATGTCCAGACTGACAGACGGCCTTGATACTGGCGTCTCTAAATGGAGTGAGGCCTGGCACTCGGCATTAAAATTTTACAAGGTACACCTTTACTTCTACTGTATTTTTTATTATTTAATTTAATGGTATCAGTCAATATGGGGAGGGATACATGCTGTGTGTTCTGCACCAGGATCAGGGAGCTTCTGTAATACACAGAACACCACACAGGAAGATATGACCACTGTCATGTTTGCCAAGGTAGCTCCATTACCACCAGACAAAATGCCAATAGACACAGTATCTGTATCGCTTGGGAATGACAATGAAAGTTTTAAAGGTACACATTGTTATATTAGCAGAACACTGCTTCTATGGTATTATGTAAATAGTTTTTTATTCTACATAGACCTGTTGCTACATTTCAAACTTATCAAAACACTTAGTTTAGAATATCTACATAAATTCAGCAATTGCATTCTCATATTACTCTGTAGGCTACTGACCTATTCAAAGCTTCCTCCGGCATCTCACCATACATCTGCCTGTAGTTATTGAACTTAACCTGCAGGAGGTTTATTGAGTGGGGGGAAACAGCTACGGGCAGTGGGTGTGCCTTGGTGGTGGAAAGGACACACCCACATCAAGCTACACTCCCAAGCCAACTCAAGTTTGGCTTCTGTCATGGTCGCCAGCATTTCTTGAGGAACAAGCAAAAAAGAGCCCAAATCAGTGGGTGCAGTTCCCATTTAAGTTCTGAGAACATGGTAACCACGTTCTGGGTAAGTTCTGTTGAGATTAAGGGAATGGTCTCTTGTAAACATTCCTATGGAAATGTTAGTTAATGACCTAATGAGACTCTTAAGGGAACGTTCTTTAAAGTTGTGGAAATGTTTGTTGTTAGCTGGGCAGCCAGGCAGACGGGCATGGAGGCAGACATGCAGGCAGAGAGGCAGACATGCAGGTAGACAGATGGCCTATCCTTTACACAGATAGACAGGCATGCACGTGTTGCTTAGCTGGCTGGTGAAAACAGATAACCCTTCCCCAGTCCATTTGTTAGCAGGTTTGTCTGTGAGACTGTGAGTCTCTTAATGGGGAGATATTTCAGTGTCACCATGGAGCTGGGTGGGTGTCGGTGGGGGCTCTCAGCAGTACTGATCAGGCCCAGTCCTCCAGGGTCTACCGGGGCCTGTAATCTGGCACATTTTATAGGTGTCTTTTAATTAGCGCCTGATGAAGACTTAGAAAAAATGGCTCTGCTGATCAATTGAGCACATAATGAGATAATGCCCTTATAAAGATAGCTAGGCTGTGTGGGGGAAGCGAAAGGATGAAGTGTGAAAATATAAATTAATAAAGTCTGTCTGTACCCAATAACTTCTTTGTATGTATATTGCTGTATGATAGGAATCTCAACGAAGTGTGTCTGTCACATTGTAAGGGTTGGTGAGTGTGTATATACTGCCCTCTGCTGTCTTTACTCTCCCAATCTCCTTCACACGTTCACTCATACGTGTACTGTGTGTAAAGATGTGCACTTGTGCAAGAGTGTGCATACACAAACATGTATGCATTCATGCACGTACATAATTTGATTAAAATCTAATCGTATTTGTCACATGCTTGGTAAACAACAGGTGTAGACTACCAGTGAAATGCTGACTTACAAGCCCTTCCCAACAATGCAGAGAGAAAGTAAATAGAGAAATAATAGAAAAGTAAAACACGTAATTAATAAAAGTACTAAGTCGATGTGGAGGGATACGAGGTAATTGAGGTAGATATGTACATATAACTAGGAATAAAGTGATAAAAGATAAGGGGGCCAGCCAACGAGACCGTACAGGTCGCAGTGGTGGGTAGTATATGGGGCTTTGGTGACAAAACGGATGGCACTGTGATTGACTGCATCCAATTTATTGAGTAGGGTATTGGAGGCTATTTTGTAAATGACATCGCCGAAGTCGAGTATTGGTAGGATGGTCAGTTTTACAAGGGTATGTTTGGCAGCATGAGTGAAGGATGCTTTGTTGCGAAATAGGAAGCCAATTCTAAATTTAACTTGGATTGGAGATGTTTGATGTGAGTCTGGAAGGAGAGATTACAGTCTAACCAGACACCTAGGTATTTGTAGTTGTCCACATATTCTAAGTCAGAGCCGTCCGGAGTAGTGATGTTGGACAGGCGGGCAGGTGCAGGCAGCGATCGGTTGAAGAGCATGCATTTAGTTTACTTATATTTAAGAGCAATTGGAGGCCACAGAAGGAGAGTTGCATGGCATTGAAGCTCGCCTGGAGGGTTGTTAACAGTGTCCAAAGAAGGGCCAGAAGTATACAGAATTGTGTTGTCTGCGTAGAGGTGGATCAGAGACTCACCAGCAGCAAGAGCGACATCATTGTTTTATACAGAGAAGAGATTCGGTCCAAGAATTGAACCCTGTAGCACCCCCATAGAGACTGCCAGAGGCCCGGACAACAGACCCTCCGATTTGACACACTGAACTCTATCAGAGAAGTAGTTGGTGAACCAGGCGAGGCAATCATTTGAGAAACCAAGGCTGTCGAGTCTGCCGATGAGGATGTGGTGGTTGACAGAGTCGAAAGCCTTGGCCAGGTCAATGAATACGGCTGCACAGTATTGTTTCTTATCGATGGCGGTTATGATGTCGTTTAGGACCTTGAGCGTGGCTGAGGTGCACCCATGACCAGCTCTGAAACCAGATAGCATAGCGGAGAAGGTATGTTGGGATTCGAAATGGTCGGTAATCTGTTTGTTGACTTGGCTTTCGAAGACCTTAGAAAGGCAGGGTAGGATAGATATAGGTCTGTAGCAGTTTGGGTCAAGAGTGTCCCCCCCTTTGAAGAGGGGGATGACGGCAGCTGCTTTCCAATCTTTGGGAATCTCAGACGATACGAAAGAGAGGTTGAACAGGCTGGTAATAGGAGTGGCAACAATTTTGGCAGATAATTTTAGAAAGAAAGGGTCCAGATTGTCTTGCCCGGCTGATTTCTAGGGGTCCAGATTTTGCAGCTCTATAAGAACATCAGCTGACTGGATTTGGGAGAAGTAGAAATGGGGAAGGCTTGGGCGAGTTGCTGTGGGGGGTGCAGTGCTGTTGACCGGGGTAGGGGTAGCCAGGTGGAAAGCATGGCCAGCCATAGAAAAATGCTTATTGAAATTCTTAATTATAGTGGATTTATTGGTGACAGTGTTTCCTATCTTCAGTGCAGTGGGATGCTGGGAGGAGGTGTTCATATTCTCCATGGACTTTACAGTGTCCCAGAACTTTTTTGAGTTTGTGTTGCAGGAAGCAAATTTCTGCTTGACAAAGCTAGCCTGGGCTTTTCTAACTGCCTGTGTATATTGGTTTCTAGCTTCCCTGGAAAGTTGCATATCATGGGGGCTGTTCGATGCTAATGCAGAACGCCATAGGATGTTTTTGTGTTGGTTAAGGGCAGTCAGGTCTGGAGCGAACCAAGGGCTATATCTGTTCCTGGTTCTAAATTTCTTGAATGGGGCATGCTTATTTAAGATGGTGAGGAAGACATTAAATAACCAGGCATCAGACACGGCTAAAACATCCGGGGTTGGCAGTGTGCTAAAGCAGTGAATAAAACAGATATAAGGAGGAGGCTTCTAATGTTAACATGCATGAAACCAAGGCTATTACGGTTACAGAAGTCATCAAAAGAGAGCGCCTGGGGAATAGGAGTGGAGATAGGCACTGCAGGGCCTGGATTCACCTCTACTTCACCGGAGGAACAGAGGAGGAGTAGGATAAGGGTACGGCTAAAATATATGAGAATTGGTCATCTAGAACGTCGGGAAAATGAGGTTTCTGGGGGCGATAAAATAGCTTCAAGGTATAATGTATAGACAAAGGTATGGTAGGATGTGGAGGTACCCTAGGTATTGAGTGACGATGAGAGAGATATTGTCTCTAGAAATATCATTGAAACTAGGTGATGTCATCGCATGTATGGGTGGTGGAACTGAAAGGTTGGATGAGGTAGAGTGAGCAGGGCTAGAGGCTCTACAGTAAAATAAGCCAATAAACACTAACCAGAACAGCAATTGACAAGGCATATTGACAGTAAGGAGAGGCATGCTTAGTCGAGTGATCATAAGGGTCCAGTGAGTAGTGAGGTTGGTTGGGGTCACGGTGATTCAGACAGCTAGCCGGGCCATCTGTAGCAAGCTAGCATAGGATGGAGGTCTGTTTTTAGCCACCTTGTGCGTTTCACACACTGATGTCAGACATGTACCTACCCCTGTGCTCTGTTGCTCATGACTGGGTTGAATGCAGGAGCAGAACAAGACACCCTCTTTTATATAACATTATATAATGTTTACATACCCTACATTATTCATCTCATATGTTTACGTATATACTGTACTCTACATCATCTACTGCATCCTTATGTAATACATGTATCACTAGCCACTTTAACTATGCCACTTTGTTTACATACTCATCTCATATGTATATACTGCACTCAATACCATCTACTGTATCTTGCCTATGCCGCTCTGTACCATCACTCATTCATATATCTTATGTACATATTCTTTATCCCCTTACACTTGTGTCTATAAGGTAGTAGTTTTGGAATTGTTAGCTAGATTACTTGTTGGTTATTACTGCATTGTCGGAATTAGAAGCACAAGCATTTCGCTACACTCGCACTAACATCTGCTAACCATGTGTATGTGACAAATAAAATTTGATTTGATTTCTTTTTGACTGATGACTGACATGAGGGCATGTACGTGATAGGCCTATCTGGCTTATATGATGATGATGGTCATAATGCTTCCTGACAGTGTCATAGTGTATTTTCTTCAAGTTATTGAAAATACGATGAAAAATACATGATTGTAAAAAATGTATTACAACAAATACAAAGGATTTGAGAAACTTTCAAACAAAGGAAACTTCTTGGTAGGAGAAATAAATAAATAAATGTGGGTTTTGACGCTCTTATGTACATGTCATAACTAGCCATAAAATAAAGCAATATATATCACAACAGGTGTAAATCTATCGGTCATGACAGTTTTATAACCATGTTATTACAAGTTATATAACACTGGGTGTCAAGTAAAGTGTTACCGAATATTGTCAGTACAATAATGCAGATGTACTGTGTGAACATACAAAGGGAGTGTGATGTACCTCATTAACCACTTGAGGGCAGTGTTTTATCACAAGGAATTTGTCAACTTCATTAATCGACGTTCCTTTAAGACAATAATTCACATGACCTAATTAAACCATAACACTACTCTGGACTGGATGTGAAATATCCAGTCCAAATATCCACAAATAGTTAACAGGTTTGAAGTGACAAGTGTTATGCAATAATATGTATCTATATTGTAATTGCAATGTACAGTAGACCTAGCATATTTACTATGTAAAACCAAGTTTATGGGTCACTTGGAATAGCCTAAATTGACCAAGAATAGATGTGTTGTTTCCTCAACTTCAGTTGTGCGTGTGTTAAAAATGATCATAATACTTAAAGTATAAATACAGTATTACAAAGTATTTTTTTAAACTGAGAATAAACATTTAACTTCCGAGAATATGCTGACAGCAAGCATATGAACATAGCTAATGACACATTTGATCTATGAATGATAGAAGGATTGATGTTCCACATGTTGCTATTATAGATATGTTCTTGATTCATGATATAATCAGTTTACTGACTCCATAAACACATGTATTTATGTTTTTGTCTCTTTCATAGTTTGCAGTTGAAAAAGACAAGGTTATGGGAGTATTTATTTGGATCTCAGTTAGCTTTGGTAGATTGCTTTGGAAGGATCTACTCAACCTTCCACTTCTTCACGGCTTGGAGGATCAATATTTTATCCACTGTCGTCTACACGGCTGCATGGCAGTACGCTACTGCCTGAATAACAGATGTGGAATTTGAATATTATTGACACAGCAATCTGAATGAGTTGAGTTAAAATATCAGTATTTTGGTGATGCATTATATTCATTGTTACATTTTGAATTGCTGTTTAACACACTGAAATCGGTGTTATTTCACAATTGATTTACAGTATCAAGCTGCAAGGTGTTTCATTTTACATTTGGAGCACATCAGTAAGGGATCACTTTCTATACAAACATTTAGCCTGGGCACTAGTCGGGATGTTACAGACAGTATTACTCAGCCTATGCCAGTTACAGTACTGTAAGTAGATATCCAAGCCCCAAATATCTTACTTTTATACCTGACTTAACCTTTTTTTTAAGGAATTAAATTCCCTCCTGTGCACTTGTTGGATTTGAGCTGCTTTCCTTCCATAAAGCCCATATGCTCCAAAATGAAATCGCAGCCCAAAAGTTTAAACCCCTTAGTCTCTGGTAAGGAAGAGCTTCAAAGGGCCATCTGGTACACAACCCAGCCAGGGAGAGGATTATCCTCCTTGATATCCTGAATTAGAGCAACTTTAGTTCTATTACCACAATACTACAGAGGACAGATTTTGACACTGTGTGAGGTGAGCCAGAGCCTACATCTTGGCCACAACATGCATAGGGACTGGTTTGGAAATGCTGCAGTGTAGCCATGCATATCCAGTAACTTGCAGGTGCAGAGTATAACAAGTAAAAATATGAAAGAAAGATAGCTAGATACTATACCTTCACACTGTTTATTGCTCCCGCAGTTTTAATGTCCAAAGTTTCGACCCGGAGGTCTTTGTTACAGCGAGATGTTAACCGACATGGCCCCCTATTCCGCCATATAGTGTACTACTTTTGACGAGCACCCTATGGGTCCCGGTCAAAACGAGTGCAGTATACAGATGTAGGATCTTAATTTGATCACTACTGTTTCTGAGAATCTTGTTGAACAGCAGGAAATGCAAACGTGTATTCAATATTCAAAAGGCTTCTATAGTGAGTAATTTCCAATGTCTGACTGGATTTGCCCTACCGAAAAATCAACCCCTACAAATAATGTCCATTAACTATAATCCATATAATAACTCACATTTCCTGTTGCTGCAGGATTATTGTCCTCCTGTAGCAAACAGTCTCAAAATAAGATCCTTCATCTGTAGGGAATAGGGTGCTATTTGGGACGCAACCAGTGAGATGACTTCCTGGTAGTAAATGCCACTCTACAGCACCTGTGTGATCTGGGTGCAATTTTGTTTTATATGCATGTATATGTATTAATGTATTTTATTTTTAAATGTGGGCAGGCGATCGAAGTGAGAAGGATTATTTAAGATACTGTTTGAAGAGGTAGGGTTTCAGACGTTTAAGGAAGATGGGCAGGGACTCTGCTGTCCTAGCTTCAGGGGGAAGCTGGTTCCACCATTGGGGTGCCAGGACAGAGAAGAGCTTGGACTGTGCTGAGCAGGAGCTGACCTCATGTAGGGGTGGGAGGGCCAAGAGACTTGAGGTGGCAGAACGGAGTGCTCAGGTTGGGGTGTAGGGTTTGAGCATAGCCTAAAGGGAGGGAGGGGCAGTTCCTATTGCTGCCCCGTAGGTAAGCACCATGGTCTTGTAGTGGATGCAAGCTTTGACTGGAAGCATTTGGAGTGTGCGGAGGAGCGGGGTGACATGAGAGAACTTGGGAAGGTTGAAAATCAGGCTGGCTGCAGAGTTCTGGATAAGTTGCAGGGGTTTGATGGCACAAGCGGGGAGCCCAGCCAACAGCGAGTTGCAGTAGTCCAGACGGGAGATAAGTGCCTGGATTAGGACCTGCGCAGCTTCCTGTGTGAGGTAAGGTCTTACTCTACGGATGTTGTAGAGCATGAACCTGCAGAAGTGGGTCACTTCTTTGATGTTTACAGAGAATGACAGGGTGTTGTCCAGGGTCATGCCAAGGTTCTTTGCACTCTGGGAGGGTGAGAATGTAGAGTTGTCAACCGTGATGAAGAGGTCTTTGAGTGGATAGAGGGAGGAAGAGCTTTACTTGGCTTGTACACATACTGAGGTCCTTTGCTGGAGCTCAAATGCAATCACTGCAGTGAAAGGCCAGGGAAACATAAAAAAAAACAGGACAGTCATAATTGCCTCAGTGTTGAACCCAGCAGAGCAGCCACACAATGCAGAACACAGCTGTGCCATCATTCAGGGTGGTTTCGATTGATTTCAGCATCAAAGTAGATAGATCAATGTGGGTAACTGGTATATTAAAGACATGCTACAGAACTTTGGCGATTACTAAGTATTTTTTAAACCTCTAGCTTTGGACTGGATGTGTCCATGCATAATCTATGAGCCAATTTACTGTCTTACCTCAATTAGTTTGAAAGCAATTGTTTCTCTGAAAGCTGGGCTGTGCCATTTCCCTACATTTTCCCCCAATGTGGGCGAGCTTCCTAGCAATTCGAGTTCCAGTCTATGAGCTTCAGCCCCTCACTATTTAAGTGGCATCTAGCAAGATGCACACAGCAGCAGAGCGAGACAGAGAGAGCAATGACGTGGTGCTGTATCTGCACTTATATGACATTGGGGTATTTTCACAACCCAATAGATGGGTTATGGCTGTTGGGTCGTTTTGTTGGGTTATGTTCTGCATGTTGGGTTGTTTTTGTATTAATTGCTGCAACCTGGTCTCAGAACATTTTGTGTTATTCTGTACATAAATCTGAGACACTCCATTTAGTATGATATGTTACGTTTCATATGGTATGTATTCATTTGTGGATGTCCATCACCCATTTGGTTGAATATGTTATGAATTACAATTTGTGTTATATGTTATGAATTTGCAAAATGTATGATATATTGCAAAATTGCTAAACATATGATGTGTTACGAATTCTGGCTAGGTGACATGTTAGCTAGGCTAGAGGTTAAGGTTAGGAGTTAGGTTAAGCGGTTAGGGTTAGGGTAAGGGTTAAGGCCAAGAAGTTGCAAAGTAGCAAACATGTAGTAAGTAGTTTAAAAGTTACTAATTAGCTAAAACTGTCTGTGATGAGGTTTGAACTCTCAACCTTTGGGTTGCTAGATGTTTGCATTATCCGTCCACCCATTCATCCTGACCCTAAGTGACCATCTGTCTTATGTAACCATACCAAACGTAACATATCATACATGCCATGTTTTTAAACTCATACAAATATGTTTATTTTAGTCTATTCAAACAGACCAAGATACTTGTCGATACTGAGAACGGAATGCATATGTTTTTTAAATAACATTCTTAGAATGTTCCCTGAACATTACTGAAGTTTTCTTGTATTTTTTCGGGAATGTTTTCTTAACCTTCTTGTAACACTTTGAGAACAAACCTGCAGGAAACGTTATGTTGAAGTACTGAAATTCCCACGGAAGATCGTTGTTTCTTAACGTTATCTGAACTATTTGAGAACATTCCCAATGTCAAACCGGGTGGAGAACATTCCTAGAACATTACCAATGTCAAACCGGGTGGAGAACATTCCTAGAACATTACCAATGTCAAACCGGGTGGAGAACATTCCCAATGTCAAACCGGGTGGAGAACATTCCTAGAACATTACCAATGTCAAACCGGGTGGAGAACATTCCTAGAACATTACCAAAGTGTCAATGACATGTAATCATGTTTGAACTTTTACAAAACGTTTTGTTAAAGTAACTGAAATACAAAGAAAAATATATATAATTGTCAAGTTAAATGTGCTGAGAATGTTTCAAAGCCAACCAACTATCCTGCTACATTCCCAGAAAGTGGTATGCAAAATAACCATAGGACAACCATGCTCTCACCAAGCTATAAGAAACATATGGCTCTCAAAACATTATGTACTAGCTGGTTCGTTCTCAAATCTGCAAAACAGTTATCTTATAAATGTCCATGTCCAGTTGCAGATGGTTCTACAAACACCAGAGAGAACTAAATGCTGATTTGAGAACGAACTAGCCTCCTCCAGAAGTATAAAACTACTCGATGAGGTTCCTCGCCATCTTAGCTGCCACACATCTTGCATTTCCAATCATCTTTGCAGGAACTAAACGTTTCTATTCACACGGCCGCAGCCACGTGTAAAAGTAATTGACTGCGCGTCTCAGTGTGACCAAAACAAAGATCTACACGAGAACTAAGAGTATTGCCAATACCAGGTTAGTTGAAGAATCTACAGTATGGTGGCGGGTTGTATGGGCATAACAATGTCCTGATCCAATATGTTTTCCTGATCACATCAATAATTTGAGATTTGTTTGAAATGGGCATAACAATGTCCTGATCCAATATGTTTTCCTGATCACATCAATAATTTGAGATTTGTTTGAAATGTAGTATCCCCTATAGGCCCATTTGGCGATGCGGCCCTGAAGATGTCAGTGTAAATGATACGCCCCTAATACAAGCTTTAAGTATACACGGTAAATTATTACACATACTGTAATATTAACATTTCTACCTCTACTATCCGTTCAGCACAGAAATGCTTCCCTTATCCATGATAGTGAGACATTGCTAAACTTTCTTTGTTACTTTTAAAGCGACAATAACAAAGCATTCTCCTAGCCCGTATCGGTAAAAAGCTGAGGGATGGGGCTGGAGAAATGTAAACACCTTTATTTAACTAGGCAAGTCAGTGAAGAACAAATTCTTATTTTACAATGACGGCCTACACCGGCCAAACCCGGATGACGTTGGGCCAATTCTGCGCCACCCTATGGGACTCCCAATCACAGCTGGTTGTGATACAGCCTGGAATTGAGCCAGGGTGTCTGTAGCGACGCCTCAAGCACTGAAATGCAGTGCCTTAGACTGCTGCGCCACTCTGGAGCCCTGCGACTGATGCAGGGACTGACCATCCATGATATCAAAAATATAGTTATAACCATGTTTGAGGCTATATAGTATTTGTTTACATATACTTTGTTTACAAACATTGGATTAAAACAAGTTTATATTCAAGCAATAAGGGCAGAGGGGGTGTGGTATATGGCCAATATATCAACGGCTAAGGGCTGTCCTTACACACGACGCAACGTGGAGTGCCTGGATGCAGCCCTTAGTCGTGGTGTATTGGCCATATACCACAAAACCTCGAGATGCCTTATTGCTATTATAAACTGGTTATCAACTTACAAGAGAAAAATACATGTTTTATCATACCCATGGTATATGGTCTGCTATACCACGGCTTTCAGCCAATCAGCATTCAGGGCTCGAACTACCCAGTTTATAATTTGGGTTCTGTAAAGGGTACGACAGTTGAACTAAGCTCATGAGGCATTCATACGTTATATTCTTAAAGAATCAATAGGTACATATAATACACATACCAAAAATGGATGTAGCAACCGCAGATTGCCCCTTTAACGTTGGAACCAACGAGCGGTACCTCCAGCAGGCAGAGCCAAGATCCATTCGTCCACCAGCTTGGGGACAAGCTACACTGCTCACAGCCCTGTGTAATGTTCAATGTAATTGTATTTAGTGGACAGGTGCTTTTGTATTGTATAACTTTATTTAGTGGACCTTTTGGAACTTAGTGTATTTGTCGTGTTTGAACTTTTATTTGACATCCCATGTGTTATGGATAGGGAGGGTGAATAGTGTGGGTGAGGTATTAATGGCAATGTGTTTATAATGTAAAGGTATAACATGGCAACATAACACTGCACCTCATGCACATGTGCTCTGGTTGTGTCCAAAACTAAAAGGCTATTGGTATGCTATTTTTATGCAATATCCAATATAACACAAGTATCTATAAGTCCTGACCCACTGATACTTTAGCTACAGTATCTTTAGGAAAACTGCTGGTAGTTCAGGAATAACAAAGGTGGACGCAAATGCCTTGGCAAATGCCTGCCTGATTGCTAGAAACCTGATTTTGACCCACTGGAAAAACCCAAACCCAGAATCTTAAAAATCAATGGGTTAATAGCATGTTGCATTGGAGAAAATTAAATGTACACTATGTGGATCTACACATTTATTTTACAAGACACGGCAACCTTCTTCTTTTGTTGAAAACGATACCAGTGTCTGATTATGTACCTGAGTTTACATTTGTACTTGTGTATACGCTGAGTGTACAAAACATTAGGAACACCTTCCTAATATTGAGTTGCACCCCCTTTTGCCCTCAGAACATCAATTTGTCAGAGCATGGATTTGACAAGGTGTCGAAAGCATTCTATAGGGATGCTGGCCCGTGTTGACTCCAATGCTTTCCATAGTTGTGTCAAGATGGATAGATGTCCTTTGGGTGGTAACCATTCTTGATACACACAGGAAACTGTTGAAAACCCCAGCAGCGTTAGTTCTTGACACATTCAAACAGATGCGCCTGGCACCTACTACCATGCCCCATTCTAAGACACTTAAATCTTTTGTCTTGCCCATTCACCCTCTGAGTAGCACACATTCACAATCCAGGTCTGAATTGCCTCAAGGCTTAAAAATCCTTCTTTAACCTGTCTTTACCCCTTCATCTATCCTGAAGTGGATTTAACAAGAGATATCAATAAATCAAATCAAATGTATTTATATAGCCCTTCGTACATCAGCTGATATCTCAAAGTGCTGTACAGAAACCCGGCCTAAAACCCCAAACAGCAAGCAATGCAGGTGTTGAAGCACGTTGGCTAGGATAAACTCCCTAGAAAGGCCAAAACCTAGGAAGAAACCTAGAGAGGAACCAGGCTAAGAGAGGTGGCCAGTCCTCTTCTGGCTGTGCCGGGTGGAGATTATAACAGAACATGTCCAAGATGTTCAAATGTTCATAAATGACCAGCATGGTCAAATAATAGGTCTGGGACAGGTCAGGATTCCATAGCCGCAGGCAGAACTGTTGAAACTGGATCAGCAGCACGGCCAGGTGGACTGGGGACAGCAAGGAGTCATCATGCGTAGTCCTGAGGCATGGTCCTAGGGCTCAGGTCCTCCGAGAAAGAGAGAATTAGAGAGAGTATACTTAAATTCACACAGGACACCGGATAAGACAGGAGAAGTACTCCAGATATAACAAACTGACCCTAGCCCCCCGACACAAACTACTGCAGCATAAATACTGGAGGGGTCAGGAGACACTGTGGCCCCTCCGATGATATCCCCGGACAGGGCCAAACAGGCAGGATATAACCCCACCCACTTTGCCAAAGCACAGCCCCCACACCACTAGAGGGATATCTTCAACCACCAACTTACCGTCCTGAGACAAGGCCGAGTATAGCCCATAAAGATCTCCGCCACGGCACAACCCAAGGGGGGTGCCAACCCAGACAGGAAGATCACATCAGTGGCTCAACCCACTCAAGTGATGCACCCCTCCTAGGGACGGCATGAAAGAGCACCAGGGTTAGAGGCAGAGGGTTAGAGGCAGAGAATCCCAGTGGAAAGAGGGGAACCGGCCAGGCAGAGACAGCAAGGGCGGTTCGTTGCTCCAGAGTCTTTCCGTTCACCTTTACACTCCTGGGCCAGACTACACTCAATCATATGACCCACTGAAGAGATGAGTCTTCAGTAAAGACTTAAAGGTTGAGACTGAGTTTGCGTCTCTCACATGGGTAGGCAGACCATTCCATAAAAATGGAGCTCTATAGGAGAAAGCCCTGCCTCCAGCTGTTTGCTTAGAAATTCTAGGGACAATTACGAGGCCTGCGTCTTGTGACCATAGCGTACATGTAGGTATGTAAGGCAGGACCAAATAAGAGACATACATAGGAGCAAGCCATGTAATGATTTGTAGGTTAGCATATATATATATATATATATATGAATGAATGACGTGAACACCAGCCTCAATGTCAACAGTGAAGAGGCGACTCTGGGACGCCGGCCTTCTAGGCCAAGTTGCAAAGAAAATGCCATATCTCAGACTGGCCAATAAAAAGAAAAGATTAAGATGGGCAAAAGAACACATACTCTGGACAGAGGAACTCTGCCTAGAAGGCCAGCATCCCGGAGTCACCTCTTCACTGTTGACGTTAAGACGGGTATTTTACGGGTACTATTTAATTAAGCTGCCAGTTGAGGACTTGTGAGGTGTCTGTTTCTCAAATTAGATGTACTTCTCCTCTTTTTCAGTTGTGCACCGGGGCCTCACACAGTTTTTTAAAATTCTGGTTAGCGCCAGTTTGCGCTGTTCTGTGAAGGGAGTAGTACAAAGCGTTGTACGAGATCTTCAGTTTCTTGGCAATTTCTTGCATGGAATTGCCTTAATTTCTCAGAAGAAGAATAGACTGACGAGTTTCGGAAGAAAGTTCTTTGTTTCTGGCCATTTTGAGCCTGTAGTTAAACCCACAAATGCTGATGCTCCAGATACTCAACTAGTCTAAAGAAGGCCAGTTGTATTGCTTCTTTAATCAGCACAGCAGTTTTCAGCTGTGCTAACATAATTGCAAAAGGATTTTCTAATGATCAATTAGCCTTTTAAAATGATCAGCTTGGATTAGCTAACACAATGTGCCATTGGAATACAGAAGTGATGGTTGCTGATAATGGGCCTCTGTACGCCTACGTACGGTGAGGGAAAAAAGTATTTGATCCCTTGCTGATTTTGTACGTTTGCCCACTGACAAAGAAATTATTAGTCTATAATTTTAATGGTAGGTTTATTTGGACAGTGAGAGACGGAATAACAACAAATAAATCCAGAAAATGTGAAAATGTTGTAAAATATTTTATAAATTGGTTTGCATTCTAATGAGGGAAATAAGTATTTGACCCCTCTGCAAAACATGATTTAGTACTTGGTGGCAAACCCTTATTGGCAATCCCAGAGGTCAGACATTTCTTGTAGTTGGCTACCAGGTTTGTACACCTCTCAGGAGGGATTTTGTCCCACTCCTCTTTGCAGATCTTCTCCAAGTCATTAAGGTTTCGAGGCTGACATTTGGCAACACAAACCTTCAGCTCCCTCCACAGATTTTCTATGGGATTAAGGTCTGGAGACTGGCTAGGCCGCTCCAGGACCTTAATGTGCTTCTTCTTGAGCCACTCCTTTGTTGCCTTGGCCGTGTGTTTTTGGTCATTGTCATGCTGAAATACCCATCCACGACCCATTTTCAATGCCCTGGTTGAGGAAGGAGGTTCTCACCCAAGATTTGACGGTACATTGTCCCTTTGATGCGGTGATGTTGTCCTGTCCCCTTAGCAGAAAAACACCCCCAAAACATAATGTTTCCAACTCCATGTTTGATGGTGGGGATGGTGTTCTTGGGGTCATAGGCAGCATTCCTCTTCCTCCAAACACTGTGAGTTGAGTTGATGCCAAAGAGCTCCATTTTAGTCTCATCTGAACACAACATTTTCACCCAGTTGTCCTCTTAATCATTCAGATGTTCATTTGCAAACTTCAGACGGGCATGTATATGTGCTTTCTTGAGCAGAGGGACTTTGCGGGCGCTGCAGGATTTCAGTCCTTCACGGCATAGTGTGTTACCAATTGTCTTCTTGGTGACTATGGTCCCAGCTGCCAAGATCCTCCCGTGTAATTCTCCCGTGTAGGGATGATTCCTCACCGTTCTCATGATGATTGCAACTCCACGAGGTGAGATCTTGCATGGAGCCTCAGGCCGAGGGAGATTGACAGTTATTTTGTGTTTCTTCCATTTGCAAATAATCGCACCAACTGTTGTCACCTTCTCACCAAGCTGCTTGGCGAGGGTCTAGTTGCCCATTCCAGCCTTGTGTAGGTCTACAATCGTGTCCCTGACATCCTTGGAGAGCTCTTTGGTCTTGGCCATGGTGGAGAGTTTGGAATCTGATTGATTGATTGATTGCTTCTGTGGACAGGTGTCTTTTATACAGGTAACAAACTGAGATTAGGGCGCTCCCTTTAAGAGTGTGGTCCTAATATCAGCTCGTTACCTGTATAAAAGACACCTGGGATCCAGAAATCTTTCTGATTGAGAGGGGGTCAAATACTTATTTCCCTCATTAAAATGCAAATCCATTTAAAACATTTTAACATGCGTTTTTCTGGATTTTTTTGTTGATATTCTGTCTCTCACTGTTCAAATAAACCTACCATTAAAATTATAGACTGATCATTTATTTGTTAGTGGGCAAACGTACAAAATCAGCAGGGGATCAAATACTTTTTTCCCCTCAATGTAGATATTCCATAAAAAATCTGCCGTTTCCAGCTACAATAGTCATTTACAACATCAACAATGTCTACACTGTGTTTCTGATCAATTTGATGGTATTTTAATGGTCAAAAATGTGCTTTTCTTTCAAAAACAAGGACATTTCTAACTGACCCCAAACTTTTGAACGGTAGTGTACGTTCAGATCAACGGTGTAAAAACTATACAAAAGTACCGGCAAATCTCTTTAAGGGGAGGGAATACGGTGTGGAAGGAGATGTGAAACCACTGTAAACAGTTTTCTTATAAACAGTGTACTACACATCAGGATGCTGGCATGAAACTGTGCCCTTGTCTGGGCCTGGTCTGATTCATAGACCTGCTTAACCTTTTGAGACAATTATTACTACACTCCTCAAATAGCCAGACAGACCCTGTGTGTCAGCCTGACAGGAAGCCACACTCCTCCATGAATGAGGAAGTGAAATCGCAGTCTCCACATCTCCTTTCTACTTCAGAAAGGAAGTGGTTCAGACATACTGTTCATAATGAGGCCAAATAGAATAGAAAGTAAAATAGTAGAACACAACAGAATAACTTTATTTCTAGGGACAGGAGTGTAAGACTGCACACTGAAGAGTTATTAATCAGTTACTCATATTTCAGCCTCTGGTCAGATGTAATTACTGCATCTCCATCATGATTGGATGTGTACCATTCTGGCCCAGAAAGCCAGACAAAACAGACCTGGTTGCTATGGAAACAGCCAGACACTCCATATTCAAGATCTAAGGTTCTATAAATCAGACCAGATTACAAGGCATTCCAATTAACCATTTGTATTCCTGAAAGCATCAACACATACAATCATCTCTACAACAACAACAACCATCAGCCCATTCTAGTTCAGACAGCCCTGACATCAAGCCAAGTTGCCTGGGCAGCAGTAACCGCAGCGGCAGCTCTTGAGTTGAAAAGACCACTGCACTATATAAAGTCATCACAGTACAATTGAGACCATGTACTGTGCTGGCCCTCACAAGCCAAGCGTTGAGAAGACAATTGGAGTGGAAAGGACATCTCTTTTTTAGAACCCCGGTTTGTTCTGGAGAGGCTCTTATACAGTATGCATGTCCCTCGCTCCCTCCTCCCACTTCTTCAGCTCTATTACTTAGCAGTTCGCTGGCCTAAAGCCTCAAGTCAAACATTTCCACATACAATGAAGAGACAGACAGTTGGGAAGGATACAGTATCATTTCACCCCTATAACCAGGGAGAAGGGCGTCAGCACATTGAGAGATTTACAATTGCCTGGCTGCCTGGCTCAGGGCTGAAAGACAGATATAGATTCCTTTACCTTTCAAGAGCAGTTTCACCCGCAAATAGGATTAAAACGAATGGTGTTAGACACTGCAGGCCCAGCACATTAGATTCATTGGGTTTTATCGCGCTGACATTTCCAAAGGTTGAGCTTTGCCTGGTTGGCTGTGTGCAGCCGCAGCAGTGGAGGCGCGGCGGAGTGGACCGATGCAGGGCTGGGTGGTGACATATTGCGGGCCCAGGAGACCCAGAGCTTTAACAGCCACAGCACAGGAGACCCAGCTTGCCCTCCAGCCAACCCTTTCCATTACCACCTAACATTATTAACACTTGGGGACTACAGATCATATCACTATACTGCACAGGCTTTACAGGGCCAGGTCGAGTTGTCAATGGGAATTGTAGTTTTTTCTTAGTTTATCATTATTTTTATGTTGATTTAGATGATCAGATCGTTCATATTATTCATGATACTGATTATTATATCCACAGGGTGATAGACAGACAGTGCAGTGTGGGCTATTTATTGGAAGAAAGTAAATTGGTATCATTTTCATGGTATCATTTTCATACCATTTGCCATTTAATTTCAATTTGTATAAACAAGACTCTCTTCAAGGGCATGAAATTACACTCTCGTGGTTTGAATTTGAATAGAATATCTTTCCTCTGGGCTCAGCTATTAAATGCTCATTCGGTAGCATACAGGCAGTACTAGACCTGCATAACAATGGTAATGTGGCCTCACATTCTCTACAGGATATCACTGGATGATGGCCTACTATTGGCACTGCTACAACCAAGTCTCCCTTTCTTTTGTTGAAAAAGGTGGTCTTATATTGCAGTGGATTCTATCACATTTAGGTTTTCTGACCAAACAAGAAAATGTAACCATACTCCATGTAGAAGGCATTCTACAATCTACATTTGTCTCGCTGCCTTCAGACTAATCCCAACATTTTCCATCACAGCCGGACCACAGTTTTGACAGAAAAATGGCTGTGTGCACCAACCCAGCCAACCACAACTAGACAAATAATACATTATTTCCTTGATTTGAGGCTTTGTTCTCAGTAAAGTGCAGATTGTAAGGCTGTCATCTCTAACAGAGCCAGACGGAGCCGGAGAGGCAGGCAGGGTGGAAAACCACCAGCTGAAATTGAAACGTAATTAAATTTACATATGGGGCTGGCTTGCAGGCCTCTGCTGCCTGCGTCTGCCTCTCTCCTCTTGGCATGCAGTCGACTCTGTAAACAACACTCTCTGCATCATTACCTGAGTGTGTACTAAACACTTCTCTACCCAGAGAACAAAGCGAGAGGGAGAAGAAGGGGGAATACATTAGCAAGCAAAATTAGATCATAAGCCACATTTGCGAGGTAACTGTGAAATCATAACGCAAGGATGAAACATTGCTGCCTGTCTGTGGAGTGTTCAAAGCCGTAGAGCTGGGAGGGAGGGAGTGGACCGCCATGAGTGTTTGAACTAGTATTTAGAGTTATTAGTTCTACTACATTTTCTCTTAGGCTAAGCATGGTGATGCTGGGTGAGCATGATGGTGCTGGGTGAGCATGGTGGTGTTATGTGAGCATGGTGGTGCTGGGTGAGCATGGTGGTGCTGGGTGAGCATGGTGGTGCTATGTGAGCATGGTGGTGCTGGGTGAGCATGGTGGTGCTATGTGAGCATGGTGGTGTTATGTGAGCATGGTGGTGCTGGGTGAGCATGGTGGTGCTGGGTGAGCATGGTGGTGCTATGTGAGCATGGTGGTGCTGGGTGAGCATGGTGGTGCTGGGTGAGCATGGTGGTGCTGGGTGAGCATGGTGGTGCTATGTGAGCATGGTGGTGCTATGTGAGCATGGTGGTGCTGGGTGAGCATGGTGGTGCTATGTGAGCATGGTGGTGCTATGTGAGCATGGTGTGGAATGGGATGGGATGTGAGTCATTCAAGCAATGACACTGAATTTTTAAGAAAGATTAATAGCATTTCTCATTGTTTCTTTTGAAGAACTCATTTTGACCCCAATTATGGAACTGCACAAGACAAGCGTGAACATATTTTTGCTTAAATTGCATGTAAATCAATTTGATTCATTACCTCAACTCTACTTCCTGTGTGCCACCCATTGTAAGGCCCAAGCTGTCTATCATCTCTGGTAAAAAGAGTGTACACTACACAAGGAATAGGATGTCATTTGAGACGCAGACTGATTTTCTTACTAATATTAGGAGGGTTATTCCACAGAGACTTCCACACAGTTATATGTTATAGCTCAGCCTCTGAGAACTGATGAGTGACGTGATCAACCTATTATACTCCTCATGTTGTTTTGTAAAGATACAGAAAATACATCTGATAATAAGTGTGCAAGAAAAAAATGGTCTCATGCTGTCCTGTCAAAGCTGCGTCTCTCTCTCTCTCGCACGCTTTTCACTGTGGTATACAGGCAAGCTGCAAGGAGGCTTTTAAGCCATTTTTCTTTTAGCATTGTAAGCACCATTAAGAGGTTCCTTTGAGTGTCAACAAGGCAAACAAACAAAAACAAATCAGTGTTGTGGAAATGCGAGCAGTGATAGCAGTGGTGCTCCCAGAGCGAGGCCAGATTGCTCCCGCTTGGATGTGAATTGCAGGCTCTTCAAAGCGGAGCTCGACTTCAAAAGAGGCCCTAATCCCTGACTAATGACTATCACTGGGAGGGAGGAAACACAACCTTCAGCCTCACTATGTTCACAGTCAGACATGTGCTGCAGCTGCCTAATGGCAGTATAAACAGTTTACCCTGAGAGAGGGATGGATGTATTTAAGCGTTTACCATGCTACTATGCATAGCCGTGATATGAAATGCTATGGTGGCTGCCATGATTCTGTTCCTATGCACAAACAGATTATTGTTTGATCTACCATGGAGACTCGGTGATGTTGGATCATTCATCCAACAGCAGAGCTGATAGTCTCAGAGACGAAGGAGGTGGTTAGGAAGTGGTTCAAGATGGTGTAATGCTGGACACATCCACCAGATGTCAGTCTAAGTATTCTCCTTCAAATCCTCTGCGTCTTACATGATGATGTAATCCATATATGGTAGTGAGAGGAAGCCCACTGGCAGGCAGTGGGAGAAGATGGAAGAAAATGGATTTTGGCCGACATTCTACCCATTTTCTCATCGATGCAACATTTAATCTCAATACAGTTTTCTGTTCACAAAACTAAAATATATTATGAACAGAGTGGACTAAGTTTGGCAGACTTTACCTTTTGCAAAGTTTAAAAAAAAATGTGTTGTTTAGGAGTGCGAAGGACGAAATGAGTTACTGCACATGCGCACTTCAGAGTAGGCGTTGCCTAACGGAAATATGCAGATGCATTCTAGAACCCGCCAATAGGATCCCGCTAGCTCGTGCTTGGCTCTGCCCACCTCCTTGCTTGTTCTGCCCACTGACTCATTTGTGACCCGTTTCAGGAAACTAGGTGTATCTCGCGGGTCACTACTTCACAGGAGAGCCGTTTAAATGTAAACATTTTTTTCCCCCTTTTTTTAAAATCAAAATGTTTATTTTTGGGGGGCAGAAATGCGTTCTCGAACATGTGAACTTTCATGTGCCTTAATAACAAATTTGTATGCCATCTGTAACTAAGAATAAAATTATTAAATTACGAGCCTAGTTGTTTAAGCCACAGAAAAGCGAGCAACCTTCCCACTACCCTTGATTGGCTGAGATAATGAGTGGGCTGGACATGCCGAGAGTTGAGTTTGGATTGTCTAACACTGCTTTTTTTTAAATGTATCGTGTAGTAGAACTTAACAAAAGACTCAATTGTGCAAGTATCCATTTCAATAGAACAACACTATAACAACTGTTTCAGAGCATTCTCGTCGGAGTGTGCCAGAGCGCAGAATAACGCCTGATCAATTCATGATGAATTTACGAACGCTCAACACTGGTTGAATATGGCCGGTGTCAGTAAACGTTTAAAAAAGCGTAATTAAATTGTTGCCAGGAGCAAAGTTGCAGTCACCAACGCTCTGGATAACATGAAAATAGCCTAATCAGCTCACATTGGAAACGACAGGCTGTGGTCTATCTTGATTTAGTTATAAAAAATCTATGGTAATATCTCCCCACACAAATAGGCTCTAATCTTCTCTATATTTGATTCTCCTGTTGCTGTTGTCTGCTGCTTATTTACGATGACCGTATAAACTCATGATTATCTTCCAATAATGAGTTTAATCTAATTCGCATTGATTGGACAATGCAATTCCTGACCTGCACCACCATATCTTTTCTGCTGGCTGGTACCTCCAACCTGGTCTCAGAGCATTTCGTAATAATCTGAGACACTCCATTTGGTATGATATGTATTCATTTGTGGATGTCCATCACCCACTCTGTATGATATGTTACGTATTACAATTCATATTATATTACGAATTTGCTAAACGTTCAATATGTTACAAATATGCTAAACTTACAAATTCTAGCTGGGTGGCTAACGTTAGCTAGGCTAAGGGTTAGGGGTTATCGTTAAATTTAAGTTTAGGAGTTAAGTTAAAAGGTTACGGTGAGGGTTAGGGGAAGAGTTAGCTAAAATGGTTAGTTTATGGTTAGGGGAAGGGTTAGGCAACATGCTAAACAGTTGCAAATTAGCTCAAAAGTAGTAAGAAATCGAAAACTTGCTAAAATTGAACTTCCAAACATTGAGTTGGTAGAAGTTCAGGTTAAACGCACACCCATCCACCCGGACCAACCACGCTACTTTTGCTTTTGCCTTAAGTAACGAATCTCTCTTATGTAACCATACAAAATGTAACACATCATACTAATTTGATTGTCCCGGATTTACGTTTACTATGTTATGTTTAGTCTATGAGACCAGGCTGGTACCGCAGGCAACTCTGCATCCTCTCCTGGATTATAAATATGTTTCTGACCTTAAGAGTAATAAAATCAATTCAGATGGCACTAATACTGTCTGCTCCCACTGAAGCTCTTAAACTTCTCTCCATCTCTCCTCCATCAAATCATTGAGTGGCTGCAGTACAGCTACAGTGGCACAGACAAGATGTGAACAAACCCTTATAAACTCTCCTCAGTGACGTCTCTTTAAAAATCATCACGCAGCCAGCAGCACCATAATAGTGTCTGTCTCAGTCTCACTGCACAACAAACAGTTAGATTACAGGCAGGAGAAAGAGAAGAGCATCTGCTTGAGGGAGAAACAATATGACTGCTCCTCTCAGGGGAGACACGCAAGTAAAAGACAATCAGAGAGATGGAGGGAGGGAGGGGGAGCCCCTGAGAGAGAAGCATGAAGTCATGTATCCATCATAGCCATAGGTCCCCAGGGAGCCTGCCTGAAGAAGTGCCCGCTACAGAACTGTCATTCTGTCTGTGTAGCAATCTGACAAACTCAAATGGGAACTGTTTATTGTTTAGCTCAGAACACTGTAGTGTGTCGCTTTTGATTGCCTCTAATTAGGCATGAATGAGCTTGTGCTCTGTTTTCAGTCGTTCACTTTGTCATACATCACAAGGAATGGAGTGCAGTCGATAAAAAGGAGTCACTTGTTTGCTCAAGGAGTACGACGATAGTGGAAGTGATTGTGGAATAATAGCAATGCTATGGCAAATTTACAGTAAAAGCTAGTGAGGAGTAAAGAAGTAATGTTTTTCAACCCAAGGCAGCACCCAAAAGTGTTTGATTTTATATGCTAAGTAACATCGACTGAACCACTGTTCAGCAACACTGAGGGTGCTGCACACTCATGCTACGAGTGCATTCTCCGACCACGTTCTCTTGAGTACGTTCTTGTGAGGACGAGAGTGTGGAGAATGCATTTGAGAAGCACTCGTACTCCTCCTACTGTATTACATCACGTTTCATCCCCCCATTTACTGAACCTTCTTCCAGCCAGGACAATGGCAACAATATTCAAAACTAGATATACTGTACACAAATCAAAAGTTTTACTTCATAATTATCAGCTATATATATGATTAAATCGTAATAATCTAGCTAGCCAAAAATGAACTAAAATGTATGTTATGCACGATAGATGTATATTTTTTGTGGGTAACTACCAATTATTCGTGGCTAGCTAGCTAGCCAGTTAGCCCTATTGAGTTACTATGGACTCACCCAATCACTGTACTGTCTTCCAGCCAGGACAACAATGACAATAGAGACAAAACAAGATATACAGTTGAAGTCAAAAGTTTACATACACTTAGGTTTACTATATCACAATTCCAGAGGGTCAGATGTTTACATACATTAAGTTGACTGTGCCTTTTAAACAGCTTGGAAAATTCCTGAAAATGATGACATAGCCTATCAGAAACTTCTGAAGCCAACTGACATCATTTGAGTCAATTGGAGGTGTACCTGTGGATGTATTTCAAGGCCTACCTTCAAACTCAAGGCCTCTTAGCTTGACATCATTGGAAAATCAAAAGAAATCATCCAAGACCTCAGAAAAAAATTGTAGAGCCTGGTTCATCCTTGGGAGCAATTTCCAAACACCTGAAGGTACCACTTTTATCTGTACAAACAATAGTATGCAAAGTATAAACACCATGGGACAACGCAGCCGTCATACCACTCAGGAAGGAAACGTGTTCTGTCTCCTAGAGATGAACGTACTTTGGTGCGAAAAGTGCAAATCAATCAAAGGACCTTGTGAAGATGCTGGAGGAAACCGGTACAAAAGTATCTATATCCATAGTAAAATGAGTCCTATATCGACATAATCTGAAAGGCCGCTCAACAAGGAAGAAGCCACTGCTCCAAAACTGCCATAAAAAAAGCCAGACTACGGTTTGCAACTGCACATGGGGACAAAGATTGTTCTTTTTGGAGAAATGTACTCTGGTCTGATGAAAGAAAAATATAACTGTTTGGCCATAATGACCATCGTTATGTTTGGAAGAAAAAGAGGACGCTTGCAAGTCGAAGAACACCATCCCAACCGTGAAGCACGGGGGTGGCAGCATCATGTTGTTGCTTTGCTGCAAAAGGGACTGGTGCACTTCACAAAATAGATGGCTCCGTGAGGAAGGAAAATTATGTGGATAAGCTTGGTCACAAATGGGTCTTCCAAATGGACAATGACCCCAAGCATACTTACAAAGTTGTGGCAAAAGGACAACAAATTCAAGGTATTGGAGTGGCCATCACAAATCCCTGAACTCAATCCTATAGAAAATTTGTGGGCAGAACTGAAAAAGCATGTATGAGTAAGGAGGCCTACAAACCTGACTCAGTTACACAAGCTCTGTCAGGAAGAATGGAACACAATTCACCCAACTTATTGTGGGAAACGTGTGGAAGGCTACCGGAAACGCTTGACCCAAGTTAAACAATTTAAAGGCAATGCTACCAAATTCTAATTGAGTGTATGTAAACTTCTCACCCACTGGGAATGTGATGAAAGAATTAAAAGCTGAAATAAATCACTACTATTATTCTGACATTTCACATTCTTAAAATAAAGTGGTGATTCTAACTCACCTAAGACAGGGAATTTTTACGAGGATTAAATGTTAGGAATTGTGAAGAACTGAGTTTAAATGTATTTGGCTAAGGTATATGTAAATTTCCGACTTCGGGGGGGTCAAGATAACCGGATGTTCATGCCTGATGTGGTCCGGAAGTGGGCCCACTCCTCCAGGCTTGCCTGCCACCCAGGCTCCCATCAGACCCTGGCTTTTGTGCGACAACGCTTTTTGTGGCCTTTCATGGTCCCTGACATCTCCGTATTCGTCGCCACTTGCACAAAAAAAGACTCCTCCGCACAAAAAAAGACTCCTCGGCAAGCTCCGGCTGGTCTCCTCCAACCTCTGCCTGTCCCTGGTCTCACATCTCTCTGGACTTTGTCAGATTGCTTCCCCCATCTGATAGCATCACAGCCATCCTGACTGTGGTGGATCAGTTTTCCAAAGCCACCCACTTATTTCTTCTCCCCAAACTACCCTCTGCCAGAGAAACAGCCAGCTCATGGTGAAGCACCGCTTCCGGATCATGGACTACCAGTAGACATGGTCTCTGACCGGGGTCCTCAGTTCTCGTCCCGGTTCTGGAAGGCATTTTGCACCCTCATTGGGTCTTCGACCAGCCTGTGTTCCGGGATCCACCCCAAGTCCAACGATCCTTCGAAGCAAGCCAATCAGGACCTAGAGACTACTCTGCACTGCCTGGTCTCCACCCACCCTGCCACCTAGAGCCAGCAGCTTGTGTGGGTTGAATATGCCCACAACACCCTTCCCTGCTCTACCACCGGCCTATTTCCCTTTGAGTGTTCCCTGGGGTATCGGCCCCCGCTCTTCCTTGGTGGAATCCCTCAAACTCTCCTCCCGGTTTATTGACCCGTTTCCATCTCCAAAATCATTAGCCCCTCTGCTGTTTGTCTTCTGTTGGCCCGTACCCTTCGTATACATACTACCTTACCTGTGTCCAGAGTTAAACCCATGTCTCACAGCCCTTTAACTCCTGTTTCCAGGCCCACCCCTCTCCCTCGTCTCATCGACGGCCAACCGGCATACACGGTGAGGCATCTCCTGAGAGTTCGACCTCGGAGCAGGGGGTTCCAGTACCTGGTTGACTGGGAGGGTTATGACTGGAGGAGAGGTGCTGGGTCCCAGGCCTCATTTCAGATTTCCAACACCGACACCCCAGTCAACGAGGTATGTGCCCGTGGGGAGTATTGTCACACCCTGATCTGTTTCACCTACTCTGTGATTGTCTCCACCCCCCCTCCAGGTGTCACACCATTTTCCCCATTATACCCTGTGTATTTATACCTGTGTTCTGTTTGTCTGTTGCCAGTTCGTTTTGTTCGTGAAACCTAACAGCGTTTTGTTACCTTGCTCCTGTTTTGTACCTTATCCCACTTTACTGATTATTTCCTGCCCTGACCATGAAACTGCCTGCCTTTCTGGTCCCTTTGCACCCTCTCTGGTTGATTGACCCCTGCCTGCCTTTGACCTGTCGTTTTCCTGCCTCTGTTTAGAAATAGACTTTTGTTTCTGCGACACTGTCTGCATCTGGGTCATACCTTAAACGTGATACCCATAGCCTGTTCTGGACTTGAGGACTGTGAAGAGACCTCTGGCAGCATGTCTTGTGGAGTTCACATGGGTGTCCGAGCAGGTCAATACTTTTACTTTGAGCCAGGAGAGATTGACATGTTAATGTTAGCTCTCCGTGTACATTTAAGGGCCAGACGTGCTGCCCTGCTCTGAGCCAATTTACATTTTCCTGAGTCCCTCTTTGTGGCACCTGACCACACGACTGGATAGTAGTCCAGGTGTGACGAAACTAGGGCCTGTAGGACCTGCCTTGTTGATAGTTATGTTAAGAAGGCAGAGCATTGCTTTATTATTGACAGACTTCTCCCAATCTCAGCTACTGATGTAAAACAATATATATATATTTGGAGAACTGTCAAATACCAAAAGAGCAAATGCATTTCCTTACTTATTTCAGATGCTTATCATGACTTCTCCAGTACCAAGAAAAAATATATTGCAATGCAGTTTTTCAGCTATCTGTTGTACGGATTAAATCACCACATTTAAAACAAGTTAACCTCAAGCACAGTGTGTCTGTATCAATAGCCGTCCCTATGAAGGCCCAGCCTCTGCCATCCACCGAAGGTTAATGGGCTTAAACACATCTCAGACCAAGCTCATTAAACACAGACTGTGAAGGAGGAGATGGGAGGACCGGGGGGGAAGAGAGGGTTGGAGAGGGGTAAGTGAAGAGAAGATCAAATCAAAGTTTATTTGTCACGTGCGCCGAATACAGTGAAATTCTTACTTACAGGCTCTAACCAATAGTGAGAAAAAAAGGAGTGTGTGTGTAGGTAAGTAAAGAAATAAAACAACAGTAAAAAGACATTTGAAAATAACAGTAGCAAGGATATATACAGACACCTGTTAGTCAGGCTTATTGAGGTAGTATGTACATGTGGGTATGGTTAAAGTGACTATCCATATATGATGAACAAAGAGTTGCAGTAGCATAAAAAGAGGGGTTGGCAGGTGGTGGGACACAATGCAGATAGCCCGGGTTAGCCAATGTGCGGGGGCACTGGTTGGTTGGGCCAATTGAAGTAGTATGTACATGAATGTATAGTTAAAGTGACTATGCATATAAGGTAAACAGAGAGTAGCAGCAGCGTAAAAGAGGGGTTGGGGGGGGGGCACACAATGCAAATAGTCCAGGCAACCATTTGGTTACCTGTTCAGGAGTCTTATGTCTTGGGGGTAAAAACTGTTGAGAAGCTTTTTGTCCTAGACTTGGCACTCCGGTACCGCTTGCCATGCGGTAGTAGAGAGAACAGTCTATGATGGGTGGCTGTGGTCTTTGACAATTTTTAGTGCCTTCCTCTGACACCACCTGGTGTAGAGGTCCTGGATGGCAGGCAGCTTTGCCCCAGTGATGTACTGGGCAGCACACACTACCCTCTGAAGTGCCTTGCGGTCAGAGGCCGAGCATTTGCCATACCGGGCAGTGATGCAACCGGTCAGGATGCTCTCGATGTTGCAGCTGTAGAACCTTTGGAGGATCTCAGGACCCATCCCAAATCTTTTTAGTTTCCTGAGGGGAATAGGCTTTGTCGTGCCCTCTTCACGACTGTCTTTGTGTGTTTGGACCACATGTTGATGTGGACACCAAGGAACTTGAAGCTCTCAACCTGCTCCACTACAACCCCGTCGATGAGAATGGGTGCGTGCTCGGTGCTCCTTTTCCTGTAGTCCACAATCATCTCCTTAATCTTGGTTACGTTGAGGGATAGGTTGTTATTCTGGCACCACCCGGCCAGGTCTCTGACCTCCCTATAGGCTGTCTCGTCGTTGTCGGTGATCAGGCCTACCACTGTGGTGTCGTCTGCAAACTTAATGATGGTGTTGGAGTCGTGCCTGGCCATGCAGTTTTGGGTGAACCGGGAGTACAGGACGGGACTGAGCACGCACCCCTGAGGAGCTCCAGTGTTGAGGATCAGCGTGGCAGATGTGTTGCTACCTACCCTCACCACCTGGGGGCGGCCCGTCAGGTAGTCCAGGATCCAGTTGCAGTGGGAGGTATTTAGTCCCAGGTTCCTTAGCTTAGTGATGAGCTTTGAGGGTACTATGGTGTTGAACGCTGAGCTGTAGTCAATGAATAGCATTCTTACATAAGTGTTCCTTCCTTTCCAGGTGGGAAAGGGCAGTGTGGAGTGCAATAGAGATTGCATCATCTGTGGATCTGTTTGGGCAGTATGCAAATTGGAGTGGGTCTAGGGTTTCTGGGATAATGGAGAGGGGGGTCAGAGGTGAGAGGGATAAAGGTGAACATATTGAAAGATTGGTGGGAGGAGAGGAGAAGCTCAGTACTTGAGACCATTCAATGCATTCGAATAGCTGTGTAAACAGACATGTCCAGATAGAATGCCAGAATGTTACAGCTCACTCTGTGAGCATGCGGGAAGCCTTGCTGTTAAATAATGATCCCCTTCATGTTAGTGATTTACACACAGCATGTTGACAGTGCTGGTTAACATATCCTGTCTTTTACAATACATCCAATATCTATCTAGCCTCCTTCTGGCTTCAAATGAAAAACAGGCCTTATTCCTAAAATAAAATCCCATTTTCAGCTTAAATTTTTTGGTAGGTTGTTGAATATGCAATTTAAAAGAGAGGCCGTCATCAATTAAAATTCCAAGATATTTATGAGGTTACTGTCACGTTCTGAGCTTTATTTCCTTTGTTTTGTAGTTATTTCGTATGGTCAGGGCGTGAGTTGGCGTGGGCAGTCTGTTTGTTTTTCTATGATTTTGGGATTTCTATGTTTCGGCCTAGTATGGTTCTCAATCAGAGGCAGGTGTCATTAGTTGTCTTGAGAATTGAGAATCATACTTAGGTAGCCTGGGTTTCACTGTTTGTTTGTGGGTATTTGTTTCTGTGTCTGTTTGTTCACCACACGGTACTGTTTTCGGTTTCGGTTATTCACTTTACGTTTATTGTTTTTGAATTTTAGTGTTCAGTTTGTCTTTAAAATAAACATCATGAACACTTACCACGCCGCATCTTGGTCCGATCCATACTACACCTCTTCAGACGAAGAGGAGGAAAACCATTACAGTTACAACCTCAATCTCCTTGCCCTGACAGGTAGTAATAGGTGAAAGGTCTATTTCTTGCATTAGAAAACACCATTAGTTTAGTTTTGTCAGTATTGAGGATAAGCTTCAATTGACACAAGGTATGTTGAACAGTATAAAAAGCAGTTTGAATGTTCTGGAAAGCTTTTGTAAGAGACGAGGCACAACAGTAAATAACAGTATCATCAGCATAAAAATGAAGTTGTGCATTTTGGACATTTTTGTCTAAATCATTTATATAAATAGTGAATAAGAGAGGACCAAGTACAGAGCCTTGGAGCACACCATTCAAGACAGACATAATCCCATCAAATTGAGTGCACTGAGTTCTATCAGACAGATAGTTAGCAAACCATGCAACTGCATGCTCCGAAAGACCGACACTCTACAATCTCTGCCTTAGTATAGCATGATCAACTGTATCAAAAGCCTTAGAGAGATCAATAAAAAGTGAGACACAGCACTGTTTTTTGTCAATGGCCTCAGTGATATCATTTAAAACCTTCATGGCTGCTGTAATTGTGCTATGCTTCTTCCTGAAGCCCGATTGGTACATTGATAAAATAGTTAGTAAATTAAAAGTAAATTAAAACTCTTTTAGCTGTTCACTTACAAGAGTGTCAAGTATTTTCACCAGGGGTGACAGTTTTGAGATTGGCCTATTATTATTTAAAAGAGTTGGATCTCCCCCTTTTAAATGTGGTAGGACAAATGCTGATTTCCAGATCTTTGGAATTTCATTACATTCCAGGTTTAGATTGAACAGAGATGTAAGTGGTTCAGCTATGAAATCAGCTGCCAGATTTAAAAAGCAGGGATCCAAAAGATCAGGACCTGCAGGCTTTCTCTGATCTAAGGATTTCAGGGCTTTATGTACCATCTGCACCGAGAATGGCAAAAAGCTAAAAGTTTGACCAGCTCTCACTGGTTCATCCACACAGGGTTGTAGAGACAGAGGACACTGAATCAAACATCCTACCAGATGATACAAAGTGCTCATTGAAATAATTCAGCATTTCAGTTTTGTCATATACAGCAACAGAGTCCTTCAAAACACATGACGGTAATTCATTAACATTATTGTTCCCAGACATAGACTTAATAGCCTTCCAAAACTTTCTAGGGTCATTCAGGTTATCAGTGGTAACAGACATAAAATATTCAGACTTGGCCTTCCTGAGAAGAAAAGAACACAATAGCTTATCTCTTAACAATAGACAGAGGGAAAGTTAAGGGAACATTGAAGCATTGACAATACAGCTAAAGTGTTGCCCCACTATGTGTGAAAGTATGCATGACTACTTGTCCCATTTCCCTCCATTATGTAGCATAGTAAATAACGGCTGATAGTTAGTTAGCAGCAGTATTGATTTTCCATGGTAATCAGGTTCCCTTTTACACAAACATTCAGACAGAGGTGTTGTCCCTCACGTTCATCAACCTGCCTGTCTGTCAGGCCCACTGATGTGTTCAATTACACACCTCTTTTTATGCAATTTACTCTGTGTGCACTTGCACGTAGGCACACCACGCACGTGCAAACCCTGTAGCCCCCACAGGCAGCAGGAAACAGCTGTAGCATGGTGGAGATGACGCTATTTAAGGCTGAGGTTGAGACAGGTTAGGAGGGGCCCAGAGTTGCTGGGAGGGTAAAGTGACAGTGTGAGATGAGATGCTTTCAGTAAGCGGTTTCTCTTCATGGACATTACCTACTCATCTGGTGCTGTAGAGAATATTGCATTACCACAGAATCACTCAAGTCTGTATTATGTAAGAAATGTTTGCTCACGTTCTCTATGGGGAAATCAGAGAACTGTCATTAGATATTATCTACAGTACTTGCTATTTTCAATAGGATCCATGTAGTTTGGTTGATATAAGGCTGACATTCCAATTTAACTTTAAGAGAAAAGTAAACAGAAATGATCGAATCCAAAGTTGAGACCACACTGAATGTTTTCTGACTTTGGGAATACTTCTGGTATCAAGAAAAATGATCATTTGCATGACGTGTGAGTGATGCAGCAGTAGTTAAGTGCAGGTCGCTAGCTAACGACACTATTTAAAATGATGGAAATTTCTTTTGATTCAGGTCGTGACATAGATCTCAATAATGAACACGAAGTTTCAAGCAATTAGCTCCGTAAGAATCGACAACACATTTAATATACCCTCAAAGTGAATAAAGCATCTGCTTACAGTTGCACAGCAATAGAGAGATTTGGCATTTATTTAATTTTTCAGCTAATGGCCAACAGACGGTGTATGTGAGATGTTTGTCTGTACCTCTCGGCTTCTCGCTAGCTGCCCTTCTGGCCCTTATAGCATAATATAAGACATCTGCTACGATTGACCCAGATCTGCAAGGGTCAATATCTAACACTCACCAGGAGTGTCTTTTTGAAAAGGTATTGTACAGTAACTGGTGTGACTGACTGGATTCAAACCAATCAGAGTTAGCCCACTGCAATAACTTGGGAAGCTGATGCAAGTCTCAGGCTTTGTTTACCCGTTACAGAAGCGTTGTCATTAGGAGTCATTAGGAGGAGTATATATTATTATTTTCCTTTCAAGGTCTTAGAGGAGCATATGAAATATTATATTCGTTTGATACTGATAGGGGATTCAGTGATTCGAGAACTATTAGCTTCTATCTGCATTTTTATCAAAATGTATTTATTGACATAGCCTTTTTCTGTTCAATGTTCTCTACCTATATATTTTTCTAAATAGCCCAATTCATGTCGTTAAGTTCAAAGCAATACAAGATAAAAATTGCTGATATTATTCAAACCAGCTAGGGTTTGGAACATTAAAGACAACTATCTGAGAATCATCTTTTTGCAGATAGAACCTTATAGTCCCAAGTTCTCAAATTAATATGATCATTGTGGTATTCATTTGAATCTTCTGTTAACCAGAAATGAAAGGCAGTGTGAGTTACAAGTGTAAATGTTTTGGAGATAGTGATGGCTTTGTTTAATATTTACATACAGGGCTTTCTACAAGGCTTATGTGTCACATTCGTCATATGAGGGAGACCAAGGCGCAGCGCGGTATTCTTATTTATTTACGTACATTCTTATTTATTTAAAGAATGAACACTGAACAAACTAACAAAATAACAAAACTAAACGTGAAGCTATACAAACGAGTGCTGACAAGCAACTACACATAGACAAGATCCCACGAAACACAAAGGGGAAATGGCTGCCTAAATATGTAAATATGATCCCCAATCAGAGACAACGATAAACAGCTGTCTCTGATTGGGAACCATACCAGGCCAACATAGACATACAAAAACCCCTAGACCTACAACAATCCTAGACATACTAAAACTAGCGTACCTACCCTAGTAACACCCTGACCTAACCAAAATATAAAGAAAACAACGATATACCAGGTCAGGGTGTGACATTATGCTGATTGTTCCCGTTCTTCATATCTCAATTCTGGCTAATTCATTTATATTAGAAGTCATTTTTTGGTATTGAACAACTGTTAAATCACACATAGAGAGTCATCTGTTGCCTGCATTTACCAACTGCCTGTTAAAAGGATCATCCCTAACTTGGTCCTTCAGCATCTAACGATTCTAAGTATAGTTTAGACCTTTCATTCCAACCCGTGTCATCCTTTCTTTTGTCAAAAATTACTCCGTTTCAAAATATACGTACTCTTAAATTGTCAACGCTCTTCATTTATAAAATTGTGTTACAAATACATGCAGCAGATGTATTCCTCTAATCCCAGCCAGCCATGCTGTGGCCCTGTGGCCCTCTAGGCGTGAACAGTAGCACTGTGCTGCACGATGACAGGAGTGGAATGTTTCAGCAGCCAGCCGCAGGACAACACGGCTAGTCAGGCAGGCAGCTAGCGGCAGCCAGAGGTCAGGAGGTCACGGTGTTTACTACCATGTTGTAGAGAGAACCTCTGCTGTGATGGCAGTTGAGTGCCTCTCTGAAAGAGGAGGAACACTAACGGCATGTGTAAAGCACTTTTCAGCAGCAACAGGTCTTATCCTTTTCCTGTCGGGGGGCTGAATGTCCCTATTGTTGTGACACTGCAGGTTCCTCTCTGTGGCCGAGCTGTGGCTTCTGTCTCGACTAGGGGCTGGGCCTTGCCTGGCCTAGAACAAACCACACAGAAAATACAAATAAAATCTATTTTTCCATTTGACTGGGCATCAACTCTTGTGGATTGTGCTAGGATGTTGATGCAGTTTTGACGATTGTTGGTTCGAGTAAATAGAATTGTGGTCAAAAATACTCCAAATTTGTTTTGTTTTCTGAAGAAGAATCAGTTTAGATGAAAAGGCTTGGCGTCTCAAACCACTGCACCTGTGAAATCCCTCTCAGGTCCCATTGTGATTTCCCCCTCTGCTCAACAGAACATCCCAAAAAGCTCAATCATCACAGCCACACAATATAACAGAGTTTCCCCCCTGATTGTACCCAGTGGGTAAAGATATAGAAAGATGAAATAGAAAAATAACCTGTTTTGTTGGTACTCCAGTGCACCTCTCTCTCTCTGCCTGTAGAGATCCAACACATGTATTAGTGATCACTCCAACATGGACAAGGTGGGGTTTATGACTTCATAGCCCAGACATGCTTCAGAGGGTGGAAGAGAAGAGAATCTTCAGGGTGCAATCAATAATGCTTTTTTATTTCGTTGTTGTTTTTTCATTGGGTAGAAATCTTGGTATGGATTCATCAGCTGTTACCGTGCAGTCATAACACAACCACCAGCACTTATGTTCGATTCAGCTCCGAGGTGGTCTGAGGAGAGTCGTATTTCAGGCCTTCAGACAAGACTTACGATGCAGTCAGAAGGAGTATTTCATTCTCAGAAGAATGTGTTGATGTTGACTTTGCAATAGAGAGAACCATTAGCACAAGAAACATAAGGGACTGGAGCCTCTGGGTTATTATAGAACTGCACCCTTGGAATCCTCCCAACAGGTTGCCTCATAGCTTGAATTCTGTTATTCACATATAATGGAGGTACTGTATTTATGTCTACTGAGGCACTATACAGGTACATTTCAACACAATAATATTGATTAAGCACTTTTTAATAGCATACAACACAGGCCCTCCAGGCGTTCCATTAATTAAGACTTGTTGAACATACGTTATTCACATATGGAACCATGTTCTATGCAAGGAACTCAACACAATAATTCCAAAATAGCAATATTTCAATTCCAATGGAATCTGACTCTCTGTAGCCTTCTATTAGCCTGGGGCAAAACTAAAATCAAAGTTTGCCTGGTATGATAGCTAGAATGAGAGGGAGGATGGCATGTGGGCACCATTCATAATGAATAAAGGGAAGGAAGGAGTGTTGGAGAGATGGCATAGAATCAGCTGGATGTGGAGGAGGTTCTCCTTAGCTCAGGGGCTGCCCACTCTCTCAGCCATGGCATTTCTACTACACAGAGCAGAGCAGCACCAGGCCTATGCCAAGATAAGCCATCTCTCTCTCTGTACATACATTCACCCCCTCATCATTTAGTCCAACAATTCCCCTTGAAGGTTATTATTAGCTGCAATTATGATATGTTATTCAAGAGGATGGAGCCCTCAGGCACTGTCAATCAGTATGAGGCTTGACGCTGAGCCATATAGAGTGCTGCTCCAAGCTCACAGCTGTGTCTTGTCTATCTGTGGGATGTGTGCTAGAGGAGTGCGAGAGGAGGGTGTGTGTGTAAATGGAATGTGTCAGGGCTCTAATTTGGTATGGAGCTATTTCACATTGGGCTGCAGCATGCTGCAGACTGGTGAATAACTACTGTGGTGGTGAGATCATACACTCTGACTGGAACAACTGATCTAGGATAAGTGAGCCCGGTGCAGACTGGTGAGTAGCTGCCATTGTGAGATCATGTGACCTCTGAAACACTGATCTGGGACCTGCTGTGAGTCTTGGACTACAGTATTTGTGATTTTGAGTGCCATGTGAGAGAATAGAATCAACACACAGTTGATTTATATCTCGTTGTGGCAGCTGAAGGAATCCATAGAGGTCCGTTTTCCGCCTGATGATGACCGAATGTTTTCTTTGCTGTGTGGTAAATTGTTCTGATGAATAACAGCCTACATTACATCAGTAGCCGTGCTATCATGGGAAAATATCGGTATAAAAACATATCGGAATGCACTAATTCCCTTTGAAAAAAATCCAAATTAGTTTCCTTTACCACAGGATTCTGAGGGAAAGAAGACACTACCCTCAATGCCATCACTTTAAATGAAACTGTAAAGAACACACTGGTTCTCAGTACATTATGTCTCATAACTAGCTTTCTCACAGATGTGAGCTGGCACTCATAGATGTAACTTGAACACTGCTATACTGCAATGGCAACTCAGAGTGATGGAATTGAGTGGCTGTCTAGAATGTTTACGTCTATGATCTTCTCACCACCATTGACACAACAAAGAAATCTAAGTCAAAGACTATGAAGGGATTTTATGTAATGGCAATAAAAAGCTCCATCGTAGAGTGACTTGACAATTTCATAAAAGCGATCAGAAAGGTTGCTTTACTAGTAATGGAAATGGGTTTGTTCAAATAAAACCATGGTTGGAATTTCAGCAAAAGCATCCTCCTCAACCTCTTCTATTCCTGTATGTTGCATTATCAAGCTCTGTGTGATCATCCATTTAGTTAGGCAATGAAGATCTATTTATTCTTGATGAAGATCACATCTGTGTGGTTGGTGAATCTGTCTGGGGAGCCGGCTTTTGTTGTTTAGCAATGAGCCTGTGGCAGACAGTGTTTCTAATACAGGCCTCCTCTCAATGGGCTGTGTTCTGACAGATAGCTCTTTGCCCTCCCTGGTTATCGGGGCCAGGGCCATGCCATCTGTGTCACCCACATGAGGAGAGGAGACTGAAACTTGAAAGCCAGAGGTCAAGGTCACTGTGGCTGTCTGTCTCTGCTGTGTATGGGTTTGACACAGTGGTGGGGATTGAGCAGCCATCTTGTACCATGACTGTACGTTTGACACAGTGGGGACTGGACTGAGCAGTCATTTTGTGTCATTTGAGCCTATAACAGTACAGGGAGGTGGTATAGAGATTGATGGAACTCCTACGATTTATACGGCTTTCAAGTATGCTTCAGTTTCAATCTACAAGCTGTAGACTCAAAAACTCAAAAACATGTATACTTGTTAATTGCGATGCACTAAATAGAATAAACTTGAAAAGAGCAATAGATATACATGGGTTCCAGCTACAGTGATTACTTTACAAAGAAATGGGTGTGGTTGCTTCTCACAGGAAGAGGAAAAGCCTCCAACTCACCAACATACTACACACTTCCTACTACACTGAACAAAAATATAAATGAAAAAAGCAACAATTTAAAAGATTTTACTGAGTTAGAGGTCATATAAGGAAATCAATCAATTTAAATAAATGCATCAGGCCCTAATCTATGGATTTCACATGACTGGGAATACAGATATGCATCTGTCGGTCACAGATACCTTAAAAAAAAAAGTAGGGGTGTAGTAGATCAGAAAACCAGTCAGTATCGGTGTGACCACCATTTGCCTCATGCAGCATGACGCATCTCCTTCGCATAGAGTTGATCAGGCTGTTGATTGTGGCCTGTGGAATATTGTCCCACTCTTCAATGGCTGTGCGAAGTTGATGTATATTGGTGGGAACTGGAACATGCTGCCGTGCACGTCGATCCAAAGCATCCCAAATATGCTTAATGGGTGACATGTCTTGTAAGTATGAAGGCTATGGAAGAACAGTGTTTACATATCCTTGCGACATGGGGCCGTGCATTATCATGCTGAAACATGAGGTGGATGAATGGCAAGACAATGGGCCTCAGGATAAGTCACGGTATCTCTGTGCATTCAAATTGCCATCGATAAAATGAAGTTGTGTTTATTGTCCATAGCTTATGCCTGTCCATACCATAACCCCACCACCACCATGGGGCACTCTGTTCACATCAATGACATCAGCAAACTGCTTGCCCACACACCTGCCATCTGCCCGGTACAGTTGAAATCGAGATTCCTCCATTAAAGCACACTTCTCCAGTGGCCATCGAAGGTGAGCATTTGCCCACCGAAGTCGGGTACAACGCTGAACTGCAGTTAGGTCAAGACCCTGGTGAGGATGACGAGCATGCAGAAGAGCTTCCCTGGGACGCTTTCTGACAGTTTGTGCAGAAATTCTTAGGTTGTGTTAAATCATAGTTTCATCCTCTGTCCGAGTGGCTGGTCTCAAACAATGCCGCAGGTGAAGAAGTCGGAAGTGGAGGTCCTGGGCTGGCGTGGTTACACGTGATCTGCGGTTGTGAGGCCATTTGGACGTACTGACAAATTCTCTAAAACGACGTTGGAGGTGGCTTATGGTAGAGAATTTAATGGCAACAGCTCTGGTGAACATTCCTGCAGTCAGCATGCCAAAACATGCGACATCTGTGACATTGTGTTGTGTGACAAAACGGCACATTTTAGAGTGGCCAATTATTGTCCCCTGCACAAGGTGCCCCTGTGTAATGCTTATGTTTAATCAGCTTCTTGATATGCCCCACCTGTCAGGTGGATGGATTATCTTGGCAAATGAGAAATGCTAACTAACAGGGATGTTAACACATTTGTGCACACAATTTGAGAGAAATAAGGTTTTTGTGCTTATGGAACATTTCTGGGATCTTTTATTTCAGCTAATGAAACATGGAACCAACACTTAACGTGTATTTTATATATTTGTTCAGTATACATGGACATTATGTAGTTCCTTACATGACGAGATACAATAACTCTCAACCATCTGACCACACCTGTCATTAAAAAGGTTTTCCATCCAAACCCCCCAAAACCTCTTAATTATGCATGTGGGCTGTGCAATTCATCTCACTGTTCACTCCATCAGGCTGCCTCCTCCTTTGGCCTGCAAGCTGATTATGGCACCCCAAGTGCTTTGAATTATTTAAATCTCTGTTAAACCTCCATACATACATCACGGTGAGAAATGGATTAAGAGTTGACATGTTTTGCCTGTCTTCTTCACTCCCCCACACACCAACTAACCTCACCACAACCTACCACACAACTTCCCCAAAAGGCCCTCTACTAATAATAAGGATAAGCAATTCTTCTTTTCAGACATGTTGTACAGTATCAATTCCATTTAGCCTTATTGGGACAGGGATTAGGCTACTGGTTTAAGTACAGGATCACTGTTTTCTAGAATCCAGAGCTCAAACGGCCCAGAGGGATTAGCGGAGAGGCCTTTTGTCCACCCAGGCAGTCCACCCACCCTGGAGAGACTCGCTGGCCCAGAGAAGCCTAACGAGAGTGGGCCACTGCTCCTTGATGGATCCCCATACCCTGGAAGAAAGCATACAATCAATATTCACCCAGCCTGCCTCTCAGCGCAAATTTTAAAAAACATGGTCGCATAAAGAGATTAACAAATTAAAGGGGTCCACTCTTTTTTACATTAGGCCGGATTGTAGACAAAGGCAAAGCGGATATTGTATTTAGAGAGACCTTAATAGCCTCTCTTGCTCTCCAGTGGGATGATCGCCGCAAATGTATGTTTAAAAATATTGATGCATACATACCAAGGAAGGAAAACAGAACTGTATCTGTGTAAAGCAGCTCGTTAGACTGACTTAAATTAATACAAGTGAATTGATTAGCGCTGGAGAGGTAGTCAGAATTAATGTTATCACATATTTTTCAGCCCCTGTTTATACTGTCATATTACACTACGTCCGATTCTTTCCTCCAGGTTGGTTTCCAGAACATTGACAGTTGCATCTTGTGTGTGAAGTGGTACATTGGTTAAAGTGTTATTTTGCAGCAGACTAATAGAGAAATGACAGCCAGGAGACAGTGGAGCTGTCACTGGCCTGCCTATTTACTCAGTCTGGGAAACGAGGCCAAAGAAGGAGAAAGATGTGTCGATCACACAGTAGAGATTCTGCTGAGTGAATGATTGGCAGGAGATGAGCTCTTCAATGTACTCTCAAACTGCCTTGGAAATTAACTCTCATCTCCTCAATAGAGCCATTGCTGATCCTGGACAGGGAGTGAAGCACAGAACTATTAGCTATCCAACCCTTTTCCTGTCATATGAAAGGCAATCCAAATCTCTTCAGAAAGAAAAGACAATCCAAAGTTAGAAGACTGAGTGGTTTCTATTGTTTGGCCCATTCCTGTTATACTGCTGTCAGTAATCAGTAATGATGACAGTAAACTGTAATGTAAGGAATGGGCACAGTGAAGGGCTAAATTAAATAACCATATGCTTACATTTGAGCAAACCTTTCAGTAACTGGGCCAATGCTGACCTAACGCTCTTAACCACTAGGCTACCTGCTATATTTAACCTTCAGCTGAAGTCATATTCACCTGCTAAAGGGTTGTCCAAAACATGTTTGTTACTGGTACTCAGCAGCTACGTACTGCATGACTCACAGGAAGTTGGTGGCACCTTAATTGGGGAGGACAGACTCGTGGTAATGGCTGGAGCGGAATAAGTGGAATGGTATCAAACACATGGTTTCCATGTTTGATACCATTCCATTCACTCCGTTCCATTCATTATTATGGGTCGTCCTCCCCTCAGCAGCCTCCTGTGCTGTGCCTTCAGAATGCCATACAATTCTCCTTCTGTGGCCTCCAACTGCTCTTAAATGCAAGCAAAACTAAATGCATGCTCTTCAACCGATCGCTGCCCACACCTACCCATCCATCCAGCCTCACTATTCTGGACGGTTCTGACTTATGAATATGTGGACAACTACAAATACCTAGGTGTCTGGTTAGACTGTAAACTCTCCTTCCAGACTCACATTAAGCATCTCCAATCCCAAATTAAATCTTGAATCGGCTTCCTATTTTGCAACAAAGCATCCTTCACTCATGCTGCCAAACATGCCCTCGTAAAACTGACTATCCTACCGATCTTTGACTTCGGCAATGTCATTTACAAAATAGCCTCCAACACTCTACTCAGCAAATTGGATGCAGTCTATCACAGTGCCATCCGTTTTGTCACCAAAGCCCCATATACTACCCACCACTGCGACCTGTATGCTCTCGTTGGCTGGCCCTCGCTTCATATTCGTCGCCAAACCCACTGGCTCCAGGTCATCTATAAGTCCTTGCTAGGTAAAGCCTTGCCTTATCTCAGCTCACTGGTCACCATAGCAGCACCCACCTGCAGCACGTGCTCCAGCAGGTATATCTCACTGGTCATCCCCAAAGCCAATTCCTCCTTCGTCCGCCATTCCTTCCAGTTCTCTGCTGCCAATGACTGGAACGAACTGCAAAAATCACTGAAGCTGGAGACTCATATCTCCCTCACTAGCCTTAAGCACCAGCTGTCAGAGCAGCTCCCATATCACTGCACCTGTACATAGCCAATCTGTAAATAGCCCATCCAACTACCTCATCACCATATTGTTATTTATTTTGCTCCTTTGCACCCCAGTACCGCTACTTGCACACTCATCTTCTGCACATCTATCACCCCAGTGTTTAATTTGCCATACTTTAATAACTTCGCCACTGTGGCCTATTTATTGCCTCACCCATATCCTACCTTATTTGCAACACTGTAATGGACTTTCTCTATTGTATTATTGACCGTGTTTGTTTATTCCATGTGTAACTCTGTATTGTTGTTTGTGTCGCACTACTTTGCTTTATCTTGGCCAGGTCGCAGTTATGAATGAGAACTTGTTCTCAACTAGCCTACCTGGTTAAATAAAGTTGAATTAATAAAAAATATTTTTTAAAGAAGGTATTCACACCCCTTGACTTTTTCCACATTTTGTTGTGTTACAGCCTGAAATAAAAATGGTTTCAATTGAGATTTTGTGTCACTGGCCTACACACAATACCCTATGCTGTCGAAGTGGAATATGTTTGTTGAATGTTTTACAAATTGATAAAAAATGAAAAGTTGAAATGTCTTGAGTCAATAAGTATTCAAACCATTTGTTATGGCAAGCCTAAATACTGTATGTATCTTTATACTGTGCCTTATATTTCAGATGCAAAACTTTGTTTCAACGAAGCTAATAAGGTTTTCCAAGTCATGTGGGTCCTGTCATCTATAAAGGTACTATCTTTTCTAACTCCATTCAGAAAATGAAATAATTTCTCTCCCATTTGGGCTGATAGCCAACAAACTGTCTCTCTGCACAGTTTGCAGGGCTCAGTTTCACATGGCCCAACACACTTACTGTCACGGCTAGCTGAAGGACTGGACCAAGGTGCAGCATGGTAAGCGTACATTTTCTTTATTTAAAAATGACGCCTACAAAACAAAGAACAAAACCAAGCTTTGGGCTATGTGCCCTGAACAAAGACAATGTTAACTTCCCACAAAACAGGTGGGGGAAAAGGGTACCTAAGTATGGTTCTCAATCAGAGACAACGATAGACAGCTGTCCCTGATTGAGAACCATACCAGGCCAAGACATAGAAATACAAAACATAGAAAAACGGACATAGAATGCCCACCCTAGTCACACCCTGGCCTAACCAAAATAGAGAATAAAAAGCCTCTCTATGGCCAGGGCGTGACACTTACGCACACTGACACTCAAACACACATACAAACACTTACGCCATAATTTGCTTATGTAGTGCATGAGGATGTGTAAAACTTACTCCTCAGCCATAAGTGTCCCCACTTGCGCCAGCGAATAGCTAGCTTTTCATGTGGTGCAGACTGGTAAGATGCTTCAGGAGGGCGGTCATGTGTGGTAGCAAGGCAGAGGTCCCGAGTTCGTGCTGGGTATGGGCCAAATCGGGAGGAAGTGGTACTCCCTACATAAGTAGCATAATGTTCTCTACCCTTTGCACACACAGTTATATTGACTCTATACACACACACACACACACACTCGCATACAATCATCATATACAGTGGGGCAAAAAAGTATTTAGTCAGCCACCAATTGTGCAAGTTCTCCCACTTAAAAAGATGAGAGAGGCCTGTACTTTTCATCATAGGTACACTTCAACTATGACAGACAAAATGAGGGGAAAAAATCCAGAAAATCACATTGTAGGATTTTTTTATGAATTTATTTGCAAATTATGGTGGAAAATAAGTATTTGGTCACCTACAAACAAGCAAGATTGGTCCTCCAATAATCGGTATTGGCGTTGAAAAATTATAATCAGTCGACCTCTAGTCCAGAGTAGTGATGCTAGTCGGGCCGGTGCGGGCAGCGATCGGTTGAAGAGCATGCATTTAGTTTTGCTTGCATTTAAGAGCAGTTGGAGGCCACGGAAGGAGAGTTGTATGGCATTGTTCCTTGTCTGGAGGTTAGTTAACACAGTGTCCAAAGAATGGCCAGAAGTATACAGAATGGTGTCGTCTGCGTAGAGGTGGATCAGAGAATCACCAGCAGCAAGAGCGACATCATTGATGTATATAGAGAAAGGAGTAGACCCGAGGATTGAACCCTGTGGCACCCCTATAGAGACTGCCAGAGGTCCAGACAACAGGCCCTCCGATTTGACACACTGAACTCTGTCAGAGAAGTAGTTGGTGAACCAGGCTAGGCAGTCATTTGAGAAACCAAGGCTGTTGAGTCTGCCAATAAGAATATGGTGATTGACAGAGTCAAAAGCCTTGGCCAGGGCGATGAATACAACTGCACAGTATTGTCTCTTATCGATGGCGGTTATGATATCGTTTAGGACCTTGAACATGGCTGAGGTGCACCCGTGACCAGCTCGAAAACCAGATTGCATAGTGGAGAAGGTACGATGGGATGGTCGGTGATCTGTTTGTTAACTTGGCTTTCAAAGACCTTAGAAAGGCAGGGTGGGATAGATATAGGTCTGTAGCAGTTTGGGTCTAGAGTGTCTCCCCCTTTGAAGAGGGGGTTGACCGCGGCAGCTTTCCAATCTTTGGGGATCTCAGACAATACGAAAGAGAGGTTGAACAAGCTAGTAATAGCGGTTGCAACAATTTGCTTAGCCCAGAGCTGCTGAAAGGAGAATTGACAATGAACTGGTGCTGTATGAGGTACCTGTCAGTACAGTGTAAGAGAGCTGATGGATTATTTAAGTAAGAGGGAAAGCACAGCAGATACATTTTGGCAGGATAAAGAATTACTCTGAAAACTGAGCCAGACAGATATCAGAGATTTCTCAGAAACATGCAGAGGATCGCCCAATGATAAAAACAGCCGTGGAGATGATGACGGTTGTACAGAGCCAAGAGGATAATAACCTACATTCATTTCCAATTGTAGCACAGCAAACCTGACACAGTGGCAATGATACCACCTATTTGACCAGAAAATTGGCACCTTGTTGCTAACACCTGTCTCTATTATCTCTGTTGTGCCCTGCTCTTAGGATACCTGGCTGGCTGACTATTCTCAGTGTAGTGTTTAAAAGCAACTTTAGTGTGTGTGTGTGTTCAGCACGGAGGCTGGCCCTGGCCCCATTCTAATTGCTAATAAAAATGTGTAATTATCCAGTGAACGCAGAGAGAGACAGAGAAAAGGAGAATGACGAGTTTATTCTGCTGATTAGAACTAAACGTGTCTTCCTCATTTGCTATCAGGTCATCCACACTGTTGTAATCATCTTATTTTAGTCATATTAGGCTGTACTGAGGACAGGGTTTGGAGGTGGATTGTGTTTTAGGCTGGATGATCATTGGATGACACAATGACTGGATGACTGGATGAAACAATTACTGGATGAAACAAGGAATACTCCATCAATACTCAAACAGTCAAAGGAATAGTGACTCCTTGCCACTATGTAGAAAAATTAGCCAGTATCTTCATATCAAACTTAAAAGTGTAGGGCAGCCTAGCCCCCAAAGTGACTCTTATCAACTGTTTGCAAGGATTTCCTTTGTATTGTCTTAGGAAGTCAGCCTTCCCTGCATTATCTCTTCCCTGCATTATCTCACTTCTCACTCTGAGAAGCAGAGGTTCTACTGTCTTTACATCCTGTAGCTCTGATACCTGATTGGAGGTCAACTTTACATTATGCTATTGCAGGTCAACAATTTATATTCTGAATCTAAACAACTGTTATAAAAGGGTCTTAGCTTCATTGTCTCTTTCTCTTCCTTGTTCATGACCTGCGCTGTTGAGATACACTCTCTCTTTCTTTCTCTCTCCACACCAGGGACTCTTGGGGCCTTTCAGGCTATGACTTCTCTCTCAACTCTCCCTCTGATCATGCTTAGAATAATGCCTTGCAATACTGGTTAATTGCTTAGACTTCTCATAGGTCGCATGTGAGGTATATATAGTATGCATATATATCCAATACTAAAACACAACAAAGTGCTCATCACTGCTTTTAACAGATTACCTCATTCATTGATGTCTTATGTTTCACACTTCTGTTGTTTAGTGATAACCATAGCATTAAAGTGATTAAGAATAACATAATCACAATGCACCAATCCATTCGGCCTATCTTAAATTCATATTAAAATTAGTTCAAACTTCAACATAAACACCCTTAATAATTCTCCTTTCAACTTTAGATAAAACGTTATCACCAATAGCACGCTCAGATACATTTTTCTGAAAAGCCTCCTTAAAATAAACTTGAAGCTGTATTTTTAGAATGCTAGCTAAAAATACCTGCAGCTAATTAATTTCGGTTCTCTAGGCAGCACCTACCTCTGCCTCTCAATTATAAATGAGGGGAGCGTGGTCTGCTCCACGGCACTCGGGGAGGAAACTGATGGTGGTGACAAGCCGACAGGATACTCTCCTCAGACATATTCCAAACAGGCAGTGGGTGGGTGGGTGTGATGTGGGTCCTGATTCTCTTCTCCCAAAGTTTGGCCCAGAAGTAGAGGCTTGGGTTGAATGCATTGAGGAGATTCGATTATCTGGCCCGGGTTCCCCCGGTAGGAGGAGTTTCACCGGGTGAAGAGTGATTGCATTAGTTTTGGAACCAGGCTGCCTCCCGGGCGTGAGCCTCATGCCACACTCTGGGCAATGGCAAAGTCAGCTCAAAACAAAAGGGACGTACACTACCATTCAAAAGTTTGGGGTCACTTAGAAATGTCCTTGTTTTTGAAAGAAAAGCACTTTTTTTTGTCCATTTAAAATAACATCAAATTGTGTTAGCCTTTTAAAATGATAAACTTGGATTAGCTATCTAACACAAAATTCAAAAAGGCACTCGCACATCTGAGCAATCTCTTTGCAGGTGCATGGCAACAGTTTAACAAGATGAAGGAAACTGCACACTTATCTTGGTAGTATCACTGATATTTACAGTTTTTTATGATTGCTTACACACTAAAATTTTACTTTTCCCACAATTAGCAAAACCTTACACTTAAGGAGCAAAACACAAGGCTAGATTTGCACAACTTTTTTTATTTATTTTTTATTTCACCTTTATTTAACCAGGTAGGCTAGTTGAAAACAAGTTCTCATTTGCAACTGCGACCTGGCCAAGATAAAGCATAGCAGTTCGACACATACAACAACACAGAGTTACACATGGAATGAACAAAACATACAGTCAATAATACAGTGGGGAAAAAAAGGAAAAAAAAAGTCTGTATACAGTGATTGCAAATTAGGTAAGATAAGGGAGTTAAGGCAATAAATAGGCCATGGTGGAGAAGTAATTAGAATATGGCAATTAAACACTGGAATGGTAGATGTGCAAAAGATGGATTTGCAAGTAGAGATACTGTGGTGCAAAAGGAGCAAAATAAATAAATACAGTATGGGGATGAGGTAGATAGATGGGCTGTATACAAATGGGCTATGAATAGGTGCAGTGATCTGTGAGCTGCTCTGACAGCTGGTTCTTAAAGCTAGTGAGGGAGATGGGAATCTCCAGCTTCAGTGATTTTTGCAGTTCGTTCCAGTCAGTGGCAGCAGAGAACTGGAAGGAAAGGCGACCAAAGGAGGAATTGGCTTTGGGGGTGACCAGTGAGATATACAGTGGGGCAAAAAAGTATTTAGTCAGCCACCAATTGTGCAAGTTCTCCCACTTAAAAAGATGAGAGGCCTGTCATTTTCATCATAGGTACACTTCAACTATGACAGACAAAATTAGAAAATAAAATTCAGAAAATCACATTGTATGATTTTTAATTTATTTATTTGCAAATTATGGTGGAAAATAAGTATTTGGTCAATAACAAAAGTTTATCTCAATACTTTGTTATATACCCTTTGTTGGCAATGACAGAGGTCAAACGTTTTCTGTAAGTCTTCACAAGGTTTTCACACACTGTTGCTGGTATTTTGGCCCATTCCTCCATGCAGATCTCCTCTGCACAGTTACAGTAATCAGCTGCTTATTGTATGCACCATATCAGCACTTGTGATACCCCTTCCTTTGACATTGCACAGTAAGTTACATGTATTATTCTCTACATAGGATTGAGGGTCGGGAACGACAAGGAGGAAGGGGGCCCATATTCACGCAAGAACGAGAGAGATAATAAACATGGTTTTGGCCAATAATGCAATCAGGCTCAGAGAACTACAAGCCAACATTATCGGTGACCATGCCATTTTCAATAATGTCCATCAGGTCTCAGTCAACACTGGCACGCATCCTGAAAAGACATCAGGTTCAAATGAAACAACTTTATCGAGTGCCTTTTGAGTGGAATTCAGAGAGGGTCAAACGGCTGCGGCATGAGTGTGTGGAGGTTTGTATTGTTCACTTTAGCACTGTGATGTTGCATACTGCACACATGACTTCTTTACATTGACTGTATACTAGACCTATCCTGAACTACACAATCTTGCTTTCACTGTATTTCAGGGAGTTTTGCAGATGGATGCTGAGGAAATCCTGCATGAATTCATATATATTGATGAGGCAGGGTTCAACCTCACAAAAGCAAGAAGGCGATGCAGAAATATCCTTGGCCACAGGGCTATAATCAATGTCCCAGGGCAACGTGGGGGTAACATCACCCTTTGCGCTGCCATTTCACAGCATGGGGTTGTCCTCCGTCATGCCAAAATGGGCCCTTACCACACACCTCACATTCTCGAATTTTTTGCCCGATTGCACCACATCGTCACAGCAGGTAATGAAATGCACCAGATGCAATACACGGTCATCTGGGACAATGTGTCAATCCACCGCTCTGCTTTGGTCCAGAACTGGTTTCAACACCATCCACAGTTGACCTTCCACCATACTCTCCGTTTCTAAACTGTATTGAAGAGTTTTTCTCTGCATGGCGGTGGAAGGTTTACGATCTCCAGGCTCAGGTACCCCTCATTCAGGCCATGGAGGACACCTGTGACCAAGTCGACGCCGCAGCTGTGCAAGGATGGATTCGACATTCAAAACGGTTCTTCCCGCGTTGTCTTGCTAATGACGATATTGCTTGTGATGTTGATGAAATTCTCTGGCCAGATCCAGCTAGGCGAAGAGATATTGTATAGTATGTTTACTGTAGTATTTTCTGTTTTTTTTCAGATAATTTTTTATGTTTGTTGTTGTTATTTACTGTAATTGTAACCTGTACTGGATACAGTATTTTACGTTTGTCTGTTTGCTGAGCTAACAGTGTTATGCACACTACTGTAGTAGCATGAAAACTGGGACATGTTTTCTTGTGATTCTCCATGTTGACATGTTGACTGATTTGGGTATATGGAGAGAAATATATGATGTTTTCCTCAGTCTGCAGCATTGGTCTTGTGTAGTGTTTGTATAGTTGCACTTTCTCTGTGTACTTCATTTACAGTACTCTAATAACTGACAATTAGACTTGCTAAAAGTGTTTTAGGTTAGCAACAGCAGTGTGTAACTGGTTCAAAAAGATTGAAGTCATATGAAATGTGTGTGTTTCGTATGGTAACAAAATATTATTTTTATGAAGTCGTGTATAGTTTTGACAAGTGTTTCATTTTGCAAATGATCTGAAGTGTTGTGCTACTTTGGTGTAGGGTTATGCTAATTGTGTGTAGTGTTTTGACAAACCGGGCCCTGTTTTCAAAATTGTGCTTAAACAATTGAAAAAAACTGTAAGAAGCTTACGCATCGGCCTCACGGCCTTCGTCAGAGCTTTACGTATCGGCCTCACGGCCTTCGTCAGAGCTTTACGCATCGGCCTCACGGACTTCGTCAGAGCTTTACGTATCGGCCTCACGGCCTTCGTCAGAGCTTTGAGCATCGGTCTCACGGCCTTCGTCAGAGCTTTACGCATCTTCCTCAAGGCCTTCGTCAGAGCTTTACGCATCTGCCTCAAGGCCTTCGTCAGAGCTTTACGCATCTGCCTCAAGGCCTTCGTCAGAGCTTTACGCATCTGCCTCAAGGCCTTCGTCAGAGCTTTACTCATCGGCCTCAAGGCCTTCGTCAGAGCTTTACGCATCGGCCTCAAGGCCTTCGTCAGAGCTTTTAAAAGCTCGGACAAAGGCCTTGAGGCCGATACGTAAGCTTATTAATTATCAGTGATACTACCAAGAGCAGTGTGCGGTTTCCCTTTTCCTTCAAAAGGCTAGCTAACACAACATGCCATTGGAACACAGGAGTGATGGTTCCTGATAATGGGCCTCTGTACGCCTATGTAGATTTTCGATAAAAAAATCTGCAGTTTCCTGCTACAATAGTCATTTACAACATTAACAATGTCTACACTGTATTTCTGATCAATTTGATGTTATTTTAATGGACAAAAAAACAAGGACATTTCTAAGTGACCCCAAACTTTTGAATGAGTAGGATTCTGCATTTTTGCATTAAAAGGAATCGTTTTTTATAAAAACACTTTATCTGCCTAAACTAATTAGAAAATTCAAACATATATTATGGAAAAGAGATGTATGTTTCTGGACGATGCAGCATGCTGCCTTGTTGACAACCTAACGGAGTGGTACAGGTTACCGTTCCATTTGAGAAGGGCGCTCCTCCCTCACCACTTTTGTCCATTCACGTCACAGGCACAGATTAATAGGAGAAACCCTGGAGAAACATATAAGTATCTATGGCCTAGCTCTAGAAACTGATGCAAGTCTTCAGGTCTGAAAGCCGAAAATGTGGTCGGAGGCTCCGTATGGAGAGTGTGACGCATTTGCAGAGCCTCCAGAGGCATGCAGAGGACAAACTGAGCTCCGTACCGCATCGCTGTGTACTTCCCAAATTTTGTAATGATGCAGAGGGCTGGTATAGCCCCGCATTTACATGATTGGGTGACAGTAGGTGAGGTCATGTATAAGCACAAACTCACTTCCTTGACAACTTCCTTCACAACAGCTCTACTCAACAGTGCTGCGTTGCTCCGCGAAGCACAAGAAGTATGAATGCGCTGACTTCTGCAGAGGCCTTATCACCATAAATGCTGCACCTAAATGCTGTACGTAAATGCTGCACGGCCAAGGCAGATGTCGGATAGGCCATGCAGTGCCTTTTAGGCAAGGATAGGCCTATGTCCTATTCATCATCCTACTATCTCTAGTACACCTGACCTGCTGAGTAAAGAAATACCCCAGAACAGTCTTTCACACTCTGCCTTTTTCAACTAACCTTATTATAACCAAGTTTAACATTTCAGAGAGCTTAAAATCCCATGGAACAGTTTCTCAGATGGGCTCTTCCTTTTCTGCTTGAGTTGAAATATTCATTACTCTTGTGAAAGCGACAAGGAGAGCATGCGGGTAAATTGGCTTTTGCTCCTGGCCTTGCTTTGTGATTAATGGGCATAGTGTTTCTAGCAGCAGCGATGGTTGAGGCTAGCGCTCCTCTGTGAGAGGGTACTGTGACAGGCTACGGCCTGCTGCTCGGCTGGCTCGACCACCTCCACTATACAACCTCCTCTCTTCAGCCCACAGATTCATCTTATAGGGTCCATGGCTACTCAAAGGGCACAGGTCCTAAACCTCCAGTCCAAATGATTGCTTTTGTGCAAAATGTATCAGGCCTTGTAAATAAAGCTCATGTTATTCTTTTCTATACATCAGCACAGTTTTGTTTATGTTTTTGTGAGTGGTCTATTATCAGGAGGATATTCATGAGGCATCCATGTTGTTGGCAGTAACAGGTGGGTAATGCAGGATCTTCTGAGGGAGAGAGACACAGTCAGATTGGGAATAGGCCTATGTAACCGGTGTGAAATGGCTAGCTAGTTACCGACAGGTAACGATGCTTCGTAGGGTGTCAGTTGTTGATGTGTGCAGAGGGTCCCTGATTCGAGCCCAGAAAGGGGGAAAGAGAGAGAAGGTAGCAAAAATGTTACACCTACACCCAGTATGTAGCCTATGTTCCTCAGTACTAGACTACTCAGTGCAGTCCCTCCTTAAATGAAAAAATCTGTTTCTCATTGTATTTCTCCAAGTCTTCACCTGACAAGGAGAGTCCGGAGAGGAGCGCGCTGTTCCTTTAAATCCTTCTTTCCTCTAGCGGCTATCTGCCGCGCTTGAGTAATCAGAGACTCAGGGCCAGATAATCTTGTTTGGTTTTTCTGCTCTTGTATTATGACAAATTAAAGAGGTCCGGAAGCCAAATTTTCCGAGCAGCTTCTTAGCTTGTTATTACCTAACAGACTACCAGATTGATTAGTATTGATCTCCTGCCATGGCTTCGCTGGAGGCTGAGCGGCTGCACGCCTCGCCTCTCTAGTTCTTGGAGGACCTGAGGTAAAGGTCATATCACGCTCGGCTCAGAGTAAAGGATTTCAGGCAGCAGCACTATCTGAGATCTGAGACAAGATCAGAGTGACTATAAGGATTGTAAATGTCATTTAAAGAAATTTAAAACATGGTGGTATTACAGTCAGTTGCATATGATACAACACTTTGCAGCTGTGTAACACATTCAAAGCAACACTATCAGGCATTAAGGTGTGAGTGCAAAATTCAATCTCACTTCAGAGTAGGCCTACATTGTGAACTGTCTGGTCAAGTGAAAATAATGTTGAAACAACCAGACACACAACAGCAGCTCTCCATGTTAGGGAACCAAGTGTATTTATTGTTCACAGTCCAGGCTGTCACCACTGAGCCATCCCGGAGGAGACAAGGTCTGCTGGGCAGGGAGGGTAAAATAAAGGTTTTTGGAACAGCCGTGGCTAGATGGACTCTGGTTGTGTCTTGGGGTCTTTCAGGTTGTCATGGTAACAGGGAAAGTACCCATTTTTGTGGCCGTCTCTCTGGCCAACAAAGCATCTTGAGGGTTCAGTGTTGCACGTCCATTTGGAATGAGAAGGTTTAGAGGCCTAAACACACAGATTGAGACAGAGCCATGGAATATGGTGTGAGGCTAAATCATGTAAAACTATTCCCATTGCGTTGTATTACCACCTTTTAACAATGTGAACTGGGGTTTTTATGTGTGTGATCTCACTGTGTGTGTGTGTGTGTAGCGTGAGGCTGCTGCTGTGCTGTTCCTGGCTGTAGATGTCTACTCCAGCACTGAGAAAAGGACAACTGAACCTTTTCAGTCAGGATCTACGCTCTCTACTCACATCATCGCATAGATAAATACAAACACATACACACACAGGTGTATTATATTTCAGTTGGTCTTCTCTCTCTCTCTCTCTCTCTCACACACACACTATTCTGCACATTCCAGGAACCTTATATACATACATCCAATTAGTGTCCTCGCAGGTCAGGTGTGTTATGAGGAGTTTAAAGAGATGAGATGCTGGCCTGGATTAGATCTGGATTAGACATCTAGTAGAGCTGAAAGCAGCTCTTACGCTGTTGGTCATTCATTGGTAGTGCAAGAGGCTATTTGAATGCACAGACAGCTCTGGAAGGCCAGTATTCCATTTGATCAGATTAATTTAAAGACTAGATGTTCATTTGTCAACCCCCATCAGATCTAAAGAGGAGAGAGGCACCTTGTTTGATTGACAGCATGTGGTCAACTTTGAGAGTTCTGAATATTGAACAGCATCTTGGTACTACATAGAGGATACATGAAAAGAAAAGACAGTGGTTGATTTTCTCAGTGCACATTGTGATCTGCAAATGAAAGTGTGGTGCCTTTTATTCATGGTGATATGACTACATCATGGTATATTAAATTGCAAAACATGCACTACCCAGATAATCACAGAAGCTGTGTTTAGAGTAATGCCAGACAGATTGATAATCACTGCTGTTTAAAAACAAATCTAGGATTTCTGTGTGATTTCCAGCCGTTAATATCTACTTAGAGGGGTGTTAGCTATGGATTATGATTATTGATTAAAAAAAATCATTAACATGATGCAGTCAGAAATCCATAATACCACAATTTATATACTTTGATGTTCTGAGTAAAGGGATACCCCGTCCCTAAATGTTGTTAAATCCTTAAAAGCGATTATCCATGTAAATCTGTCATACTGTATGTCATTCACTGTACCGTATGTATGCAGAATGCTCGCACTACATGGGCAAACCTCATGAAACAAGTAATTCATCTTTTCTGTTAATCATTTTTGGAATTATAATATTTACAGCAACATGATCATTACCACACATCGAGACTTCACCTACATTCACGTGAAAATGCATGTTGTTCATACATATTCTGAAATTATTATTCTAATTGAGGTCATGGTGTCTTAAGTATCAGGTTGGAGTCATATCGCAACCATTTCCAAAAAGAAAGCGCTGAGGAGAAAAGAAATTGGCTGCATCTCAAATGGTAGCGTATTCCCTACGTGTGTAGCCTATTCCCTATCTAGTGCATTACTTTTGACAGGGGCCCATAGTGCTCTGGTCTAAAGTAATGCACGTCATAGGGAATAGGGTGCCATTTGGGATGTAGACATTATTAAGCTTGTATGATAAGTTCATATCCGTGACCTTTTTCACCCACAGGTAAAGGAAATGGAACGGACGGCAGAGGGTCCCTTGAGCTGATGAGAGTGACACCAGCGCTTCCCCAGGGCTCCAGGGATGCTGTCCCTGCAAATAGTAAAGTTAAGAGCGTTACTTTATCCCTCCATGACAGCCCACACTAATGTAAAGGAACCACAGTGAATACAGGGTATCCAGGGACGCAATCCCAAAACACAGTGTGACAGAAAGACAGACAGGCGGGTGGGTGGGTGGGCGGGCAGGCTCGCGACTAACAGACAGACGACAGACAGACAACAGACGGACAGAGAGCAGACAGACAGACAGATACTCAGCCTGGATACATTTATAAGTGGAGAGCCCCTGAGCCTGGAAAGGTCTGCCAGAGGACTGCCTGCCTGCCTGGCAGTATGACAGGGGCTTTAACACACTACACCTGCTGCTGCTTCTGCCCTTATCTGGGCAAACGCCTCGCTAGCTAACACACTGCCTGGCTGCCTGACTGGTTGGCTGGCTAGGACACCGACCGGATCTAAAGTCTGCCAGTGGCACTTCTCCCATGTAGTACTTCACCTCCAAATAAAAGGGTTAACTGTTAGACAGAGTGTGTGCCAGTCCCACTGCTCATTAAACATTCCTTTGATCCCATTGGCCCCTGTGGGTCACTGAGAATCTCTTTTTTTCCCCGTAGAGACCAGCTGCTGTTTTGGTTTGCTGTATTATTAATGTACAGTATTTAGCCATAAGGTTTTTTCCATTATCTGCCCAGGAATATAAATGATGCTCTAGTCTACTTGCCAGCCAGCATCAACCCTCCACTCTCACCCACGTTCCTTTCATTTAGATGTTGTTGCTATTAAACAAGACAGCAATGTGCCCATTAAAGGAAGTCCTGAATAATAAACAGTCTCACATTTTGTCTAAATTAACCTTTATCATGCACCACAATCAAATTAGCATTGTGAGGCTACATTTGAGCTATAATTAGATCTCCTTTAGAAATGGTTGGAGGGCATCTTGTACTAAACAGGTTCTACTTAGCAGACACACACTACTCAGGGAGAGAAAATAATTCAAGGAGAAAAGCATCATTGGCCCCCAGCAATTACAGAGGACCCTGACATTGTGTCAGACAAGGATGTTATGACAGCTTTTGATGGGTTGATGCCACCGTGCAGAGTAATTCACCAGTGAGACAGTTCCCTTGGGGCTTATGTAGAGACAATCAACTCAGAATAATTGTATCTATTTGTCGTCAACCGCACAATTGTAAACTGCTGCGCATTGGAGAGCACCAGGGACCAGCTCTCACTTGGGAGTGGTGGCCGGTGGCTGTACATACCAATATAAATATCTCATTATCGATTAGGCCTGTTACTTTCTGATCTGTAGAGATCAGCAGGGAAATAGAGCCGGTGATGTGGCTCTCTGATGTGTATAGTTCCTTGAACCTAGCCACGTAGAGAGAACAGCACTGGGAGAGGGCAAAGCCACCCTCCGCTAATCGAAAATGGCACTTCACCGGAAAATGCTTCCTTCCTTCCAATCCATTTGATGTTAATGTCCCCTTGCATTATTTATCTGTTTTCTCTTTGCTTTCTCCTATTTCCCCCCTTTCTCCTCTCCAGAATCCTCCCCTTTCTCCTCTCCAAATGCCTCCCCTTTCTCCTCTCCAGACTCCTCCCATTTCTCCTCTCCAGAATCCTCCCCTTTCTCCTCTCCAGACTCCTCCCATTTCTCCTCTCCAGAATCCTCCCCTTTCTCCTCTCCAAACGCCTCCCCTTTCTCCTCTCCAGACTCCTCCCATTACTTCTCTCCAGACTCCTCCCATTTCTCCTCTCCAGACTCCTCCCTGAATATAGTACATATCAAAAGCAACGCCCCACAGCAGAACATACATTGATTTATCAGCAAGGTATCATTTACCTCTTTGACCCACAGGCCTTTTCTGTGCCCGCATATCTCTGCTTAAGTATCCTGTTGACATTTAGTGCGAGAGCCTTGTTGTTGTTGTTGTATTTTTTAAATTATATATTTTTTATTTTTACCCCTTTTTCTCCCCAATTTCGTGGAATCCAATTGTTTTTAGTAGCTACTATCTTGTCTCATCGCTACAACTCCCGTACGAGCTCGGGAGAGACGAAGGTTGATAGTCATGCGTCATCCGATACACAACCCAACCAAGCCGCACTGCTTCTTAACACAGCGCCATCCAACCCGGAGGACGCAAGACTTTCAACCTTCGTCTCTCCCGAGCTCGTACGGGAGTTGTAGCGATGAGACATGTCCAGGGGAATAGAATATTTTCCATTGCATGTTGAACATGAAAACATTGCTGCTAATGCAGAACAACAATCCTTGATTCAATGGTCCCTTGTGTCAAGCTCTGGGAGCAGGAGGGTGACACACACATACACACACACACACCACGCACACACCACACACACACACACACACACACACTTACATGCGAATGGGGAACATATTCTGTTTCAGCAAAGAGGACTAGGCTTAATCTGTGTCCAGCAAACTGTCCCATTGTGTTACATTTTGAGTGCTATGTTTAGAACACTTCTGTCTAATGTTCCTCTTCTGACACCAGAGAAGTGGCAGGGAGAGGAGAGGCAGGCTCTGCTAGGAGAATGGATGTTCATCCTATGCCCAGCCTGGCCTCATTTCCAGGCTAGTGTTGCCCATCCCTCCCTAATCCCTCCCTGGTACAATTGCCCTACTTTAACATGTATCTGTTACTATTGGACAATGTGTGGTGAGGAAATCACTTCCCTATAAGGTTTCTATATGGTGACAGTTCCCGCAGCAGAGCCTTCCATGACCCTCCACTCCACTATGTAAACATTGACCTGTATGAATACTAACAAATGCTGCACTGACTGTGTGTCATAATGGCATTATTACAGCAGGAGATCCTCTTGCAGCAGTGCGTCCCCTACTGCCCTCATTCCATACAGCTCAATCGCTGCCTGCTAATGCTAACCCTATGTACCACACTTCCTTTCTTTGTCCCCCGCTGCACACTGGACACAGGATTAAGGTCTAAGGCCAAGCCGGGTGCCTGGGGCAAAATTTAATTACTGTGATTGCTTAGTATTTGTAATTAATTTGCGGAGAACTTAAAGGCCCTTGTGGCTGGGAAGAACACAGGCAGACTGAAGGCTGACACACACTAATTAAAAGCTGCTGCAGATCACAGGGACGGGCATGGGGATAGAGATTGAGACTGGCATGGGGACAGAAATGGGGACGGGCATGGGGACAGAAACTGGTAAGGGGATGATGCTGCAGTGCTGTGGCAGCAGTGTGGGTTTGCCAGCCTGATTTGATTGTGATTGTTGCTGAAGGGCCTCCACCAACCTGATCTAGCCTTTGTGTGCCAACAGTGTGTTCAGACTGCAGTGGAGGATATATGTAATTTGTAACACAGGCTACTATTGGACATTCAGATGTGCAGCTTTTAATGTGTACTGCACATGATGAGTAGCGAGACCCTCTGCAAGTGTACTGTACCTCAATGTGATACAAGCTGCTATTAGAAAGGACATCTGGAAAGGATGGGCTGGTTTAATGTATACAGTACATGATGAGCATACAGTATAGAGTGATTATGCACATGTGGGCTACCTTGATGAATTAATGAAGACAACCACCTGGTCATCATGAAGAGAGGCGTGTTGCCTCTAGCAACATACTTAATACTTCAGCATTTCAAGTATTTTTAGGAATCCAACTACCAAATCACATCCATTCTCATTTTTCCAGCAGGATGCCACATTCCACACAGGAGAATCAATCTGAAGGTGGAAACTAAGGAGTTAAGCTGGCTGAAGTAATGTAATGCATCCCATATGTAGGCATTCCTGCACTGGTGAGGCCTGTGCTAAGCACAGTTATAAAATACCACTTAACTTACATCTGCACCTCTTTTGGAGGAACATATTGCCAAACTAATGAAAACCCCTTCAGCTGGCTGGATTAACTTCTTCTGGGGTTTTAGAAGTCAAGTCCTCAATTGCTTTCTGCCTCAGGCACTTCTCTCTTTCACTCGTTCTTTCTCTCTCTATCTGATTTCACCTGTAAAGCTACCGCTTCCTCCTCTCACAGCCAAACTCTGACGGAGCCAATTGAAGCAAAGAGAAAATTAACTGCTGGCTCACTGGTTTTTATTGCTTTGTTTTTGAAAGAAAATCTGTTGTGTTATTGCTGTTGCTAAAGTGCGACAGAAACAGAACTGCTTCGCCTCAGGCTGTTTTTCTATTTTGGTATTTTAGTATGCAACCCTTGTTTAAAAAAAAAATGTTTTATTTCACCTTTATTTAACCAGGTAGGCTAGTTGAGAACAAGTTCTCATTTGCAACTGCGACCTGGCCAAGATAAAGCATAGCAGTGTGAGCAGACAACAAAGAGTTACACATGGAGTAAACAATTAACAAGTCAATAACACAGTAGAAACCAAAGGGGGAGTCTATATACAATGTGTGCAAAAGGCATGAGGAGGTAGGCAAATAATTACAATTTTGCAGATTAACACTGGAGTGATGAATGATCAGATGGTCATGTACAGGTAGAGATATTGGTGTGCAAAAGAGCAGAAAAGTAAATAAATAAAAACAGTATGGGGATGAGGTAGGTGAGAAAGGGTGGGCTATTTACCAATAGACTATGTACAGCTGCAGCGATCGGTTAGCCGCTCAGATAGCTGATGTTTGAAGTTGGTGAGGGAGATAAAAGTCTCCAACTTCAGCGATTTTTGTAATTCGTTCCAGTCACAGGCAGCAGAGTACTGGAACGAAAGGCGGCCAAATGAGGTGTTGGCTTTAGGGATGATCAGTGAGATACACCTTGTCTCCTAGCCTGTACCTTGAAGTTGATTCCTCAGCAGCCAGTTGCATCCCTGGGAAGGCTGTTCCATGGGTCCAGACTGGGAGTGAATCTCAAATGTATTTTCTTGATTCCTTGTGTCATTTCTCCTTGATTCCTTCTCCAAGTTCATTGGGGAACAAGGTCTAAGGGGAGGAAAATTTGACAATTTCTTCCAATGTGTTTTGAGAAGGAGAGAGGACAGGGGCAATCAAGGAAATACAATTGAGATTCACCCAGGGGCTCTCCTCCTGTCCTGCGTCGCCCTGCTCTCATTGGCAGACCCATCGTCAGCTCCAGCAGCTGCGTCTCTGTCTATCTGTCGGCCTCACCCTCGGCCCCTCTGGACATTTAGGTAAACTTTCCAGGCAGGGACACATAAATCCCTACGCTGCATGTTTAGTCATGGCCAAATGTGGTGATTTAGAGATGCTAAAGCCACTCACAGAAACACTCCAAAGAGCTGGGAGTCTGGAATTAGATTGTGACAGAGTGGTATAACTCCCATTTTACTTATAGTGTATCTCAGGAGAGAATAGAGGCTTGATAATAGCACCACGGGTGGTCAGTGTTCAGTCAATATGTAACTCGTATGATTGAATACCCATATAACCCTATAAGTGTCATCTCACCAAAGTGTCACCTAATCACCTAATTATTCATTAAACAGGGTAGTCTTGTTCACAAGCTAATTGATTAAGGCCTGTGAGATCATTTGAGGCTAACCAGACTCCTTCACAACAAGGCTATAATTAGATCAAATTCAATTGTGGGCTACAGGGCAGCAGAGCATTTGGTCTCATTAACGCCTTATTTATTATATCCAGATTCAAGGGTAGGAGGAAGAAGAAGGTTATTATCGATCGTTATTAAATTGCCAGTTGTCCAAGGAACAGCTGGGCATGTCACGCCCTGACCGTAGAGAGCCTTTTTATGTCTTTATTTTGGTTTGGTCAGGGTGTGATTTGGGTGGGCATTCTATGTTATTTATTTATTTGTTTCTGGCCGAGTGTGGTTCCCAATCAGAGGCAGCTGTCTATCATTGTCTCTGATTAGGGACCATACATAGGCAGCCCTTTTCCCTCCTTCTGTGTGGGATCTTGTTCTTTCTTTGTGTGCAGGTAGTTTGTACAACGAAGCTATTCGGTCATTGTATACTTTATTGTTTCACTTCGTTAATAAATTATGTGGAACTCAAAGAACGCTGTGCCTTGGTCTCATCCTTCCATCGACACCCGTTACAGGGCAGGTTTATCTGCAAGTTCAGTGAAACATTAAATAATGGACTCTTGGAATCATAATCCATAATCTGCACAAACTGAAATTCTATAATGCATCTCTATCAATGATCAGCTGGCAGCTGGGGCTGGAACTAACTACTTTCCATGAAATGAAACTCAGCACCTTTATTGAGATGGAATTGTACTTACTTGGACACTCAGGAAAATGGGAACAGACACGTTCATTGGATATTGCCCGGTGATTGCTCTGTAGTGATGCCTCTTGTTCGCTCAAAACCGCTAAAGCACAATACTTAGGACTCAAACATGGACCACAACTAAAAAACATTGCATAAAGCTTTTCAGTCTCCACATATCCATGAACTTTGAGTATTAGTTTATCATTGTCGTAGGATGCTGACTACTTTGGGTTCTGCTTCCTGGCTCTGCTTGAATCTGCTGCTGCACAGGGCATAGCTACATGTTGACAAATGGAACTGTTAAATTCGTGGAAGGGCTTTAAGAAAATATTTACATAACCAGTGTTGAAACTAAACCTTGCAAGCCCCAGGGTTATTAGTGGTATTTATACTTCATAAATCCATGCCCTTCCCTTGCCAAACACACTTACAGGCCCTGCGGCTCCATTTGAAGTTCTCAAGCTTTATAGGCAAAAGGAAGTAACACGCAGATACACAGATCCAGAGGCAATAACATCTTCCCACTTAAAGGCTTTAAACAGCAGACATATTGGAGTATACCCACATAAAAATATACTATAGTATTCTATGGCATAAATACTATAGTAATCACTGTAGTGTTTTTGCGGACTAAAGTCCACAAAAACACGACAGTGAATTCTGTAGTATTTACTGTAGTATTTACTGTAGTATACTGTAGTATTTCAAATCAAATGTTATTTGTCACGCCGAATACAACAGGTGTAGATCTTACAGTGAAATGCTTACGTACAAGCCCTTAACCAACAATGTGTTTTTTTTTAAATACCCCCCAAAAAAGAAAGAGATAAGAATAACAAATAATTAAAGAGCAGCAATAAATAACAATAGCAGGCTATATACAGGGGGTGCCGGATCAGAGTCAATGTGCGGGGACACCGGTGTCGAGGTAATTGAGGTAATATGTACATGTAGGTACAGTTATTAAAGTGACAATGCATAGATAATAAGGGTGGGTGTGGGGGGGTTTGGACAATGCAAATAGTCTGGGTAGCCATTTGATTAGATGTTCAGGAGTATTATGGCTTGAGGGTAGAAGCTGTTTAGAAGCCTTTTGGACCTATACTTGGCGCTCCGGTACCGATTGCCGTGCGGTAGCAGAGAGAACCGTCTATGTGTCACGCCCTGACCTTAGAGATCCTTTTAATTCTCTATGTTTGGTTAGGTCAGGGTGTGACTCAGGTGGGAAAGTCTATGTTTTCTATTTCTTTGTTTTTGGCCATGTGTGGTTCCCAATCAGAGGCAGCTGTCTATCGTTGTCTCTGATTGGGGATCACATATAAGTTGTCATTTTCTTTTGGGGTTTTGTGGGATCTTGTTTTCTGTTTAGTGTCTGTACCTGACAGAACTGTTCTCTTTCGTTTTCACTTTGGTTATTTTGTTTGAGTGTTTAAAAAAAATAAAAATCATGAACACTTTCCACGCTGCGCTTTGGTTCACTCCTTTCGACAGCCTTTACATTATGACTAGGGTGGCTGGAGTCTTTGACAATTTTTAGGGCCTTCCTCTTACACTGTCCGGTATAGAGGTCCTGGATGGCAGGAAGCTTGGCCCCGGTGATGTACTGGACCGTACGCACTACTCTCTGTACAGTTAACTATAGTATAAATACTGTAGTAAATTAACTGTAGTATATACTGTAGTAATTAATGTAGTGTTTTTGCGGATCGTAGTATACTTTAATATTTACAGTAGTGTTTTTGCAGACATTACTGTAGTATTTATTATAGTGTTTTGATGTATTATCTTTGACATAGAAGTGGAGGCTTTGTCCTTCAGGAGCAAATTTTCCATAACCTGTAGTTAGGTAGGACTGGGGTCTTAACAGATAGTTCAGAGCTTTTGCTCTTTTCTATAACCTATAGGGAACACAATATATGGTCTATACTTGGCACAATTTGCAATATGGGGGAGGGCAATGGGCAGGGTATATACAAATTAAAAGCTGTAGTGTTTACTATAGTTAAAAAAGTATCATTTTTTTAGGACTAGTGTTTTTGTAGACATTACTGCAGTATTTACTACTGTGTTTTTTTGCAGATAGCAGTGTACTACAATATTCTATAGTAAGTACTACACATGATCGAGAGGTATACTACAGTGTGTAGTATCATATACTACAGTTTACTATATAATTATATATTAAGTACTGTAGATTTCTATATTAAACGGTAGTATTTATTCATGTGGGATTGCTATGTACATCAGGCTCAAATGCCTGTTTCTCTGGTAATCACTGAGTTATGTCATCTGAGTGGTCATTACTACTGAAAGACAGTTACTGACTTGCTCTCCATACAGGATTACTCTATTACTAAGGGCCAGGGTTCATACTGTAAGATGTGTACTCTGTTCTGACTACTAAGGCAGTCGAAAGAGTCCAACCTAAAATAACTTGGCACTCTTCACTTGACTGTATGCTAATTTGCATTGGGAGCCATGAAATATTTTTTTGTCTTTATCCTAGCAGCACAAGTTTTGTATGGAAATAGGTTTCCTTAGTAACCCTACAGGCTGGAGTCACAACTACTTAAGTACGGAACAACATTATTATTTAACCCTTATTTAACTAGGAAAGTCAGTTAAGAACCAATTCTTATTTACAATGACGGTCTAGGAACAGTGAGTTAACTGCCTTGTTCAGGGGCAGAATTACAGATTTTCACCTTGTCAGCTCAGGGATTCCATCTAGCAACCGTTCGGTTACTGGCCCAACGCTCTAACCACTAGGCTACCTGCTGGTTACTGGCCCAACACTCTAACCACTAGGCTACCTGCTGGTTACTGGCCCAACTCTCTAACCACTAGGCTCCCTGCTGGTTACTGGCCCAACACTCTAACCACTAGGCTACCTGCTGGTTACTGGCCCAACACTCTAACCACTAGGCTACCTGCTGGTTACTGGCCCAACACTCTAACCACTAGGCTACCTGCTGGTTACTGGCCCAACACTCTAACCACTAGGCTACCTGCTGGTTACTGGCCCAACGCTCTAACCACTAGGCTACCTGCTGGTTACTGGCCCAACACTCTATATGACCCCTTTCATCCAAACCATAAAAACTATGGACAAAGTCAGATGTAAGCAATCACTCTTTTTTTCATTGGGAAATGCTAATGCATTTTGGGAGACTTCCAATAGAGTTGAGAGAAGACATTTTTCTAGGTTTAGTTTCAAAGAAATGGATAGATCTGTATTCAATCTGCCAGATGAACTGTGGAAATCAAAAGTCAAATAAATCTGAATGCAAATTGCTTGATTTATTGTGTAATAACAAGCAACTGACAATATCTGAATTGATTGCAATATCTTCTAGTGAGTAGTTTTCGGTTTATTGGTTTATCAATAGTAATGCAAAAACAAATCAACAGCTTGTTATTGTGTGAGACTTTACTACTAATAATGCCTTGCATGAATATCACGTATATTCAGCATTTAAAGTACAGTATCCAGTCAGACAGGTCTATTGAAACAGTGCAGTATACAATGGAAAAGTGTCTTGTTATTGTAAAATGTCTTACTCTGGGTACATTTCTCAGTCTTGGTCCTGAGCGCCAATAACCCCTGAAATTTCTATCTTAACAAACTTGTAAAGCCTCTGTGCTGTTTTAGAGCTGATGAATAGCTAGACATGGAGCTTGTCACAGTTCTATCACCCATGGAAACATTTATCAATGAAGAATAATAGAGCTGAACAGAACCAAGCCGACCAGGTCCTTGAATGATCTAAGACTGTACAGACGACCTGGGTCAAACACATACAGTATCAAATATTTGATATGCACTTTCAGTTAGTTTGCCTGGTACAATAGAACCAATGGAATAGTGTAAAAAGAAATACAACTCCAAGCTTAATTAAGCACACTTCAAATACTTTCAAAGATGTGTCATAATGTATCTGACCCAGCTCTGCTGTACATATTCTGAGAAGTACACCTTAGAAAAGTCCACTTCCTGCCTTTGGGGTATAACTCCTTTGGAATAATGTAGTGGAGTGAAACTGCAAAGATAGTCAGACATCCGGGGGCAGTCTATCTAAACACCATTAATCAACATCCTATACAGCTAGCCAGACTAGCACGGCCAGGCAGCCACTTAGTCCTTTATATAGGAGGCAGGGAGAGCCACTGGAGTGGGATGGGGATGCACCCATTGTTGTGAAAATGAGTAAAGAGTGACGGCTCACCCCAACAACATCACACAATTCACTGAGAAGAATGGCCTGGGGCCAGTGATGTCGGAGGCATGCAAGGAAGAGAGACAGAGAGAGAGAGACCGCATGTGTGACCCCTTAAAGGAAACCCTGTCTATGAACAGGGGAGAGAGGAGCAGTCAGAGCAGAGCCTAAAGCCAGCAGAGACCGGTGTCATTCACAGCCAGATTAGAGAAACCTGTAGCCAGACCTTTGTGTTTCAACAAGGGTAATTTAGTAATCAGTCTGTTTGCACGGTAGGGAGGCACTAGTTGGGATGTCATGAGAGGATGGCAGTTGCTAAGGCCTTCTGATATTTATTGCCATACTAGGAGGTCACAAAGGAATGTGAAACCGCTGGAATGTGAATCATGATACTGTTTTGTTTCCCTTTGATAATGCCTGATGGGTATGGTAAAGTATTATAGATCTCACTACATTACACCTTTATTTATTTCCTTGTTTTACACAGTCCCTTCCTAGAGCTCGTTGACTGTTTGTGGCTGCTGTTTATTGAACACTCCATCGGACAGTCATGGAAGGCCAGCCAGCCACAGACACTGTTTTAAACGAAGCCATCAGATTTTTTATTCTTACAGTGGCTCACCCAGTTAGCCGTGAGCCAGGCGCATCTCCCGGCCAGCAAACTAAATTCTACAATACCTCTTTCGCCATCTGGCTTGGATTCTATGTCGACACTGCGCCCCGTGGCACCACCACGACTGGTCTGCCGACGAATACTCCATCCGCTGTGCCTTCAACCGGCCTCCGTCGGAGGGCTACTAACTTTAAATGCCTTGTCGCCTGCTAGCGTAGGCGGGTTCCCTGTTAAATCTACTGCTGCCCCCTGGACACTATGATCACTTGGCTACATAGCTGATGCCTGCTGGACACTATGATCACTTGGCTACATAGCTGATGCCTGCTGGACTGTCCATAATCACGGTACTCCATTCTCTTTATTGATTTTTTATCTGTCGGCCCCAGTCGTGAACTCAGGCTCTGTGTGTAGTTAATCCGACCCTCTCTGCCTAGTCATCGCCATTTTACCTGCTGTTGTTGTGTTAGCTGATTAGCTGTTGTTGTCTCACCTGTTGTTTTAGCTAGCTCTCCCAATCAACACCTGCGATTACTTTATGCCTCACTGTATGTCTCTCTCAAATGTCAATATGCCTTGTATACTGTTGTTCAGGTTACTTACCATTGTTTTAGTTTACAATGGAGCACCTAGTTCCACTCTTCATACCTCTGATACTTCCTTTGTCACACCTCCCACACATGCGGTGACCTCACCCATTAAAACCAGCATGTCCAGAGATACAACCTCTCTTATCATCACCCAGTGCCTAGGCTTACCCACACCCCACCATACCCCTGTCTGCGCATTATGCCCTGAATATATTCTACCAGAAATCTGCTCCTTTTACTCTTTGTCCCCAATGCTCTAGGCGACCAGTTTTGATAGCCTTTAGCCGCACCCTCATACTACTCCTCCTCTGTTCCGCGGATGATGTGGAGGTAAACCCAGGCCATGCATGTCCCCAGGCACCCTCATTTGTTGACTTCTGTGATCGAAAAAGCCTTGGTTTCATGCATGTCAACATCAGAAGCCTCCTCCCTAAGTTTGTTTTACTCACTGCCTTAGCACACTCTGCCAACCCTGATGTCCTTGCCGTGACTGAATCCTGGCTTAGGAAGGCCACCAAAAATTCTGAGATTTCAATACCCAACTATAACATTTTCCGTCAAGATAGAACTGAGGAGTTGCAGTCTACTGCAGAGATAGCCTGCAAAGTAATGTCATACTTTCCAGGTCCATACCCAAACAGTTCGAACTACTAATAAAAAAAATTACTCTCTCCAGAAATAAGTCTCTCACTGTTGCCGCCTGCTACTGACCCCCCTCAGCTCCCAGCTGTGCCCTGGACACCATTTGTGAATTGATCGCCCCTCATCTAGCTTCAGAGTTTGTTCTGTTAGGTGACCTAAACTGGGATATGCTTAACACCCCGGCAGTCCTACAATCTAAGCTAGTTGCCCTCAATCTCAAACAAATCATCAAGGAACCCACCAGGTACAACCCTAAATCTGTAAACAAGGGCACCCTCATAGACGTTATCCTGACCAACTGGCCCTCCAAATACACCTCCACTGTCTTCAACCAGGATCTCAGCGATCACTGCCTCATTGCCTGTATCTGCTACGGGTCCGCAGTCAAACGACCACCCCTCATCACTGTCAAACGCTCCCTAAAACACTTCTGCGAGCAGGCCTTTCTAATCGACCTGGCCCGGGTATCCTGGAAGGATATTGACCTCATCCTGTCAGATGAGGAAGCCTGGTCATTCTTTAAAAGTAACTTCCTCACCATCGTAGATAAGCATGCTCCATTCAAAAAATGAAGAACTAAGAACAGATATAGCCCTTGGTTCACTCCAGACCTGACTGTCCTTGACCAGCACAAAAACATCCTGTGGCGGACTGCAATAGCATCGAATATTCCCCGCGATATGCAACTGTTCAGGGAAGTCAGGAACCAATACACGCAGTCAGTCAGGAAAGCAAAGGCCAGCTTTTTCAAGCAGAAATTTGCATCCTGTAGCTCTAACTCCAAAAAGTTCTGGGACACTGTAAAGTTCATGGAGAACAAGAGCACCTCCTCCCAGCTGCCCACTGCACTGAGGCTAGGTAACACGGTCACCACCGATAAATCCACGATAATCGAAAACTTCAACAAGCATTTCTCAACGGCTGGCCATGCCTTCCTCCTGGCTACTCCAACCTCGGCCAACAGCACCCCCCCCCCACAGCTACTCGCCCAAGCCTCCCCAGCTTCTCCTTTACCCAAATCCAGATAGCAGATGTTCTGAAAGAGCTGCAAAACCTGGACGCGTACAAATCAGCTGGGCTTGACAATCTGGACCCTCTATTTCTGAAACTATCTGCCGCCATTGTCGCAACCCCTATTACCAGCCTGTTCAACCTCTCTTTCATATCGTCTGAGATCCCCAAGGATTGGAAAGCTGCTGCAGTCATCCCCCTCTTCAAAGGGGGAGACACCCTGGACCCAAACTGTTACAGACCTATATCCATCCTGCCCTGACTATCTACGGTCTTCGAAATCCAAGTCAATAAATAGATCACTGACCATCTCGAATCCCACCGTACCTTCTCCGCTGTGCAATCTGGTTTCCGAGCCGTTCACGTGTGCACCTCAGCCACGCTCAAGGTACTAAACGATATCATAACCGCCATCGATAAGAGACAGTACTGTGCAGCCGTCTTCATTGACCTGGCCAAGGCTTTCTACTCTGTCAATCACTATATTCTTATCGGCAGACTCAGTAGCCTCGGTTCTTCTAATGACTGCCTTGCCTGGTTCACCAACTACTTTGCAGACAGAGTTCAGTGTGTCAAATCGGAGGGCATGTTGTCCGGTCCTCTGGCAGTCTCTATGGGGGTGCCACAGGGTTCAATTCTCGGGCCGACTATTTTCTCTGTATATATCAATGATGTTGCTCTTGCTGCGGGCGATTCCCTGATCCGCCTCTGCGCAGATGACACAATTCTGTATACTTCTGGCCCTTCCTTGGACACTGTGCTATCTAACCTCCAAACGAGCTTCAATGCCATACAACACTCCTTCAGTGGCCTCCAACTGCTCTTAAACGCTAGTAAAACCAAAAATTCATTTTTTCTACTGTGTTATTGACTTGTTTATTGTTTACTCCATGTGTAACTCTGTGTTGTTGTCTGTTCACACTGCTATGCTTTATCTTGACCAGGTCGCAGTTGTAAATGAGAACTTGTTCTCAACTAACCTACCTGGTTAAATAAAAAAATAAAACCCAACTGTAGTTTACAACGATTACTGTGCAGCCAGCCGGGCTGAATAATTCTGTGCATACAGTTACATTACACAAGAGCTAGCTGAGAGAGTTTATCTTTATTGCACCGGAATGCTGACCTCCTCAGATAATTGAATATCTGGGTGAGAGAGTGAGAGATACAAGATTAACAGCCCTCCCAGCTCCTCTCCTCTCTTCTCACTCTGGAACCACTGAGGAGTTTCTGTTTGTCTGTGACCCACTTCCCTCTACTCAGCCTGGAGAAAGACACTCTTGTTTCTCCCAGTAAGAGGTAGACGTATGGAAGGGAGATAAGGCAGAGGGCTTTTTCAGATGCCCTAGGGGGAACATTGTTCATTTTAGGGAAACAATCTAATGATGGGTGGCATTTAATTCCACTGTCCATAAAATTCAACTTTAGGCCAAGACACTGTCATTGGGTAATTCCTCATCTCTGCACTGGGTGAAAAGTGAGTGGTCCTCATCTTATCTGTCAACTGTTTCAACCATTTCAAACCATAGTTATCTATAAAAACTGAATCTACCAAGCCGACAAGAGTACAAGTTTGTGTGTATGTGTGTGCATGCGTGTGTGTGTGTGTGTGTGCGTGTGAAATATGAAAGAAAGAGCTGCCTCTATCTCACACTCCTCATATCTAATTACAAGTGGTGTCTGGTGGAGTGGAGTGCTGGAGAGATAAAACAGATCTCTACTGTCAGACGACCATGTTCCTTTGTTCCATTCCAGAAGCCTTTTACAAAACAGCTCTGCTCTGTCTCACTCACTCACACACACACACACACACACACACACACACACACACACACACACACACACACACACACACACACACACACACACACACACACAAACACATATCCACTGTTTAGGCACTTGGCCATTCATACAGTGTGTCGAGAGGTAAATCCAGTCCTCAAAGTACAGGGAGATGGCACCCAAGCACATGCCTGTACCATTAAAATATCTTAAGTTCACCTTTTAAAAGCTGATTTTATTTTTTATTTTTATTTCACCTTTATTTAACCAGGTAGGCAAGTTGAGAACAAGTTCTCATTTACAATTTTGACCTGGTCAAGATAAAGCAAAGCAGTTCGACACATACAACAACACAAAGTTCCACATGTAGTAAAACAAACATACAGTCAATAATACAGTAGAAAAATAAGTCTATAAACGATGTGAGCAAATGAGGTGAGATAAGGGAGATAAAGGCAAAAAAAGGCCATGGTGGCGAAGTAAATACAATATAGCAAGTAAAACACTGGAATGGTAGATTTGCAGTGGAAGAATGTGCAAAGTAGAAATAGAAATAATGGGGTGCAAAGGGGCTAAATAAATAAGTGCAGTAGGGGAAGAGGTAGTTGTTTGGGCTAAATTATAGATGGGCTATGTACAGGTGCAGTAATCTGTGAGCTGCTCTGACAGCTGGTGCTTAAAGCTTGTGAGGGAGATAAGTGGTTATGTTTACACAATATTAATCATCAAACTTATTATATTCAGCCTGAGCTGTTTGATTTTCAATCGATACATTTCCTACAACTAGGCATTTACTAAATTACTGGGTAAATACTACATAGATATTTGTTCTTCTTCGACTATGCACCGGGAAATAAATCCAACGTTTAGTAATGTTTACCCCCATCAGTTAACCTGGATAGGAGTTAACGACAGATAGGGCTGCCGTGCTCCTAGCGCTTAGTAAACTTTGCAGTACTTGGTTATTTTGTGTGTTATTTCTTACATTATTAGTCCATCATTGTTTTTGTGTTATTACATACAGCAGGGATAAACGTTTGGATATCAGAGCGATGGTAACTCACCAGCATTACGACCAGGAATACAACTTTCTCGAATCAGATCCTTTATTCGTACCCCCCAGGGCAATTTAACCGATTCTAAAGGCTGATCCAAAACACCTCCGGTGGATGAGAGGTACTCGGAGGGGACTTCTAGTCCGACTCAGGAGGCGCGCATATCACCCACCGCTTCTGAGTATATTACTCGCTAATATTCAGTCTCTAGATAATAAAGATGACGATCTCAGGGGACGAGATATACTCTGTTTCATGGAAGCATGGCTCTCACGGGATATACTGTCTGAGTCCTTACAGCCAGTTGGGTTCTTAGTCCATTGCGCAGACAGGACTAAATATCACTCCGGTTTCATGATTAACTACTCATGGTGTGATTGTGATCACATACAGGAACTCAAGTCCTTTTGTTCACCCAACCTAGAATACCTCACAATCAAATGTTAACCGTAATACCTCCCAAGAGAATTCTCTTCGGTTATAGTCACAGCCGTGTATATACCACGACGGCCCTCAAAGAACTTTACGCAAACTATAAACCACATATCCTGAGGCCGCATGTATTGTAGCTGGGGATTTCAACAAATTTGAGAAAAACGTTACCGAAGTTCTATCAACACATTGACTGTAGTACTTGCACTGCAAAAACAATTGACCACTGCTACTCCAACTTCTGGGATGCTTATAAGGCCCTCCCCCACCCTCCCTTTGGCAAATATGATCATGACTCCATTTTGCTCCTCCCTTCCTATAGGCAGAAACTCAAATAGGAAGTACCCCTGCTATGGACTATTCAACGCTGGTCTAACCAACGGGAATCCACACTTCAAGACTGTTTTGATCATCCGGACTGGGATAGGTTCCGGGTAGCCTCTGATAATAACATTGACAGATACACTGATATGGTGACTGAGTTTATCAAAAAGTGTATAGGAGATGTTGTACCCACTGTGACTTCTAAAACCTACCCTAACCAGAAACTGTGGATAGATGGCAGCATTCGCACAAAACTGAAAGCACGGACCATTGAATTGAACCATGGCAAGGTAACTGGGAATACGGTTGAATACAAACAGTGTAGTTATTCCCTCCTTAAGGCAATCAAACAGGCAAAACGTCGGTATAGAGACAAAGTAGAGTCGCAATTCAACGGCACAGACACAAGACGTATGTGGCACGGTCAACAGACCATCACGGATTACAAAGGAAAGCCAGCCACATTGCGGACACCGACGTCTTGCTTCCGGACAAGCTAAACACCTTCTTCGCCCGCTTTGAGGATAACACAGTGCCACCGACGCGGCCTGCTACCAAGGACTGTGGGCTCTCCTCCTCTGTGGCCGATGTGAGACATTTAAGCGTGTTAACCCTCGCAAGGCTGCCGGTCCAGACAGCATCCCTAGAGGCGTACCTAAGCCTCAGGAGGCTGAAGAAATTTGGCTTAGCGCCTAAAACCCTCACAAACTTTTACAGAATCACAATTGAGAGCATCCTGTCGGGCTGTATCATCGCCTGGTACGGCAACTGCACCGCCCGCAGTGCTCTCCAGAGGGTTGTGCGGTCTGCCCAACATATCACCGGGGGCAAACTACCTGCCCTCCAGGACACCTACAGCAGCCGAAGTCACAGGAAGGCCAAAAAGATCAAGGACAACAACCACCCAAGCCCCTGCCTGTTCACCCCGCTATCATCGAAGGCGAGGTCAGTACAGGTGCATCAAAGCTGGGACAGAGAGACTGAAAAACAGCTTCTATCTCAAGGCCATCAGACTGTTAAATAGCCATCACTAGCACATTAGAGGCTGCTGCCCTATATCGACTTGAAATCATCACTGCCCACTTTAATAATGGAACACTAGTCACTTTATTAATGTTTACATATTTTGCATTACTCATCTCATATGTATATACTGTATTCTATCCTATTCCACTGTATCTTAGTCTATGCCGCTCTGACATTGCACGCCCAAATATTTATATATTCTTATTTCCATTCCTTTACTTTAGATTTGTGTGTTGTGTGTATTGTTGTGAAATTGTTAGATATTACTTGTTAGATATTACTGCACTGTTGGAGCTAGAAACACAAGCATTTCGCTACACTCGCAATAACATCTGCTAAACATGTGTATGTGACAAATAACCTTTGATTTGATTTGGAGGAGAATTACTTCTTGTATTCAATAACTCTCTCACTTCACGGTTCAACGATTACACATTTTCTTTTTGCTGGAGAATTTAACTGTGGAGGGAGAAAGTGTCAACCGCACTCTGGCCTGGGCTATTGAAGTTATAATGGATATCACAGGCTTCATACTTTACTTTTCATAACACCAATTAAATCATGCAAGGCATGAATAATGGGCGTGCTGAGCTGAGGCAGTGGGAAAAGGCATGTTCAGTATTGATGGAAATCCGACTCAGTTCCTGCCTTGTGCAGAGGGGGGATATGCTTCACTGTGACAAGCTAAACATATGTTCTCATTTTGCAAGGAATAAAAAGAGGTGGGGCAACTGGAGCTAGCAGGATAGGACTGACCGCATATAATGGTTCTAAAGCTTCTGTCTCATATAGTTTGTAGGCAATAGGCCTGGTGAGGGAGGGTACAATGCACAGTTAGGATGCATCCCAAATGGCACCCTATTTAGTGCATTACTTATGAGCCCAAAGTAGTGCACTATATAGGGAATAGGGGGCCATTTGGGGTGCAAGCTTAAACTCCTTGTCACATCTGCTCCTGCCACGCCCTCTAATGCTCATCCGGTGTCTCCTTGACCTGCCGCCATTCCCCCAGTGCTCTCTCCCTCTTTCTCAGTGTGTGTGTGTGTGTGTGTCGTTTGTTCCTGTTGTGCCTGTTTTTCCTTGCCTGACGCTGTTTTCCTCTCTGCTACAGTTCTGCCTGCTCTGACTCTGGTCCTGTCTCCAGTCCGTCTTCTCGTCAGTCCTGCTACTCTGTCCTGGATTCCCCACTCGACGCTCCCTTGGATTCCCCTCTGGACCTGCTTACCCTGTCCCAACACCTTCCCCCATGCTTCAATAAATACCTTGGTTACCTCATCCCAGTCTCCTCGTGTCAGTCTGCTCTTGGGTTCAGCTGTTCCGCTCCGTGTGACACTCCTATAAGTGCAGAGGAGGCAGAGAGGGCCCTGTCTGAGCATGTGTATATTAAGATGTATATTCTGGGCATGATTCAAATTGGTTTGTTTCTCAGAACATTGTTTTGCCGTCATTCATGCAGGGCTACAAATGCTTGTGTACACTTTGCAGAGAGCTGGTAAGGTAGGGAGGGCAGCAGAAATGGACTGGCCATTGGGCCGTTCGGGGAAATGTCAGATGGGCTGGTCCATATGTAGCTCAGTGGGCCTGTCTAAATTGTTGTTTTGTGTGTGTATCAGACCTGGGATAACTAGTTTTAAATATCCTTTGTGAGAATTAACAGGTTTTTTTGGGGGGGGGGGGGGGGGGGGGGGGGCGACAAATAGCTACTTTGGAGGTCACTACTACAACAAAAAGTTACTACATGTTCAAAATATTTAAATATAGATCTCAGGAAGTGACTCCTTTTCAGAAACTACTGAATTGAATCATTTCCAAGTTAATTGAAATCCTAATTGTATCTCTCTAGGCCAATCATAAACGGGGTTCTATCTGAGAGAAAATCATCCATATACTAAGACAGTACTAAACCAAACAGAAAAGTCAAATTAAAGTAAGGACCTGGGAGGGGGGGACAAAATGGCTTTATTCCCTATGAATCTCATCTGAGAGGCTTGGTTTGAAACTCTCCTGGTTAAGTTTGCTCTGTGTTTCAATGCTCAAAGATCTGTTAAAGTGATCCTTACAAGAGTAATATCCACTATAAAACTGTCTGACTTATGACCCATTTAGTGGCTGAGGCACTTTAGAGCCTTCAGACTGAGATTTTGTGTTCTGTTAGGTTTAGATGTGAAATTCCATCAGTGAAACCTTGCTGGAGCTTACCAGATTTTACTTAGATGTGTAAGTTGAGACTCAGTCAAGGAGAAGTCACAAGCAAGGTGTTGCTGTCAAGTTGTGTTCTGACTGCACTACCTCTCTACCCTGTCCATCGCTCTATCTCTCTCTCTCTCTCTCTCCCTTCCTCCCCCTCCACCCCCCTCCACCCCATCCATCTATGTCAACTGGCACAGATAGATTAGAGAAGACAGACCCAGAAGCCACAACACAGCAGGTACACGGCCAAGGTTCAGTCACACTGTGAGACACAAAATGCGGTTGGCTAGCTGTAACTTAAGCAAGCAACTCCATTACTTGCAAGTGTTTTACACTTCTTAATTGCTCAACTCTGTTTCAACCCGGCCTCTGCCGCCTGGCAGTATTTTAATCAGATATGAGGTTGTTAAAAGCAGGGCTTCCCGCATGGCATGGAGCGGGCTGAACACTGAGAATTCCTTTGATTAATAATCCTGACAAGTCATCTCATTATTATAAATTAAACTGCCACAACTGCAGTATGTGTTGTATTATCTTCCATTTCATAAAAGGCATGAAATGGATGCTGCTGTTTAAGACCATGCAGCTGATTAGGCAGCACAAACACTTCTCCTCCTGCTGTGAGCTATGTGTGTAGTTAGTCGCTCCCTCTCTCTTTTTCCACAGCTTCCACATGTCACTGGGTAAACTATTTTCTGCGTCTGTGATTGCATGTGAATTCAATCTATGCCTAATTTGAAACCCAAACAGTGATACACACACGAATGAACACACAGATGCATGTGCATACACGCACGCACGCACACACAATCACTCACTCAACTACACACACACACCACAACAACAACAGCAAGTACACAAGAAAGCACATCCAATGATCCATCAACTCCAGTCGCACACATGTTACATGTGACCAGGGGATTTTGTTATCCGGCTGGCAGTGCAAATTCACTGTCGACGACATAACCCGGGAGCAGTGTGCTGGAGAAAGGAGTGCTGTTGTGCCAGGTCAATCCACATCATTCCCCAGTAGCAGGGCTGTTTGTGATGAGCTGTGCTGCTCAGTGTGGTGCTCTGGTGGCTGGGGACCTGTCATTATGGCTGCTTCCTGTGGCCTGGCTGCTTCCTGTGGCCTGGCTGCCTGGCTAACTGTCGCCCTGACAGGTTTCACAGCCACAGAGCGAGAGAAGTCTCTCTTATGATGACAACTGGCTGGTTGATTCACCTGCAGCTGCAGCACCATCATGGATAATCAGGTTTAGGTTATGGTCTGGGACAGGGACAGGGTGGATAGGATAGCAATTTACAACTGAAGGGAAGACTGTTCTTTATGAATGAGGTTCATATAATAGCCTAACAACAATAATATTAACACGTTCATAATTCAGTAAAATTTAACAAAAAAAATCCAGTAATGTACACTGAGTATACAAAACATTACTTGATACCTGCTCTTTCCATGACATAGACTGATCAGGTGAATGCAGGTAAAAGCTATGATCCCTTATGGATGTCACTTGTTAAATCCACTTCAATCAGTGTAAATGAAGGGGAGGAGACAGGTTAAAGAAGGATGTTTAAGCCTTGAGACAGCTGAGACATTGTGTGTGTGTGTCATTCAGAGAGTAAATGGGTAAGACAAAATATTTAAGTGCCTTTGAACATGTTAATCACACAGCATTGTGGGGACCATGCAGATGTCGACATTGCATTTTTATAGCAAGCTGGTGGAACACGTTTTTAAGCAAAATTCACATTTGGATACGAGCTTGGTAAGTGACAGTTTAAGAATATCTCTAGTCAGCTTTTAGTTTTATGAATTAACCTGATTTCACGTGTACCTTGTGGGATAACGTGTTCAGTGTATGGTGGATAACATATAACATAATGGTGGCGCAAGCATAATGCCACTGCTAGAGCAAGCTACCAGCACAGACAGAACAAAAAGCATGAACCCAGTGTTGCCAACTAAGCGACTTTTGTCGCTAGATTTAGCGAGTTTTCAGAGCCTTCCAGCGACTTTTGTCTGTAAAAGAGTATAGTGAAAAATGTAGCTACTTTTTAAGGCTGCCCCAGTGACTTTTGGTTGATTTAGCGACTTCCTTGTTTGTGTGTGCCCGCTCAGATGTACTGCTCTGCAGTTAGATCCCTCTCCTCTGCCTCTCCACTCTAGCCTCAGTCCCCTGCCTCTCTCCTCTGCCTCTCCACTCTAGCCTCAGTCCCCTGCCTCTCTCCTCTGCCTCTCCACTCTAGTCTCAGTCCCCTGCCTCTCTCCTCTGCCTCTCCACTCTAGCCTCAGTCCCCTGCCTCTCTCCTCTGCCTCTCCACTCTAGCCTCAGTCCCCTGCCTCTCTCCTCTGCCTCTCCACTCTAGCCTCAGTCCCCTGCCTCTCTCCTCTGCCTCTCCACTCTAGCCTCAGTCCCCTGCCTCTCTCCTCTGCCTCTCCACTCTAGCCTCATTCATCTCCCCGCTGCTGCAACAGTGGGTGAAGTTAATTTATTCTTTCTAAATCTCTCGGTAACAAACACACTTTTTTCCTTCTCTCCATCCATCCACATGGCTACAGGCTGCACTTTGCTACCTGTGAAAATCATTTAAAAATGTGCCTCTTTTGTAAGTACCCCAAAAAACGGAGACAGTGGGAGAACCTACTCAATTAAGTAAAAACATTTTTTAAATGTTTAAAAAACTATGTATTATTAGCTAGCTATCTAGTTGGCTACAGTAGGCCACTTTGTAGGCTAACTCAACTAAGCTGCTAGCTAGCTAAATTTACACACTGTTTAGCTAAGTGTATTAAATGTTAGCTATCTATCTTGATGTAATCATTGTAAATTAAAAAGTCCCTAAATGCATTTGTAAATAACAGGGTGAAATTGCAGCTGTCATGGGAGAGTGTAGGCTACTGGATAGTGCAGGTCATTTTGTGGGAGGACATTATGAAAAGATTCACAAGTTCCACTCCCTAGAAGGGAAAACTTTGAGGACAGAGAGCAACATAATATTCAGTGCTGTCTAATTTGAGTATAATGAAGTCTGTTTCTTTGTGATGTTTTCATCCTCAGATATGGAAACCTGTGAATGTCTCAAGAGACTAAGCACTTGGTTACTTTCAGACAATTTTTGTGAATAACTTTTTGTGCAGTGTGAACACTTCAAAGGAACTTAGACCCCTCAAAAGAGCCCCCGAAGCGAATGGAACTGAGACCATCTCGAGAGGTGGTCTGAGTTCAGTATGCTTGAATTCCGCAGTCCGGTTCCCTTTTTTAGGACAATGTGAATGCAAAGCTCCCCAGGTTCACTTATTCCTGCACCACACACTAGACTACCGCAACACCGTTTTCCCTGCCATAAACCCTCACATTGGTGCCACAAAAGAGAGAAGATGATGTGTTTTTTATTTTACTAGGCAAGTCAGTTAAGAACAAATTCTTATTTTCAATGATGGTCTAGGAACAGTAGGTTAACTGCCTTGCTCAGGGACAGAACAACAGATGTTTACCTTGTCAGCTCAGGGATTCAATCTTGCAACCTTTCCGTTGCAAGTCTGGCGCTCTAACCGCTAGGCTACCTGCCGCCACGATCAAGGACGCACAGAAATTCCAAAATGTGTGGAGTTTTAGTTCAGATTATTTGTTTGTAATATGTGATCTATAGGCTAAGAGCTCCATAAACTATTTATTGATTGTGGGGTTTGAATAGAGAAGACAATAGAAGAAGACAATATATTTCGTGAGAATCACAACATAGGGTACAAAATCTTTTCTAGCTCTTAAAGGGGCCGTAGCCTAGATTGGGTGTACAATTTATAATTACAGCATTATCATTATTTATTCTGCAGTTATTCTGTTGCTATTTATTTTATTACCAATCAAATGTACATATTAATAGTGTCTTAGTATCTTCTGATTACAATTATTATGTCTAATATTTTAACTAAATGCAATCCATTAGCTTCCAAATTGTAAGTAGGTATATCTAGCTATCCGATAACCCATTCTGATGGAATGGCTTGTCCTGTACTTTGTAAAAACCCAGAGTGCATGGAGTGAATGTTGGAAAAATATCTTGGTTCCTTTCTAAATGTAACGGATGTGAAATGGCTAGCTAGTTAGCGGTGGTGTGCGCTGGTAGCGTTTCAATCGGGTGACGTCACTCTGAGACCTTGAAGTAGTGGTTCCCCTTGCTCTGCAGGGGCAGCCGAGCGAATGCTTCGTGGGTGACTGTTGTTGATGTGTGCAGAGGGTCCCTGGATCGAGCCCGGCGAGGGGATGGACGAAAGTTATACTGTTATGTAAACAACAATGAGAATGCATAGAGGACTTGCTCCACAAAATAGGTGAAGTGAACTGTCTAAAGACAAGAGGCCTCATTAAAAGGCAAGGGCAGTGTGAATACAGAGATAACTGAGTTCTTTGCCTTTAATTAACCCTTAGGTAACTTTAAAGAGGACTGAGATCGGTTATTTTAAAGAGGACTATATGTGAAAACACCATAAGAGTATATCCTATATGCAATGGGTTAAATGTACAGGCCTACCTATGTTAGCAAATGGTGTATGTAAAAATACTCTTAAACATCACACGCTGTATAAACCTATTACAGTTGAATTAGGCCAACCCCGCTGGAGGTCTGCTGGGTGAGCAGGTTTCTGTTTCAGCCCAGCAATAACCCACCTGATTCAACTTAATAATCAAGTGTGCTATTGCTGGGTTGGAATAGAAGTCTGCTCACCCAGTGGATCAGGGATCAGGGATCAGTGGAGCAAGGTTGGCCACTGCTGGTTTGCAGTTTATTTTGTTCACGTGTAATGGTGCTTTAGTAACAATAGCCTACTTGTTACTACTCAATTATTTATTGTTGTTGAGACTGAGATGTCTAATCTTTACATACGAGTTAGCTTATTTGTACTTTCTTTGAATTCTTTGAAGTGAAGGATTTAAACTTGTTTTAATTGTTAAACTATTATTTCAAATGAACTAGTGTCAATGTTAATGAATCACAATCCTGCAATAAAGAGGGGAAGGGCTTCTGTGTTTGTGTTTCTGTGTTGTATTCTTAAATGAACATTTACATTTTGTGTGGATTTCCAATCTGATTTATGTGATTGTCACTCTCTCTCAGTATAACAGCTATGCTAATCCATTTAGCAGCTTATCATATGACATGCATCGCCAATGTAGCCATAGGTTTATGGGTATCTGTCAACTGAAGCAGATAATAGCTGAACTCACACATTGTTTACATGTTGAGCTATATGTTCTCAATTTAAAATGATAGCAGTAGACAATGTACACTATATATATACTGTGTATACAAAAGTATGTGGGCACCCCTTAAAATTAGAGGATTCGACTATTTCAGCCACACCCATTGCTGACAGGTGTATAAAATTGAGCACACAACGATTACATCTCTATAGACGAACATTGGCAGTAGAATGGAATTACTGAAGAGCTCAGTAACTTTCAACATGGCACTGTCATAGGATGCCACCTTTCCAACAAGTCAGTTTGTCAAATTTCGGCACTGCCAGAGCTGCCCCGGTCAACTACAAGTGCTGTTATTGTGAAGTGGAAACATCTAGGAGCAACAAAGGCTCAGCCGCTAAGTGTTAGGCCACACGAACTCACCGAACGGGGCCGTAGAGTGCTGAAGTGCGTAGCACGTAAAAATCGTCTATCATCAGTTGCAACACTCACTACCCAGTTCCAAACTGCCTCTGGAAGCAACGTCAGCACAAGCACTGTTCATTGGGAGCTTCATGAAATGGGTTTCCATGGCCGAGCAGACGCACACAAGCCTGAGATCATCATGTGCAATGCCAAGTGTCGGCTGGAGTGGTGTAAAGCTCGCCGCCATTGGACTCTGGAGCAGTGGAAAAGTGTTCTCTGGTGTAATGAATCACACTTCACCAGCTGGCAGTCCGACAGACAAATCTGTTTTTGGCGGATGCCAGAGGCATGCTACCTGCTCGAATTCATAGTGCAAACTGTAAAGTTTGGTGGAGGAGTTTTGGTCTTGGGCTGTTTTTCATGGTTTGGGAAATCTTAATGCTACAGCATACAATGACATTCTAGACGATTCTGTGCTTCCAACTTTGTGGCAACAGTTTGGGGAAGGCTCTTTGCTGTTTTAGCATGACAATGCTCCTGTGCACAAAGCGAGGTCCATACAAAAATGGTTTGTTGAGATTGGTGTGGAAGAACTTGACTGGCCTTCACAGAGCTCTGACCTCATCCCCATCGAACACCTTTGGATGAATTGGAATGCCGACTGCGAGCCAGGCCTAATCGCCCAACATCAATGCCCAACCGCACTTATGCTCTTGTGGCTGAATGGAAAAATTCCCTGCAGCAATGTTCCAACATCTAGTGGAAAGCCTTCCCGGAAGAGTGGAGGCTGTTATAGCAGCAAAGAGGGGACCAGCTTCATATTAATGCCCATGATTTTGAAATGAGATGTTTGACGAGCAGGTGTCCACATACTTTTGGTAATGTAGTGTATATGAGTTAATCCATATACCAGATTTTGTACATGCCTTTTAAGTGCTGACAAATACAATTGTAACTCTTGTAATTTAGGTACAGTGTGAAAATAAGGAGATGACAATTAGGCTACGGGAGATTGAATTAAATAATTTTCATTTAATTAATTTTAGCAATTTTGTTGCAAAATTATTTCAGTTGTTTCCATAGATAGACAGTGCATGGTTGCTCTATGTATAATTGACTGTGGATAAGCTTGCGAATAGGCTAACACGGCTAACCTTTTAGGTAAAAAAATATGCTGTTTTTATACAAATGTTGTTGGCTTTATAATCGTGAAATAAATGTTACTAGCTAATAGCTACAGTATCTATTTAGTTATTCCTAGGTGGATTGCAACTTTAGCTGACTTTTCTCAAAACTAACCTCATTGTGCCTAGCTACTTCTTGTCCCTCTTCCTAGTCTTTACAGCCAAATATCAGAAACATAAAAATATTGATATGCCCAGCATTGTAGACCATTTCTCGCCTCTTGCTGCTGCTTTAGTTCATCTCGAAATAAGAAAGGAATTCTGTGAAAACCAGCAAGCTGCAAACGTTCTAAAATATGTGCTTGTTTTGTTGAAATCTTTGGTCCTCGCGCACTATTGTTCCTACGGCACTAATCTGGTGAGCACCTTTTAGAGCTCTGCTTAAGAAAGGCATTTCATTGGTTTGACTTGTTGTGAGGCGTCATTGATTTACACCGGGTTCCCATTTAGAGGATGCAAGTTAAAGTAATATCCACCTTTATGTCACATGTGCCTCGAACACATAAGGGCCACTCCACAGGACAACAAACCGCATCAGTGCCAGAAAGACCAATTAAAAATTTGGGAGAACCCTCTGGTGTGTCTCTGGTGTGTCTGTGACTGAGAATGAGCATTATGTTGAGCCAGAGGAGGATGACAATTTTCTACATGAAACTATAGGCAAAACTGTTATTACCATCTATTACGTATCTATTGTCTAAACTATATGAAACTTTGATTGGTTTGGGGATTGCAGAAACCTACGTGAAGAATGTGATTGAGAAAATTAAGGGAAAAAAAATCTCCTTACAGCATGAAATTGTAAGCACTGACCAGAGAAGGAAAAACACTTTTAAGACAGAATTGACCTATGTTGACCCTGTACCACTGTTTTTAGGCAAAGATGACTCTGGGAAGGAATGTTTTACCTAGTATGTCCCTATTAAGAAAACTGTTTCTGCACTTTTTGCATTTGTTTCATTAGTCCTTTGTTGATATAGTCTCAAAATGTTTTGCACATCACCAATTAAGTTTGTTCAATGTATATAACTTTCAAAATACAGAAATAATTTTACCAAAATACATCATACCAGCTGTATTTCTGTATTTTGAAAGTTGTATACAGTTGAAGTCGGAAGTTGACATACACCTTAGCCAACTACATTTCAACTCAGTTTTTCACAATTCCTGACATTTAGGCCTATTAAAAATTCCCTGTCTTAGGTCAGTTATGATCACCACTTTATTTTAAGAATGATTTATTTCAGCTTTTATTTCTTTCATCACATTCCCAGTGGGTCAGAAGTTTACATACACTCAATTAGTATTTGGTAGCATTGCCTTAATTGTTTAACTTGGGTCAAACGTTTTGGGTAGCCTTCCACAAGCTTCCCACAATAAGTTGGATGAATTTTGGCCCATTCCTCCTGACAGAGCTGGTGTAACTGAGTCAGGTTTGTAGGCCTCCTTGCTCGCACACGCTTTTTCAGTTCTCCTCCAAACACAACGATGGTCATTATGGCTAAACAGTTCTATTTTTGTTTCATCAGACCAGAGGACATTTCTCCAAAAAGTACGATCTTTGTCCCCATGTGCAGTTGCAAACCGTAGTCTGGCTTTTTTATGGCAGTTTTGGAGCAGTGGCTTCTTCCTTGCTGAGCAGCCTGTCATGTTGATATGTTATGTTATGTTGATATAGGACTCGTTTTATTGTGAATATAAATACTTTTGTACCTGTTTCCTCCAGCATCTTCACAAGGTCCTTTGCTGTTGTTCTGGGATTGATTTGCACTTTTCGCACGAAAGTACGTTCATCTCTAGGAGACAGACCGTGTCTCCTTCCTGAGTGGTATGACGTCTGCATGGTCCCATGGTGTTTATACTTGCGTACTATTGTTTGTACAGATGAACGTGGTACCTTCAGGCGTTTGGAAATTGCTCCCAAGGATGAACCAGACTTGTGGAGGTCTACCACTTTTTTTCAGAGGTCTTCTGGTTTTCTTTTGGTTTAGTAGTTTGTTAACAAGAAATTTGTGAAGTGGTTGAAAAAAAGAGTTTTAATGACTCCAACCTAAGTGTATGTAAACTTCCGACTTCAACTGTACCTTGAAAACATTTTGAGACTATATCAACAAAAGGCTAATGAAACAAATACCAAAATATTGTTTTAGGGTGGAGTTTTCCTTTAAGGATGTAAGTAATGGAAATTTGATGATCCATAACCCATTATTTCAGACTGAACAATCATCTCTTGGATTGATCTTGTATCAGGATGCATTAGAGGTGGTGAATCTGTTAGGTTCAGGGTTCAAGAAACACAAGGTACTTACAGTTTACCTTACTCTGGCTGACATTTCGCCTCAAAATCGGTCAAACATTGGTTACATGTAGCTTGTTCTTCTCTGTATACAACAAGACTTCAAATATTTTGGATAGGAATTGGTTTTTGGCTCTCTGATCAAAGGCCTGAATGATTTGGAAGAGAATGGCATCATTTTAGAGGACGGGTGACCTCTTAAAGGTGGTTTGTTTGCAACTTCTGGTGATCCTCTCGGAATCCATAATATTGGAGGCTTTCTGGACAATTTTAGTTGCAGCATTCATTTCTGTTGCTATTGTGAAGTAGACAGAGCATCATTTCCAACCTCACCACAAATGTATGGCACAAAAATAATTGTACAGTCCTATAAAAATTATGTTCAGGTTCTAACAACCAATGTGGTATCAAATTAAATTAGTATTTTAATCAGCTAAGGTTCTTTCATCTTTGTCAGCCTGGATTGCCGCAATGTCACCGTGCCTTAGAAATGATATTTTTCAAGGTATTGTGTCTTTTGATCTAGCTTTGTTCATTATTCTCTTGGTTCAAGTTAAACATTTCACTTACTCAGAAGTCAGTACTGAATCGATTCAATGACCAATTCAAGTATCTAGGAAGTGATGCTCTTGACAAACCTGCAGATGCGTATTCAAGGAGTGGGAAGCTAAGTGGTCACTGCGCAAAATTAGTGTTTTTTAAGGTAACTTCCTCAGTTATTCGGAGACAGGATCTGAGATCCTGAAGTATGGCAACTTGCATTATAGCTGAGGGAAATTGTGGAATTTATCTGTGCACCATCGATTTCAGCAGACCAGATTGCGTGTCTTAAAGTGCTCATCGAGGAGCACATACAGTGCATTCGGAAAGTATTCAGGCCCCTTTACTTTTCCCACATTTTGTTATGTTACAGCCTTATTCTAAAATGGATTCAGTTGTTTTTGTTCCTCGTCAATCTACACACAATAGCCCATAATAACTAAGCAAAAATAAAAAAGCTGAAATATCTAATTTACATAAGTATACAGACCCTTTACTCAGTACTTTGTTGAAGCACCTTTGGCAGTGATTACCGCCTTGAGTCATCTTGGGTATGATGCTACAAGCTTGGCACACCTGTATTTGGGGAGTTTCTCCCATTCTTCTCTGCAGATCCTCTCAAGCTCTGTTAGGTTGGAACGGGAGCGTCGCTGCACAGCTATTTTCAGGTCTCTCCAGAGATGTTTGATTGGGTTCAAGTCCGGGCTCTGGCTGGGCCACTCAAGGACATTCAGAGACTTGTCTCGAAGCCACTCCTGCGTTGTCTTGGCTGTGTGCTAAGGGTTGTTGTCCTGTTGGAAGGTGAACCTTCACCCAGTCTGAGGTCGTGGGCGCTCTGGAGCAGGTTTTTCATCAAGGATCTCACTGTACTTTATTCAGTTTTTCCCTCGATCCTGACTGGTCTCCTAGTCCCTGCCACTGAAAAACATCCCCACAGCATGATGCTGCCACCACCATGCTTCACCATAGGGATGATGCCAGGTTTCCTCCAGATGTGACACTTGGCATTCAGGCCAAAGAGTTCAATCTTAGTTTCATCAGACCAGAGAATCTTGTTTCTCATCGTCTGAGAGTCCTTTAGATGCATTTTGGCATACTCCAAGGCTGCCATGTGCCTTTTACTGAGGAGGGGTTTCCGTCTGGCCATTCTACCATAAAGCCCTGATTGGTGGAGTGCTGCAGAGATAATTGTCCTTCTGGAAGGTTCTCCCATCTCCACAGAGGAACTCTGGAACTCTGTCAGAGTGACCATCGGGTTCATAGTCACCTCCCTGACCAAGGCCCTTCTCCCCCAATTACTCCATTTGGCCGGAAGACAGCTCTAGGAAGAGTCTTGGTGGTTCCAAACCTCTTCCATTTAAGAATGATGGAGGCCACTGTGTTATTGGAGTCCTTCAATGCTGCAGAAATATTTTGGTAACCTTCCCCAGATCTGTGCCTCGACACAATCCTGTCCCGGCGCTTTACGGTCAAATCCTTCAACCTCATGGCTTGATTTTTACACTGTCAGCTGAGGGAACTTATATAGACAGGTGTGTGCCTTTCCAAATCATGTCCAATCAATTGAATTTATCACAGGTGGACTCCAATCAAGTTGTAGAAACATCTCAAGGATGATCAACGGAAACCGGATGCACCTGAGCTCAATTTCGAGTCTCATAGCAAAGGGTCTGAATACTTATGTAAATAAGGTATTTCTGATTTAATTTTTAATAAATTAGCAACATTTTCAAAAAACCTGTTTTCGCTTTGACATTATGGGGTATTTTGTTTTTTTTGTAACCATTTTAGAATAAGGCTGTAAAGTAACAAAATGTGGAAAAAGTCAAGGGGTCTGAATACTTTCCGAATGCACTGTAGACTCAAGGATTGTGCTTTTCGCAGAAAATCCTTCAAAACATCATTATTCTTTTCACTACCCAGATCTTATTACTCAATTTGGTCCACTTATTTGTCTCTGAAGATTGAGATTAGAAAGCAAACATACCTTTTTTTAAGCAATTTGAAAGATAATTACACAACTTTAAAAACCTGTGTAAGACATTAGCTGAGATACACTAGCTACTTCAGGCATATTTGAGTGCAGGCAACTTGTTCTCTCTGCATACACAAGTGGAGAAGGGGACAGAGTTCTCATCAAGTTACTATAATGGCAATATCAGGGATTCTGTAGCAAGTTTTGATTTTCAACCTGAGAACACAGTGGCTGGCTGCTAATGAAATTACAGTGAAGGGCACCAAGTATAAGAAAAGCATGTGTGCTTTATTTGGAAAGAATATGAGAGATTACAGGTTGGGAGGCTAAAGTAAATTTTGTCTCATCGAGATTTCAGTTTATTTTGTCTCTGAAAAACACTTTTTGGAGAAGTTGAGCGATTTTGAGGTTTATTGCCAGGGAGCAACAGAAGAAGAATGTTTGCATTAAGCAAGAAGGATCTGTTAGACTATTACCCTCTTCCAGATTGCAAAGGTTTTGCCATGTCACTAATTGCCATTCACCAGTCTTTTGCACAGAAATTATCTATGTAGTATGTTAGAGCAATGTCTAATGTAGAGGAGATCAGGGAGGCCATTTTGTCAGCTGTGCTAGGTCTCCCCAAGGAGAATGTAAATCTACTACTCGACAGGCTGTTACTAGTTGGCGTGGAGAGTACCTTGGACCTGCACTATCTTAAAGAAGAGGGCCTTGCTGAACATGTCAGGCTTATCCAGTGCCCCAAGTTATTGATTGCCTGGAAACCTGAAGGTATATAATTAAAAAGGATAATAATATGAATATTTATTTTAAAAATCTGAATATTTATGATGAGTACAGAATTACTTAGTACATAAGAGTCATGCCACCAGTACTACAAATGGATCTCCACAGAGTCATGCCACCAGTACTACAAATGGATCTCCACAGAGTCATGCCACCAGTACTACACATGGATCTCCACAGAGTCATGCCACCAGTACTACAAATGGATCTCCACAGAGTCATGCCACCAGTACTACAAATGGATCTCCACAGAGTCATGCCACCAGTACTACACATGGATCTCCACAGAGTCATGCCACCAGTACTACAAATGGATCTCCACAGAGTCATGCCACCAGTACTACAAATGGATCTCCACAGTCATGCCACCAGTACTACAAATGGATCTCCACAGAGTCATGCCACCAGTACTACAAATGGATCTCCACAGAGTCATGCCACCATTACTACAAATGGATCTCCACAGATTCATGCCACCAGTACTACAAATGGATCTCCACAGAGTCATGCCACCAGTACTACAAATGGATCTCCACAGAGTCATGCCACCATTACTACAAATGGATCTCCACAGAGTCATGCCACCAGTACTACAAATGGATCTCCACAGAGTCATGCCACCAGTACTACAAATGGATCTCCACAGAGTCATGCCACCAGTACTACAAATGGATCTCCACAGATTCATGCCACCAGTACTACAAATGGATCTCCACAGCCTACTTGGTCAATCATTAGACATTAGACAATTCCATCTCCTCTTTTCCAGTCTAGAGAATGCACATGGGCTGACAACTTCACTGTGCCATGGGGTAGTATAGCAAGTGGTATTAGGTCATCCAACCTCAGAGGTCTATCACCTGGGGATCGCAGAGAGATGATTAGGGTGCTGGTCGATGACATGCGCTGCTATGATGTCAACCTTTTAAGAAAAAAGTGTGAAAGAATCCTTATATCCTTCCTGTTTGGCCCTGTCCGGGGGTGTCCTCGGATGGGGCCACAGTGTCTCCTGACCCCTCCTGTCTCAGCCTCCAGTATTTATGCTGCAGTAGTTTATGTGTCGGGGGGCTAGGGTCAGTTTGTTATATCTGGAGTACTTCTCCTGTCCTATTCGGTGTCCTGTGTGAATCTAAGTGTGCGTTCTCTAATTCTCTCCTTCTCTCTTTCTTTCTCTCTCTCGGAGGACATGAGCCCTAGGACCATGCCCAGGACTACCTGACATGATGACTCCTTGCTGTCCCCAGTCCACCTGGCCGTGCTGCTGCTCCAGTTTCAACTGTTCTGCCTTATTATTATTGGACCATGCTGGTCATTTATGAACATTTGAACATCTTGGCCATGTTCTGTTATAATCTCCACCCGGCACAGCCAGAAGAGGACTGGCCACCCCACATAGCCTGGTTCCTCTCTAGGTTTCTTCCTAGGTTTTGGCCTTTCTAGGGAGTTTTTCCTAGCCACCGTGCTTCTACACCTGCATTGCTTGCTGTCTGGGGTTTTAGGCTGGGTTTCTGTACAGCACTTTGAGATATCAGCTGATGTACGAAGGGCTATATAAATAAATTTGATTTGATTTGATTTGAATGTGTTTGTATGGGCTAATAGCAGTAAGGCCCAAATACCCCCCCCCCCCCTCCTTATGGGTTTTAAAGTCCATCCATTTTTTAAGGAGAGTACACACGTGGATTTATTGCTTGCCATCTTTTCTTCAACTTTGATCCCTCTGATAGGTTGATGCCAACAAAGCCTCTGTAAAAACAATGCAATGCAAAATACTGTTTTATTGTTAGATATTTAGGCAACTTTTAACTTTATATTGTAAGCATATTCTTAGGCACAAGAGGCACAACATTCTACAAATTCAAACTTCTGGCTTCTTTTAGTCCTATTTTTGACTTAAAATGTGATCTGTGTTTACATTTCACAAGATTTGATTAAAGTTGCATATGTCACTTTTTGGGCATCCCGACAAAGTTCACATAGAAATGTGAGTTATAGATCTGTCAATCTCTTTGAACGCATGTCTAAGAAGCGGTAAATCTGCTTATCTGCGCTATTTCTATGCGTTCCATTTTTATGTTTAGTTTTTACATCTTTTACTTTCGGTTTTGTACACCAGCTTCAATCAGCTAAAAATACAATATTTTGGGATATGGAAAATTGCGGTTTAGATAGTACAATGATTCTCTCTCTGTTTTGTCAAATACACTGAAATTAGGCAAATTATTATAATTTTTTCCAATCCAATGAATTGATTACAATGCAGCATACAAATGAACTATACCGTACACAAAGCTCCTTACAGTAGCAGTTCTGACCAAGAATCACTTTAGCCGTTTAGATAATAATACATACGATTACATAGACCGTTGGGGACCTGATCCTAGATCAGAACTCCCAACTCAGAGATTATATGAGAATAAAGACCCAGGCCTGAACACGAACATACAGTATATGTCAGAACATTCTGAATCTTATCACATGGCACAAGTGTGAATGGAGCCTTTATGAGCCTATAAAGGCTCCATTCACTGTAACATGGAAACATGGCATTGTTACAGCACTGATTTGTAGTAATTGTACCTTTTGTATTCTGAAAAATCTTTCTCAATTATATGAAACCTAACTTCCAAATGTTTCCAAAACCATATAGCCATTAACATGTAAACAGAGCATCGGGACTATGGTACACAGTCCTGCTCTGTCATCAATGGTTCAATTGAGAACCAATATAGGGCCCCTGTCTTACAAGAGTTGAATGTTCATCTTGTCATTATTCTACTGCCAAATATTATTACTGTGACCTGTCTTTGAGTTTAGCTTTGAGAGCTATTTAAATTAAACTTTAACTGTACTTAAGAAGTTACTGGTGCCTCATTTATAGTAATTTACTGGCAATTAAGTTTCCAATAACGTATTGTAATATTTATGATTTACAGTGAGTTACTGATGTTCATTTACAGTACTATAATATACAGTACCAGTCAAAAGTTTGGACATAACTACTCATTCAAGGGTTTTTCTTATTTAAAAAAAAGTATTTTCTACATTGTAGAATAATAGTGAAGACATCAAAACTATGAAATAACACATATGGAATCACCCTTTGCCTTGATGACAGCTTTGCACACTCTTGGAATTCTCTCAACCAGCTTAATGAGGTAGTCACCTGGAATGCATTTCAATTAACAAAGGAATTTCGTTCCTTCTTAATGCATTTGAGCCAATCAGTTATGTTGTGACAAGGTAGGGATGGTATCCAGAAGATAGCCCTATTTGGTAAAAGACCAAGTCCATATTATGGCAAGAACAGCTCAAATAAGCAAAGAGAAACAACAGTCCATCATTACCTTAAGACACAAAGGTCAGTCAATCTCAAGATCTTTGAACGTTTCTTCAAGTGCATTTGCAAAAACCATCAAGCGCTATGATGAAACTGGCTCTCATGAGGACCACCACAGGAATGGAAGACCCTGTGTTCATTTACAGTAATATAATTATAAGGGCACAAGGTGAGACCCAAATGCAGACACAGGAGGTAGATGGTTGAGCTCGGATATTTATTATAACAAAAGGGGTAGGCAAAAGGCAGGTCGGGTACAGGCGAGAGTTCATAAACCAGGTCAGAGTCCAAACAGTACCAGGGGATAGGCAGGCTCGAGGTCAGGGGCAGGCAGCGTGGTCAGGCAGGCAAGGGTGAAAACCAGGAGGGCGAGAAAAGAGAGACTGGGAAAAGCAGGAGCTGAGACACAAAAACGCTGGTTGACTTGACAAACAAGACGAACTGGCACAGAGAGACAGGAAACACAGGGTTATATACCCCGGGGATAAAAGCGACACCTGGAGGAGGTGGAAACAAGCACAAGGACAGGTGAAACAGATCAGGGCGTGACAATAATACATATTTACAGTAAGTTACTGGTGCCTCATTTACAGTAATTTAATGGCAAAAAAGATTCACAGTACTTCATTGCCAGTAATTTACTGTAAATTTACAATAACTTTTTTACAGTCAATAACCCACCCTTAATTGGGTTATAATATGTCACAGATTACTAGCTATTAACTTGGACTTTACAATTTGTAAATAACGCATACAGCTGAGTGGAAACATTATCATACTGCAGTGAAGTAATCTTACATAATCCTATTTCCAGACTCTCTGTTGTTGTGATCAGGCAGGATATAGCTAATTTCCCCACTCAATTTGGTTGTTTTCACATTCATTGCTTTTATACATTGTCCTCTCAGCATTATGTTCCCTACCTGAGGCTGGAAGCCTAGATTTTGAGAGATAAAATTGTTGATGGCACCACTAATGGGTCTGTGCTGTGGAGCTATAACCAGCCGGCTATCCAGCCAGCCCACATTTGCACTGAGCTGAGAAGGCCTAATTGGGCTGTAAGAGAGGGTTGACTCAGATACTGTACACTCTAGTCCATGGCTGATTCAGTGAGCTGGGTTAGCCATCCACACTCAAGGACTTCTTCATGGGAGATGAACCAATCAATGCACCCCCCCCCCCCCTCCACATTGATGGATCTATAATTAGAGAGAGCACTAAATTTAGTGTATAAACTCCACTTGGAGAGGTAGAACGGGGGATCGATGGGAGGTAAAGGGGACCCGGCCAAAGCTCCATTGGCCGCTTGGAAACATATGTTGTTGCAGCCAGGGCTATCCCTAAAGTGCAACTCTGGCTCAGTGTGTGTGAGAGAGAGAGGAAGCCAGAGAGAGAGAGTGAGGTCAAGACAATAAAAGGGCAATTTCTCTGGGTCATGACTCATTAAATTGTTAGCTTGTAATTAATCTATATGAGATGGGAAGGCATTAATTATACATCACATTTCTTCAACATTACATTTGTTTCCTATTCAGCATCACGTGTTTCCTATTCAGCAGCATCACATTTGTTTCCTATTCAGCATCACATTTTATTTCCTATTCAGCATCACGTGTTTCCTATTCAGCATCACATTTGTTTCCTATTCAGCATCACGTGTTTCCTATTCAGCATCACGTGTTTCCTATTCAGCATCACATTTGTTTCCTATTCAGCGTCATGTGTTTCCTACTCAGCATCACATTTGTTTCCTATTCAGCATCACGTGTTTCCTATTCAGCATCACGTGTTTCCTATTCAGCATCACATTTGTTTCCTATTCAGCATCACGTGTTTCCTATTCAGCATCACATTTGTTTCCTATTCAGCATCACATTTTATTTCCTATTCAGCATCACATTTTATTTCCTATTCAGCATCACGTGTTTCCTATTCAGCATCATATTTGTTTCCTGTTCAGCATCAAATTAGTCTCCTATACAGCATCACATTAGTCTCCTATTCAGCATCACATTTATTTTCTATTCAGCATCACGTTAGTTTCCTATTCAGCATCACATTTGTTTCCCATGTATCACGGAATGATGTATCATGATTTGTTATCCCATTGACAGCAACTCTGCTTGTCTGTTTTATTGTTGTGTCCCTAGTGTGATTATTCCACCGCTGCTGCACAGTTCAATAATTGAATAATATACCGTACAGACTCAATAGTACAGACACAATGAATTTACTCACACATAATTCCCTTCCCAGACACAGAATGATGAATCTGGCTTCTCCACCACCCCCGAGCATGACTCAAAACACAACTCTTAGAATAGACTTCTCTCTTTGTGTCTCTATCTTTTTTGCTCTCTCCCTCTTTCTCTATCTCTCTTTCCATACCTTTATCTCTTTCTCTCTCTAAGTAAAAACAAGTGCCTGAGAACACAAATTAACACTCCAAATAAGACTTAATGTGACGTCTAGACCCAGGGTAATTTGAGACTGCCTTGCAAACTGCTTCAATTGGTTGTTTCCTCTATCAAGAGCATTGAGATTACCACAGACTCACATCATGCATGTTCAAGGCTTTCATCACTGTGAAGTTGTCAAAGTAGTCCATTTTTATCCATGAACGTGTGTTAAAGCACCATGTGAAAAACACATCAATAAATGTAAACACATGTTCTGGCTTGTTTTCATGCCATGAGTCTCTGTTGTTGAACATGAATGTTGACTTGAACACAGTTTGCCATTTGAGAGTAAAAGGCAGCAATAAGAGGCTGACTACGACTGCATTAAGAACTATGTCTAAAGGGACAAACAGTACAGAGTGCAGTGACATGATGGCAGAGCTCCCTCAGCCCCAGACGAGCTCATGTGAAGTGTCCACCCACGGGGTCTGGCTAATTAGAATTGCGAACTCATCTCTCACCTTTCGCTCAGGCCAAAGGAAACTGCAAAAGCTGAAAGTCAACCTGAGAGAGGGGAACAGGAGGGAGAGGAGGAGGAGAACAAGGAGGGAAAGGAGGAGGAGAACAAGGAGGGAGAGGAGGGACTCATTACCAGATTTATTTTTCTAAAAGACACCACGGTGCTAAGACTGATAGTGAATGAAATATCAAAGCCAAACAGTGTGCAGTAAGGATCTTGGAAGTGGCTGGCTGCTCTGCTGTTTGATCCAACAGAGCCTGCTTGTTTTTTACTAAAAGCTTTGGAGAAACCACTGGGTGTGAGGGAGAGGAGTGAAGTGAGGTGGAGAATGCATCCCTTTCCCCCTCTTTCTCCCCCTCTCTCTCTCAGCCTGTCATCTTGGGCAAATTGTAAGAACTCCTTTGGGCACAGCAGGATGAGTGAGGTGTGTGTGTGTGTCAGTGTGTGTAAACACACATCTGTGTGTGTGTGTGTGTGTGTGTGTAGTTGGACAACATTTTGATCCTCTCTGTGCCTCAGGTATAAAAACTGTTTTTTTTGGAAGTGAAAGCTGTTTCTCCTTCATCACTGGCTCTCTCTCATGTTCAGAGGTTACCTGCATCTCTAGGGGAGGAAATCAGTGAGAGGAGCCTGGAGCAAACCAAGAGAGTGTCTGCTGACTGAATGGGGAACAACTGGAAATCTCCCAAGAAGAGAGCTAGAGAGAAAAAAAGAGACAAGCAAGTGTCCTTGCTCTGTATTGTGTTGACACATTGTTTCTGAAGACTTCCTTACCTTCTATATTCCCATGAAGTCAACACCTGCCATTTTTCAGTATCAAAGGAGATGCTGTTGCACCTACTGACCTCAGAGCTAATCATGCTCATGTATCAAGAGATGGAATGTAGAAATGGTGCACCGTCAAACACACACACACACACACACACAACAAATGTTTCTCTGTTTTGCCTATTTGCAGGAAGTAGTGTAGTCTAACATGAGCTTGTCTCTATTCCCTCCTTGGGATTGTACCATGTATTTCAAGGCAGATCTAATGATGAAATAGCATCCTCAGACACAAGGATATTGTACCATGTATATCAATACAGATCTAATGATGAAATAGCATCCTCAGACACAAGGATATATAGATATTGAAATGTCAAAAGCTAGAGTGAGTATACAGTATATCAGCAAACACTGAGACGTTTTGGTCATTTGAGTGCAGGGATTATTTTGGAGTGAGTGTGTGAGTGTGTGTCTGTGTATGTGTGTGTACCGTAAAACTTCAATTAAACGCTAAGTCTCAAATAGCCGGCACTACCTTTTAATAGCCGGGTATCGGCACACATTTCAGCAAATAAATGCCTGATTAAAATAAATGCTGGATCTAAATGAATTGTTTACGAGTGAACTTCAGTGAGTACCGTAAAGATTTTGCAAAATAACATAAAGGAGAGCAACATCGTTGCCATGGATGAGACAGCATTGTGGTTTGACATGGTCGACTCAACTACGGGGGATACAAGGCGCAATGAGACGCAAATCAGGCTGTATCAGGTGAAATCGGGGGTGTATGATAGGCAGCTTAGTTTAAGCAAGTCTAATATGTGATGAATTCATTCTCCTCCTTCATAGTGATTACTTGTCCCAAGTCATCTCTTTTGACAGGGTCCTTGTCAGTATCAATACAGTAGCAATACAGGGGAAACTTGTCTGTCATGATTCCTCTGAAGTCTATTTAGAGATTAGTGAATACAAACTCACAAAATATCCAAGCTAATAAAAGGGGGTTTTGTATATTGGACTAGCTGACATTTCCAACCACATAATCCTGGCTTGGGTTTCACTGCAGAGTGGATATCATTCTTTCTGTTCAGTGGAAAATGTCATTGACATGTCAGCAGGTTTCCATCGGGTGGCAATAGATTTTTCACAGTGTGCCTACACCCAGCCACCACCTCCAAAATCTAAAACAACATGAAAATGGTTTGGGGTGAGGGAAAGTTAAACAGGGTTTAAAAATGGAAATATAGCCCAACACATTCATTCACTCCCTGTCTGAAAACCAAGAGGTGTTTTGAAGGGCTATCCAATGTATATTCATAGCTGAATAAGCAGATATGAATATTTTTACTGCATGTAGTGGGTTGTAAATTACAGCAACAACATCAAACTGCACCCTATTACACTGTTGCCTTAATAAAGGTACATCAATTTAACCCAACATGAAAGAAAAACACACAGCATAGTCACGATTGTAAATCTGTTACAATTGTAATGATGATGTAGCCATAGATATTACATTTCTGCCTTACATACTTCATCAGGAATTCAGTGAATAACTTATGAAATCATCTATGACTGATTTTAGTGAAGTCATTACTAGATATGATCACGTGAATTGAGAGTTCTAAACAAGCGACTATTTCTATCTTGAAAGATATGTTTGGATGTCTCTCTTTATTAATTTAACAGAAATATCTCTGTATAATCTATTACAGTAAACCCTCACATTTTGTCTCAGTTTATGAAATCCCTCACAGATGCTATCCATTCAAAAGACATGCGAAAGGTTGATATTTATCCGTGTGCATTCTGATGAGTGTAAATGGAGCCGAGTGGCAGGTGATGACATACAACGTGACCTATATCACAGGCTGTCAATATCACATTTCTATGCTCTGTCCCAAATGGCACGCTGTTCCCTATATAGTGCACTGCTATTAGGGTTCTGTTTATAAGTAGTGCACTATATAGGGGATAGGGTGCCATTTGTGAAGCAAACTTTATCATACTTAAACAGCTTAGAGCGACCAAGACAAACGACCACACATACAGTACACTACTGTATCTACACAGCGTAAGGCCCTCAGTCAGTCTGTGCATTGCTAAACAGAGAAAGCCACATTGCACATTGTCTCCCTGTGTGGATCAACCGTTTTTCCTATAAAGGTGAGGAATATGTTTAGTACAGCATGTGCCGTCGTTCATCTATAAGCATGAAAAGCCTCTTGACATGCAAATGGAGACGAGAGGGCTAGGAGTGCATTTTATCTCCATGCTTGTGTTTGCTAATCAAGTGCTTGTGAAAGCCTGCAGGGGGACCATTATAAGGAGGAGGAGAGTATGATGTGGCTGCTCAAAGCCCTCTGTTTGAACACAGACTCATTTTACAGGCTTTTAACTTTCAATCGGCTGCTGCTACTGTTTATTTGAATCCGTTGATTAATTTCCCTACATTCCTATAAGCCAGTGTGGTAGAAAAGGTTGCAACTCAAACCTAACTGTGAGTTCAAACTCAAATGTAGTTTTGTGTCAACACAGCTCCAGGGGTAAGAGAACAGATAAAGGATTAGTAATGTTTTAGAAGATGAATCCTTGAGAATTGCTCTAGGGATGAGGGTAATGTACGTCTCAGGTTCACCTAGATGTATTATCATTAGATAGAGCAGAAAAGCAGCAGAAGACTTTACAACAACTAGGTTAATGTTTCTCGGTTTTACTCACAAATAGGCGCTAAAGTGGAAAGGTGGATGTGGTAAAATGAAAGATCTTGATCTCATATGTATGAGCAAACGTTTCATAGATTTAGAATGTTTGTGTAGACAAGGAGGCACTGGTCCCCTCATGGGCTGAAATCGAACATACAGAGCTTTCTCTGGTGCCAGTTGCAAGCCTGACACCGACACTTCAAGTGTTTACCCTCTTTATTGACTTTTTACTTGTCATAATACTCTGCAGATGTACTGAACATGTGGAAACCACACACATAAACAGAGAGAAACACACTTCAATTTCTCTCTCTCTCTCTCTCTCTCTCTCTCTCTCTCACACACACACACACACACTGCACTCATAACAAAACAACACAGAAAGACAAACCCTTGGGAGGGTGAAATACCATGTGAAAGTTTGTGATAGCGTGTCAGTCTGCTGAGTGTCATAGTGTAAATATCACCCCTGCTAATGTTCCCTTCACTTCACGTTGTTTGAGGTGGAGGAATCTGCCACTTGTGAACAATTACAAGGTATATCACCACCACATTACTCATGCGCTACAGTGCCGACATGTCAAAGTAAGAGGAAGGAAAACAGTGCACACAGTGAGCGCTGTGGTCCCCCATGCAGCCAGACTCGCTCTGTGTTTGGGGACTTGGGTGAAGGCTACAGTTTATGGGGTTTCTAATCTCAGGTGTTAATTGCAGAGTGACTGGTGGGTATACTGTTCATCTCAGCCACTCAGACTGACACAGTGAGGAAGGAAAAGGAAATAGCATGTTATGAAAAGAGCAGTTAAGCAGTTACATAAGATCAGTCATATAATGCTGGGGTAATCTCATGACTTTTCATTTGCTGATGTCAAATAAAGATTAACTTTAGATCCAATAACATATTCACCCTTAGTGGTTGATTTATAGTAGGTATATGACATAGATATAATATACTGTTGGGATGTCTGTAGAGCTGTAGTGCTGTAATGCGCAGGAGGTTGGTAGCACCGTAGTTGGGGAGGTTGGGCTCGTGGTAATGGCTGGAGTGGAATAGGTGGAATAGTATCAGATACATTCCATTTGCTCTATTGTGCATTGAATACTCTTCCCGGTGTGTGTTGGCCTTTAATGCAGTCAATGACCAAACTCTTTGGCCTCATGGCTGGTATGTTATTAATATTTTACATCATTTCCTAATAAGTTTTTTCTTTTTTTTACGATGAAAATCTGGTGTTTCTACGTCAAACCGTTTTGTTATATTTCAGTGATGTGTAAATGTAATACATTTCAACTCTATATCTGACATGGTACAGGTGTCTCCTTTTTTTAAAGCCCATAACAATGTGTGTGAGGTGTATACTTCTGTTTCAAAGTAGATTTGTTTAAGTCTACCAAGAATCACTCTGTGTGACCCTGATTTAGCCCACTGCAGTGAAATGTTAACAGGATCACTCATGTGCACAAATGAGGTCGTCAGTTTATCCCCCACTGAAGTAAATCTATACGGTGTGCTGGAGAAATATTGATCGCTTTAGGTAACTTCTATGAGAAGCTGTGCTGACATCTCTTGATGTGATTTGGAGAGGGAGAGTGTTGTTACTAATAGTGTAATAGGCTGACCAGACAGTCAAGATCAATAAAATCTATTACACAACTTCCCCAAAATGTTGAGCAATGCATTGGACAAATATCTAAAATGGGGGATTTTTGGACTGAAGTCTACACTCTATCTAGAAAAATGTGCTATCGAGAACCAAAAAAGGTTATTCGGTTGTCACCGTAGGAGAACCCTTTGAATAACCCTTTTTGGGTTCCATGTAGAACCCTTTGCACAGAGGAACCTTTTTTCTAAGAGTGTACTTCCAGCAGTAGGAAAAACAAAAGAAAGAAAGAGCAGAAAACCAGCTGTACTTCTTTACTATGACATTTATCCACATCAATCTCTTAACTCTATTTATTTCACTAAAATAGCAGGTCAGATGACTGATTTCACCCTGAATGATGTCTATAATAAAAACTAAATAGGCTTTTCATGGGCTGCCAATAAATTCTGCTCCTTTCTTTCTTTTCATACACACCTCTCCCAGGTCAATCTTTCTGTTTGATTAAACTTTGTTCCTCCATGATATGAAATATCCAAAGGCTCTTAGATTTATAACCAGTTCATTCAATTATTGACTGCTGCTTTCACGATCAGCCTTGGAGAGTAAGGATAATCTATTATTTATTTTATCCAACTTGATTGTCCTTGGATAGGCATGAAACCTTTACAGCAACAAACAGATGATGTCTTTGAAGCAAGCAGGGGCAGCAGTAGCAGTATTAGTGTAATATTACAGTATTATAGTGTTATTGTAGCATTTTTATTAGAAGATACAAAAGAGTACCACACTAATACAATGTAACAATAGACAGTATAAAAGAACAGAACAGTGTTTAAACAAAAGAAACAGACATGAATGTGCTCAAATTATGCTGGAAGAGCACTTGTGATGTGATCGCCTACAGTCACAGAGAAAGACAACATGGAGAGAGAGAATTGAATAAGAGAGAGTTTCTAGCGACTGGGAGAATGGAAGCTCTGGTTGTGTATAGCTAAGAGGTTAATATTTAATCATGGAATACTGGGCCTACCCCTCTCCAGACAGAGGGTTTCTCTAACTTCTCTAGGTTACAGCCCCTAGGCACTTTCAAGACTGAATTACTCTATGATATGTCATACAGTCAACTGAAACCCCCATAGTTATTAAACATAGGCTTGTGTTTTTCTTCCGCAGTCATTCCTCAGAGGCAACTAGGCCACAGATTGGGATGTCTAATTTATGCCACCAGACACTCAATCTTCAAATCGAGCATATATAGTACAGCTGGTTTAAATTACTATGGGGATTTTCAATGGATTAAATAAACAAACAAATTCGATAAACATGTTGCCTCTGTAATCACCACAGACAATTCTGAGTTTTCCAAGCATTTTACCCCCAATTGAGTGTAACTCAATCCTGACTCCTGATGCGCTTTTTGCGTGGAAATGTACATTATGCCTCTTATCAAGAGAGCGTAAACAAATGAAAAACATGTCTACCATCTAACATTATAAAATCTTGACAGCACTCTTATGTGCTTATACAGTACAATGGTAAATCATTTCAAAGAGAGTTATGTATTCATTTGAATGAGAGCGATGTGAGGCTCAGTCAGTCTGTACAGGTTGCCAGGAAATACAGTGGCATTAGGAAAACAGAGGAAATCTCTCCCCTCTAATCCAGAGGCTCTGCTCCTCTCCTCCATACCTGTCCCTTCTCTAATCTCTTTACTGAATTATTTCATACAAAGCCGTTCAACAGAGAGAGAATATCACTCCACAACGCCAGAGGTTGCACTAGCATGAGTTTAATAATGCACTAAGTCTTCAGAGACTTTATTGCCCTACTAAATGATTGGGGTTCTCTTTGGTTTAACATTTACTACAATTTCCTACTGAATTGGTGATAATTACTACATACTGTATATACCCATTTCCTGCACTAATTGTGATATTTCTTTCAGTTTTTGATAGTCCTGCACCAGTACTACTGTTAGCCTTATTCAAGCACTAAACAGGCCTACACATCAATAATACTGTAGGCCTATGTAATACCTTTGCACCACGGATGGGCTTGAGGTTGAGCCTTATGCTATGTGCTTTTATATAGTAGGCTGTCTCTTCTCTTACAATTTGACTGTGTGCACTAAATGGTGGCGGCTGGTAGTAAACCAGGCCTGAAATGCAAAAACCATACTCTTGTTTCCCAGGCAAATATCTCATGAGGTGAAGTGCAGAAAGATAAGCTTCAGTAGACTATCTGCAACTGAGCGCTTGGTAACGGAGATGTAGACTACAGAAAATTTAGACATGTCATGATTCATCAGTAGTGGAGAATGGACACCACTGGAGAGTGCCACACAATTCAATTTGGCAAGTATCCAAATAGATCAAATAGGCTAGAATGATGAAAGAGATTAATAAGGCCAATCTTCTGACCCCACACGATCGCAAGTCAAATCACGAATCATAGTTGGAAAGGTTTTCTAGCCTAAAGTGTTGGGCTGCATTTCTATTCGCTGACAGTAGGACGTCAGAGTGGGGCGACTACATGGACCCTAGGCTGCGACAGACATACTGTAGGACTACGTGTAGCCAGCCGCATTACACAAAAGTAATGCGAATATTGTAGCCTATGCCTCATGACAAAGTTACTGTGCGTGATTTAGAAGTATAAACTAGCTCACTTCCTTCTGGTAATTTGCAGAGGTGGCGGAAGTGCGTCAGTTATCTCGGCTCTCTGAGGCTTTTACTGCACACTAATTTCAGATGTAGGGAAAAGAGGGGAGAGGAGATTTTAATCACTCTGCCGCTTTAAGGATACTTATCAAAGCTTTGCATTATGTGAAAACGAAAAATACGACGAGACACGAGTAACTGAGCAACCAAGGACGGAATTCAAGAGTGGATTTATAACTTACGCGGGCCTGGAATAGCCGATGCCTTTGGCTTATGGGATTTGATCATATGCAGTGGATGGTCGTATGCTGAAGTAGCTAAACGGAGGATAATTTTGAAAATATTGCGCATAAGTAGCGAAAGACTTGGAAATCCCTGCCCTCGTAGCTTTTATCGCGCAAAGGTTTACCCTACGGCGGAACTTGTCAGAGGAATATGGTTAACCGTTGAAACTCGCCAATGCAGAGAGGATTATCCACTTATGTATTATCTCATACATAATTGTTAAGCACCTAATACGCATTTTGACGGATGTTATCCATAGTCCTTTTTTGACAGCGGATCATGGATTGGGTGGTGGAAAACAACGGGCAGCGACATTATTTCTCTGCGCTGTCTGTGGTATGCAGCTATTAACATTGTGTTTTTCCAATGCAACAAAGTTGCAAAGCAAGTGGAATGCATACATTTGAAGTATTTCGCCGTTTTACACCTGCTTATGTAAAGAACGCGTCGACCTTATAGTATCGGATCGCTTCAAATACGTGAGGATTTGCGTTCCTTCTTCCTCGCCTGCATGGAATATTTTAACATTTGTTTATTGTATTCGGGTGGAATATTCAAGGTCATTCCGTGAATCTTATTATATATATGTATTATTTATACATGCGTATCTCCTCGTGATAGCATAATAGTATCTTATTTCGCACAGGGAATCGGCTTTACGTTAGGCGCTCTAGAGTGATTTTGTCATTGCAACATTTTTAAAATGGATGGAAAATTGAAGCAGAGCCGGAGATCCCGTTCCAAACGTGAGAGGGTACGGAGACGGGAGGCAGTGGGCAGGGATGCCCGCAGTCCAAACCCTTCATCTGGTTCAGATAGGGAGCAAAGTCCTGGGAGGGATCTCGCCTCCCAGAATGGTAAAAAGATTCCACACTCGACACCTTCTTCCAGAGCCTCACGTCCCCCTCGTCGAAAGAGACGAGAATCCAGTTCTCAAGAAGAGGATATCATTGATGGATTTGCCATTGCCAGTTTCGTCAGCCTGGACTGTCTGGAGGTAAAGGGATTGGCTTATAATTACACATGTCAATCACGTCAGAATTTGCATAAGAGCATAAGTTTTCAGCTTGACTAATGAGGTGATATTCATGACATGCTCTGACATAATGGTTTGTTTGACTGCATATAAACATGAGCTGTTTTCTCTGCGTGTTGAGGAGGGGAATGAATTGTAGATCTTTGGCTTGTCCTTGTAGTTATGCCTTTTGTTGTTCTATGCAACATGGGTCTGCATCCCCTTTAGATTTCTTACTCTTTACTACACAATTTCCATAAATGTTTTGCCTCTATAACCATAGTGTGCATATTCATTGGATGGTCCAACATGTGCAATGTGTCTTTGATTATGTGTTTGTATTTGCTTTGAAGGTGATTAAACCTCAGGTGAAGTTGAAGTCTACAAATGAGATTGTGAATTTCATACAAGTAACCACGGTCCTTAGATCTCATTATGATCTATTCTAATAACATGAAACATAGATTTAGCCAGTGGTAACTTGTGGAATAGACACCGGCTGGAATGCGGTTTTAACCAATCAGCATTCAGGATTAGACCCACCCGTTGTATAATTGAATAACGTGAAACATCTTTCCAAGTACAGCTGAAGTCTTCTAAGTTGACATTTGTATTGGTAATACCTGTGTACATACTTACATAGTATAATAATTCCTTAGCCTGTTAGTGGCAGACTGTGGCTGCAAAGGTCAGGAACTAAACCCATAGACACCTGCTACTACTCTACTCAGTTGAGTGTAAGCAACACAGTCAGTTGTAATTGCTGCTTGTTCCCCACAGAGACAATACCACCAGCATGGTACAATAGACTGCATTACATAGCTTGACCTATTGGCTTATTACTAGATTTGAGTGGATACATAAGTATGAAATATTGTCCATGATATGTTCTTTTTTGTTGTGGACATAAATGTCCAAAGGTGTGTTCACTCACTGGGAGCATGTCATCGATTTGTCACCTCCCCTCTATTAACAAGGTTAACCTGTCAGGGTCCTCAGTAATTACATTGCTCTTCCGTTAACTTAGGCCTTCCTTGCCACTTACTAGAGTTTTGTGTGAATGAAGATAGTGTCTAAGAGGAGGTGCAGAAGGTGAAGTGCATGGAACTGTGTAGGAGAGGGTGATGGAGAGAGGCCTGGTGTGTGTGTGTGTGTGTGTGTGTGTGTGTGTGTGTGTGTGTGTGTGTGTGTGTGTGTGTGTGTGTGTGTGTGTGTGTGTGTGTGTGTGTGTGTGTGTGTGTGTGTGTGCGTGCGTGCGCGTGTGTGCATTATATGCTCTGATGCGAAAGGTATGTGTACGCGTGCCTCCGGTGCTCGCTGCTTATGGCAGTCTGACAGGTGCTGACTATGAAAGGCCTCTGGGAAGTCTGAGCGAAGTGCTTCTCAGATAGGATCGGATCCCACCAGGAGAGCAGTGCATAGGCTGTCTGTAGGGTCGCTTCCTTCAGTGACATCTACAAGTGAATGAATGTGGACTCAGCCAGAGAGCTAATCAGGGTAGGCCATCATTGTAAATAATAATTTGTTCTTAACTGACTTGCCTAGTTAAATAAAGGTTGAATATATATATTTATATGTATTATTTATATATATATTTAATCGGGCATGATAAAGCTTTCATAAATCAATTCAATTAAACATTTTGGAAACGGAGTAAAACGGTTCTCTAAACAGTAGTTGTCAGATTTGCATGAAAATGGGCTGATGGTAGTTAGTTATACTTTGTATAGAGCTAAGTGTGGGTTGGACACACATCTGGAAAGCCTATGTGATAGGGCCAAGCAGGAATGTTAAATGCTAATTTCCTATCAATTATCCAACGGACACGGCACCATTAGCCATTCAATAACACACGGACCTATTGCATCATTCTCTAATAAACACAGTACAGTTGAAAGAGTGTTCTCAACCTCGTATAATTCACTGATGGTCAATACAGGACTTCCTGTTCATGACAGGCCAGTCAGTGAGACTGATTAGATTGGGCACTTTCACAGTATATTGAGATCAACCTCACATTTTCTCTGGGTTCATTGAACGTCTATAGCTTGCTGCTCAACAGTACTGTACACAATGTTTATGTGAACGTGAGTGTTTTGCTTTCACGTTAAACATGTTTCAGTAGTGGGTAATATTGCAGCCTTGGATTGAAAGAATAAAGCTGCCTGCTGCCCTTGGAGCTTATGTTGTGTGTAATGTATGTTGCAACCTGCTCTGCTCCCACAGCCTAGTTCATTATGGTACAAACCAATCCACGACATTGGCCACGTTTAATTATCATTTGTTTATTTGTTTTGAGTCCACATTTCACCCGGAAAGCCACTTACCCGTGTAAATGAACTGTACGAACAAGACATGTCTACTTTGTCAAACAGGGGTATGCTATAGTGACTGGACATGTCAGTGAGGAGATGAGGCATGTAGAATGAAAAGCCCTCTCTCAAATGCCTATTAAGACAATTATACAATACTGTTAATTAAAGCCCCTCAAAAGTCCCCCGTGGGTAATGTACTAACAGAAACAATAAGAAAATATTGCAATTATCCACCTTCCATAATAGAAATGAGATGTGATATTTCCCTCCTCTCTTTGTGTGACGTTGATACTAGAGTGGAAAATCCCCCTCTCTAATCCACACAGAGTTCATCCTTATGTTTATCTGTTTAGGCTTGACTTTTTCCTCTCTAACCGCCAGCAGTCATCTGTAATGGGTGGGATCTTGACCTGTTTATTGTCACATTAACACAGATTGTGTGTTAACATGTGTTATTACACTGTCTTACATTATATCCCTTAAAATAGTATATTATTCTCTCTTGTCATAAACAATCAGCCAGTAGCCTACTGCTTCCTCTTATGATTCGAACACACCGACGGCGTCATTGCATTTTGGTACACCAGAAGTACATTCATTTCCAATGAAACGCTGAGTTTGCTGTGCAGCATTGTGTTGCAGAGGCAGTTGCAGTGCTTTCGGTGTGGTGCAGATGTTGGATTTATTGAACGTATGCGTTAAACTATGTGTAGACGGCTTGACAGAAATGGTAGCAGAAATGGTAGCAGAAATGGTAGCAGAAATAGTAGCAGAAGGTGAATTTTACTGTAGGTGAATGTAACTTTTGTTGCACACATATCCAGATGATGCTGCATACTATTTTGCCCATTGACGCTGTCGGTGTGTTCGAAGCGTTATAGCAGGTGTAAATGAAGCTGAATCTGTAACAATTCAGCAGTGTGTTGGATGAACAAACCGTACAAGCCGGACATCAACAGTATAGTATTTGGTCTAGAGACTTGTAACTTGTTCAGTGTTGGGATGTTGCTAAAAGATGTAGTTAGTTATAACAACTCAACACTTGTGTTGAACTACAAGCCATAAAGCAACATTATAAACTGGGTGGTTCGAGCCCTGAATGCTGATTGGCTGACAGCCGTGGTATATCAGACCGTATACGACAGGTATGACAAAAATTTATTTTTGCTGCTCTAATTACGTTGGTAATAGCAATAAGGTACCTCTGGGGTTTGTGCTAGAGGCCTGTTAAACTGTTTTGTATGGTCATCATGTTGCAATACCGCTCAGTGTTTTCGTTACTCTCATAGTGATGGCTGTAGTGCATCATACTGTATGCTGCCAGCCGGTGACAAACAACAACTCCCCTTTTAATTAACAGGCAGGCCCCCGGAGGCGTCGGTGCTCAGAGCCTGACACGTCCCATGAAGAAATGCTTCTTAAGGCCCATGGGACCCATCTCTCCCGTGGCGGAGAGAGAGTAAGAGAGATAAACATTTTGGCTGTGCTGTGTGTGTGTGTGTGTGTGTGTGTACTGTCATGCTCGATAGTGGGGAGATAGCATTCTTTTGGGTGTGCTGCTGAGGCTGTGTGCCCAATATATTGACATATGATCTAAATATCCTCCCTAGGAAGAGCTTTTTCTCTCCAGAGGGTGTGTGGGGCGGAGGTTACATACAGCCCTTATGGTCCCCCTGCGGATCAGTCTTCATTGTCCGTTATGAGAAGTAATGAATAGCTTGGTTTCTGTAACTGTCACTGTAGTAGATGTGGTGTGTGCTGCTGTTTTTTGTTTCCCTCTTCATTTGGGCGTTGTTTCCCTATGAGAGGTATTGAACAGTCTGGCTAATGTCAATGTCAGTGTTCTAGATGTGTTGTGCTGCTGGGTTGTATCTTCCTCCTTCCTCTCTCTCGGTCTGCTTTGTGTGGCGAGTGGCAGGATGCAATTATCAAGTGATTAAGATGTTGTCTTGAAGCCTGGTGAGAAGGATTAGACTTCTGACTGGTTAAAGTTGCCTGTTCATCCACTGGCTGCCTTGCCTTCTGTTTATGGGATTCCTTGAGTCTGACCAGGCTCTGCTTTGCTCTCTGCTCTTTCACTCATAATCAATGAAACAGCGTTGAATAAAAAAGGTAGTTATTGAAATAATACGTGTCTCCCTGTTTGCCACCCCTGCAATTTAGGATCACATATTGGGGCATTTGGCTGCAGAAAATGTTAAATGACTGGCTGGCAATGAGGCCTGAGAAAGATTTACAATACAAATAATGAAACATAAGTAGAAAGAACACTAAGTGCCTCATTAAGTGGCCTCGTCCACTCATTGACTGAGAGAGCAGTAGAACAGGCAGTGAATGGCTTGCTTGTTCATACTTGTACAGTTACATCAACATCTCTCAAGTGAATCCCTTTAAAAATGTGCTTGTATGCAAAAATTATGCATTTTCCAGGGACTTGTGCCCATCAAGTTCAACTGGTCTATTGGTTAGCTTTGCTGAATAGGGCCTTAACGAAATCCCCCTCAAATCATCTCCCTGAGCTCACAACACAAGACTTAGTCTAATGCTCGCTTTCAGAATGTAGTAGTAAATACAGAGGCAGTTTGACATTTTATTTACCATTGGCACATTCAGTGCAGTGAAGTAGAGAGGACCCAATAATAGTCAATGTTTTGCTAATGCATACTGTCACCATGCTACCTAGACCGTCTTGCAGGTCAACCAAACATCCACTACTTTTTACAACATATTAGTATCGACATGATCTAGTGATCACCAACATCATACCTGATTATGTACGCCTATATGAATGAGCGGAGACCGATAAAGGAGTGTTTATTTCGCTAGCATCAACGTCCACTTAGTTTTTGTCTTGCCATGACATCATGAACGGTGAACCTGTTATTTTGATTGGGTGAAAATGAAAGCAGATCGGCCTCCAGTCTTTCTCATTATTTCAGCTTTTGAGCATTTATTCTGAGAGATGCCGTGACTGGCTATAGCTCCATAGAGGGTCTCAGAGCATGTTTTCTTTATAAATGACTAGCTGTGAAAGCAATTAGTGTAACAGTTGTCAACATGCTCCTTGCTACAAATGTGAGATAGGAACATTAGCTCTGAGGGGAATAGTGTTTCTGGTTGGAGTGATACTAACAATAATCACTGCAGAGCTCTATTCCCAGCCTGAAATAAGATATTGAGAAGGTTGCTACTTGCCAGTGCTGCTGGCTCACTTGGTCTCCCTCCATGGATCAGCCTCTTTCTGCCTCCCTTGGTTTCCCTCCGTGGATCAGCCTCTTTCTGCCTCCCTTGGTTTCCCTCCGTGGATCAGCCTCTTTCTGCCTCCCTTGGTCTCCCTCCATGGATCAGCCTATTTCTGCCTCCCTTGGTCACCCTCCGTGGATCAGCCTCTTTCTGCCTCCATTGGTCTCCCTCCATGGATCAGCCTCTTTCTGCCTCCATGGATCAGCCTCTTTCTTGCCTCCCTTGGTCTCCCTCCATGGATCAGCCTATTTCTGCCTCCCTTGGTCTCCCTCCGTGGATCAGCCTCTTTCTGTCTCCCTTGGTCTCCCTCCATGGATCAGCCTATTTCTGCCTCCCTTGGTCTCCCTCCGTGGATCAGCCTCTTTCTGCCTCCCTTGGTCTTCTTCCATGGATCAGCCTATTTCTGCCTCCCTTGGTAACCCTCCGTGGATCAGCCTCTTTCTGCATACCTTGGTGTCCCTCCATGGAGCCGCCTCTTTCTTTCTCTCCCTTGGTCACCCTCCGTGGATCAGCCTCTTTTTGCCTCCCTTGGTCTCCCTCTGTTGATCAGCCTCTTTCTCTCTTCCTTGGTCTCCCTCCGTTGATCAGCCTCTTTCTGCCTCCCTTGGTCTCCCTCCGTGGATCAGCCTCTTTCTGCCTCCCTTGGTCTCCCTCCGTGGATCAGCCTCTTTCTGCCTCCCTTGGCCTCCCTCAGTGGATCAGCCTTTTCCTGCCTCCCTTGGTCTCCCTCCGTGGATCAGCCTCTTTCTGCCTCCCTTGGTCTCCCTCTGTGGATCAGTCTCTTTCTCTCTCCCTTGGTCTCCCTCTGTGGATCAGCCTCTTTCTGCCTCCCTTGGTCTCCCTCTGTGGATCAGCCTCTTTTTGTCTCCCTTGGTCTCCCTCCGTTGATCAGCCTCTTTCTGCCTCCCTTGGTCTCCCTCCGTGGATCAGCCTCTTTTTGTCTCCCTTGGTCTCCCTCCGTTGATCAGTCTCTTTCTCTCTTCCTTGGTCTCCCTCCGTGGATCAGCCTCTTTCTGCCTCCCTTGGTCTCCCTCCGTGGATCAGCCTCTTTCTGCCTCCCTTGGTCTCCCTCCGTGGATCAGCCTCTTTCTGCCTCCCTTGGTCTCCCTCAGTGGATCAGCCTTTTTCTGCCTCCCTTGGTCTCCCTCTGTGGATCAGCCTCTTTCTGCAATTCAGAAGTCAATGACAGGCCTCAGCTGCCGATCATATCTCGGAAGATTTCTTCAGCGGAGACAGACAGAGCTGTCTGTCTGTCTGTCTGTCTGTTAAATGTGAGCTTTCATGTGAGAAGAAATCCAAATAAGGACTTGGACTGTTGTTGTTTGAGTTTTGGCAGCAGACTAATAAGCAGTAGCTGGCCAAGATCATAGAGTTTAGATAAGAGTTGGTTATGCAATGCTAGGGGATCGCTCTCTCATTTACATTTCTACTTTTACCGCTCATTCATTGTCAGCTGCAGTATTTTCTCATGTGGAAGCAAAGCGCTTGTTCCACTCCTTGAGTAATGGGTATATACACTGAGTATACAAAACATGTCCATGACATAGACTAACCAGGTGAATCCAGGTGAATTCTATGATCCTTTATTAAGGTCTCTTGTTAAATCCACTTCAATCAGTTTAGATGAAGGGGAGGAGACAGGTTAAAGAAGGATTTAAGGAGGTGCAACTCAATATTAGGAAGGTGGTTCTAATGTTTGGTATACTCTGTGTATATACAGTTGAAGTCAGAAGTTTACATACACCAAAGCCAAATATATTTAAACTCAGTTTTTCACAATTCCTGACATTTAATCCTAATAACAATTAGGTCAGTTAGGATCACCACTTTATTTCAAGAATGTGAAATGTCAGAATAATAGTAGAGAGAATGATTTATTTCAGCTTTTATTTCTTTCATCACATTCCCAGTGGGTAAGAGGTTTACATACACTCAATTAGTATTTGGTAGCATTGCCTTGAAATTGTTTAACTTGGTTCAAATGTTTCGGGTAGCCTTCCACAAGCTTCCCACAATAAGTTGGGGGAATTTTGACCCATTCCTCCTGACAGAGCTGGTGTAACTGAGTCAGGTTTGTAGGCCTCCTTGCTCGCACAAACTTTTTCAGTTCTGCCCACACATGTTCTATAGGATTGAGGTCAGGGCTTTGTTATTGCCACTCCAATACCTTGACTGTGTTATCCTTAAGCCATTTTGCCACAACTTTGTAAGTATGCTTGGGGTCATTGTCCATTTGGAAGACCCATTTGTGACCAAGCTTTCTATTTTGTGACATGCACCAGTCCTTCCTGCAGCAAAGCACCCCCACAACATGATGCTGCCACCCCCGTGCTTCACGGTTTGGATGGTGTTCTTCGGCTTGCATGCCTCCCCCATTTTCCTCCAAACATAACGATGGTCATTATGGCCAAACAGTTCTATTTTTGTTTCATCAGACTAGAGGACATTTCTCCAAAAAGTACGATCTTTGTCCCCATGTGCAGTTGCAAACCGTAGTCTGGCTTTTTAATGGTGGTTTTGGAGCAGTGGCTTCTTCCTTGTTGAGCAGCCTGTCAGGTTATGTCGATATGTGACTCGTTTTACTGTGGATATAGATACTTTTGTACCTGTTTCTTCCAGCATCTTCACAGGGTCCTTTGCTGTTGTTCTAGGATTGATTTGAACTTTCCACACCAAAGTACGTTCATCTCAATGAGACAGAACGCGTCTCCTTCCTGAGCAGTATGATGGCTGTGTGGTCCCATGGTGTTTATACTTGCGTACTATTGTTTGTATAGATGAACGTCGTCCCTTCAGGCATTTGGAAATTGCTCCCAAGGATGAACCAGACTTGTGGAGGTCTACAATTCTTTTTCTGAGGTCTTGGCTGATTTCTTTTGATTTTCCCATGATGTCAAGCAAAGATGCACTGAGTTTGAAGGTAGGCCTTGAAATACATCCACAGGTACACCTCCAATTGACACCAATTATGTCAATTAGCCTATCAGTAGCTTCTAAAGCCATGACATCATTTTCTGTAATTTTCCAAGCTGTTTAAAGGCACAGTCAACTTAGTGTATGTAAACTTCTGACCCACTGGAATTGTGATACAGTGAATCATATGTGAAATAATCTGTCTGTAAACAATTTTTGAAAAAATTACTTGTGTCATTCACAAAGCAGGTGTCCTAACTGACTTGCCAAAACTATAGTTTGTTAACAAGAAATATGTGGAGTGGTTGAAGAACGAGTTTTAATGACTCCAACCTAAGTGTATGTAAACTTCAGACTTCAACTGTAGATATACTATGCATTTAAATCAAGCAGTTCCTGAATTCAATGATAAACCGACTGCGTCTGTAGAAACACTACGGAAGTGTCCTTGATATATTCAATCTTAAACAATATTTTGTGTGAAGATAAATACATATGTGAGATATGTAGGTAGTACATTATGGACTTCTGCAACCAGTTTGTCAGGAACAGTGAGATAGATATCTAACACATATGACTCATTTTGGCAGAAATACCTTGTTATTGGGTATCTCTCTCTCACTCTCTCTTTCAACGTCTGCATTATGGGGGTTATATACACATCTATGTGTTCGCTCCTTTCAGACAGACCATTTGACAGACCACTTTGTTACATTTGACAAAACGAGGACACACACACACACACACACACACACACACACAGAAAGCCAACAGGAGCACTCTCTTTACACAAGGCGTGGAATGGGACCACAATTACACACACAAACTCTGGCACACACACAAACACAGTGCAATGAAAATCTTCAAGTCAATATGGATGAAAAGGCATGCTGGTGAGAGAGAGGGAGACTACAAATAATATCACAGAACTCTCTCCCACAAACCCTGTTTGCATTTGGTATTGCCTTGATCTTCTTACCCAACTGTTCTCTGTGTGTTGGTGAAAAGATCACTGCTGTAGAATAAAACAGACAGTGCTGAGGAACAGTTAACACTAGAAAAGCCTGGCCTCAAGGGACTCCCCTTTGCGCCAATGACCGTAATAAATACATTTTGAGTATGGTATTGCAAAATAATTATTTGGTTGTTTTTATGAAGGTCTTAGGCAACATTATAATACAAAATAAAATGCATTTCAAAGAACACAATAGCGTCATTAGTTTATGTAACAGTAGGCTATATGTAGCATACAAACGAAAAGTCACTGAAACACCACAATTCAAGTGTGAAAAAATCCATTAAATAAACACCATCACAAAGATCATTCATTATTCATTTGTTAAGGGCATATCTTGAGAAACATTATGAATTTAAGATGATTTCATTTCAATAGAACAAAATGGCATATTTTGAGTTCAAATATAGAGTATTACTGTGCTTTGAGTGTTGCATATGAGGGGCAGTAGGGAAACAATGACATGTCTTAATTTCTTATAACACAAATTCTGTTTGTGATATTACTATTTAACAATGACAGTGAGTTATATAGACTTATTTAGGAAAAGTCAAGTCCGAGGGGGACATGACTTTAAAAATGCCAGAGTAATAAAATACGTTTGTTTTGAGTCAACATGACACTCTCGGCTCTCCTAGTGTTAAAGGCTGTTCTATCGCCTCTTACCAGAACATCGACCATGATTTATGTTCATGGTCCAACGGTTCTTAATGTTGAATTGCCACCGTTCGCCAACACCCAGCTGGTGACCCCTAACACACAGGGGCCACCCACAGCTTTTAACAGTTCACCAGTGTTTGGTTCTTTACAAAAATACATATTGCCTACTGCCCTCCTGTTCTGTCTATCCTGTCTGTCTGTCCATCTGTGTCTGTCTGTCTGTCAAGGAGTTACGTATTACTAGGCTCCATGAGAGGATGAGAAAGAAAGAGAGAGAGAGAGAGAACTGAGAGAGAGAACTGAGAGAGAACAGAGATTGAGAGAAAAGAGAGAGAACAGAGAGAGAGTAAACAGAGGGAGAACAGAGAGGGAGAACAGAGAGGGAGAACAGAGAGGGAGAACAGAGAGAGAGAACAGAGAGAGAGAGTGAACAGAGGGAGAACAGAGAGAGAGAACAGAAAGAGAACAGAGAGAGAGTACAGAGAGAGAACCGAGAGAGAACAGAGAGAGAGAGAACAGAGAGAGAGAGTGAACAGAGAGGGAGAACAGAGAGGGAGAACAGAGAGAGAGAGAACAGAGAGAGAGAACAGAAAGAGAACAGAGAGAGAGTACAGAGAGAGAGAACCGAGAGAGAACAGAGAGAGAGAGTGAACAGAGAGGGAGAACAGAGAGGGAGAACAGAGAGAGAGAGAAACAGAGAGGGAGAACAGAGAGAGAGAGAACAGAGAGAGAGAACAGAGAGAGAGAGTGAACAGAGGGAGAACAGAGAGAGAGAACACTGAGACTGAACAGAGAGAGAGAACAGAGAGAGCGTGAACAGAGAGAGAGAACAGAGAGAGCGTGAACAGAGAGAGTGTGAACAGAGAGAGTGTGAACAGAGAGAGAGAACAGAGAGAGAACAGAGAGAGAGAACAGAGCGAGAGTGAACAGAGAGGGAGAAAGCTAGCCTGAATTCCTACTGTAACTGTAGTGGCAGCCTGTATTCATCCAGACTCCTGGTTAGTTACCTCCTGCCTGACAGGCAGCAGAGTGAGAGACCCTCCTGCCTGGCAGGAAGAAGTGAGAGAGAACCCTCCAGCCTGGCAGGCAACAGAGAGTGAGAACCCTCCAGCCTGGCAGGCAGCAGAGAGAGAGAACCCTCCAGCCTGGCAGGCATCAGAGAGAGAGAACCCTCCAGCCTGGCAGGCATCAGAGAGAGAGAACCCTCCAGCCTGGCAGGCAGAAGAGAGAGAGAGAACCCTCCAGCCTGGCAGGCAGCAGAGAGAGAACAACCCTGTGTACATCCTCACACAGCACAGTACATAAACCACCGTATTTTCATGATCAGCTCCAGGTGTTGATGAAACAGTTCCCCTGCTGGATAATCATATTCCCCCTCCCGCCTGCCAAGAAAGACGCTGAGAGAGAGGGAAGGAGAGAGAAAGGGAGTCCCGATCTGCATCTGTCTGAATGCCTAGACTCCCTCTCTCCCTGGTGTTTCAATTTGCACAATAATATGAGGGGAGGAAAGGGGGCAGGAAACAGGGAGGCTGCAGACACTGACAGGCAGAGCTGGGGAGGGAGGTGTGTGTGTGTGTGTGTGGTAGGGTAGGGTGTTTCAGTAGAATGACGCCACAATGGTACACCAAGGTGCCATTCGGAGCAGGGGCAGTTTGTGTGTGTGGGATGACAGCCTGACAGTGAGTGACACAACTGTGGCCGCCATCGTGTGTACTCAGAGCCAGATCCTCCAGAGGACTGCAGCACAGTCGTCACAGCAGCACAGCCGTCACAGCGGCACAGCTGTCACAAGCGACGAGTGACACTAAACTGAGAAACAGGCAGGCGGGTGACGGACGAACGGGGCAACCCAGCCCTGCTCTGCTGTGACTTCCATGTTGGGAATGCAGTCGCCTGAGCTGATGATTGTCAACTAATTTAGCTGGGTTGCTTAATTGAAAGACATTTATCAGTACATGTGATTTACTTTACAAACATACAGACATCTGAGATAGAGTTGAAGTCGGAAGTTGACATACACCTTAGCCAAATACATTTAAACTCAGTTTTTTCACAATTCCTGACATTTAATCCTAGTAAAAAAATCCCTGTTTTAGGTCAGTTAGGATCACCACTTTATTTTAAGAATGTGAAATGTCTTTATAATTAGTAGAGAGAATGATTTATTTCAGCTTTTATTTCTTTCATCACATTCCCAGTGGGTCAGAGGATTACATACACTCAATTAGTATTTGGTAGCATTGCCTTGAAATTGTTTTAACTTGGGTCAAACGTTTCGGGTAGCCTTCCACAAGCTTCCCACAATAATTTGGGTGAATTTTGGCCCATTCCTCCTGACAGAGCTGATGTAACTGAGTCAGGTTTGTAGGCCTCCTTGCTCGCACATGCTTTTTCAGTTCTGCCCACACATATTCTATAGGTTTGAGGTCAGGGCTTTGTGATGGCCTCTCCAATACCTTGACTTTATTGTCCTTAGCCATTTTGCCACAACTTTGGAAGTATGCTTGGGGTCATTGTCCATTTGGAAGACCTATTTGCGACCAAGCTTTCACTTCCTGACTGATGTCTTGAGATGTTGCTTCAATATATTCACGTAATTTTCCTGCTATCTATTTTGTGAAGTGCACCAGTCTCGCCTGCAGCAAAGCACCCCCACAACATGATGCTGCCACCCCTGTGCTTCACGGTTGGGATGGTGTTCTTCGGCTTGCAAGCCTCCCCTTTTTCCTCCAAATATAACGATGGTCATTATGGCCAAACAGTTTTATTTTTGTTTCATCAGAACAGAGGACATTTCTCCAAAAAGTACGATCTTTGTCCCCATGTGCAGTTGCAAACCGTAGTCTGGCTTTTTTATTGCGGTTTTGGAGCAGTGGCTTCTTCCCTGCTGAGTGGCCTTTCAGGTTATGTTGATATAGGACCCGTTTTACTGTGGATATAGATACTTTTGTACATATTTCCTCCAGCATCTTCACAGGGTCCTTTGCTGTTGTTCTGGGATTGATTTGCACTTTTCGCACCAAAGGACGTTCATCTCTAGGAGACAGAACGCGTCTCCTTCCTGAGCGGTATGACGGCTGCGTGGTCCCATGGTGTTTATACTTGCGTACTATTGTTTGTACAGATGAACGTGGTACCTTCAGGCATTTGGAAATTGCTCCCAAGGAACCAGACTTGTGCAGGTCTACAATTTGTTTCGGAGGTCTTGGCTGATTTCTTTTGATTGTCCCAAGATGTCAAGCAAAGAGGCACTGAGTTTGAAAGTAGGCCTTCAAATATATCCACAGGTACACCTCCAATTGACTCAACTGATTTCAATTAGCCTATTAGAAGCTTCTAAAGCCATGACATTATTTTCTGGAATTTTCCGAGCTGTTTAAAGGCACAGTCAACTTAGTGTATGTAAACTTCTGACCCACTGGAATTGTGATACAGTGAATTATAAGTGAAATAATCTGTCTGTAATTGTTGGAAAAATTACTTGTGTCGTGCACAAAGCAGATATCCTAACTGACTTGCCAAAACTATAATTTGTTAACAAGAAATTTGTGGAGTGGTTGAAAAACGGGTTTTAATGACTCCAAACTGCGTGTACGTAAACTTCCGACTTCAACTGTATGTTCTCTTGGTAGAGTGATTTGTTTACATTGCTGTTAGCTACATTTGTACCGATAGCTACATTTGTACAGATAGCTACATTTGTAGTCGTTGTTGTTAGTCATTCCGTAGTACTGCTATCTCCTGTCCTACAGACATAGGTCTAACCTACACAGGGAATCTGCTGTGTTCTATCCTACAGACATAGGTCTACCCTACACAGTGAATCTGCTGTGTTCTATCCTACAGACATAGGCCTACCCTACACAGTGGATCTGCTGTGTTCTATCCTACAGACATAGGCCTACCCTACACAGTGAATCTGCTGTGTTCTATCCTACAAGCATAGGTCTACCCTACACAGTGAATCTGCTGTGTTCTATCTTACAGACATAGGCCTACCCTACACAGTGAATCTGCTGTGTTCTATCCTACAGACATAGGTCTACCCTACACAGTGGATCTGCTGTGTTCTATCCTACAGACATAGGCCTACCCTACACAGTGGATCTGCTGTGTTCTATCCTACAGACATAGGCCTACCCTACACAGTGAATCTGCTGTGATCTATTTTACAGACACAGCAAATAATATGCCTGTCTGAATGAATCTGTTAAAAAAAAAAAAAGTTTTGTAACTAGATACATGGAATCCACGGCAGACTAGGAGTAAGTGAGCTAATGTGTATTTGGGGCCCAGAGGCCAAAAACACAAGCCATTGTTCAGTGCAGCAGAATGCACAATGGCTTTTCTGTTTAATCACTGCAGCCCTATAAAGCCTTTCAGAGGAAAGACACGGAAGGAGAGAGAGAGAGAGAGAGAGAGAGAGTAATTGTGTTGTTTCCCTAACCTGAAGTCATGGGTGAAGAACAGCCGCCATTCTCATTGACAGGGCTGTAGTGGAGCAGGTTGAGAGTTTCACGTTCCTTGGTGTCCACATCACCAACATACTAACATGGTCCAAGCACACCAAGACAGTCGTGAAGAGAGCACGACAAAAGCTATTCCCCCTCAGGAGACTGAAAAGACTTGGCATGGGTCCTCACATCACCAAAAGGTTTCTTTATCTGCACCAATCCTGACTGGTTGCATCACTCCTTGGTATGGCATCTGCTCAGCCTCTGACCACAAGACACTACAGAGTAGACCGATTATGATTTTTCAACGCCGATACCGATTATTGGAGGACCAAAAAAGCCGATACCGATTAATCGGCCGATTCATTAATTACAGTGCCTTGCGAAAGTATTCGGCCCCCTTGAACTTTGCGACCTTTTGCCACATTTCAGGCTTCAAACATAAAGATATAAAACAGTATTTTTTTGTGAAGAATCAACAACAAGTGGGACACAATCATGAAGTGGAACGACATTTATTGGATATTTCAAACTTTTTTAACAAATCAAAAACTGAAAAATTGGGCGTGCAAAATTATTCAGCCCCTTTACTTTCAGTGCAGCAAACTCTCTCCAGAAGTTCAGTGAGGATCTCTGAATGATCCAATGTTGACCTAAATGACTAATGATGATAAATACAATCCACCTGTGTGTAATCAAGTCTCCGTATAAATGCACCTGCACTGTGATAGTCTCAGAGGCACTGTAATTAATTTGTAATAATGACAATTACAACAATGCTGAATGAACACTTATTTTAACTTAATATAATACATCAATGAAATCAATTGTGTTTAAATAATGCAAAAACAAAGTGTTGGAGAAGAAAGTAAAAGTGCAATATGTGCTATGTAAGAAAGCTAACGTTTCAGGTCCTTTCTCAGAACATGAGAACATATGAAAGCTGGTGGTTCCTTTTAACACGAGTCTTCAATATTCCCAGGTAAGAAGTTTTAGGTTGTAGTTATTATAGGAATTATAGGACTATTTCCCTCTGTACCATTTGTATTTCATTAACCTTTGATTGGATGTTATCCTATTGGATGTTTTTATAGGCACTTTAGTATTGCCAGTGTAACAGTATAGCTTCCGTCCCTCTCCTCGCTCCTCCCTGGGCTCGAACCAGCAATACAGCGACAACAGTCACCATTGAAGCAGCGTTACCCATGCAGAGCAAGGGGAACAACTACTAGAAGGCTCAGAGCGAGTGACGTTTGAAATGCTATTAGCGCGCGCTAACTAGCTAGCCATTTCACTTCGGTTACACCAGCCTCATCTTGGGAGTTGATAGGCTTGACACACAACGAAGAGCTGCTGGCAAAACGCGCAAAAGTGCTGTTTGAATGAATGTTTACACGCCTGCTTCTGCCTTCCACAGATACTTAGATACTTGTATGCTTGTATGCTCAGTCAGATTATATGCAACGCAGGACACGCTAGATAATATCTAGTAATATCATCAACCATGTGTAGTTAACTAGTGATTATGATTGATTGTTTTTTATAAGATAAGTTTAATGCTAGCTAGCAACTTACCTTGGCTTACTGCATTCGCGTAACAGGCAGTCTCCTTGTGGAGTGCAATGAGAGAGAGGCAGGTCGTTATTGCGTTGGACTAGTTAACTGTAAGGTTGCAAGAATGGATACCCCGAGCTGACAAGGTGAAAATCTGTCATTCTGCCCCTGAACAAAGCAGTTAACCCACCGTTCCTAGGCCGTCATTGAAAATAAGAATGTGTTCTTAACTGACTTGCCTAGTTAAATAAAGGAATATTTTTTAATAAAAAATAAAAAAAGTTGACGCCCAAAAATACAGATTTCCGATTGTTATAAAAACGTGAAATTGGCCCTAATTAATCGGCCATTCCGATTAATCGGTCGACCTCTACTACAGAGGGTAGTGCGAACGGTCCAGTACATCACTAGGGCCAAGTTTCCTGCCATCCAGGACCTCTATACCAGGCGGTGTCAGAAGAAGGCCCTAAAAATGGTCAAAGACTCCAGCCACCACCCTCTGTGCTACCGCATGGCAAGTGGTTCCCGGGGCGCCAAGTCTAGATCCAAGAGGCTTCTCCACAGCTTATACCCTCAAGCCATAAGACTCCTGAACATCTAATCAAATGGCTACCCAGACTACTTGCATTGCCCCCCCCCCCCCACCCCTCTTTTATGCTGCTGCTACTCTCTGATCTATGCATAAGTCACTTTAATAGCTCTACCTACATGTATATATTACCTCGAATAACCGGTGCCTCCGAACATTGACTCTGTACCAGTACCCCATGTATATAGCCTCACTATTGTTATTTTACTGCTGCTCTTTAATTATTTGTTACTTTGATTTCTTATTTTTCTTTAGGTATTTTTCTTAAAACTGCATTGTTGGTTAAGGGCTTGTAAGTAAGCATTTCACGGTAAGGTCTACACCTGTTGTATTCAGCGCATGTGACAAATACAATTTGATTTGAATAAGAGCGTTGTGTTCCCATAATGACCCAAGCTTCTTTATCTCAGTAAAGCTACAGTCCTGGGCTGGGGCTCAGCCTGGGAGCTGAGCTGCTTGCCTAGTGGTTTTTAGGAGTTTGGCCTCAGCCTCCATATTGCTACAATTAGATTACATGAATGGGCTGGTAGCTGGAAGCTGGTAGCTGGAAGCTGGTAGCTGGTAGCTGGTGATCTGTACACCATCTTATCAGTAACAGCAGCACATTCCAGCAGCACATGTGCTGGGGAAGGGAAGGAATGCTGGGCTGCTCTCTCTCTGCTTTGCCAAGCCTCAGGTCTCAGCTACCTTCCTCACCATGCAAACAAACCAACCCCCACAGGACAGTAGCAAGCAAAATAGCAATCATACGCTGGTTATCCACACATGAGCTGTGAAGTGAACATATGAACTGTACAGTTACAGGAACACCACTGAATGCTGTTATCATAGGGGCCAGGTAGGAATAGGGTAGTGGAGAGAGGGAGAGACAAAATGGAGAGAGAGAAATGGAGAAAGAGAGAGGCAAAGTCGTGAGAAAGGTGGAAAGAGAGAGAGGCACTATCTCCCACTCTGGAAGTAAGCTATTCATCTTCAGTGTTTTGAAAGCATGTTTTTATTCTCCAGTGAGATGTTTCTGTTGCGTTTCTTTATCTCACATGATACATCTTGTTCTCCACTGACTGTTCTCTTACAGATATAGTACTTATCATAAAGCAGAGTTCACAACATCAGATACAGTACTTATCATAAAGCAGAGTTCACAACATCAGATACAGTACTTATCTGAAAGCAGAGTTCACAACATCAGATACAGTACTTATCATAAAGCAGAGTTCACAACATCAGATACAGTACTTATCTGAAAGCAGAGTTCACAACATCAGATACAGTACTTATCATAAAGCAGAGTTCACAGCATCAGATACAGTACTTATCTGAAAGCAGAGTTCACAACATCAGATACAGTACTTATCATAAAGCAGAGTTCACAACATCAGATACAGTACTTATCTGAAAGCAGAGTTCACAACATCAGATACAGTACTTATCTGAAAGCAGAGTTCACAACATCAGATACGGTACTTATCTGAAAGCAGAGTTCACAACATCAGATACAGTACTTATCATAAAGCAGAGTTCACAGCATCAGATACAGTACTTATCTGAAAGCAGAGTTCACAACATCAGATACAGTACTTATCATAAAGCAGAGTTCACAACATCAGATACAGTACTTATCTGAAAGCAGAGTTCACAACATCAGATACAGTAGGTGATACAGTAGGTGATACAGTATAGTCTGTTTAAATACACCTCCATTACTTTACAAGAAGAAATACAACAAGGCATAATACAACAAAGACAATGTTATTACTGTCTATCTAGTTAATATGGAGTACTTTCTAACAGTTTGGCTATGTGTTCATCCATGATGTGTGTATTGAAAAAGCATTAGAGAGACGATATTATTTGGAGCCTTCTGTGAATAAAACCAACAGAACCCAGTCATGCCACAGCAGCAGTCCCTTTTGTAGCCTGACCCTCTCCCTCTCGACCGCCCCCCCCGGCCACCTTGTCGTTGCTGAACTGTTGATATATGTGGTGGGTCTAAGAGACAGCCTGTCAAAGTTAATCAGACTGTGTTGTGCAGCTAGAAACAGCGGTCCTGACTGGCTGACTCAACACACACTGTGTTGTGTTTCCTGGGAGAGGAGGAGCTAGGCGAGCTAACTGAACATGACACAGATTTTCACTCTACCACTGACCTGACCTGCAAGGGACTCTATAAATCACATCAGGCCGAGACACCCTTGTAGGGTGAAGGATCTGATGGCGTGCACAGCAACGGTAGGGGTTTCATCGCTATTGTGAGCTGCGTTGGTTGCCTGCACACATACACTGAGTATACAAAATATTAAGAACACCAGGCTCTTTCCATGACATAGACTGACCAGGTGAAAGCTATGATCCCTTATTGATGTAACTTGTTAAATCCACTTCAATCAGTGTAGATGAAGGGGAGGAGACGGGTTAAAGAAGGATTTTTAATCATTGAGACAATTGAGACATGGATTGTGTATGTGTGCCATTCAGAGGGAGAATGGGCAAGTCAAAAGATTTAAGTGCCTTTAAACGGGGTATGGTAGTAGGTGCCAGGCGCACCGGTTTGTGTCAAGAACTGCAACACTGTTGTTTTTTTAATGCTCGACAGTTTCCCATGTGTATCAAGAATGGTCCAGCATCCAAAGGCCATCCAGGGAACTTCACACAACTGTGGGAAGCATTGGAGTCAAAATAGGGGGGGTTCCCCTCAATATTAGGAAGATGTCCTTAATGTTTTGTACATGTTCAACATTAATCATGCATTTGACCTGTAATGGACCAAGCTGAAGGCCTTATGTGATTCTAATTCAAGTTGGTATTTTAGAGGGGAAGACAGGGAATGGTCCCAAATGACTGGATATGGGCCTCTCTATGTAGCCTCTATCTGCTGATGGCCCTGTCTGGCTGTTGTTGTTACCTATGTTACTGACTGTAAATTACTATGAAGCCTGAACAACAACTAGCTGTGACCCAAGGTGTATGTACTGCCCTCAACCTTTCCTGCTTCGCTGATGGGGCCTTTTCATCAGGTCTCTCTCTCCACCTCCCTCCCTTCCAGAGGATGACCTTCCCTCCAACGTCCTGTTCCTATTGGTCAGGCTAGCAGTGTAATTGGTATGCAGAGAGACTCTGGAATGAGTCCACTCCGTGCTAGCTTGTGAATTCACCCTTGTAATGCCACGTTTATGGATAACAGAGATAAAACAACGCATGAAGGAAAAAAAGCAAACAAATGCCAAGGCTTGGGCTGCTTGCCTGCCTGACATTGCCTTTGTGAATCACAGATCTACAGCCAAGGGCAAGGGAGAAGGGGAGTGAGAGGGGACTAAACAGATGATGCTTTACAATGTCCACCATTTGCATCGTATATACTCTTGCCACTGCCAGCTGTTTAACCTTTTCCCAGCCAAATGCTGCCTGACTGGATATAGAATCACTGGGGTTTGCTACTGAAATGGCACCCTATTCCCTATATTGTGCACTACTTTTGACCAGAGCTCTGGTCAAAAGTAGTGCACTATATAGGGAATATGGTGCCATTTGGGATGACCCACTGGTTCTCATGGTTGGAACTTCTGTCCAGAGGAGTGTTTAGTCACCAGGGCATTGCTCATCTCATTGAGGCTGGATGTCTGGCTGGAGAGATGGACCTGGGCCTGAGGCTTGGGCTAATAACCTGACTGACTGAGCTCTGTGGGCTTGAGGTTCTGGCTCAGTTGCTGACTGTACTGTGTGGTTTACAATTTCCTTACAGCTCTATGTCTCCTTTATGGAGTCCTTTATTTTGGCTTGGTTGACACTGATGCAGGTATAGCCTTCAAGCCCTCAGGTTGCTTATTATTGGATCTTCTTCATGACTAGCAGTTTGTTTTGCTGATGATGGAGCATCATTTTATATGTGAGCATAAATGGGGCATAGTTCTAGTCCACATTTCTCCTAGGTATAATCTTTATTGGCTGAAAGGTCAGTCAAGTATGTGCCTTATATTTTGCCGTGGTAGCATGTTGTTTCAGTATGTTTCAGCGTGTGTTGCAAATGATCTGCCACCACAAACTTCCGAACTATAAGAATTAGTGTACATTTATATAATTGCAATCCAGAACTCACACACACTCCATATAATACATCAACTGAAGTGAGTTCAGGTTCCAAAGCACATAGTGATCCTTGTTCTCCCTAAAGTAACATCACTCAGGCCGCGTACAACATAAATATTTTCATATAAACAGTCTCCTGCTGAAACGATTCCAAGGCTTTCGCCTGAAGCTAACAGCGTAAAGGCGAAAGGCTGGAGGGTGCTCTATTTTTCTCATCTCTATCTCTCTCTTTCTTTCTCTTTCTGTCTTTCTCTCTCTATTTGTTTCTCTCGTTCTCTCTCTCTATTTCTCTATTCCTTTCTCTTCCTCGCTCTCCCTCCTCCTTTCTCTCTCTCCCCCTTCCTCTCTGTCCCTCTCTCTTCCTTCCTTTCTCTCTGTCTCTCTCTTTCTTTCTCTCTCTGTCTCTCATTCCCTCGAGTGTCCTTGTCAATGTCATAGGCAGCTGCTGCGTTGTAGTTGAAAAAGAGGCGAGGTCAATAGTTTGTCTGCCTAGCTTATAAATAATGTGACTCAGCGCCTGACAGAATGTGTCTCGATTGTAGAAACGGGGAAGAAATGGCAGGAGTATTTTCCTAACCCTCGGCTCGGCTACTGAGGCACTTGTATATTCTCACTAATAATTGCTTGTCTGACCTTAGTAACCAGCCAGCGATGTTAGATAGAAAATGTTTTTGTCTCTTTTTAGTGTTTTTACTTTGTCATCTATAGTTCTCATGATCAACTATGAATTGGTCTATTGATTCAATTAAATTACATTTAAGGGGCTTTATTGGCATGGGAAACATATGTTTACATTGCCAAAGCAAGTGAAAACGATAATTAACAAAGTGAAATAAACAATAAAAAATAACTATTGTCAAATGCCTTTTATCACATTTCCACCCCCTTAAATGTTATATGTGACTTTTCAGTTATTGTGTAATGTATGTGGTGTTCTGAGGAGTTTTGACATTGGTTCTTTCTACTGTATGTGTGTGTGGGTTTGTGTGTGTGCGTTCATGCATTTGCGTGTGATGTAACTGTGTGTGCATGCATGAACATGTCTCTGTGAGTGTTTACAGAGGCCACAGGATACATGGTCCGTTGAGAGTTGGCCGTTGCTGGCGGCGGGACACAGGGGAGTTGTCCTAGGCCCTGTAGGCCTGTAGCTGTGCCTTTGTAAGTGCGCAGCCCTTGGGAGCGAAATGGGAATGGGAGGCAGGGCGAAGAGGTTTCCTGTGTGTGTTTGTCCGTGCAGCTCGCTCAGGGTGAGTGCCAGAGTAAAGTGTTGGGTTACATAGCTCAGTGTTCAGTGTAGTGTACGCCACAGCACATCCGCAACGCCGCGCTGCTGACATTATCCACTATGGGATAATCTCTCAGCTGGTGTGCTCCGAGACTGTGAACCCGTCCGTCCGCCATCCCCTAAACTCTGTCACCAACCCCATGTCTGCTCTCACCTTTAACAATTGGGCTTTTATACAGAGTATCAGTTTTCTAAAGGGAGATTTGTTCTCCTGTAATGCGTGTGGAGACTAGAGTTCTCGTGTTCACTGTTGAAGGGGATTGAATGGAAAGTGTTGAGCTTTCACCCCCTAGCTAGGTTTTAGCAGTGGGGTTTGAAATGGCTCTCTAACTCCAAATGGTGTCGTCAGGGTTTCTCCACTTTCTGATCTGTCATTCAATATTAGGCTGGGGAACACAACAGCTGTGCTGCTAGCCACACCCAGCCAGCTGGATTATATAATCCTAACAGTTAGACAGGAATACCTTATTTTTCTTTGTCTGTGAAAATGTAGAGTTACTGATTGGGTATCCACTTGATTTGATATCTCTTAGTAAATATTTTGTTTTTAACGTAGACAGTAGTTAGTCGATTGGGATTACCAAAATTATAACTTTCCTGAAAGATTATCTTCTCTTTATAAACCACATTTATTATTCGACAGTTCTTGTAAAAATCCATTTGTTACAGATAATCAACAGTAGGTCTGAGGCACCACAAGACATTTATGCAAAATGTCCGTCACAGGTGACAAATAGATTAGACCAAACGCAATGATGCTCCCAACATTATGTTTAATAAGCTTAACGTGGCATTCACATCGCACTCATGGTTATACATTGATGCTTCCGCAGTCACCGTCTAGCCTTCGCCTTGATTTCCAGCGAGACTCAAGTCGCTGTACTAACGCTGTCAAGAGCCACTCTCTCTTCTCTCAATATCTTATGCTTATTGGTGTAGCAGGCAGGTGGGAGATCAGACTGATGCTAATATACCATCCTGCCTCTGCTGACAGAACAGAACAGGTCTAAGGGAAACCCAATATGTCTGGGAGATAATATTGTAATGAAACAGCAGGGTGCAGGTCTCGAACCCTCGACCTTTGAGCCTGAGGTCCGGCGCGCTATCGACTGTGCCGCAAAAGCATGCTCCAGCGGCTTAGTCGATTTCCGCGCTTATAAACCCAGGGTCGTTACAATATCTATACACTGATGGAGTCTGTCTGAAACACACACACACATTCTTACTGTTGTAGCATTGTCGAGAAGGAACTTGCAAGTAAGCATTTTGTTGGACGTGTATACCATGTGTATCCCGTCCATGAAACTTGAAACACAAACACACTTCACATTTGGGCCTGAAGACTCAATGATTTCAGACTGTTTTTTTGTCTTAATCTAACTCCCGACAGTTTGCATGAACTGTTAGTATTGTTTGATTCTTCTACAGTATGCTGTTTGCCTTGTACAGTAATAAGTCATACTATACTAGAGGTCGACCGATTAATCGGAATGGCCGATTAATTAGGGCCGATTTCAAGGTATCATAACAATCGGAAATCAGTATTTTTGGGCGCCGATATGCCTAATTGAATTATTATTATTTTACACCTTTATTTAATCTTTATTTAACTAGGCAAGTCAGTTAAGAACACCTTATTTTCAATGACGGCCTAGGAATGGTGGGTTAACTGCCTCGTTCAGGGGCAGAAAGACAGATTTTCACATTGTCAGCTCGGGGACCCAATCTTGCAACCTTACCGTTAACTAGTCCAACGCAATAACGACCTGCCTCTCTCTCGTTGCACTCCACAAGGAGACTGCCTGTTACGCAAATGCAGTAAGCCAAGGTAAGTTGCTAGCTAGCATTAAACTTATCTTATAAAAATCTATCAATCATAATCACTAGTTAACTACACATGGTTGATGATATTACTAGATATTATCTAGCGTGTCCTGTGTTGCATATAATCTGACTGAGCATACAAGTATCTAAGTATCTGACTGAGCGGTGGTAGGCAGAAGCATGCGCGTAAATATTCATTCAAACAGCACTATCGTGCCTTTTGCCAGCAGCTCTTCGTTGTGCATCAAGCATTGCGCTGTTTATGACTTCAAACCTATCAACTCCCGAGATGAGGCTGGTGTGACCGAATTGAAATGGCTGGCTAGTTAGCGCGCGCTAATAGCGTTTCAAACTTCACTCGCTCTGAGCCTTGGGGTGGTTGTTTCCCTTGCTCTCCATGGGTAACGCTGCTTCGATGTGGTGGCTGTTGTCGCTGTGTTGCTGGTTCGAGCCCAGGGAGGAGCGAGGAGAGGGACGGAAGCTATACTGTTACACTGGCAATACTAAAGTGCCTATAAGAACATCCAATAGTCAAAGGTTAATGAAATACAAATGGTATAGAGGGAAATAGTCCTATAATAACTACAACCTAAAACTTCTTACCTGGGAATATTGAAGACTCATGTTAAAAGGAACCACCAGCTTTCATATGTTCTCATGTTCTGAGCAAGGAACTGAAACCTTAGCTTTCTTACATAGCACATATTGCACTTTTACATTCTTCTCCAACACTTTGTTTTTGCATTATTTAAACCAAATTGAACATTTCATTATCTACTTGAGGCTAAATTGATTTTATTGATGTATTATATTAAGTTAAAATAAGTGTTAATTCAGTATTGTTGTAATTGTCATTATTACAAATACATAAAAATATATATATAAAAAGATAATAAAAATAAATCGGCAGATTAATCGGTATCGGCCCTTTTGGTCCTCCAATAATCGGTATCGGTATCGGAGTTGGAAAATCATAATCGGTCGACCTCTATACTATACAGTTATATAGCTGTTATATTGTATATCATGTACATGTAATGTGATTCATATCATTGGATTCCAGTTGCCTGAAAGACAGATCAGCTTAATATGTGATCAGGTGCCTACAGTACAGAGTAGAGCACTAGCCCTAACACAGTTCTATAGTGATGAATCTCTACTGCTGTCCTTACTCAATCAGAATGATGAATGGTTTCAACCATGATATAATTATAACAGGCTAACTCCATTTCATTAATGACTCCCTTCATGTATAATTATCCCTTCCACAAAGCTGTGTTTGGAGTTTCACACTGGCAACAGCTTTGACCACCGTGTTGCTGCTTTAGCATGTTCCTGAAGAGTCAGACAAACATATTTCCTCGCATTTGAATTAGATGCAAATAATACACACACTCTGATTGGCTTGCTGTGTATGTGTGCGTACGTGTGTGTGTGTGCGTGCGTGCGTTCGTGTGTGCTCATGCAAGACACATACTTGATGTGTGTTTGTGAGTGATCTCTGGACATGGATGAATGGTCCTGGAGAACATTGTTGATTGCCAGTGGGCTCCTTGGAGGCTGGTCCAGCCAGTAGAGTGTTAGTAATCGACTGCTTTACCTCCTGCTTCTGCCTACTACTCCCTCCTTCCTGCTCCACTGTGTGTGTGTGCGTGTGTTTGTGTATTAGTGCGCGTGTGTGTGTGTGTGTGTGTGTGTGTGTGTGTGTGTGTGTGTGTGTGTGTGTGTGTGTGTGTGTGTGTGTGTGTGTGTGTGTGTGTACATGTGCGTGTGTGTATATATGTGTGTGTGTGTGTATATGTGCGTGTGTGTGTGCATGTGTGTGTGCGCGCTCTCCCCCCATTGTTCCAGTGAACAAAGCAAAGCCTGGCTCCCTCCTCCCCTGTAGCACAGACACACAGCCAACAACGAGAGCAGGTGTCACAGGAAAGTGCCACTTCTGTCACTTTGTGTCACACTCAAGAAAAACAATGGGAGGGAATCGTCCATTGTTGAATTCACATTGCGTCATTCTTTAGAATGGATTGCTCTGTGGGCATACTGATAATAAATGTGATGTTATTAGTCATTACTTAGTATTAAAATGTTGTTTGATTCTTCTACGGTATAAAGACCAATTACATCACTTGATGACGTTAGCCTTTTAGATTGCGGTTGATTGAAAATAAAGGGTTTTATCTCAAGTTTCTAGATGCCTGCCAGTGCTCTTAATATCCTTGTCAGAGTGTACCTTACTCCAGCTGAAGTGTTGCACTCTGGGTGATATTTGTTCTCAGATTAATTTAAGCCTGGCATTGAAGCACACAGATCGTTTGTACTCAGTGTGACATGTACTCTCAGCGGACGAAGAAAAGCACACGTCTTCATTTCTCATTCTGAGCCAACACAGAGTTCAATCAAAGCAGTTAGTAGAAGTCGTGTGTGTGTTTCTTTGTGTGTGTGTGTGAATCTGTGTGTTTCTTTGCGTGCGTGAATCTGTGTGTTTCTTTGCGTGTGCGCGTGCGTGTGTGAATCTGTGTGTTTGTGTGTTTCTTTGTGTGTGTGTGCGTGTGTGCCTGCGTGTGTGAATCTGTTTGTGTGTGTGTTTCTTTGCGTGTGTGCATGCGTGTGTGAATCTCTGTGTGTGTGTGTGTTTCTTTGCGTGTGTGCGTGCATGTGTGAATCTGTGTGTGTGTGTGTTTCTTTGCATGTGTGCGTGCGTGTGTGAATCTGTGTGTGTGTGTTTCTTTGCGTGTGTGCGTGCGTGTGTGAATCTGTGTGTGTGTGTTTCTTTGCATGTGTGTGTGCTGGTGTGAATCTGTGTGTGTGTGTTTCTTTGTGTGTGTGCGTGCGTGTGTGAATCTGTGTGTGTGTGTTTCTTTGCGTGTGTGCGTGTGTGAATCTGTGTGTGAATCTGTGTGTGTGTGCTGACTGCATCAATTAATTAACAGATCTGATGATCTTCCCACCTAAGAGCATAGTGGACGAGGCAGTTTAGATTTGAAATAAATATTAAATTGTCAGCCATTGTTAAATCATCATCTGCTTAATATTAATGCAGGAACAGAGGTACATAAGAACTGAGACCTGTAAGAGATACCACAGTACCAATTTTCAGAAATTCTCGAGTCATATTAGGTCCCTTTGAAATATTACCACTTCTTGGTCCAGGTTTTCCTAATCGCTTGACTAGGTACATTTTGGCGGCGGGTAAATGAAAGCTCACTGTTTAGAATCCCCGATCCGACTAGGTGGAAAATCCGCCGATGTGTCCTTGAGCAAAGCACTTAACCCAATTGCTCATGTAAGTCGCTCTGGATAAGAGCATCTGCTAAATTATTAAACTGTAAAAGAATTGAGAAGCATGGAGTGGATTTTCATAGCTGATCACTGTTCCATACAGTCAAGACTCACTGGCTTTGATGGTGGGAGTGGATGGGTGGCTGTATTCCTGTCTGTCAGGTTATGTCAGAATAGTCATTGTATTTGTCCCCCCAGCAACTAACTTGCATATTTTCCATTTCTCTTTAAAAACATTGAAATGCATGTAACTTAAACTCACAGAGATGTGACTTTAATAATAGGGGCATATACAGTACCAGTCAACAGTTTAGGACACCTACTCATTCAAGGGTTTTTCTTTATTTTACTATTTTCTACATTGTAGAATAAGAGTGAAGACATCAAATCTATGAAATAACACATATGGAATCATGAGGTAACCAAAAATATTTTATTGTTGAGATTCTTCGAAGTAGCCATCCTTTGCCTCGATGACCGCTTTGTACACTCTTGGCATTCTCTCAACCAGCTTCACCTGGAATGCTTTTCCAACAGTCTTGATGGAGTTCCCACACATGCTGAGCACTTGTTGGCTGCTTTCCCTTCACTCTGCGGTCCTACTCATCCCAAACCATTTTTTGCGACTACACTTGAAGAAACGTTCAAAGTTCATGACATTTTCCGTATTGATTGACCTTCATTTCTTAAAGTAATGTTGGACTGTCATTTCTCTTTGCTTATTTGAGCTGTTCTTCCCATAATATGGACTTGGTATTTTACCAAATAGGGCTATCTACTGTATACCACCCCTACCTTTTCACAACATAACTGATTGGCTCAAATGCATTAAGAAGGAAATAAATCCCACAAATTAATTTTTAACAAGGCACATCTGTTATTTGAAATGCATTCCAGGTGACTACCTCAGGAAGCTGGTTGAGAGAATGCCAAGAGTGTGCAAAGCTGTCATCAAGGCAAAGGGTAGCTACTTTGAAGAATCTCAAATATAAATTTAGATTTGTTTAATACTTTTTTGGTTACTACATGATTATGATGTGTTATTTCATAGTTTTGATGTCCTCTCTATTATTCTACAATGTAGAAAATTGTTAAAAATAAAAATTAAAAAAAACATTGAATGAGTAGGTGTGTCCAAACTTTTGACTGGTTCTGTACGTTTCTTTCGAAGTCTCCGTCCCACACGGCACCCTAATAGGTTGCCATTTGGGCCGAACAATGCATGTAATAGACTTGTTAACAAGAGTCTGACCTTTGACCTCCAGTGGTGCTTTACCCACTTCCTCAAGCCACCCAGTTTCTTCTCCAAAGGTAGCATCATGCCGCTTGGAGAGAGGGAGGCAGCAGGTAAGGAGAGAGGGAGAGAGGGAAGCAGCAGGTAAAATAATGATATACAATAGACTAACTAGATATCCAATTGAAAACATAGATAAATCTTAGTTATCTACCTCGCCCACCTTAGCCATTTGATCCCTGGTTCATTTAATTAGTTTATAAAGACATCAAAAGTATTTGGTTGTAATGTTAATGCTGCAGGGTGGCCAACCAACCTCCAGGAGAGCTACTGGGGGTGTAGGCTTTTTTTCCAGTCCTACTCGAACACATCAAAGTGTAAAAAAGCAACTGCTCAGCAGGACCTTGATAAGCTGACTAGTGTGTTTGAACAGGGTTGGATCAAATGCTTGCACACCCAGTAGCTCTCCAGATGGAGGGTTGATGAACCACATGTGTTTTATACAGTAGCCTATCTGTGCAGTATTTTACTTTGTTGGGGGTTAAGTGCTTTGCTAAAGGCCACAACAGCAGGAGATACTGTATAATACATGGGATCAGAGAGCAGCAGCCTTCCATTGTCAATAGCAGTGATAATAATTCATGTCATTTTGTGAAGTGGTTCTTTGCATCATACAACCCAATTTTCAGTCACCTTTTTGGCCCATGGTGTTATAAACCATTTTTGGGGGGGACAAGTGACTTGAGCTTTCAGACAAGTAAAGACAATCTGTCTTAAGTGGCTAAAAAAGTGAATGTCAAGCCTTGTCATGTAATGCACAATGAGCCCTGATCTGTGTGTGTACTGTGGAGGGAGCCCTGATCTGTGTGTGTACTGTGGAGGGAGCCCTGATCTGTGTGTGTACTGTGGAGGGAGCCCTGATCTGGCTTGAATCCCAAATGGCATTGTATTCCCTATTTTGTATGGGCCCTGGTCAAAATGTGTGCACTATATAGGGAATAGGGTGCCATTTGCGATATACCCATGTACTCTGTAGTGAAGGAGGAGCCCTGGCTGCTGCTCGGCTACCTGCCTGCTCTGCCCTGCAGCCCAACATCTGTTGAGAGGGAGCAGGAAGCATTTGAAGGATAATTAAAAGGACTGGCTTTCAACTCATCTACCTCCCACCCGCCTCCCTCCCATCCCATGGCTAAGCAACATGCGGCTCCTTCCACAGCTCCAAAGGAGAGCAGCAATTATTTTGGAAATTTAAAGTGGGACTGCAGTATACTAATAACGCATCTGAGGAGAAACAAGAGGCGGAGGACTCTTTTGTTTTGACCATGTTGTTATCTGGTTTCCACTACTGTAGTGAAATAGTAGTGGGTTGTGTTAGTTGTTTGATTCTGGTCTCCTTTACCCCCTGGGGATGATTACGGCTGGTCCACTACAGACAGGTCAACATAAAGACGTTCTTATGGTTTATGACGCTTGGGGAAAAGCTGTCTAGCTAACTAGCCATCATGAACCCAATCCACACACCAATTGATCCTGCTTGATTAGCCTAGTGGACTCCATAGCCTAGTGGACTCCATAGCCAAGGTGTTGAAAGGTCAATAGAGTGGAAGGTAATGATGTTTTTTTATTTTATCTCTGTCTCTCTCTCTCTCTCTCTCTCTCTCTCTCTCTTCAATTCAATTCAATTCAAGGGGCTTTATTGGCATGGGAAACATATGTTAACAAAGCAAGTGAAGTAGACAATAATCAAAAGTGAAACAATAAAAATTTATAGTAAACATGACACTAACAGAAGTTCCAAAACAATAAAGACATTTCAAATGTCATTATGTTTATATACAGTGTTGTAACGAAGTGCAAATAGTTAAAGTACAAAAGGGTATGTCAATGCTTCACACGTCAGCTGGGACACTAAATCAATAAGCCCCTCAAATCACATTAGAGACATTGTTAAAGAGCTTGTTTTAAACTGGTGTTTCATTAAGCTAAATACCATGCACGTTGTCTGAAGGGACTGTGCGTGTGTGTCAGGGTTGCCGTTAACAAGGCAAAATGCCCGGGAGAAAAAAAATCCCATTGCAAAATAATGCTTTTTATTAATTGATGGAAATACCAGTCAATGTAAATATTTGTGACTGTCATGCTTATCGGTCTATGGGAATTTGCATAATATAGTGAAATTAAATTGGTGAGTGTGTATTTTCGTCATCAAGTAGCCGATCTTATTTATCCAACACAACTATCACAGGCGCACAGCATACCAAGACTATTTATAGCGGAATTTCCCCAGAAGATCCTCAGCTGGTTGCTGCCGAACTAAATATGTTTTTATAAGCCCAGCCCATTCATTGCGTAACAACTCTAAATGTAATCAGTTGTTAAACTGTTTTGGTGCACGGTTAAAAAGAGCTAGGGCTACTATTTTTTTTCTCAACTGGTAGCCTAATTGAAGCACGCCTCCCATTCAATATTCAAGTGCAGGCGAGAGGCTATCATCGCGTCACCACCACTTTACAATGTGAGCTGGAGGCAGTATGCGTTTTGAAAACAGGCTTACTTAATTGTTTGAAACCTGAATGTTTTACTTTATATTATGACGCATGGCTTACATTGCTTGAAAGTAGCCTATAGGCAAATCCGACCATGGATACGTGGAGGCAATATTTTTTTTTATAAAGACTTCATAGGCGGCATGAGTTTCAAGTTTCGTAAAGCTAACAATTTATCCTACCAGTTCTACCGTCATATGCGCATTTTCGTGGAACAGTTTCATTTAAATAATAACGTTTTTGTTTTTCAATCTTTGTCACGTGGTTATTCATAAAATCTGAATTAAAATGGTACAAATCTAAAAGTTAAAATGAAACTATTGTGAGATCACCATCCTCTGCCATATGGACACATTGATACACCGGGATCCATTGGCAGCTAAATAAATGAGCGCATGGAACTCATAGCCTATAGGTCAATGCAACAGTAGGCCTACTTCCGTTGTCACCTATGTCAAAATACATTAAGCCGACAAAATAAAAACAGTCGAAAATATGATCAATTCAGGTTCTTTCAATTGCATTAATCTCTCTACTCAGCCTGTCTGCCTCCCGTTCTATATGAATAGAGTTACTATATTGATCAATTCCCCATTACATAGTGTATGTTTACTACTGGCGACATATGTAATGGAGAATTGATCAAAATAATCAAAGGGCAAACAATTTACACAAAAAAACAATGAATGTGCAAGAATTGGTGTGAGACAGCTGAGCCATTCTGGAGAGAGACTGGCCTATATCTTCACCACATACCCCTCCCCTTCTTCTTGTCTCAACATTTGAAATTATACTCAAGATGCATTATCTTCACACATATTTTAGATGCTTTTCACTGACAGCCGCAACTCAACAATCAGCTAGGCTTATTGCCACGCTCACTGCCCAAATTGCGGGCTTCCCAAATAGGCATAGGCCTACAAGCTTGTGATTTGAAACAGTACACAACTATTTAAAAATTCTGTATAAAATTGTGGCAAATGCAATTTTCTTCCCTAGCCTGTGCCATTTCTCTCCTGTTCTTTCCTTTGTTGTCCAGAAGCCAAAGACACAATCCTACTAATTTTAGCAACCCATCCTAGTTGTTGCATCTTTAGATTCGCCCTCTTTCTAAGTTTCAAATGGAGATTTTCATCTCTGTCACATATGAACCTGCTCTCATCAGGTGCGCTCTTTAGTTTTCCTGCAAATTGCATTTCGGCAAATGTTTGAAAATGTGTTTTATTGGCTGCTTCATTATAGGAGTTGCATGGTATGATAAGATGAATTACAATCATGTAAATGTGATTTTTGTAATTCTGAGCACCGTGGGTGGACGCTCTAGTGTATATTGATCTGGTAAATAAAAAGATATTCCCGGTCACGCTGTTAAGCTCCACACACCAGAAACCCTGGTGTGGGTGTAAATGATTCGGGGGGATAGAAGGGGTTGAGTTCCTAAGCACTTGGTCTTTCTCATTGAGGGATTGTTAAAAAAAATTCTCTGCTGCTGCTGCGCTTAAGAAATAACCAAATGGCCTTCTTTTACAGTGTTCTTCTGAAAGATGACTTTATCAACATTTTGGGTTATATTTTTCCGTCCCTGGAGAACATGAATAGCCTAACACTCATATGTTTTATCTGAATAGAGCAGTGTGGTAGAGGATTATGAAGTAGAGAGAAGCACCATTGCATTTTGTAAATGACTTGATAACTGTCTGACTCTGGAGTCCTTGAAGTTCTCACACGATCTCTCTTGTGTATTTGTAGGACTTTCTTATCTATCTTGTTCATTAATTAATTAATATATGTCTGTGACAGTCCCAGAGCCCCACAGTCTCCCAGCCATACAGCTTCCCAGCCCCACAGCCTCACAGCTTCCTATCCCAACAGCCTCACAGCCTCCCAGCCCCATAGCCTCCCAGTCCCACAGCCCTACAGTCCCACAGCCCCACAGCCTCACAGCTTCCTATCCCTATAGCCTCCCAGCCTCCCAGCCCTACAGTCCCACAGCCCTACAGCCTTACAGCTTCCTATCCCCACAGCACCACAGCCTCCCAGTCCCACAACCTCCCAGCCCCACAGCCTCCCAGCCCCACAATCTCCCAGCCCCACAGCCTCCCAGTCCCACAGCCCTACAGCCTTACAGCTTCCTATCCCCACAGCACCACAGCTTCCCAGTCCCACAACCTCCCAGCCCCACAGCCTCCCAGCCCCACAGCCTCCCAGTCCCACAGCCTCCCAGCCCCACAGCCTCCCAGCCCTACAGCCTCACAGCCCCACAGCCTCCCAGCCTCCCAGCCCCACAGCCTCCCAGCCCCACAGCCTCCCAGCACCACAGCCTCCCAGCCCCACAGCCTCACAGCTTCCTATTCCTATAGCCTCACAGCCTCCCAGCACCACAGCCTCCCAGCCCCACAGCCTCACAGCTTCCTTTCCCAACAGCCTCACAGCCTCCCAGCCCCATAGCCTCCCAGTCCCACAGCCCTACAGTCCCACAGCCCCACAGCCTCACAGCTTCCTATCCCTATAGCCTCCCAGCCCTACAGCCTCCCAGTCCTACAGCCCTACAGCCTTGCAGCTTCCTATCCCCACAGCACCACAGCCTCCCAGTCCCACAGCCTCCCAGCCCGACAGTCTACCAGCCTCCCAGCCCCGCATCCTCACAGCCTCCCAGCCCTACAGCCTCCCAGCCCCACAGCCTCCCAGCCCCACAGCCTCCCAGCCCCACAGCCTCCCAGCCCCACAGCCTCACAGTCTCCCAGCCCCACAGCCTCCCAGCCCTACAGCCTCCCAGCCCCACAGCCTCCCAGCACCACAGCCTCCCAGCCCCACAGCCTCACAGCTTCCTATTCCTATAGCCTCACAGCCCCACAGCCCCACAGCCCCACAGCCTCACAGCTTCCTATCCCAACAGCCTCCCAGCACCACAGCTTCCCAGTCCCACAACCTCCCAGCCCCACAGCCTCCCAGCCCCACAGCCTCCCAGTCCCACAGCCTCCCAGCCCCACAGCCTCCCAGCCCTACAGCCTCACAGCCCCACAGCCTCCCAGCCTCCCAGCCCCACAGCCTCCCAGCCCCACAGCCTCCCAGCACCACAGCCTCCCAGCCCCACAGCCTCACAGCTTCCTATTCCTATAGCCTCACAGCCTCCCAGCACCACAGCCTCCCAGCCCCACAGCCTCACAGCTTCCTTTCCCAACAGCCTCACAGCCTCCCAGCCCCATAGCCTCCCAGTCCCACAGCCCTACAGTCCCACAGCCCCACAGCCTCACAGCTTCCTATCCCTATAGCCTCCCAGCCCTACAGCCTCCCAGTCCTACAGCCCTACAGCCTTGCAGCTTCCTATCCCCACAGCACCACAGCCTCCCAGTCCCACAGCCTCCCAGCCCGACAGTCTACCAGCCTCCCAGCCCCGCATCCTCACAGCCTCCCAGCCCTACAGCCTCCCAGCCCCACAGCCTCCCAGCCCCACAGCCTCCCAGCCCCACAGCCTCCCAGCCCCACAGCCTCACAGTCTCCCAGCCCCACAGCCTCCCAGCCCTACAGCCTCCCAGCCCCACAGCCTCCCAGCACCACAGCCTCCCAGCCCCACAGCCTCACAGCTTCCTATTCCTATAGCCTCACAGCCCCACAGCCCCACAGCCCCACAGCCTCACAGCTTCCTATCCCAACAGCCTCCAAGCACCACAGCTTCCCAGCCCCACAGCCTCCCAGCCCCACAGCCTCCCAGCCCCACAGCCTCCCAGCCCCACAGCCTCACAGTCTCCCAGCCCCACAGCCTCCCAGCCCTACAGCCTCCCAGCCCCACAGCCTCCCAGCACCACAGCCTCCCAGCCCCACAGCCTCACAGCTTCCTATTCCTATAGCCTCACAGCCCCACAGCCCCACAGCCCCACAGCCTCACAGCTTCCTATCCCAACAGCCTCCCAGCCCCACAGCCTCCCAGTCCCACAGCCCTACAGTCCCACAGCCCCACAGCCTCCCAGCCCCACAGTCTCCCAGCCACACAGCCTCCCAGTCCCACAGCCTCCCAGCCCACAGCCTCCCAGCCTCACAGTCTCCCAGCCCCACAGCCTCCCAGCCCTACAGCCTCCCAGCCCCACAGCCTCCCAGCCCCACAGCCTCCCAGCCTCCCATCCCCACAGCCTCCCAGCCCCACAGCCTCACAGCTTCCTATTCCTATAGCCTCACCCCCTCCCAGCACCACAGCCTCCCAGCCCCACAGCCTCCCAGCACCACAGCCTCCCAGCCCCACAGCCTCCCAGCGCCACAGCCTCCCAGCCCCATAGCCTCCCAGTCCCACAGCCCTACAGTCCCACAGCCTCACAGCTTCCTATCCCTACAGCCTCCCAGCCCCATAGCCTCCCAGTCCCACAGCCCTACAGTCCCACAGCCTCACAGCTTCCTATCCCTACAGCCTCCCAGTCCCACAGCCTCCCAGTCCCACATCCCTACAGCCTTTCAGTATCACAGCCCCACAGGCTCACAGCTTCCTATCCCTACAGCCTCCCAGTCCCACAGCCTCCCAGTCCCACATCCCTACAGCCTTCCAGTCCCACAGCCCCACAGCCTCACAGCTTCCTATACCCACAGCCTCCCAGCTCCACAGCCTCCCAGTCCCACAGCCTCCCAGCTTCACAGCCCCACATCCTCCCTGTCCCACAGCCCCACAGCCTCCCAGCCTTTCAGCCCCCCAGTCCCACATCCCCACTCCTCCCAGCCCCGCAGACCCAAAGCCTCCCAGCGTCACAGCCCACAGCCTCCCAGCCCTTCAGCCCCCCAGTCCCACATCCCCACTCCGCCCAGCCCCGCAGACCCAAAGCCTCCCAGCGTCACAGCCCTACAGTCCCACAGCCCACAGCCCGCCAGTCCCACAGCCCTACAGTCCCACAGCCCTACAGTCCCACAGCCCACAGCCTCCAAGCCCCGCAGACCCAAAGCCTCCCAGCGTCACAGCCCACAGCCTCCCAGCCCCACAGCCTCCCAGCCCCACAGCCTCACAGCTTCCTATTCCTATAGCCTCACCGCCTCCCAGCACCACAGCCTCCCAGCCCCACAGCCTCCCAGCACCACAGCCTCCCAGCCCCACAGCCTCCCAGCGCCACAGCCTCCCAGCCCCATAGCCTCCCAGTCCCACAGCCCTACAGTCCCACAGCCCTGCAGTCCCACAGCCTCACAGCTTCCTATCCCTACAGCCTCCCAGTCCCACAGCCTCCCAGTCCCACATCCCTACAGCCTTTCAGTATCACAGCCCCACAGGCTCACAGCTTCCTATCCCTACAGCCTCCCAGTCCCACAGCCTCCCAGTCCCACATCCCTACAGCCTTCCAGTCCCACAGCCCCACAGCCTCACAGCTTCCTATACCCACAGCCTCCCAGCTCCACAGCCTCCCAGTCCCACAGCCTCCCAGCCTCACAGCCCCACATCCTCCCTGTCCCACAGCCCCACAGCCTCCCAGCCCTTCAGCCCCCCAGTCCCACATCCCCACTCCTCCCAGCCCCGCAGACCCAAAGCCTCCCAGCGTCACAGCCCACAGCCTCCCAGTCCCACAGCCCTACAGTCCCACAGCCTACAGCCTCCAAGCCCCGCAGACCCAAAGCCTCCCAGCGTCACAGCCCACAGCCTCCCAGTCCCACAGCCCTACAGGCCCACAGCCTTCAAGCCCCACAGCCCTACAGTCCCACAGCCCACAGCCTCCAAGCCCCGCAGACCCAAAGCCTCACAGCGTCCACAGCCTCCCAGTCCCACAGCCCTACAGTCCCACAGCCCACAGCCTCCATGTCCCACAGCCCTACAGTCCCACAGCCCACAGCCTCCCAGTCCCACAGCCCTACAGTCCCACAGCCCACAGCCTCCCAGTCCCACAGCCCTACAGTCCCACAGCCCTACAGTCCCACAGCCCACAGCCTCCAAGCCCCGCAGACCCAAAGCCTCCCAGCGTCACAGCCCACAGCCTCCCAGTCCCACAGCCCTACAGTCCCACAGTCCTCAGCCTCCAAGTCCCACAGCCTCCCAGTCCCACAGCCCACAGCCTCTCAGTCCCACAGCCCTACAGTCCCACAGCCCACAGCCTCCAAGCCCCACAGCCCTACAGTCCCACAGCCTTAAAGTCCCACAGCCTTACAGTCCCACAGCCCTACAGTCCCACAGCCCACAGCCTCCAAGCCCCACAGCCTCCAAGCCCCACAGCCCTACAGTCCCACAGCCCTACAGTCCCACAGCCTCCCAGTCCCACAGCCCTACAGTCCCAAAGCCCTACAGTCCCACAGCCCTATAGTCCCACAGCCCTACAGTCCCACAGCCCACAGCCTCCAAGCCCCGCAGACCCAAAGCCTCCCAGTGTCACAGCCCACAGCCTCCCAGTCCCACAGCCCTACAGTCCCACAGCCCACAGCCTCCCAGTCCCACAGCCCTACAGTCCCACAGCCCACAGTCTCCCAGTCCCACAGCCCTACAGTCCCACAGCCCTACAGTCCCACAGCCCACAGCCTCTCAGTCCCACAGCCCTACAGTCCCACAGCCTCCAAGACCCACAGCCCTACAGTCCCACAGCCCTACAGTCCCACAGCCCTACAGTCCCACAGCCTCCAAGCCCCACAGCCTCCAAGCCCCACAGCCCTACAGTCCCACAGCCCTACAGTCCCACAGCCCACAGCCTCCCAGTCCCACAGCCCTACAGTCCCACAGCCCACAGTCTCCCAGTCCCACAGCCCTACAGTCCCACAGCCCCAGCCTCCAAGTCCCACAGCCTCCCAGTCCCACAGCCCACAGCCTCTCAGTCCCACAGCCCTACAGTCCCACAGCCCACAGCCTCCAAGCCCCACAGCCCTACAGTCCCACAGCCCTACAGTCCCACAGCCTTACAGTCCCACAGCCCTACAGTCCCACAGCCCACAGCCTCCAAGCCTCACAACCTCCAAGCCCCACAGCCCTACAGTCCCACAGCCCTACAGTCCCACAGCCTCCCAGTCCCACAGCCCTACAGTCCCACAGCCCAAAGCCACCCAGTCCCACAGCCCTACAGTCCCACAGCCCTACAGTCCCACAGCCCTACAGTCCCACAGCCCACAGCCTCCAAGCCCCGCAGACCCAAAGCCTCCCAGCGTCACAGCCCACAGCCTCCCAGTCCCACAGCCCTACAGTCCCACAGCCCACAGCCTCCCAGTCCCACAGCCCTACAGTCCCACAGCCCACAGTCTCCCAGTCCCACAGCCCTACAGTCCCACAGCCCACAGCCTCTCAGTCCCACAGCCCTACAGTCCCACAGCCCACAGCCTCCAAGCCCCACAGCCCTACAGTCCCACAGCCCTACAGTCCCACAGGCCTACAGTCCCACAGCCCACAGCCTCCAAGCCCCACAGCCTCCAAGCCCCACAGCCCTACAGTCCCACAGCCCTACAGTCCCACAGCCTCCCAGTCCCACAGCCCTACAGTCCCACAGCCCACAGCCTCCCAGTCCTACAGCCCTACAGTCCCACAGCCCACAGCCTCCAAGCCCCGCAGACCCAAAGCCTCCCAGCATCACAGCCCACAGCCTCCCAGTCCCACAGCCCTACAGTCCCACAGCCCACAGCCTCTCAGTCCCACAGCCCTACAGTCCCACAGCCCACAGCCTCCAAGCCCCACAGCCCTACAGTCCCACAGCCCTACAGTCCCACAGCCCTACAGTCCCACAGCCCTGCAGTCCCACAGCCTCACAGCTTCCTATCCCTACAGCCTCCCAGTCCCACAGCCTCCCAGTCCCACATCCCTACAGCCTTTCAGTATCACAGCCCCACAGGCTCACAGCTTCCTATCCCTACAGCCTCCCAGTCCCACAGCCTCCCAGTCCCACATCCCTACAGCCTTCCAGTCCCACAGCCCCACAGCCTCACAGCTTCCTATACCCACAGCCTCCCAGCTCCACAGCCTCCCAGTCCCACAGCCTCCCAGCGTCACAGCCCACAGCCTCCCAGTCCCACAGCCCTACAGTCCCACAGCCCTCAGCCTCCAAGTCCCACAGCCTCCCAGTCCCACAGCCCACAGCCTCTCAGTCCCACAGCCCTACAGTCCCACAGCCTCCAAGCCCCACAGCCCTACAGTCCCACAGCCCTACAGTCCCACAGCCCTACAGCCTCTCAGTCCCACAGCCCTACAGTCCCACAGCCTCCAAGCCCCACAGCCCTACAGTCCCACAGCCTTACAGTCCCACAGCCCTACAGTCCCACAGCCCTACAGCCTCCAAGCCCCACAACCTCCAAGCCCCACAGCCCTACAGTCCCACAGCCTCCCAGTCCCACAGCCCTACAGTCCCACAGCCCACAGCCTCTCAGTCCCACAGCCCTACAGTCCCACAGCCCACAGCCTCCAAGCCCCACAGCCCTACAGTCCCACAGCCCTACAGTCCCACAGCCTCCAAGTCCCACAGCCCACAGCCTCCAAGCCCCACAGCCTCCAAGCCCCACAGCCCTACAGTCCCACAGCCCTACAGTCCCACAGCCTCCCAGTCCCACAGCCTCCCAGTCCCACAGCCTCCCAGTCCCACAGCCTCCCAGTCCCACAGCCTGGCCCTTTTGTCAGCCACCAGTCATGTGAATAAAGCCCAGAATGGAGCTCCAGCTGGCATTTTCCTGCCAAATCATGTGCAAGTCACAAAGCAGCAATGCCACTTAAAAGAGAAAGCAATAATCCATTTTGCAGAGTTAGAGAGAGGGAGGGCTCTGAATGGCTTGTTTTGTTCAGCCTAGCCTGTTGGCTGAGGGGTGAGGGTGCACAGTGGCGTTTGTCATTTTAATAGAATACACTGTGCTCCTTTGTTTGAGACAGCATGCCCTCTCCTTAGAAAATGTCAAGTTTTCGGTTCCAATGAAATCAGGGGTTCATCTTTGAACTCTAGGCACATAATAATTATTCTCCCTCACAGATTTTGGAATGCTGATTAAATTAAACAATTTGTTTTCAGTTCAGTCAGTACTATTTGTTTAATTGATAAGTCATTGCAAAGAAACATTTAATATGAATAAAAATGTGATTTACTCTCCTATTACCACAAGGACAGAAACCCAAACTGATTTTGTCAAGCTGGTATCTGTATTCTCTCACTTATGGTTGGCAGCCTGGCACAATTGGCTTTTGTTGGCGAACACGAGGGAGTCAGCATGATTTGCACAGTGGTTTTAATGGCCTCTGACAGAGCCAGGAATCTAGTGTGTCACCAGACCAGGACAGTGGTTTTAAAGGCCTCTGTCAGAGCCAGGAATCTAGTGTGTCACCAGACCAGGACAGTGGTTTTAAATGCCTCTGTCAGAGCCAGGAATCTAGTGTGTCACCAGACCAGGACAGTGGTTTTAAAGGCCTCTGTCAGAGCCAGGAATCTAGTGTGTCACCAGACCAGGACAGTGGTTTTAATGGCCTCTTGTCAGAGCCAGGAATCTAGCGTGTCACCAGACCAGGATGAAATGGCACCCTTCTCCCTATAAAAGGGCACTCATTAGGCCCTGGTCAGGCCCTGGTCAAAAGTTGTGCAGTATGTAGTGAATAGGGTGTCTTTTAAGATGCAGCCCAGACCAGTGGTGCTGGGCTGGCTTCCTAGAGAGAGGAGGGGGCGGAACACAGATTTTCCTTTCACTGTGACAGTGTGACATGGTGCTGTGTGTGGGCACGCTGTATGGGAGCTCATAGAGAGCAACTGAAATATAAGACACTCAGACTGGTGAGTGGTGGTAGAGTGGTTAAACTTGAGTAGGATGGCTTTCCTTTCCAAACTTCCCTCATGTCTGGCTGTCTGTATGTCTGTAAGTCAGGACCATGTGTTATTATGAAGGCCAGATTCCACTAGAAAGCTGTTGATTGCTTTTCCAGATCAATAATTCACTGTTACCGCTTCTACCACAGCCTCTAGGCTTAGTCTGCTGCTACCACAGCCTCTACGTTTAGTCTGCTGCTACCACAGCCTCTACGTTTAGTCTGCTGCTACCACAGCCTCTACGTTTAGTCGGCTTCTACCACAGCCTCTAGGCTTAGTCTACTGCTACCACAGCCTCTAGGCTTAGTCTGCTGCTACCACAGCCTCTACGTTTAGTCTGCTGCTACCACAGCCTCTACGTTTAGTCTGCTGCTACCACAGCCTCTATGTTTAGTCTGCTTCTACCACAGCCTCTAGGCTTAGTCTGCTGCTACCACAGCCTCTACGTTTAGTCTGCTGCTACCACAGCCTCTACGTTTAGTCTGCTGCTACCACAGCCTCTACGTTTAGTCTGCTGCTACCACAGCCTCTACGTTTATTCTGCTGCTACCACAGCCTCTACATTTAGTCTGCTGCTACCACAGCCTCTAAGTTTAGTCTGCTGCTACCACAGCCTCTAGGCTTTGTCTGCTGCTACCACAGCCTCTACGCTTAGTCTGCTGCTACCACAGCCTCTAGGCTTAGTCTGCTGCTACCACAGTCTCTACGTTTAGTCTGCTTCTACCACAGCCTCTAGGTTTAGTCTGCTGCTACCACAGCCTCTAGGTTTTGGCTGCTGCTACCAAAGCCTCTAGATTTTGTCTGCTGCTACCACAGCCTCTAGGTTTAGTTTCCTGCTACCACAGCCTCTAGGTTTAGTCTGCTGCTACCACAGCCTCTAGGTTTTGGCTGCTGCTACCACAGCCTCTTGGTTAAGTCTGCTGCTACCACAGCCTCTAGGCTTAGTCTTCTGCTACCACAGCCTCTAGGTTTAGTTTGCTGCTACCGCAGCCTCTAGATTTTGTCTGCTGCTACCACAGCCTCTAGGTTTAGTTTCCTGCTACCACAGCCTCTAGGTTTAGTCTGCTGCTACCACAGCCTCTACGTTTAGTCTGCTGCTACCACAGCCTCTACGTTTAGTCTGCTGCTACCACAGCCTCTAGGTTTTGGCTTCTTCTACCAAAGCCTCTAGATTTTGTCTGCTGCTACCACAGCATCTAGGTTTTGGCTGCTGCTACAACAGCCTCTAGGTTTAGTCTGCTGCTACCACAGCCTCTAGGCTTTGACTGCTGCTACCACAGCCTCAAGGCTTAGTCTGCTGCTACCACAGCCTCTAGGCTTAGTCTGCTGCTACCACAGCCTCTAGGTTTTGGCTGCAGCTACCACAGCCTCTCGGCTTTGTCTGCTGCTACCACAGCCTCTCGGTTAAGTCTGCTGCTACCACAGCCTCTAGGCTTAGGCTTCTGCTACCACAGCCTCTAAGTTTAGTCTGCTGCTACCACAGCCTCTAGGCTTTGTCTGCTGCTACCACAGCCTCTACGCTTAGTCTGCTGCTACCACAGCCTCTAGGCTTTCTCTGCTGCTACCACAGCCTCTAGGCTTTCTCTGCTGCTACCACAGCCTCTAGGTTTTGTCTGCTGCTACCAAAGCCTCTAGGCTTTGTCTGCTGCTACCACAGCCTCTAGGTTTTGTCTGCTGCTACCACAGCCTCTAGGCTTTGTCTGCTGCTACCACAGCCTCTAGGCTTTGTCTGCTGCTACCACAGCCTCTAGGTTTTCTCTGCTGCTACCACAGCCTCTAGGTTTTCTCTGCTGCTACCACAGCCTCTAGGTTTTGTCTGCGATATTATCTTTACAAGAATGAAAGACGCCGGCTAGGCTACAAGCTCTGTGGTTTGAAACACCTTTCATTCCCAAACATTTACATTTGGAGTTAGAGCATTTACTTATCTATAGCAGCAAAAATGACATTTAAATTGCATTCCATGTCTTAGAAAACATACATATTTGTTAAAGATAGGCAACGTTTTAAAGCAGGCACATTCTCTTGCCTTAGGCAGGAATCTGTGGATGGGCTCTGTCTGCAGGATATTATAATGTGGCTGTGTAATTGCCTTTGTTAAGTATATGTTAATTATGTTTTAATTGTTCTGCAGTCTCACTCTAGTCTGGGTCCAGAGGAGGAGGCTGTGTGTGAAGCATCCATTGACCCACAACCAATTGGCTCTGTTTAATTACTGTGATTACATATGCGCTGTCTGTAGCTTCTTGACAGGGAACTCCCTAAAGAGTGTGAACGGGATCATTTAGGTCAGCGCCTTGTAAAAGCTCATCTTACCCAGACCTAGACTTCGGTCCCAGCTGTTTTCACAGATCCACCTCTGCGGCATGAGGCTCACCAAGATCACTCTCAAATCAACATTTTATTGGTCACATACACGTGATTAGCAGATGTTATTGCGGGTGTAGCGAAATGCTTGTGCTTCTAGCTCCAACAGTGCAGGAATATCTAACAAGTAATATATAACAATTACACAACATATACCCAATACACACAAATCTAAGTAGGAATGAATTAAGACTATATACATATGGACGATCGATGTCAGAGCGGAACGGACTAAGATACAGTAGAATAGTACAGTGTACAGTATATACATGAGATGAGTAATGCAAGATATGTAAACATTATTAAGTGAATGAGGTATCGTAGAATAGTATAGAAAATAGTATATACATATGAGATGAGTGATTAATCCCCACTACCCCACTATCCCCACTACCATTCCCTCCCTTTATCTCCCATACTTCCCCCCTACTCCCTCCCCTATCCTACCCTCTCCTTCTCTCTCTCCTCCCTCAATAACACTTGCAACGGGTTCAATTAACACATGACTCGACCCCGCCGACCTGTGAAGTCCCCTCGAGATAGCTGATGATTGTGCTCGCTTGGCTCGGCTCTGAAGATATCCTCTTGGAGCCAGGAGAGGAAGGAGAATGTTCTCTGCAGCAGACAATGGCTCCGTTCCAGAACGTGCCATATACAATAGACCTCGGTCTAATGTGATGTGCTCCGAGGACTCCTCTCCAAAAGGAATGTAGCAATTGAAGGAAAAATTGAAGCAGAAATGTTGAGAAATAAGTGAGACATGTTTTCCAGTGGTGTACAAGACGTTTGAAAAATGGATCTGTACCAGGAGAACAGAGCAGGGTATCTCGGTCCCTAATGTTTTTTTCTGGCTCTATCAGACAACGAGCCCAAGTATTTTATTTTCAAAAGCAATTGAGAGAAACCGTCAGACCCCCTACTACCCCCTCCTTTCCTCATCTCCAGTCGTCTTCTACTCTGTCCTAGTATCCTTTTCATTAACCAGACTATTTTGAAAAATGACAGGAGCGCTGTACTCGGCATGTAGGCGGATGTCTTTATATCGAATTACAGCTCAGATCACTTCCATCCTGCCTAAATGTCATTTAGCCTTGCATTGCAGAGTCAGACAGCTGTTTTCCTTTCCTGCAGATAGACACACACACACAGCGATGCCTGCCTGCCTGTGGCTTTCCCTCAGAAGGACTCTAAATTTCATCATGAAGTGTAAATATTGAGGATGAGAGAGAGAGAGGGGGATAGAGAGAGAGAGAGAGAGAGAGGGGGATAGAGAGAGAGAGAGAGAGATCTTTTTCTGACTGGAGTTGCTGTTTGAGTGAAAAGCATATTTCATGTTGGTTGGGTACTAAACGAGTTAGCCGTTAGCCGTCCTTCATCGCAGCGGTTGGTCGGTTCAGAGGCTCAGCTGGTCACGCTCGCTTGATTCCCATAATCCCCCAGCTATCTGCTGACGCAACCTTTCTCACCAAAGGCAGCTTGACATGCTCTCATTGTTTCTACAGGCCTCTATTCATTTTATATAGTGGCCCTTTGAGGGGAACAGAGTAGCTTTAACACTCCTGTTGCTCTGAGGTCCATAGTCAAAGGAACCGACAAGTTGTGTTGTCTAACCATTTTCTCTCCATTGAAAAGAGTGTGAGGGATAAGTACCGTAGGTTACATGGTGTCATAATGGTACCCAGCTCACAGGTTTCTGTTTGCTGCGATCATGCTGAAGGTCAGGGTTCTGTTGATACGTTGTATATAGCCATCTGGATGCTTCCTTTGACATGGGGTTTCAATATGTTGTAAGTTAAAGCATTGATTCTGGAGCAGATTTACTCTATCTCGTGTACTGTACCTAAACAGATACTCTTAAAGAACGTCTCAATTCCCCTGTTAAGTCATCAGTTGTTTGTCTTTCTTCCCCTCCACTCACCACTTTCACTTAAAGGATAATAAAAACATTGTTTGCGTAGGGAGGCTGACCCACCCACTCAGGCCTGCATCAGCTTGAGGGAAATGCATTAAATGCTCCCTCGCAGGCTGTTAAGCACAGGTTCTCTCTCTCTCTCTCTCTCTCTCTCTTTCTCTCTCTCTCTCTCTCTCTCTCCCTTCCTTTCTGTCTCTCTCCCAGCCAGGCAAGGTGCTGTACTGTCGCTAAGTGAGGGTTTTAAGGAATTGGTGGTCTCTACCTACTGTATCAATTTCATGCAAATGTTTTGAGTCATTTCTCCTCGGTTGGCATCCTGTCAGCCAGAGAGAAGGGTCAGGAAATTGTCCACAGCCCTGTTACGTTCAGTTCTGTCCTCCTCTGAATATATTCAGCCAACTGTGTTTGTTTTATGTTATGCTGTCTCAGCTCTGGTAGGTCTGTATTTCCACTGGGTTTGTTGTATCAATTTGTATCATCCTGGGTCAAGAGACAAGGCCACAAATGCATGCTGGAGTGGAAGATGTGTCAGTCAGATTCCCAGGAGTGTGGGGAGTGCAGTTTGCCATGTGTTTAGATGGAAACTTATCTGTTTGTGCTTCAGCATTGTAATCATTTGTGGTGACTGACGTCAGTTTGCTTCTGTGTCGACGTTGTTGCCCAATTTTTTTCTTGACTTCACAGACCTTTTTGTTCTATTGCGTTGGAAGTACTGTATGTAAGCTTTTTGAAAAAACTCCTGCACCTGACATGCACTAAAATAATGGTATATGGGTAGTTTACAGAAATACAGTGCCTTGCGAAAGTATTCGGCCCCCTTGAACTTTGCGACCTTTTGCCACATTTCAGGCTTCAAACATAAAGATATAAAACTGTATTTTTTTGTGAAGAATCAACAACAAGTGGGACACAATCATGAAGTGGAACGACATTTATTGGATATTTCAAACTTATTTCAAAAACTGAAAAATTGGGCGTGCAAAATTATTCGGCCCCTTTACTTTCAGTGCAGCAAACTCTCTCCAGAAGTTCAGTGAGGATCTCTGAATGATCCAATGTTGACCTAAATGACTAATAATGATAAATACAATCCACCTGTGTGTAATCAAGTCTCCGTATAAATGCACCTGCACTGTGATAGTCTCAGAGGTCCGTTAAAAGCGCAGAGAGCATCATGAAGAACAAGGAACACACCAGGCAGGTCTGAGATACTTTTGTGAAGAAGTTTAAAGCCGGATTTGGATACAAAAAGATTTCCCAAGCTTTAAACATCCCAAGGAGCACTGTGCAAGCGATAATATTGAAATGGAAGGAGTATCAGACCACTGCAAATCTACCAAGACCTGACCGTCCCTCTAAACTTTCAGCTCATACAAGGAGAAGACTGATCAGAGATGCAGCCAAGAGGCCCATGATCACTCTGGATGAACTGCAGAGATCTACAGCTGAGGTGGGAGACTCTGTCCATAGGACAACAATCAGTCGTATATTGCACAAATCTGGCCTTTATGGAAGAGTGGCAAGAAGAAAGCCATTTCTTAAAGATATCCATAAAACGTGTCGTTTAAAGTTTGCCACAAGCCACCTGGGAGACACACCAAACATGTGGAAGAAGGAGCTCTGGTCAGATTAAACCAAAATTGAACTTTTTGGCAACAATGCAAAACGTTATGTTTGGCGTAAAAGCAACACAGCTCATCACCCTGAACACACCCCATTCCCACTGTCAAACATGGTGGTGGCAGCATCATGGTTTGGGCCTGCTTTTCTTCTGCAGGGACAGGGAAGATGGTTAAAATTGATGGGAAGATGGATGGAGCCAAATACAGGACCATTCTGGAAGAAAACCTGATGGAGTCTGCAAAAGACCTGAGACTGGGACGGAGATTTGTCTTCCAACAAGACAATGATCCAAAACATAAAGCAAAATCTACAATGGAATGGTTCAAAAATAAACATATCCAGGTGTTAGAATGGCCAAGTCAAAGTCCAGACCTGAATCCAATCGAGAATCTGTGGCAAGAACTGAAAACTGCTGGTCACAAATGCTCTCCATCCAACCTCACTGAGCTCGAGCTGTTTTGCAAGGAGGAATGGGAAAAAATGTCAGTCTCTCGATGTGCAAAACTGATAGAGACATACCCCAAGCGACTTAAGCTGTTATCGCAGCAAAAGGTGGCGCTACAAAGTATTAACTTAAGGGGGCTGAATAATTTTGCACTCCCAATTTTTCAGTTTTTGATTTGTTAAAAAAGTTTGAAATATCCAATAAATGTCGTTCCACTTCATGATTGTGTCCCACTTGTTGTTGATTCTTCACAAAAAAATACAGTTTTATATCTTTATGTTTGAAGCCTGAAATGTGGCAAAAGGTCGCAAAGTTCAAGGGGGCCGAATACTTTCGCAAGGCACTGTATACCTTCGGATTTTGTGTTAGCCACAGTGCCTTTTAAATGGTTGGTTACTTATGCGTAACTCAATATAAAGGTTTCTTATTACACAGTGCATATCAGATATGGTCATTTGTCATACAGCATCCTATACTTAGGGTGACCACATGTCTTGGATTATGAAGGACAGTCCCACATTTTGGCCCTTTGTCACGCAACCAAACAATTTTGTCCTGCATTTTATCAACAAACTAAAACAACACTAATTTAGAAAGAAGGTTAATTTGTTCTGTATTTCAGTCAGACTTCCTATTAATTTGATAAGATTTGACATTCCAACCTCTTTTTTGCAGTCACTTACGCTTATGACAAGATAGTTTATCATAAGAATGTGTTACTGGTGATGTAAAACACTTCTCCAATCATTGTTGAGATCTGATATTCTGCGCAGTGCAAGAAGAGATGTAGGCCAATATCATATCGTCAACCAATCACATTTGTCAAATTAGTTGAGGAAAAATTCCAGCTAAGCTTGGAGAGGAGTTAACTACCTGTACTACACAGAAAGTGTACGTCAAACCAAGAGCTACCAAAGTAAGTATTAGACTGAAAGATAAGGTCATTTTGTCAAATTTTCAATGCTAATTAGTTGTTCATTCATCATATATGCTGCTACTTCACTAAAACTACTTCACTGAAGTCTCCCTAATTGTTTACATTTCCTGAAACCAAGCATGTTTCCTTGGCCACATGGTCTCTCGTTTCTGGATCAACAAATTTTGCACGAGGCAAAAGAGTGTTCTTCAATTAGCTCACTCTGTGCAGCGGGAGGAAGATTTTGGTGTGTGAGATTTTTTTTTTATGTGTAGGCTACACTATCATGCGAATCATCCTGTTGTCCCGCATTGGGGTATTTTGAATGTGGTCACCCTATATACAATGTTAAATGAAGATACACTCCATGACCAAATGGGGACACCTGCTCGTCAAACATCTCATTCCAAAATCATGGGCATTAATATAGAGTTGGTCCCGCCTTTGCTGCTATGACAGCCTCCACTCTTCTGGGAAGGCTTTCCACTAGATGTTGGAAAATTACTGCAGGGACATCCTTCCATTCAGCCACGAGCATTAGAGAGATCGGACACTGATGTTGGCCGATTAGGCCTGACTCGTAGTCGGCTTTCCAATTAATCCCGAAGGTGTTCAATGGGGTTGATGTCAAGGCTCTGTGCAGGCCAGTCAAGTTCCTCCTCACCGATCTCGACAAACCATTTCCATGTGGACCTCCCTTTGTGCACAGGTGCATTGTCATGCTGAAACAGGAAAGTTCCTTCCCCACAAAGTTGGAAGCACAGAATCGTGTAGAATGGCATTGTATGCTGTAGTGTTAAGATTTCCCTTCAATGGAACTAAGGGGCCTAGCCCAAACCATGAAAAACAGCCCCAGACCATTATTCCTCCTCCACCAAACTTTACAGTTATCACTATGCATTCAGGCAGGTGGCGTTCACCTGGTATCTGCCAACCCCAGACTTGTCTGTTGGACTGCCATATGGTGAAGCGTTATTCATCACTCCAGAGAACGTGTTTCCACTGCTCCAGAGTCCAATGGCGGTGAGCTTTACAATCAATCAATCAATCAATCAAATGTATTCATAAAGACCTTTTTACCTCAGCCGATGATACAAAGTGCTGTACAGAAACCCAGCCTAAACCCCCAAACAGCAAGCAATGCAGATGTATAAGCACGGTGGCTAGGAAAAACTCCCTAGAGATTATAACAGAACATGGCCAGAACATGGATGTTCAAACGTTCATAGATGACCAACAGGGTCAGATAATAATAATCATAGTGGTTGTAGAAGGTGCAACAGGTCAGCACCTCAGGAGTAAATGTCAGTGGACTTTTCATAGCTGATCATTCAGAGTTAAAGACAGCAGGTGCGGTAGAGAGAGAGTCCAAAACATCAGGTCCGGGACAAGTTAGCACGTCCAGTGAACAGGTCAGGGTTCCATAGCCGCAGGCAGAACAGTTGAAACTGGAGCAACAGCATGACATGGTACTCTGGGGACAGCAAGGAGTCATCAGGCCAGGTAGTCCTGAGGCATGGTCCTAGTACTCAGGTCCTCTGAGAGAAGAGAGAGAAAAAGAGAGAGAATTAGAGGGAGCATACTTAAATTCACACAGGACACCAGATAAGACATGAATACTCCAAATATAACAGACTTTGCACCACTCTAGCCAACGCTTGATATTGTGGATGGTGATATTAGGCTTGTGTGCGGCTGCTCTGCCATGGAAACCCATTTCATGAATCTCCCGACGAACATTTCCTGTGCTGACGTTGCTTCCAGAGGCAGTTTGGAACTTGGTGGTGAGATGTTTTTACGTGCAATGGGCTTCAGCCTTCGGCGGTCCCGTTCTGTGAGCTTGTGTGGGCTACCACTTCGCGACTGAGCCCTTGGTGCTCCTAGATGTTTCCACTTCACAATAAGATCACTTACAGTTGACCTGGGCAGCTCTATGGGAACAGAAATTTGATGAACTGACTTGTTGGAAAGGTGGCATCCTATGACAGTGCCATGTTGAAGGTTAAGTAAGGCCATTCTACTTGCCATTTGTTTTCTATGGAGATTGCTTGGCTTTGTGCTCGATTTTATACACCTGTCAGCAATGTGTGTGGCTAAAATAGCCATGTCCACATACACTATACTGTATATACAGAAGTATCTTAACAAGGTCACAGACAATTTCTTTGCTGTCACAAGTGTTTGACTTCAACTGGACATTCAGTCAGAAGATAGAGACAGCACAAAACACACCGCCAGGGCTGTTGTCAAAGTGAAGAGGAAAGAGGAAAGCTCTTCCCTTTGAGCTCAGCCAGCGATCAGATCAGTCCTCTCCCTGTGTGGCGTCTGTTCTTATCTAAGCCACCCTGTAAGAAAAAAACAGGATCCCATTTTCCTTTATTGATGTGGTCCAATGATAGGAAGAAAGAGAGAGCGATAGAGAGAGCACAGCGATTGCCATCTGTTAAAGCTGCAAGTCCTGGAAAGCCCTAGACACCGAGAGCGGTGGCGCTTGCCTTTCTAGTTGTGTGGTAGGGGAGGATGTTTGCCACCTCTCATGGGAGCCGAGGGGATTTGCTGTTTGTTTCAGTTAGATATTTTCAGATCGAATTACGGATGCGCTTTTTGATTTTTAATATGTCTGGAAAATCTCAGGCTGGGGGCCCAAATGGGAGGGGGGTAAGAAAGGCCCTGATAAAAAAGACAGATGTTTGGTGGAAAGTGTGAAGTAGTATATCACTTTCAATGTGGTGGGTTGGGAGAGAGCAAGCGAGGGAGGGTGCTAGCTGGGTGATCCATCCCTGGAGGTTTCCTCTCCTTCAGTTCACAGCAGCTCAGATATTGTCTTGATTCGGCCTGAGATGAGATAATAAAAGCCTTAACTGCCATTAACTCAGCGAGTCACATTGAGCACTGTCTAATGATCCCTATCCCCATCCCAGGCCCTCTCAGAACTGACACGATGGACTGACTGGGCTGATGTCTGGCAGTGTGAGGCCCTGTCTGTGTCCCAAATGTCACCCAGTTCCATAGTGTACCACTTTTTAACAGAGCCCTATGGGCCCTGGTCAAAAGTAGTGCACCATGTAGTGAATAGGCTGCCCTTGCTGAGGCCCTATCTGTCACTCAGAGTGATGACTCCTGACCTATTGATCCCCATTGCTCTGTTGTTGTGTCAGCTGGCTGACTGGGCAGCTGCATGGCATTGGTATTTGAAAAGCACTGAGTATGGGAGATTGTAAAAACCCTATAGCGGTTACACATCTAAGTTAGTGGTGTGGAAATGGGAAAATAATTACCCTTGTTAGCCTTTAAATCTCCAATGCAGCCATTTTTATCTCAACATCGAATCATTTCTGGGTAACAATGTTGTACTTTGATTGTTGTGAATTGAAATTGTCCCCAAAAATCTCCATATCACCAACAGGCTGAAATTTCAGGTGTTTTTTTCAAATCGCTCTTACACTAAAAGGGGTTTTATCACAATTGTCACAATTTTTCTGTATTATTCCTACCTCATAGTTTGGAAATATATATAAAACACAGGAAAAACATGTTTTTGACTGCACTGGGCCTTTGCATTATAGTGTGGAACATTTTTGAGACCACTGAATGATTTTCAGTGAATAAATCATCAAACTTCCTAGCTTGGTGTCACCATGCATCAGTTTACACTGTTGATCATTTTTATCATTTCAGTTATGTGATGATTGCTTTCAGAGAGCTATTTAACACACGTTGTAATGTATCCTAGATTCTTGGAATTCAAGGAATTCCCCCTATGATGAGAGCCAAATTAGTAAGGTATGAAAGCACCCACAGAAGCACATGTTATAATTAAGTGATAATGCCAGAGAAGCCAGTGTTTGGAGGATATATTACCACTGGTATTGTTAGGCCAGAGACAAAATCGAGGCTTTGAGGGCATTATCACTTTTATACAATGGGTTACCAACATATTCAAATATCGATTTACATATTTTCATAAAAAAATAATTTGGATGAATTTATTCATACTATTTCATCCTTCCACAAGATATAGTCCCAACACAAATCTAGGGTTGCTATCCAAGCCGGCTGGCCGTTCGTTCTATCAGTTCGGTTCCCAGAGATGTGACCCAGTTTTGTTCTGCATCTATGGACGCGACCCTGTCTTTCGTTCTAAATGTTCCATTGCCATACTGGCTGGCAACGTTCTTATCCCTTGCTTGCTAGCTAGCCAACTACAGCTAACTTACAGTCACATCAAAAAGTGCAACCAGAATAACAGCAAAGTAGGCGCATTTGCATTTTCTAGTAACGTTTATTTGCATACATTCATAACAATGAGCTAATGACGGGCGATTTCGACAGGCATAGAAAATGTGCTCACTCATCAGGACACTGTTGTTCAGAGGAGCTAGCCAACAACACAGCTAACACAATCACTTCAAACTGAAGCTGGAAAGACTGCAAACTAGCTGAACTTCGTTTTGTTTGACCTTTTTTCAGTTGACATTTATTTATTTTTATATATATCCATTAACATGATGCCAGCTGACTCATGATTTCGACATTCTGAGAATCGCTGCCTGCCTTTCTGTGTCGCCCCGACTCCCCGAACTTTCATAACTATGTGACAGCTGAAGATCGAATTTCAATATTGAAACAATGTTGCAAATGTCGGAGACAGACAGCAATGTTTAAATAAATCTCTGTTGTTGAAAACTGAATGTTAGTCTAAAAGAAATGTGAGATAATATCTAGATGCTTTTTATAGTGGAGATCAAGTTTATAAATTGCCTGGCTGGGCTGATGAGACAGTGGATGGCGCAGTCAGATGGAACAGAGTAAATAGGCATTTTACCATCATAGATTTAGCCGGTGGTAACTTGTGGAACAAACACCGGCTGGAATGTGCTTTTAAACAATCAGCATTCAGGATTAGACCCACACGTTGTATGAAGATGTTATACTGTCATCATGATATGATTATCTTATCTCCATCAGTCTCATTTCAGCTGATAAGTGTCAGCTCTGTCATAAAGAGTTCTGTCACTACAAGCCTGCAGGCAAAACATTACTGCTCCTAGAACAAAAACATGTATTATATTATAGGAGCTTATATTGGGTGTTAAACAGAGCTGTTATTGAAGTTGAGCGACTGAGTAGAACGACTGCCCCCCTCTCATTGAAGCCACAGAGGTTCAAGGCCAATTGCGGTACTGCAGGCATTGCTCACAGAAAACAGGATCCCCATTATAGTGAATGGAGAAATGGAGATATCTGTGGTCAATCTTCATGTAATAAATCAAAAATTCAAAGACATTCTAATACACCAGATGTATGTCCTTGAACTGATCATTTTAAAATCGCACACAGAAGTAATAAGGATGATTTAGTTACTAATGGCACCCTGCAGTACCCCGGCCTTCAACTTGAGTTACTCAATGAGAGGGGGCAGCACTGAGCTAGCATGCAACATCCCTTCCTGGAGTAGCGTGTCTTTTTTCACATATGATGGACTATTAACAAGTGCAGGGAGTGAGGAACGTTGACAGGAGGCCTGCTCCATCAAAAGCCATGAAGGCATATCCTTCTGTCTCATCGCAGGTAAACTTTCCCTCCAGAAAGACACAATGTTTAGATTAGCAGCCCAATAATACAGTTTAAAGTGAGGAAGGCCAAAGCCCTATCTTGTACTTGCATAAATGCTTCTTTGAAATTCTGGCTGCCTTGTTATCCCATAAAAATGGAGTTACTATTGAATCCAGTTTCTTAAAATAGCTTTGTGGTATGACATTGGGTAGACATTGGAAGAGGTAAAGAAACCTGGGTAGGAAAACCATTTTAATAGCGTTTATACGACCAACCAAGGAGATAAGCAGAGTTTTCCAAAAATCTATATTTTTGTTTAAGCTGATATATTTTCATGTCCCAATTCGCTTTAAATAGCTGATCAAGGTCTCTTGTCACTACAATGCCAAGGCTTGTGAACTTGTCCATCACTGTTCTAAACGGGGTAGATTGCAGAAATTGCATATCCACAGGCCGTGATATTGGCATCAACTCACTTTTTTGACAGTTTATCTTGTAGCCAGAGAAGGAGCCAAATGTGTTTGTCAAGTTAAGTAAGGGTGGAATATAACTTTTAGGCTTGGACAAAAACAAAAGAACATCGTCTGCATATAGGTAATTTTGTGCTGTGTGTCCTTTATTTTAACAGACGATATATCGGCACATGCCCGAATGCGAGTAACAAGGGGTTCCATGGCTATAGCGAAGAGAGCAGGCGAAATAGGGCACCCCTGTCGGCACCCCTTGAACAAGCGGAATGACCGTGACATTTCTTGATTGGTTACCACGGACGCCATTGGGTGTGCATAAATAATTCTTATCCAATTAATAAATTTCTTTCCAAACCCAAAGTGCTCCACAACCGTCATCATATACTTCCACTCAATCTGATCAAACACCTTCTCTGCGTCAAGAGCTATTACCACTGCCTAAACCTTATGATCGTGATACATTACGTTGAAAAGGCGTCTCAAATTGTAGTATATATGTCGGCCCGGGATAAAACCTGTCTGGTCAGGGTGTATGATGTCGGAAATATATGTTTTGTCAATATCTTTGTCAACACCTTGTTTTCTATGGGGAGTAACGGGGCGATAAGACGACATCTCCATGGAATCTCTATCTTTTTTCAAGATCAGTGCTATTGTAGCCTCATACAGTGTTTGCGGGAGTTTGGCATTTTCTTTGGATTGTTTAAACATTCGCAACATAAGTGGAGATCGACTGGCGCAGTACTTCTTATAGAATTCTATTACATATCCATCGGGCCCAGGGGCCTTGCTGTTTGGAAATTGTGCTATCGCTGTGTTAATTTCCTCTAAAGTTATCCTGGCATCAAGTGCAGCAGCTGCCCCCCTGTCTAGTTTAGGAAGTTCACATTCAGCGAGAAAGCGTTCCATAGTTTGTGGATCAGTAGCATCGCATTTTGATTGGTATAGCTCTGAGTAAAACTGCGCAAACATTTATTAATATCCTGCAGATCTGTTACTATTTTACCCTTCTTGTCTTTTATTTTGTGAATAGCTCTAGATGCCTGTACATGCCTTAGCTGTCTTGCTAATAATTTATGTGGTTTGTCACCCAGTTCAAAATAACGCTGTTGCGTTCTAGCAAGTAAAGAGCCCACCCGTTTCGAAAGGATGGTATTGTATTCATATTTTAACTTTGATCTTCTCAAGGACTGTATACGAGGAATTCGTCCTAAAAACGTTCTCCTGTTCCCCTAACTCTCTTTCAATTTCTCTCAGGCTAGTATTGGCGCGTTTCTTCCTCTCTGATGTATAAGAAATAATGTAACCTCTAATCACAGCCTTTAGAGATTCCCAAAGCGTGGAGTCGTCAACATCCTCCGTGTCGTTAGTTACGAGGAAAAAGGCAATCTGCTCCTTCAAATACTGACAAAAAGCCTCAACAGGTATGCGTCTAAGCGCCACGGTCGCCGACCTGTCGACATATTGTCGAGTTTCAGCACCATGGACACAGGAGAGTGGTCCGTAATTAGAATAGGGTGATAGGTAACCGAAATTAGTTTGGAGTCCAACAAAAAATAGTCAATTCTGGAATATGATTTATGAACTGATGAAAAGAAAGAATAATCCCTGTCTGTTGGGTGCGTCAGTCTCCAAATATCGACAATGTTAAGGTTAGTCATCAATGTATTTAGACAGACACTGGCATTTGATTGTTGACGTGACCTTGATAGCTGTTTATCTAAAAGAGGATCTAACGTACAGTTAAAGTCCCCTCCAACAATAACACTTGTATCCGAGATATTTGGTATGTCCTTAAATACCCTTTGAAAAAATAATGGATCATCGAAGTTGGGTCCATACAAATTGACCAAGGTTACTGGTTTCGAATTCAGTGTACCAGCCACAATAATATACCGACCATTAGGATCTGAAATTGAGGATGAGTAAACAAAAGGAATGTTTTTCCTTATCAGGATTGCTACCCCTCTCGCTTTTGCATAAAAGTTAGACTGGTATATCTGACCGATCCAGCCGACTCGTAGCTTGGCCTGAGCGGAGCGTTTAATATGAGTTTCTTGAAGAAGCACTATGTCAGCAGCACACAGTGATTTAAGATGAGAAAACACCTTCACCACATGCCCTAAGCCATTACAGTTCCAGCTGACTATCTTTATTCCACCTGGTCTACTCTGTGCTCTGTCACTATGTGGCATTTCTTATTTTAGAGCAAATTGTGGCTGTCATACAAAACCCAGAAGAAAAACGTCCCGCCGTGCGGGAGCTTGTCATGCCACCTGTACTAATAATAAACGTGAACATAAAACACAGACCCCATCCCCCCTCCCGTCCCTTTACTGAGTGACTTCCCCAAACTAAGCACTCCTTGACTACCACACAAACCTTAGGGTGTCTAGACATACAGCTTGAACTAACTCGTCGTCTATAGATGCTGCGCATATAAACAAATATTAAATAACACTTAACACTTAACTCTCACGTTAGGGGGTGAGTGGCTCTAAAACATGATATGCTAAACAATGCTGATCTTCTGATCGAAAAGAAATAGGCAGGAAATTGAAACACATTCCTGGCCTGTATTTGGTCATTTAGCCGGCTGATACAGCCGTTCTGTATCCTCAGCCAGGGAGCTTGCTTGTCAAGAACAGATCGGCCTCTTTCTGGTTGTCAAACGTAAGTGTTGATCCTTCGACTGTCACCTTAAACCGGGCTGGGAAGAGGAATCCATATCGGATGTTAGCCGCCCTGCATTTGTTGCGTACCTCATCATACTCTTTCCGTTGGTTCCTCACCTCCAAGGTAAGATCTGGGTAGAAAGACACCCTGGCTCCGTTGAAGTTAAGGGGGACCTTTTGGCTAGCCAGCTTGAGGATGAGATCCCTGGTCTGGGGATAGTGCAGCCGTACAATGAATGGCCTTGGTGGCCCGCCCTTGGCCGGCTTCGTTGCCTGAGATCTGTGTGCGCGGTCGATCAGGATGACTGTTTTGAAGTGTTTACTCCCCAGCAATGCCTGTATCAGCTCCGAGACAAATTCAGTGGGTTTCCCTTTCTCAGTGTCCTCCTGGATCCCACATATTCGAATGTTCGGGCATCTTGAATGCGACTCGAGCATTTCCAGTCGGGCTTTCAGGGTTTTGTTGTAATTTTGGCATCTCGGGGGGGGGTCAACCTCATGCACCCTTCCCTGAGTTGCCTTCACAGTTTCGGCCAAAGTCCCAATACTCTTTGAGATATCAGCCAACCTTGTGTCCACCTCCTTGCTTAGTGAGTTTATGGCAGCCTGTAGCCTGGCCTCGTGATCAACTGTCATCTGCTCAACCTCATGCACCCTTCCCTGAGTTGCCTTCACAGTTTCGGCCAAAGTCCCAATACTCTTTGAGATATCAGCCAACCTTGTGTCCACCTTCTTGCTTAGTGAGTTTATGGCAGCCAGTATGTCACTTTGAGTAGGCTCTGTGGGGAACTCTTGGAAGCTAGCCTCTTCAGCTAACTCCTCGTGGGTCGGCGACGTTGAAATTGGTTCGTTGTCCATCTCATTCAAATGATCTTGTTTAGTTCCCCCTTTTCTGGTGCCTTTTCCCTTTGTCATATTTGTTTGAAGTTATAGGTCGTGAGAGGTTAAGATAAATACTAATTTGTTTCAAAATAAGCAAAGCACGTCTACTCCATAGCACGCTCTCTAGCGCCCCCCCGGGATGCCATCTTAACCGACTTCCATTTGGCTTCAATGCACTATTGAACCTTCACATAGGAATGAATGGATCACAAGTTCAGGAGTAAAAATGTGAAATATAACAAATTGCATGGACTCACTCAGTGAGCAATAATGGTGTTTAACATGATTTTTTCATGACTACCTCATCTCTGTACCCCACACATACAATTATCTGTAAGGTCCCTCAGCCAAGCAGTGAATTTCAAACACAGATTCAACCACAAAGACAAGAGAGGTTTTTCAGTGCCTCGCAAAGAAGGACACATATTGGTAGATGGGTAAAAAAAAAGTAGACATTGGATATCCCTTTGAGCATGGGGAAGTTATTAATTACATATTGGATGGTGTATCAGTACACCAGTCACTAACTCAGATTTCTGACTCAGTTGCCGGAAAGGAAGGAAACCACTGAGGGATTTCACCATCAGGCCAATGGTGACTTCAAATTGATTAAAACAGTTACTGAGTTTAATGGTTGTGATAGGAGAAAACTGAGGATTGCTCAACAACATTGACTCCACAATTACTCCACAATACAACCTAAATGACAGAGTGAAAAGAAGGAAGCCTGTACCGAATAAAATATTCAAAAACACTCATCCTGTTTGCAATAAGGCACTAAAGTAAAACTGAAATAATGTGGCAAAGAAATTAACTCCATGTCCTGAATACAAAGAGTTATGTTTTGGGCAAATCCAACACATCACTGACTACCACTCTTCATAATCAAACATGGTGGTGGCTGCATCATGTTATGAGTATGCTTGCCATTGGCAAGGAGTAGGGAGAATTTTTTTTAATAAAAAGAAACTGAATAATGCTAAGCACAGGCAAAATCCTAGAGGAAAACCTGCTTTCCAACAGATACCGGGAGACAAATTCACGTTTCAGCAGGACAATACACTAGAGTTGCTTACCAAGACAACATTGAATGTTACTAAGTGGCATAGTTACAATTTTTGGCTTGAAATTGATGGCTTGAAAATCCATGACAAGACTTGAAAATGAATGTCTAGCAATGATCAACAACCAGCTTGACCAGAGCTTGAAGAATAAAAAAAATAATAAATATTGTACCACCCAGGTGTGCAAAGCTCTTAGACACTTACCCAGAAAGACTAACAACTGTAATTGCTTCCAAAGGGGATTTGAATATGTATTGACTCAGGGGTGGGAATGCTTATGTAAATGAGATATTTCTGTATTTCATTTTCAATACCTTTGCAAAAATCTCTAAAATATGTTTTTACTTTGTCATTATGGGGTATTGTGTGTAGATGGGTGAGAATATATATATTTTTTATCCATTTTGAGTTTAGGCTGAAACACAAAAAAAATGGAATAAGTCAAGATGTATGAATACTTTCATTGGCTGAGAGACACAGGAGACACTTTGATTTGGGTTGTCAGAAGTAACTTGTTAATGCCTCAGTATTGAGTTAGGTGAGCAAAAGCACACACTTACTTGACTTAGCTCTAGTCTGTACACAAAACCAACAGAAGAGTACTGCTATAGCAATGACTGTATACTGTATATATGAATGGACAAAGCCACCGATCATGTGACTAGTCATTTTAAAATAATCGTTTCAAGGACATATATTTGGTGTATTAGAAGCAATCATCGGGAATATGATTGTCTTGAAATATTTTTTTGCAAATTTACACGAACATTGACCATGAAGATTTACATTTTTCTATTCACTATAATGGGGGATCCTGTTTTCTGCAAATAATGCCTTTAGTAGCATGGTCAGCTTTCTGTTTTTAGGAACCAAAAATTATGGGGCAATATACAAACTTTTTGAGAAAATTGTATTAAGTAAATGTATTCATTAGGTTTATTTCATTTTAATAAGAGAGAGGAAATTGTAATAAATTGAAGATTATTTAATGAAAAAAAATCGAATTTTACCAGATTAAGGTCTGGGGTGTGGTGGGGTCACCAGAAAATCAGGCAAAAAAAATTGTCATCAGAAATTCTGGCAAAAGAAATGGGGTTCCCGCTGAAAAAGTTAGAAAATCACTGACCTAGCAGACATCTCACCTCCTTGATATGAATAATATATGATCATAGGGCACAGACTGGTGTCATATCCTAATGGAGATCAAACAGGAAGGGTTTAGTATGTAACTTGGCATGTAATCAGGAAATGGGCTTCGGTATGACAGAGAGAAATACAAGGTAGTTGGAGAAAAAGTAGTAAAAAATGCCACCGTCAGCATGAATATCTCAAGATGGTGTTAAATCTACATTATAACTGCAAGTTTATTAGACAGAGAGAGAGAGAGAGAGGAAGTGGCTGAGGTCTCTTTGGAATAGGTGTCAGGTTTGTGAAGTAATTCTCACCTGGGAGACTGTGGAGCCAGTGTGGATATACCCTCTCTTCCTAATCCAGGTTTGATGAATAACTGAGCCAGACTCGAGAGTCTGTGGCTTACAGGTAATACCATGCTTATCTATACATATCCTTTTGGGTTGTTTTCAGTGTTGACTATTTGATGTAAATATTCAATGTATGCTTAGTAAGGACAGTTCAGTTCAGGTGACAGAGTTTTTCTGAACTTCGGATGTGTTTCTTTTGGATGTTATTGTTTATTCCCAAAGCAGGGTCCAGGCTTTAGAATGCAGAACTTTTTTTGCCTCAACTGGGAATCATACCCCAACCATGCCCAATCCCAATTGCAGCCCCGGCCCATTCCCATTCCCAGCCCGAGCCCCAGCCCCAGTTGTCTACCCCCAGCCCAGTCATATTATATCCATGGGCAAAAGAGCCCACAGGAAGCCCCTGTCAGCTGCCTCATAGAGCTGAGTAAGCAGGCCAGGAAATGGTAATAAATCCCATGTAATTTCCTCTGCTCTGCCTCTGCTTCTGCTTCCACAAATGCCTGGCTTTTAGCATGGAGCCTTCCACAGCCTATCGCCATCAATACACACTAATGATAGGAATTAGCCATGAGCCACTGGACACTGACATTAAGCAGATCAACAGCATGTTTGTTCCCTATTTAATTGTACATGGGAAATCGGTAGGACATAAATATTATTTTTATTTTTTATTTTTTGTTTAACCTTTTTTAACTAGGCAAGTCAGTTAAGAACAAATTCTTATTTACAATGACAGCCTAGGAACAGTGGGTTAACTGCCTTGTTCAGGGGTAGAACGACAGATTTTTAACTTGTCAGCTCGGGAATTCGATCTAGCAATCTTTCGATTACTGGCCCATAATGTATTCAGCCTCAGATGGAATGAGTTGTGGCTGGATAAGTATTTTGTGGTATTGTGAGGTTTTAAAGGGATTCGTTTTGACTGTTTGTCTGTGGGCCCTCAAAGAGTAAATTATTAAGGGGATGTCCCAAACAACGGGTAAAAGGAAGTTGAGTCCTATACACACAGTGCATTTAAAAGTCCCTAGTGGCCTATAAAATACTTTTCCCATGACCACTTTCTTGTCCTGACTGCACTAACTGTTTTACAGTAACAAAAATTCCAGTTCTATCTAAAGAAGTTGAAAGCAAAGAGCACTCCAATTCAAAGTGATCATGTCAAGTGTGAAGTCTCTGATAGACAAGAATCAATCAGGTTTGACCCCCTCACTGACCTTTGAGGCTGAAGACAACTACTGAGAACACATTACATTGTCTGGTATGCATCTCTATTTGCTTAGTTTGCTGGGAATGTTTGGCAGGGGAGACAACTGATGCCCTGAGGCAATAGTGGAGGTTACCTGTAAGAACCACTATGATTTGTACCTTAGAACCCCAGGTGATAACCATCCAGATGTAAGCAGCAGTCTAAGCTCTGCTACCTGACCAACCATCCCATATCCTAGGCTTTTTAAAACCTTTATTTAACTAGGCAAGTCATTTAAGAACAAATTATTATTTTCAATGACAGCCTAGGAACAGTGGGTTAACCTCTCTGGGATATTCGGGACGGTAGCGTCCCACCTCAACAACAGTCAGTGAAAGTGCAGGGCGCCAAATTCAAAACAACAGAAATCCCATAATTAAAATTCCTCAAACATACAAGTATTTCACACCATTTTAAAGATAAACTTGTTGTATCCAGCCACAGTGTCCGATTTCGAAAAGGCTTTACGTCGAAAGCACACCAAACGATTGTTAGGTCAGTGCCTAGTCACAGAAAAACACAGCCATTTTTCCAGCCAAAGAGAGGAGTCACAAAAAGCAGAAATAGAGATAAAATTATTCACTAACCTTTGATGATCTTCATCAGATGACACTCATAGGACTTCCTGTTACACAATACATGTATGTTTTGTTCGATAAAGTTCATATTTATGTCCAAAAATCTCAGTTTACATTGGCGTGTTACGTTCAGTAGTTCCAAAACATCCGGTGATTTTGCAGAGAGCCACATCAATTTACAGAAATATTCATAATAAACATTGCTAAAAGATACAAGTGTTATGCATGGATTTTAGATCCACTTCTCCTTAATGCAACCGCGGTGTCAGATTTAAAAAAAGCTTTACCAAAAAAGCACACCATGCAATAATCTGAGTACAGCGCTTAGACAACAAATCAAGCCATAGAGATATCCGCCATGTTGTGGAGTCAACAAAGTCAGAAATAGCATTATAAATATTCACTTACCTTTGATGATCTTCATCAGAATGCACTCCCAGGAATCCCAGTTCCACAATAAATGTTTGATTTGTTCGATGAAGTCCATCATTTATGTCCAAATACCTCCTTTTTTGTTTGCACGTTTAGCCGAGTAATCCAAATGCTCAATGCGCGATCGCTTAGTTCAGACAAAAAGTAAAAAAAGTCATATTACAGTTCGTAGAAACATGTCAAACGATGCATAGAATCAATTTTTAGGATGTTATTATCATAAATCCTCAATAATATTCCAACCGGACAATTCCTTTGTCTTCAGAAATGCAATGGAACGCAAGCTAACTCTCATGTGAACGCCCGTGGTCAGCTCATGCCACTCTGGCAGACCTCTGACTCAATCAGCTCCCATTCCCCCCCTTTTCACAGGTTCTAAAGACTGTTGACATCCGAAGCCTTAGGAAGTGCAATTTGACCCCATAGACAATGTATATTCGATAGGCAATGAGTTGAAAAACTACAAACCTCAGATTTCCCACTTCCTGGTTGGATTCTTTCTCAGGTTTTTGCCTGCCAAATGAGTTCTGCTATACTCACAGACATCATTCAAATAGTTTTAGAAACGCCAGAGTGTTTTCTATCCAAATCTACTAATTATATGCATATTCTAGCTTTTAGGACTGAGTAGCAGGCAGTTTACTCTGGGCACCTTTTTATCCAAGATACCCCTGTCCCAAAGAAGTTAACTGCCTAGTTCAGGGGCAGAACGACAGATTTTTACCTTGTGAGCTCAGGGATTCGATCTTGCAACCTTTGGGGTACTAGTCCAACGCTCTAACCACTAGCCTACCTGCTGCCCCAGCTTAAAATCTCTCTCTCTCTCTCTCTCTCTCTCTCTCTCTCTCTCTCTCTCTCTCTCTCTCTCTCTCTCTCTCTCTCTCTCTCTCTCTCTCTCTCTCTCTCTCTCTCTCTCTCTCTCTCTCTCTCTCTCTCTCTCTCTCTCTCTCTCTCTCTCTCTCTCTCTCGCTCTCGCTCTCGCTCTCCCTCTCTTTCTGGCTCATTGTTTTGTACTTCACAGGCTGAGTGTAAGGGTCATAGAGTCAACAACATCCCTTGTTAACCAGCTGGATTTGTCCAGAGCAGACCCTTTTCAGTCCCCTTTTTGAAGTAACTGCCTCCTTTGCTGTTGGCAGGGAATGACTCTCTCACGTCATAATTATTGCAGGCTTTTTCCAGCCAAGGCCAAATGTTGGTTGTTAGGATATTGCTTTTAGCAGCAGAAGGACTTCCGCCGCGCTCCTCTTTGAAAAGGAGGCACAGGAGAGAAGAGACGAGGGCGTAATTACCAGGGTGGAATGTGCCGCGCTGCAATTAATGGCAACCTCCTTCTGAAAGACAGTATTGTAGGGGTGGGGATGAATTTCCTCAGCCATTGTTAGTACCTGATTGAGGTTTCTTTCAGAGTGGGCCGCAGCAGGCGGCCCATTCAGATGTAGTGAAACATCTGAATGTACCCCTGAACTGAGAGCGCTGGAAGCTGTTTGGATTGAAAAAGAAGATAGATTTTTAAATGTTTGTTAATTATGTTTTTGTAGATGAATAGAAAATAATAAGTTACAGAGATCATTGTAGACACAGGGTTTGAATCAAATATATTCTCATGTGACATCTCTTAGTCAACCCTTAGTCATAGAAAAACATTTGCAATGGTGACTGTATATTTAGCCCTTTACAATGAGTCTTCAAGTCTGACTCAATGCCCCCATATGTCCCCCACACACATGACCTCACTCCAGAGCTGTATGCAGTGTCACAGAGTAGTGAAGAAGGTATGGCCTTGTCAGATCTTTCGCCTGTGGTAACCACAGAATCCCACACAGCCCACGTGAAAGACGTAGTGGGTTAGATAGCCGGTCATACAGAATACGCGTGGGCAACATTGGTGATGACACGACTGACTGCAACACGCGCACATACAGTGTTGTTCCCCCGTGTATACCCACAGAAACCCACTCAGAGAAGAGATGGTGGGATAACAGAACATATGTGGGCAACATGACTGACTGATACAATGAATTCATGTTTAGTTTCCTTTGATATGGTAGATTTTTTGTTGTTGCAGTTGATCTCCGTCCTTTTGCTGCTTTGGTCTGAGGTTCAACTCACTTCCTATTTGTCTGTTTTATGTCATTTTATAAGGACTTGATTCTTAAGGTTGGTCCTCGTTAACTTGTGATATGAAATTACAATAGCATCTATTTGCAAAAGACACTGATCATGTCATCTACTGTAGCAACAGGTCTTGGTTGATATTTGGTCTCTGAACTGCTGCTGACCTCTCAATCTCATTATTATAACTATACTGTAAATATATGGTCTTTTATGCCTTTCACTGGGTCATCAATGGGGATATTACAGAGTAGCCTAATGCTAGACCTTGAAACCCATTTACTTTCCCTCGGATGAAATGACTTACGGTACTGTATGTAATCTGTGTAGGGCACTTGTAGGGTTTAGTTTAATAGCACATTTTCCTGTTTTTGTGAGTGGATAGCCAACATGTGGCTCAACATATGAAAAAACTCCTAGACAATGCCCTCTCTGGCACACTGCTGTGTGAGTGAGGGGAGAGTTAGTAAGAGGAATGCTTGAACCTTAAACTACCTCTACCCCGTTGTGTAATGGCTTTTCATTACCCAGCATGCTCATGGAAAGGAGAATAGAAAGCCGTGTTCAGGAAACTCAACCGACACAACACGAACATGTCAGAAAGCCTCTTGGTAGCATCGTAAAGAACAGTGGCTAATGGTGTTGTTTGTAGGGCAGTTTGTCTGAAACTCCCTGCACCACCACAGTGTTACAGTATGACTCACTGTGGCTTAAAGCATTGACTAGGTGACCTGGACATATGGTTTAAGGTTTTTGTCTTAAGGGTGTGTGTTTAACTTATTTCCATTCACTTATAATGGTGAATAACTTTTTCCCCTCTGTCAAAGGTGCAATGAAATGCTAACCCAAGGCTTTTATGCTCTTGGAAGAGGCAAGGGGAGGTTACATTGTGGTCAATATTTCATATGTGATATGATACAACGTTATATTTTCTGGTGACAATATGGATCAAGTTATTTTCTCCAGGGCTCGGTCAATATGTAAATATTACAAGATCAACATTGTGCAACCAGCCAGATATTTCCAATCCATTCATAAAGACTTCAAAGTGCGTTCAAGATGGAACTGTGAAACGGAATTAAATAGTGGAAAGGTGTAAAGGCACGCACTGTTAGGAAGAGACGCTGGGACTGCTTGCTACACATTGAGAGGTACAAGTACAAACTGACATGGGTGAGGCTGACTTAAAAGCTGCAGCGGAAAACAGGCAGGCGGTGTCTAGTCTACATTCTTACAGCTCAGCTCAGGCAGGCAGCAAGCACTCTGAGCTACTGGCTTCTGGAGACAGGAACATGTCAAACAGCCCTGCTACAGAAAATCAAAGGAAACATTTGAATGAAGACATAAATATTTAGAGCGCGGGCTCCACTGTGTGTGATGTGCTGCTGCCTTGTCATGAGCATGCTGTAGAATCACTTGGTGTGATGACATACAGTACCAGTCAAATGTTTGGACACACCTACTCATTCAAGGGTTTTTCCTTATTTTACTAACTACATTGTAGAATAATAGTGCAGACGTCAAAACTATGAAATATCACACATGGAATCATGTAGTAACCAAAGAAGTGTTAAACAAATCAAAATATATTTTATATTTGAGAATCTTCAAAGTAGCCTCCCTTTACCTTGATGAAAGCATTGCACACTCTTTGCATTTTCTCAACCAGCTTCGCGAAGAATGCTTTTCCAACAGTCTTAACTTCTTTGGGGTAGGGCGCAGTATTAGGTAGCTTGGATGAAAAACGTGCCCAAATTAAGCTGCCTGCTACTCAGCCGTAAAAACTAGAATATGCATATAATTTGTTTGAATGATGTCTGTGGGTATAACAGAACTCATATGGCAGGCAAAAACCTGTGAAAAAATCAACCAGGAAGTGGGAAATCTGAGGTTTGTAGTTTTTCAACTAAGCCCCCATTGAAGATACAGGGTGATATTAGTTATGTTTCACTTCCCAAGGCTTCCACTAGATGTCAACAGTATTTAGAACCTGTTTTGAGGACTCTACTCTAAAGGAGGGGCTCATAAGGGCTCTTTGAGTGAGTGGTCTGACAGAGTGCCACAGCCTCGGTCTGGCCCGCTCACGTGAAAGGTGAAAGACCTTCCACTTCATTTGTACAGACAAAGGAATTGTCCAGTTGGAACATTAATAAAGTTTTATGTTAAAAACATCCTAAAGATTGATTCCATACGTAGGTTGGCATGTTTCTACAGGCTGTAACAGAACGTTTTGAACTTTTCGTCCGATGTTCGGCGCTACCTGAACGCGCTTTTGGATTTGTTTACCAAACGCCCTAACAAAAGAAGATATTTGGACATAACTGATGGACATTATTGAACAAATCAAGCATCTATGGTGGAACTGGGATTCCTGGGAGTGCATTCTGATGAAGATCATCAAAGGTAAGTGAATATTTAAAATGCTATTTCTGAGTAATGTTGACTACCCAATATGGCGGGTGTCTTTGGCTGCTTTGTTGTCTAAAGGCTGTACTCAGATTATTGCATGGTTTGCTTTCTCCATAAAGTTTTTTTGAAATCTGACACAGCGGTTGCATTAAGGAGAAGTTTATCTAAAGTTCCATATATAATAGTCATATCTTTATCAATGTTTATTATGAGTATTTCTGTAAATTGATGTGGCTCTCTGCAATATCACCGCATGTTTTAGAACTACTGAACGTAACACGCCAATGTAAACACAGATTTTTTGACATAAATATGAACTCTATCAAACAAAACATACATGTATTGTGTAACATGAAGTCCTATGAGTGTCATCTGATGAAGATTATCAAAGGTTAGTGATTCATTTTATCTCTATTTCTGCTTTTTGTGACTCCTCTCTTTGGCTGGAAAAATGGCTGTGTTTGACTGTATTGGGGGATTGTAGAGACCAGGTCATCTGATGCAGCACTCCATCACTCTCCTTCTTGGTCAAATAGCCTTTACACAGCCTGAAGGTTTGTTTTGGGTCATTGTCCTGTTGATAACAAATGGTAGTCACTTGAAGCGTAAACCAGATGGGATGGCATATCGCTGCAGAATGCTGTGGTAGCCATGCTGGTTAAGTGTGCCTTGAATTCTGAATAAATCCTGACAGTGTCACCAGCAAAGCACCACCACACCTCCTCTTCCATGCTTCACAGTGCTTCACCTACTCTGTGTCTCACAAAGACCGTTGGAACCAAACATCTCAAATTTGGACTCATCAGATCAAAGGACAGATTTCCACCGGTCTAATGTCCATTGCTTGTGTTTCTTGGCCCAAGCAAGTCTCTTCTTCTTATTGGTGTCCTTTAGTACTGGTTTCTTTGCAGCATTTCGACCATGAAGGCCTGATTCATGCAGTCTCCTCTGAACTGTTGATGTTGAGATTAGGGATGCACGATATATCGGTGAACATATCGCAATCAGCCAAAATGAGCTAAAAATGCCAACATCGGTATCGGCCCAATGTCTAGTTTAATGCCGATGTTAAAAACCAATGTTAAAGCTACCGTGCATACCTATATAACATAGGTACATGATGTAATAACGCAGCGTAAAATGTTGCGCTCCACGTGCAACACAGCAATCCTTAACCTAGCCCACAATGTCTGCTGTGTGGATCGAGCAGCCATCAAGTCGAGCAGTCATTTGAAATAGTAAGAAAATGTCAGCTAGACAACTCCAGGGTGAAATCCATTAAAGCCAAGATAATGGAATTTATTGCCCTTGACAATCAACCATTCTCTGTCGTGGGCGATGTTTGCTTTCGTCGACTGGTCGAGCACCGGTACACACCACCAAGTGTTACCCTACCGGAGTTACACAGTAATAGCATCTGCTATTAGCTTCACAACATACATTCTGTGGAATACCGTTTGGGTGTCAAAAAAAGATACAGTAGCACTGTCAAAGCTGTACAAAAAAGTCTGCAAACAAGCAAACACCGGCCACGAACCATCCTGTGTTGGTAATAAAGAATAATTTGTTCAACGTCAATTTCTGGGGTAGCTAGCTTTAGCTTGGTACCTAACTAGTACCAATACAACCAGCCTGATAACAATGACCAGTAGAAACTGCAGTCATTTTCATTATTCTTCGCAATGATTTAGGAATCCTGGTGTGTAAGTATTAGCTAGGTTGGCACTTGTTGTTTGCCTATTGAAATTGAACTTCAGTTAATGAAAATAAATAGCTAGCCTGCTACTTAACCCTGTTGCCGCCCAAAACTAACGTTATAAGCAGCCAGCTAGCTTCATCTGGCTGAGGCTCGACCAGACCGGGTTATGTGTTGTGAAGGTAGCCACAATAAGGATTAGTCATAATAGTGGAATTTGCAGTTTGCCTTCAAAATAAAAGTATGTCATTGATAATGATGCAATTGAATACAAATAGTAGTTTTATTTTGACGGCTAGCCGCAAAGTCCACTATTGTGGCTAATCCTTATTGTGGCTAGCTTCACATAGATGGGTCCGACCACCATTAATCAGATGAGAACTGTCTCATAAATTAGGGTTATTTTAGATGATGACATGTAGCTATATTGTTGGCTAGCTAACTGTAGCTACTGAAACAGATTATGTCGTGTTATTTGACACGTGAAATAGTGATATTTGATGTGTAATATTTCTTGGTATGCAAAGACCCAAACGGTGTTCCATAGAAATCCTGGTTGAGAATGAAACGACTGAACAAATGAACAACGAAACAGCACAGCATGTGAGTGAAAGAAATAGGTTTTGATTATGTTTTACTGTTAAATGGGGACATGCGTAAATGCCAACAAAATAACTTTTTGGTCAGTGTGGTCAGTGTGTGTGTGTGTGTGTGTGTGTGTGTGTGTGTGTGTGTGTGTGTGTGTGTGTAACCTTAATGAGGCAAGTCAGTTAAGAACAAATTATTATTTAAATGACTGCTTGGACGACGCTGGGCCAATTGTGCGCGTCCCTATGGGACTCCCAATCACGGCTGGATGTGATACAGCGTGGATTCAAACCAGGGACTGTAGTGACACCTCTTGCACTGAAATGCAGTGCCTTAGACCGCTGCGTCCATGTGTGTGTTAACTATTTAATTGTACTAGAATGCTTAAAAGGCCGCAAACATTTTAAATATCAGTTATTGGTATCGTTTTTTTTGGCAAGGAAAATATTGTACATCGGTATCGGCCAAAAATGTCATATCGGTGCATCACTAGTTGAGATGTGGCTGTTACTTGAACTTTGTGAAGCATTTATTTGGGCTCAATGTTTTATATATATATATAATTATTTATTTCTTTATTTCACCTTTATTTAACCAGGTAGGCTAGTGGAGAACACCTTTATTTAACCAGGTAGGCTAGTTGAGAACACCTTTATTTAACCAGGTAGGCCAGTTGAGAACACCTTTATTTAACCAGGTAGGCCAGTTGAGAACACCTTTATTTAACCAGGTAGGCCAGTTGAGAACACCTTTATTTAACCAGGTAGGCCAGTTGAGAACACCTTTAATTAACCAGGTAGGCCAGTTGAGAACACCTTTAATTAACCAGGTAGGCCAGTTGAGAACACCTTTAATTAACCAGGTAGGCCAGTTGAGAACACCTTTAATTAACCAGGTAGGCCAGTTGAGAACACGTTCTCATTTACAACTGCGACCTGGCCAAGATAAAGCAAAGCAGTGCGACAAAAACAACACAGAGTTACACATGGAACAAACAAACTGTCAATAACACAGTAGAAAAATCTGTATACAGTGGGTGCAAATGAAGTAAGGAGGTAAGGCAATAAATAGGCCAATAGTGGCGAAGTAATTACAATTTAGCAATTTACACTGGAGTGAAATATGTGCAGATGAGGATGTGCAAGTAGAAATACTGGTGTGCAAAAGAGCAAAAAAACAAAACAAATATGGAGATGAGGTAGGTAGTTGGTTGGATGTGCTATTTACAGATGGGCTGTGTACAGCTGCAGCGATCGGTAAGCTGCTCTGACAGCTGACACTTACAGACCAGTGAGCTGAGATAAGGCGGATGTCACGGTGTGTGCTACTGTTTGATGGTAAGACAGGTGCAGGAGAGCAGAGAGGGGTGATAATAGGCGATGGCTAGAAAGCCGGTGACGTCAACCGCCGAACGCCGCCCGAACAAGGAGAGGAGCTGACTTCGGCGGAAGTCGTGACAGCAGAGCTATACCTAGCAAAGACTAATAGATGACCTGGAGCCAGTGGGTTTGGCGACGAATATGTAGCGAGGACCAGCCAACGAGAGCATACAGGTCGCAGTGGTGGGTAGCATATGGGGCTTTGGTGACAAAACGGATGGCACTGTGATCCAATTTGCATCCAGTTTGCTGAGTAGAGTGTTGGAGGCTAATTTGTAAATGACATCGCCGAAGTCAAGGATCGGTAGGATTGTCCGTTTTAATGAACTTATCCTCTGCAGCAGAGGTAACTCTGGATCTTCTTTTCCTGTGGCGATCCTCATGAGAGCCAGTTTCATCATAACGCTTGATAGTTTTTGCGACTGCACAAATTTTCCGGATTGACTGACCTTCATGTCTTAAAGAAATGGTTGGCTGTAGTTTCTCTTTGCTTAAAATAATGATGGGACTGTCGTTTCTCTTTGCTTAAAGTAATGATGGACTGTCGTTTCTCTTTGCTTAAAGTAATGATGGACTGTCGTTTCTCTTATGCCTGACAGTTGTGGCATATCAAGAAGCTGATTAAACAGAGAATTTTAGGTTAATTTCTCTGCCATAAGCCAGTAATGTGAAATTCATACATTAGGGCCTAAAGAATTTATTTTAATTGACTGGTTTCTTTATGAACTGTAAACTTGCGTTTATATATTTTTTCAGTATAGTTTAAGGGGGGGGGGACAGGTGGAGAGTTTTGCTCCATTTTATATTACTGTAGCACTAATACTCTTTCCCTTTTACCATGAGAAAAGGTATTTAGTCACAGGAGAACACAACATGATAAATTCATTAAAGTAGAGCAGAAAAAGTACCACAGGTTTATTTGATTAGGTCTACACCAGGTTGGCTTGAGAGAGAGATGGCCTGAAGACATTGAAAGACAGAATTACTTCCTACAGTACATAGCTGCCTCTGCTAGCTAGGCTATAGCCAGTTATTCAATCTTGCAATATGAATACAGGAAGACAGGCGATGTTTCTATATGGAAATTGGAAGCGAAGCCCCCCCAAAGAGTTACATTAACATACTGTCTGAATTGCCAAGACAATGAGATCTCATGCCAGCTCTGTCTGTCTCCATTCTGGCACCCCTCTAATTAAATTATATTAAACCCACATGCAAAGCTTTTAAAAAATTGTTTCTATTAAATCTGTTCAATGGTCCTGTGTGATTCTAATGAAGTAGAAGCAATGCTGCTGATTGGAGAGCATTTAGAAATGGGGCAGTGCTTTGTTGATTTCTTAGCGGCTGAAAGAAGGGAAGGAGAGAATATATATATTTGTCTCTTTTTTATGAAAGGAAATAAATGCCTGTAGTTTATTTTTTAACTAATGCACTTCCCAGTGCGGACTACTGCGTTTTTATAGTAACAACTGTTTGTAAAATAATTACAATGCCAGGCTCTATTGATGCCTTGTCTGTTATTGAGTGGTGTCATTGTTTCAGACTTGTCCTATTTTCACCACAGACTGAGTTGTTGTTTGCAGTACTGATCGACCCTATTACATAATGAGTTCTCAAGTGAAATTAATCATCACGTTTGAATTATTTTGCCATGATATACAGTAGTAACCTATAGAAGAGTGAAAACCCATAATTATTAATGTATTAAGCTCCTCACACGTCACCTTCTAACATATCAGCTAATGTATTGCTCTCTCACCTTCATTTGACTAATATGTGCTTGACCTGTGTCACTGCCCAAGTGTAGTTAGCTTTTGAAACACGTAAGAGCCCTGCCGATGGATAAGATAAGCATCATAAACAGGATTTAAGTGGATCCACACTTCCTCATTTGTAGAGCACTGTACAAAAAGAAGAAAAACATGAGTCACTATATTCATTTAATTATCTAGTCAGTGGTAAAACAGATTATGTTTTATGTTGCATGAATATTATAGTCTCATGCTGTTCCAATAGGAAACATTTGAGATGTATAATGCTTCTAACAATAGTACTTTGCTGTAGGGTGTCCTGTCTACAAATTGCAGTTCAAAGTTTCAGAATGTGATTGTGGAGTGCCATTGTATAATTGCACCTGTGGTGGCCAGATAAACTCTGACATTATGACATAACTAGTGGTCACGCTAAATTACTTAGCCACTAAGTTAAGCTGTTTTATCCGGATACAAACATATTTAGCATTCTAAGAATTGAGAATCCCTCATACAGTTTAAATTAACATTCATGCACACAACACAATTATTGTGAATATACGGATTAATATAATAGTCTGATTAAAATGTTTACATGCTTTGCAAGAACAACGATTCCCCTAATAATCCTGTTTACATGGACACATCTGAAATCAGGTTACTGAAGAGACTTTGATAAATGCAGAAAATCATAGGGCTGTGACGGTCATGGAATTTGGATGACTGTAATTGGTCAACCAAATGACCACGGTCACCATAATAACCGTTTGAATAGCACCCCCCAAAAAACCCTTCAAATTAGTGGACTCTGCAATTTTTTGCCACACACATTGCTGACAGGTGTATAAAATTGAGCACACAACGATGCAATCTCCATAGACACACATTGGCAGTAGAATGTCCTTACTGAAGAGATCAGTGACTTTCACAGGATAGCACCTTTTCCATCAAGTCAGTTATTCAAATTTCTGCCCAGCTAGAACTGCCCCGGTCAACAGTAATTGCTGTTATTGGGAAATGGAAACGTCTAGGAACATCAGCGGCTCAACATTGATTGGCTCTGCCTGGCTCCCCAGTGGGTGGGCCTGGCTGCCAAGTGGGTGGGCCTATGCCTTTCCAGACCCACCCATGTCTGCATCCCTGCCCAGTCATGTGAAATCCATAGATTAGGGCCTAATTTATTTATTTCAATTGACTGATTTCCTTCTATGAACTGTAACTCAGTCAAATCTTTGAAAGAGTTGCATGTTGTGTTTATATTTTTATTCAGTATATTTATGGTGGTTGGATCCACACATGGTCTGATCTGAGTGAGGGAAGCAGCAGAAAAGCCCATTTCTAAGATATTTTATTATCCGGAGCTGAGCGAGGGTGAGAGGAATGGAGCAACTAGCAGCAGGCAGGGGAGGGACCGTGTCGTGGGTGTGTGTGTGTGTGTGTGTGTGTGTGTGTGTGTGTGTGTGTGTGTGTGTGTGTGTGTGTGTGTGTGTGTGTGTGTGTGTGTGTGTGTGTGTGTGTGTGTGTGTGTGTGTGTGTGAGTGAGTGAGTACGGGTGATTGAGTGAGTGAGTAAGTGACACGGAGTGCAGAGGGAGAGACAGACAGCAGCAACCACGCGAACTCACACTAGTTAGACAAACTTCTAGCTTCCATATGTTTTTTAACATCCCATCTGATTACATAGTACCTGTCTTCTTGACTGCATCAAACCGAGTAGAGAAGCTAGCGTATTAGCAAGCTAGCTAGGCTAATTGAGGCAATGTGTTTCCACGTCCTTCTAATTACATCTAACAAGACAACTACTCCATTCAGTTTATTAGGTAGCAGCCTAACGTTTCTTGTTGGTTATTGGTTGTTGTAGCATATCCTTCTCATTTAACTTTTAATTTCATCATTATATTTCCATCTTCCATTGATTAGATAATCTGCTAACTTCCTCTGCCACACATGGAGGCTCTATGACGTGAAAGCAAGAGCTGCTGCGTGGATTATATCATTTTCTCTACTGGGTCTGCACGGGTCCTTACTAGCAAATCAGTTATAATTACACATACCAGAGACCCATGAGAATCATATCAGATCCGTAAAAATCATATCAGATCCGGTTATTCTATTTTAATTTAACGTTTATATGGTAATTGTGCCAGCCCACATGTGCAGATCAAATACACAGCTGGAACGGGACTACTATTAAGGTATTTACATGTCCTAATCATTTGAAAGATTGCTCAGAAAAACAGATGTTTTAATCAGCATATGTTTACTTTGATTTTGACCTTACACCAATTAAGATAAGCAGAGTAAGGTGTTTACATGACTAATGCCATACTCGGCCTACTGCCATAATCAGTTTAATATCGAAATATTAGTGTGTATGTAAACATACTGACTGTCATGGTAACTTGCTGAGCAGAACAGATTGCTCTCTATGCTACGCTAGGTAGTCTATCACTTGGATTTATATCTATCTATTTATGCATTCTGCATAGCAGCAGCTCACAGATTGAAAAAAAAATGCATATTTGAAATATGATTAATGGTTGAAGTGTACCATTTAACTTCAATGGCACCCTATTCAATTTATAGCCCCATGGGCCATGGTTAAATGTTGTGCACTATATAGGAAATATGGTACAATTTCTGCCACACCCCATGCATGTGACTGGGCCCGGGACCTGGCCCGTACAGTATAGAGTGTGATTGAGTCTGCGAGCGGAACGGTGGTGCTGTAGCTAGTGGACCTAGAGGTGGTGTTATTCTAGGGGCAGCTGCCAGGTTAATGAGCTCAGTAATAGGGCTTCAGGCTGCCACTCACAGCTTATTCATCTGAGACCTCTGTTTGTCGACGCAGCTCAATGGGCACCTTTATAGGCTATCAGGGCTAGCCTAAACACTGACAGACATACGCCAGGCAGGCCAGAGCACCAGGGATAGAGAGTTTAGGAGCAGCAGTGACTGAGTATGTTTACATGCACAGTAATAATTCAGTATGAAGCTGATTATGGCAGTAGGCTGAGTATGCAATAGTCAATATAAACAACTTCCTCTGCTTATCTTAATCGGCATGAGGTCAAAATCGAATAAAGATACACGGATTAAAACACCTAGTTTTGAGCAATCTTTTGAATTATTAGGACATGTAAACACCTTTCACCGAGTTCCAGCTATGTGTTTGATCTGCACATGTGCCAGAACCAGCAGCGCAATCCTCCCTCTTATGCGCGAGTGAAGGGAATTCAGAAAAACTGAAAGTATGCATCTTAGAAATAGATATCACATAATAGTTTTCACAAAATGTATATTCTCAGAATCAAATAGGCTTCCCAAAAATAACATGGTGGCTGTAGTAGAAGGTTTATTTGGATTTGAAGAATTTCTGCATTGATCAAAATCTCTTCAGTAACCTGATTTCAGATGTGTCCATGTAAACAGGATTGTTAGGGAAATAGTTCTTCTTGCAAAGCATGTAAACATTTAAATCAAACTATGATATTAATCTGACTTCATGTAACTGTATTTGGTGTGAGTGCCATGCGTACCCCGTAACCTCACTATGATATTAATCTGACTTCATGTAACTGTATTTGGTGTGAGTGCCATGCGTACCCCGTAACCTCACTATGATATTAATCTGACTTCATGTAACTGTATTTGGTGTGAGTGCCATGCGTACCCCGTAACCTCACTATGATATTAATCTGACTTCATGTAACTGTATTTGGTGTGAGTGCCATGCGTACCCCGTAACCTCACTATGATATTAATCTGACTTCATGTAACTGTATTTGGTGTGAGTGCCATGCGTACCCCGTAACCTCACTATGATATTAATCTGACTTCATGTAACTGTATTTGGTGTGAGTGCCATGCGTACCCCGTAACCTCACTATGATATTAATCTGACTTCATGTAACTGTATTTGGTGTGAGTGCCATGCGTACCCCGTAACCTCACTATGATATTAATCTGACTTCATGTAACTGTATTTGGTGTGAGGGCCATGCGTACCCCGTAACCTCACTATGATATTAATCTGACTTCATGTAACTGTATTTGGTGTGAGTGCCATGCGTACCCCGTAACCTCACTATGATATTAATCTGACTTCATGTAACTGTATTTGGTGTGAGTGCAATGCGTACCCCGTAACCTCACTATGATATTAATCTGACTTCATGTAACTGTATTTGGTGTGAGTGCCATGCGTACCCCGTAACCTCACTATGATATTAATCTGACTTCATGTAACTGTATTTGGTGTGAGTGCCATGCGTACCCCGTAACCTCACTATGATATTAATCTGACTTCATGTAACTGTATTTGGTGTGAGTGCCATGCGTACCCCGTAACCTCACTATGATATTAATCTGACTTCATGTAACTGTATTTGGTGTGAGTGCCATGCGTACCCCGTAACCTCACTATGATATTAATCTGACTTCATGTAACTGTATTTGGTGTGAGGGCCATGCGTACCCCGTAACCTCACTATGATATTAATCTGACTTCATGTAACTGTATTTGGTGTGAGTGCCATGCGTACCCCGTAACCTCACTATGATATTAATCTGACTTCATGTAACTGTATTTGGTGTGAGTGCCATGCGTACCCCGTAACCTCACTATGATATTAATCTGACTTCATGTAACTGTATTTGGTGTGAGGGCCATGCGTACCCCGTAACCTCACTATGATATTAATCTGACTTCATGTAACTGTATTTGGTGTGAGGGCCATGCGTACCCCGTAACCTCACTATGATATTAATCTGACTTCATGTAACTGTATTTGGTGTGAGTGCCATGCGTACCCCGTAACCTCACTATGATATTAATCTGACTTCATGTAACTGTATTTGGTGTGAGTGCCATGCGTACCCCGTGACCTCACTATGATATTAATCTGACTTCATGTAACTGTATTTGGTGTGAGTGCCATGCGTACCCCGTAACCTCACTATGATATTAATCTGACTTCATGTAACTGTATTTGGTGTGAGTGCCATGCGTACCCCGTAACCTCACTATGATATTAATCTGACTTCATGTAACTGTATTTGGTGTGAATGGCATGCGTACCCCGTAACCTCACTATGATATTAATCTGACTTCATGTAACTGTATTTGGTGTGAATGGCATGCGTACCCCGTAATCTCATAAGAGATACTCTATATGCTACTTACCATATTCTATATGCTGTTTAAACCAGGTAATTATATTATGTCATTCAGCCAAAGAGCAGAGGAGCATTTCTGCACTGCTAGTTTAAGCGCTGGTGTTGAGCTCTAACAAAGAAGCTTTTGTCCCAGATAAAGGCTGCGTGGATACAGCACTCATCAGTGTGTATAATATAAGGGCTCTCTCTGCCTGGTGTCTGCTCAAGCACACAGCACCGAACAGTCATGCCCCAGGGCGTCTTATCACTTCACAGCCAATCAGATAGATAGGCTTCCTTATAGAGTAGCTTTCCCTCTCTGTAACCTTTGAACACATATCCCCATGCTACACTGCTATTGTGTAAATGCTCTCCCTGTCTCTCTTTCTCCCGTCCTCTCATTGACTGTAAATTATATTTTTCTTGGAGGCAGGAATGGCATTTTTGGAGCAAGATTTTTTTGGCTAAGAATCAGGATACGCAGTCAGTGTGTGTTGTTTCATTTAACACTAATCCGTAACTGCTTTCTCAACAAATTCTCAAATCTGCCAGTGTTAATGTTTGTGATTATGACAAACACGGTACTTCTCCTACAAAGGGACCGTAGTCCTGCAGACAAGTAGCACATTCATGTGCTGTGATGGCATAAAGACCAGGCTAGAATGAGCTATTCTCTGGGGGACGGGAGCCAAAACCTGCTGTGGTTTAAAGCTGAGACTGACTGGCTACAAGGTGTCAAACACTCCTACACTCCAACACACACTTACAGTTTATTGCACTAGTAAGGATCCAACTAACTTGAGGAAGTACTGGAATAGAGAGAGGGCACATTTGTAACTTAGTAGTATAACATGTTATTTTTCTTATGTAGGCCTAACTTACATGCAACATGTAGCACTGAGTGTAAAATCATTTCAATGACAGCCTGACCAGATACATCCAGGTGAAAGCTATGATCCCATATTGATGTAACTTGTTAAATCCACTTCAATCAGTGTAGATGAAGGGGAGGAGACGGGTTAAAGAAGGATTTTTAAGCCTTGATACATTTGAGACATGAATTGTGTATGTGTGTCATTCAGAGGGAGAATGGGAAAGACTAAATATTTAAGTGTCTTTGAATGGGGTATGGTAGTAGGTGACAGGCACACCGGTTTGTGTCAAGAACTGCAATGCTGCTGGGTTTTTCACAGCCAAAAGTTGCCCATGTGAATCAAGAATGGTCCACCACCAAAATGACTTCCAGCCAACTTGACACAACTGTGGGAAGCATTGGAGTCAACATGGGCCAGAATCTCTGTTGAACACTTTCGACACCTTGTAGAGTCCATGCCCTGACAAATTGAGGCTGTTCTGAGGACAAAAGGAGGGGAGATGCAACAATATTAGGTGCTCTTAATGTTTTGCACCCTCAGTGTATTTTGTGTAACCAGTGGTTGGATCCTTAGGGACATATGTTTCTTCATATGTCAAACTCATTCCACAGAGGGCTGAGTGTCTGAGTTTTTTTTTCGCTCCTCCCTTGTACTTGATTGATGAATTATGGTCAGTACTTAGTAAAGAGCATCCCTCATCTGGTTGTCTAGGTCTTAATTGAAAGGAAAAAAATCCAACCTGCAGACACGGGGCCTGTCACATTCTGACCTTAGTTCTTTTGTTATGTCTTTGTTTTAGGTTGGTCAGGGCGTGAGTTGGGGTGGGTTGTGTATGTTCGTTTTTCTATGTTGTGTTTTATGTTTGGCCTGGTATGGTTCTCAATCAGAGACAGGTGTCGTTAGTTGTCTGATTGAGAATCATACTTAGGTAGCCTTTTCCCACCTGTGTGGTGTGGGTGATTATTTTCTGTTCAGTGTTTTTTCAGCACTATACAGGACTGTTCGTTTGTCATTTTATTGTTTTGTTTCAGTGTTCAATTACCTTATTAAAGAATATGGACATTTACCTGCGCATTGGTCCTCCTCTTGTTCCACCGCCAACGGCCGTTACAGGGCCTTCCATGGAATGAATTTGACACCCCTGGCATAAGTTGTCATCGATTCAATCCAAACAGGAGTATTGTTGTCATCATAATGTGATTGTAAGAGTCCATTTTTTCAAATCATATTGACTGGATGACAAACGACAAGGATCCTCCACACAATGTAGCCCCAGACAGTGGTGTGTGTCTAAACTAAACTATTTCTGATTGGTTAGACAAGGTCATGCTGACCTCTGACCTATCATCACCTCTGACCCCACTTTCTCTGTCCTCATTATGTCTTTAAGCGCAGCAGAAAATATATAACCTGGCTGGGTGACTTACATGTACTGTACAGTATGTCCCCTCTGGACTGGTGCTTTACTGTAGCCCTGTCTGTCTGTCTGTCTGTCTGTCTGTCTGTCTGTCTGTCTGTCTGTCTGTCTGTCTGTCTGTCTGTCTGTCTGTCTGTCTGTCTGTCTGTCTGTCTGTCTGTCCCCTCTGAACTTTACTGCTTTAGGGTTGTGTCACAAAGGGTACCCTATTCTTTACTTTAATACTTTACTACTTTTGACCAGAGCCTAACCAGAGCCTGGATACTATTTAAGGAATAAGGAATATGGTGCCATTTGGTCTCCTCTTAGGTGCGGCTGGGTATCTCTGTCTCAGCTCGGATAGACATCTCTCCCTTCTCTCTGTTTACACATCATCCTGACTAACACACACAGGGACAGGGGACAAAAGTCATTGTGGGAGCTGAGCAGAAAGGTATCAGTGGATTGTGTGCTTAATTTATGGCTGCAATCCCGTTAACGGGATCGATATGACAACAGCCAGTGAAAGTGCAGGGCGCCAAATTCAAAACTACAGAAATCTCATAATTAAAATTCCTCAAACATACATGTATTTTATACTGTTTTAAAGGTAATCTTGTTGTGAATCTCACCACAGTGTCCGATTTCAAAAATGCTTTACAGTGAAAGCTCCACAAACGATTATGTTAGGTTACCACCAACTCACAGAAAAACCCAGCCATTTTTCCAGCCAAAGAGAGGAGTCACAAAAAGCACAAATAGAGATAAAATGAATCACTAACCTTTGATGATCTTCACTCATAGGACTTCACTCATAGGACTTCACTCATAGGACTTCACTCATAGGACTTCACTCATAGGACTTCACTCATAGGACTTCACTCATAGGACTTCACTCATAGGACTTCATGTTACACCGTACATGTATGTTTTGTTTGATAAAGTTCATATAAAAAAATCTCAGTATACATTGGCGCATTACGTTCACTAGTTCCAAAAACATCCGGTGATATTGCAGAGAGCCACATCATTTTACAGAAATACTTCATTATAAATATCGATAAATACAATTGTTAGACATGGAAATATAGATATACCTCTCCTTAATACAACCGCTGTGTCAGATTTCAAAAAAACGTTATGGAAAAAGCAAATCATGCAATAAACTGAGACTGCGCTCAGAAAAAATTAATAATCCGCCATGTTGGAGTCAACAGAAATCACTCTTTAGCCCACTCTTCCACCAAGGCACCTGCAAGTTCCCGTACATTTCTGGGAGGAATGGCCCTAGCCCTCACCCTCCGATCCAACAGGTCCCAGAAGTGCTCAATGGGGTTGAGATCCGGACTCTTCGCTGGCCATTGCAGAACACTGACATTCCTGTCTTGCAGGAAATCACACACAGAACGAGCAGTATGGCTGGTGGCATTGTCATGCTGGCGGGTCATGTCAGGATGAGCCTGCAGGAAGGGTACCACATGAGGGAGGAGGATGTCTTCCCTGTAACGCACAGCGTTGAGATTGCCTGCAATGAGAACAAGCTCAGTCCGATGATGCAGTGACACACCTCCCCAGACCATGACAGACCCTCCCCCTCCAAATCGATCCCGCTCCAGAGTACAGGCCTTGGTTTAACGCTCATTCCTTCGACGATAAACGCAAATCCGAGCATCAACCCTGGTGAGAAACAACCGTGACTCGTCAGTGAAGAGCACTTTTTGCCAGTCCTGTCTGGTCCAGAGAGGTTGGGTTTGTGCCCATAGGCAACGTTGTTGCTGGTGATGTCTGGTGAGGACCTGCCTTACAACAGGCCTACAAGTCCTCAGTCCAGCCTCTCGCAGTCTATTGCTCACAGTCTGAGCACTGATAGAGGGATTGTGCATTCCTGGTGTAACTCGGGCAGTTGTTGTTGCCATCCTGTACCTGTCCCGCAGGTGTGATGTTCGGATGTACTGATCCTGTGCAGGTGATGCTACATGTGGTCTGCCACTGTGAGGACGATCAGCTGTCCATCCTGTTTCCTGTAGAGCTGTCTTAGGCGTCTCACAGTACGGACATTGCAATTTATTGCCCTGGCCACATCTGCAGTCCTCATGCCTCCTTGCAGCATGCCTAAGGCACATTCACGCAGATGAGCAGGGACCCTGGGAATATTTATTTTCAGAGTCAGTAGAAAGGCCTCTCTAGTGTCCTAAGTTTTCAAAACTGTGACCTTAATTGCCTACGGTCTGTAAGCTGTTAGTTTCTTAACGACCGTTCCACAGGTGCATGTTCATTAATTGTTTATGGTTCATTGAACAAGCATGGGAAACAGTGTTTAAACCCTTTACAAGGAAGATCCGTGAAGATATTTGGATTTTTACGAATTATATTTGAAAGACAGAGTCTTGAAAAGGGACATTTCTTTTTTTGCTGAGTTTAAATGTTTATGTGAATTTGTGTTCTACTTGTAGCCCTGGTTGGTAAAACAATTAATTGTGAGGCTAAATATAACGTCCGGACATGCAGATGAATGGAAGTCAGATACTGTAAATGAAAAGCAGATTGTTGCTGGGGTCTCGGGACTGACAGGGTTAAAAACCAACACCAATAGATCAAACCTGCCACTGGTTGGGATCCCTAATCGTCCAAATGTTCCAAATCAAACCACAGAGAGGAGAGAGTTAGTCTTCTCCCTCCATCTGCCTCCTGGTCCTAGATCACAGTGAACTGAGCCAAGCCCAGATCTGAGTAACGCATGTATTCAGCTCCAGATAGGCTTCAGCTTCTAACGCTAGCCGCCAGCCCTCTCCACCCACCCAGCCCAGTCAGACCCACCGGGGTGCTGAATGAGATGGCATCTACCCAAACCCTCCCTCCACCCCTCCCTCCCACCACGGCACAGCACGGCACGCACCGCCATCCAGCCAACAACCCTGCTGCCTGTTGGACCAGGCTAGCCAGCCAGGGGTTTGATGCCCTGTGCCGCCTGCCCGTTAAAACACTCCACACAACAGTAACTCACAGCCGTGACTGTTACTCTAATTACACATACAGCCAAGATTTTAGTTCAATATTTTCTCAGCAACGCTATGCAGGCATTAAAAGGCCATTGATCAGCGTTCTTGTCGTTGTGGTGACGGTATTTTGATGGGGTTGGTTGGCATGGCAGCAAGTAGACTGTATGGGTCTGCCAGTGAGGGTGTCATGGCCACCCAGCGACCCGAATTAGCAGGGTTTCTTTACACAACTCACTCTCTCTCAACATCTTATTACTCAGTCATATAAAAGCCCTAATGCCATTCCCATCCATATCACTCAGTGGAATAGCACCTCATTTTATTCCCATCACAGTCCTTAGCAGTGAGTCAGAGGTGGGGAGGGTCACCATACTTCTTACGACCTGCTCCTCCCATACATCATAATCTAAACACCTACAGCTCTGCAGTAATTCGTGCACCTGGTGGCCACACCAGATACTGACTGTTACTTTTTATTTTGACCCCCCCCTTTGTTCGGGGACACGTTATTCCATTTCTGGTAGTCACATGTCTGTGGAACTTGTTCAGTTTATGTCTCAGTTGTTGAATCTTGTTATGTTCATACAAATATTTAGACGTACAAGTTTATTAACAAATGTCAATTTAAAAAATGAGGTCAGCCAAAACAAAAACCTGATAAAAATAAATGTATTTGAATGCTATAAGTACAGAAATTGTTTGTTCACTTGGAAATGAATATCCAACTTGTCAATGCCAACTGTGTGGAATTTGGAGTTTGTGACAGCAACTTTGTGAGCTTATTACAGTATTGCCAGTATGTCCTGGGATTTCCTATGATCTTCTAATCTAGAAGAACCAAGAACCCCTTACCTTCTAATGACTTTTGTGTATCTTGTGAGTGTCAAAACCTGTTACATGTGCGTGTAGCTCAAACCATGCGGGCTCTACAGACGTTTTTGTAATAAAACAAGTCTGTAGCTCAAACCATGCGGACTCTACAGACGTTTTTGTAGTAAAACAAGTCTGTAGCTCAAACACTCAATGTTTAAAAGGTGTAGTTTAAAAGTCCAAAATGCTCCTGTAGTGAGATTATATGTTTGTTGTTGTTTTGTGTCAGTAAGTATCTTGTCACAATGTGGGTGGCTTTGCCTTCACTGAGTTGTCGGGGTTGTGAGAAACACAAATGAATGAATCCAGCTTTAATGTCATCTGATTGAGATTGGGAAGGCATATTTAAATAACTTATTGTCAGCGTTGAAGATCTCATGGATGTTTGTTTAAACTGATTGCTGCCGACACTGGTCATTGTGTTGGTCACATGATGTGACTATTAGTTCCCTATGGTTGTCATCATTACTGTTTAAAAAAACAAACCAAATCCTATTATAGTAACATTTCTGTAGATACAACTGTAATTTCCACTGTGTTGTAGTGTAGAAAGAGAGGTGCCACTATGAATGTATTAGCCAGCCAGACAGAGTGACAGCTGGCTGGAGGCAGCAACAGGGAGAGGGATCTGTTTCTGTGACCAGTTGGTCAGCAATATATCCGCTGCCAGGTACCTCACCTTTGGCTGTGACACATCCTCCATCCACATGCCTCTTCTCCTCTCTTCCCCTACTCCCTCTCCTCCCCCTTTCTCCCCCCTCGCTCTATTCCTCCTCATCTCTCCATCTCCTGGAGCAGTGTGGTTTATCAGTGGATGAGAAAATAGCCTCACGGCCAGCACAGAGAACCCAGTTGGCTTTATTATGTTATCCCTTCTAAATGCCGTGGCACAGCGCTCCATTCAGCCTGGGCTCTGCCAGCAGGTGGCCTAAATCCCCCTCCCTGCTCGCGTTACCCAAGTACTGCTCCTCGCCTCCAGCAAAAAGGCTCCCTAATGCCTCACTCTGCTTGAGAGCCTATTCACTACAATTATTTCATCATCCTAGCATGCAGCCGGCCACATTGCGATGGAGAGGGAGAGAAAGAAGAAGAGAGACAGGGTCTGTCTCTCTGCGAAGCCTGCTCCTGATTCCCTCTTTATTTGCGCAGGGGGCCCCTCTAATGAATCACTCTTACAAACCCACTTCCCCGGCAAGCATACGTCCTCGACAGGCAGGGCCATGGGGGCTGCGGGGCCAGGCACTGGAGCTGCCTGGTGCCTTAACAGCTGCTTCATCTCCTGTTAGTGAGGCTGGGGAGCCTGCGTTGTTCAGGAGAGACACCGTTCAGCGGCACACGCCGCTGCCTGACTGCGTGGCATATAAGCGAGGCGAGCAGGTGGTCTTGTAATACTGCTAAAATAGTGTTGCTTGTTCTGAAGTGATTAAATGTTCTGCCTGAATGTATTACATCAACAATAAATAAACAGTGGTTCCTAGCGAAGGGAAAGGAAGAGGGAGGAGGATGAGGAGGGGTGGTGATGGGATGAGATGGTATTGTGTTTTAATTTTCCAGGAAGGCTGAATGAATGGCGATTGATTCCAAGGCAACAGGAAATGCGAAAAGAAGAGCGAGGGAAGGGACCAGGGGTTAGCTTTGAGCCGGTTCCTAGCCATTAGCCACCCGTTCACAGTTCACCCTCTGGGCTGTGTGCGTTTGAGCTCTTTCCTCCATGGAGCTGTGCTGACATTTGACCGGAGTGGTTCTGTAATCTGCTTTCTCTGGTAGTTGCTTCAGAGCAAGAGCTGTATAAACATGTCCTTCCTCTGCAGGAAGCCAATGGATCACTCCTCATTACAGCGGAGAGAGGGATGGTGGGAGGGAGGGAGTGGAAAGAGAGCAAAGAAGGCAAGGATAGAGAGGGAGGGAGGGATGATGGAATGTAGGGATGAGGGAGGGAAGGAGGGAGTAGAGAGAGAGAGAGAGAGAGAGAGAGACAGAGAGACTCTCGTCACTGGCTGTTTGATCCTGAGTGGAACCAGGCCCCAGATAGAGAGAGACACAAGCACAGTATATGGTCCAACCAACAGGTGGAAATACAGTTCCCATTCTGATATGAACAGTGGAGAGGATTTACAGCTGAAGCCTAACTTGAGATCCGTGGGTGTAACGTCATCTCCCATTGACCTCAATACTGTATCTGATTAACAGGAAAGTGTGAGTACACTGGCATATCTAGTATTTACATTACATAGTGGCATATTAAGTATGGGTTTTCCTGGCATATCAGGTTAGTACCCAGCCTGTCAGTCTTAACCTGAACGGGTGAAGAAGAGTATTGAGGAACTTAAGGTCCACATGAGTAGTTCTGATTGGGTCATGGCCCATCAGATAAGCTGCATTGTTGTGGTTCAGAATAAAGTTACCACCTTTTTCCTGCCTGGCCTTAGCTATAGCACACAGTTCTGTTCAGCAGGGCCAATAGCACCACTAGGACCTGTAAAACACCTCTGCTATGGTCCATTACTCTAAAAGGCTGGCGCCATAAAAGCTCACGACTCATCATTCACCCTGTGTGGTGTTTACTACACACGGTTTTTATCCTATTCTCTTTTTTCTATGGATTACTTTCTCATAACAACGTGTGTAATTATCTGCCCATCACACGTTTCTGTCTTACCGCATGGCCACAGTAATGAAAACAATCTCTCACTATCTCTTATCATCTAATTCTTTCAGAATGACTCTGTAAAGTGAAAGTGTGTTATCACGGTGGAGTATTGTCATCCTCTGAGTGGTCTGTAGAGATTAAAAAAATATGTAAAAATGATTTAACCTTCATTTAACTAGGCAAGTCAGTTAAGAACAAATTCTTATTTTCAATGACGGCCTACCCCAGCCAAACCCTAACCCAGACGACACTGGGCCAATTGTGCGCCACCCTGGACTCCCAATCACGACCGGTTGTGATACAGCCTGGAATCACACCAGGGTCTGTAGTGACACCTCTAGCACTGAGATGCAGTGCCTTAGACCGCTGCGTCACTTGGGAGATCACTTTCTCTCCTGCCCTAGAGGCTAACACCTAGCACTCATACAGGCAGGCAGGCAAACATTGACAATACACTGATGCGCATTGATTGATCTCTAAGTATGTCACGGCTTTCTTCTGTTGAGGGAGAAGCGGACCAAAACGCAGCCTGGTTATTTTGATACATCTTTAATAAAGATAACAATATACAAAAACATGAAAAACCGAAAACAGCCCTATCTGGTGTAACAAACACAAAGACAGGAACAATCACCCACCAAACCCAACACCAAACAGGCTACCTAAATATGGTTCCCAATCAGAGACAATGACTAACACCTGCCTCTGATTGAGAACCATATCAGGCCCAAACACAGAAACAGACAAACAAGACATCCAACATAGAATGCCCCCTCAGATCACACCCTGACCAAACAAAACATAGAAACATACAAAGCTAACTATGGTCAGGGTGTGACAAAGTATTCTGTATTTATTGTATACATCATTCATTAAATTGAGTTGCCAAACTGTGTTTAAACATAGAGGATGGGCTGCAGCCTGGGCTGGGCTGAGCTGGGCTGGGCTGCAGCCTGGGCTGGGCTGGGCTGGGCTGGGCTGGGCTGGGCTGGGCTGGGCTGCAGCCTGGGCTGACCTATGTGAGTCTTAGACCTCAGAGGTACTTGTCTTCTTCTATATCATTTCCTCCACTCTCACTGTGTTCTTCTGAGTCAGGGTCTTGTATAATATGCCCTCCTGGGGTGGACACAGCACCATGTTGTTCAGTTAGTGCTAGAACCCATGGGGTGATGGTACGGTTGCATAGCAGTCTTCACCTGACTGATTCTCAGGTTTAATTTAAAACTAACAATGATGTTCTGTAGTGTAGGCTGTACAGAGGAGGTTGCCCTCTGCCCAGGCCTGTCTGTGACACTCTGGGAATTAAACTGGGAACATAGTGGAGTGAAAAGACATCTGTACTATAGAGAGCTGCATGCATGCCTGCCCTTTAAAAACAAGGTTCACCCAGATATCTGGGTGAAAGCCTGGAATTATAGAAAAAGATAGCTTTGTGCTTGTGTACGTGCGTGGGTGCCTTGTGCGTGCGTGCGTGCGTAGGAGATCAGCATTGTGGAGGCGGGGTCCAAGGGAGCACACTACTTTCACAGATGAGCGGGGCCTCTGTTGGCGTCACAGATGAGCGGGGCCTCTGCCGGCGTCACAGATGAGCAGGGCCTCTGTTGGCGTCACAGATGAGCGGGGCCTCTGTTGGCGTCACAGATGAGCGGGGCCTCTGCCCGCGTCACAGATGGGCGGGGCCTCTGCCGGCGTCACAGATGAGCGGGGCCTCTGCCCGCGTCACAGATGGGCGGGGCCTCTGCCGGCGTCACAGGTGAGCGGGGCCTCTGTTGGCGTCACAGGTGAGCGGGGCCTCTGTTGGCGTCACAGGTGAGCGGGGCCTCTGTTGGCGTCACAGGTGAGCGGGGCCTCTGTTGGCGTCACAGGTGAGCGGGGCCTCTGTTGGCGTCACAGGTGAGCGGGGCCTTGGTTGGCGTCACAGGTGAGCGGGGCCTCGGTTGGCGTCACAGGTGAGCGGGGCCTCTGTTGGCGTCACAGGTGAGCGGGGCCTCTGTTGGCGTCACAGGTGAGCGGGGCCTCTGTTGGCGTCACAGGTGAGCGGGGCTTCTGCCGGCGTCACAGATGAGCGGGGCCTCTGTTGGCGTCACAGATGAGCGGGGCCTCTGATGGGGTCACAGATGAGCGGGGCCTCTGATGGGGTCACAGATGAGCGGGGCCTCTGATGGGGTCACAGATGAGCGGGGCCTCTGTTGGCGTCACAGATGAGCGGGGCCTCTGTTGGCGTCACAGATGAGCGGGGCCTCTGATGTGGTGGGTCCTAGAAGGCGTGTTTCTTTAAGAACCCTTTTCCCTTCCCTTCTCTCTGTGTGACTCAGAGCAGGCACCTGCATGCAGTTACATAAACACACTCGTCCTTCTCACCAGCCCTGATTCTGGGCAGCTCCACGGTAAGAAATATGACCATTCCTGGTGCAAAAACAATGTCCTATCCCGGAGCTGGAGTAAATGACATTACTAAGCTGCTCCAGAATGTACTACACCAGGACATGGACATAGATTCTATTGTAGTCCATGTGGGTTTTAATGACATTATGAAGGGCAGCTCTGAACAGTTGAAATGGGATTTTAAATAGCTGATGGACTCTCTGCTAGACACTAAAAGACCCATCATATCTGGCCCTGTGCCCTCTCTGAATCGTGGCATTGAACACAGGATTCTTTTCTCTTCACAACTGGCTACGTGATTACTGCAGCTCAATGGGTGTAACTTTTATTGACAATTTCGATACCTTTTGTTAACAAAACGTGTTTTATAAGGAGGATGTGATCCACCCAAATCGTTTGGGTTCCTGGATCCTTTCACAGCATTATAAGGCTGCATTGAGACAATGACTTATCAATGACCCTAGCCCAGTTTAGATGATCCCTACCATTGTGATGCAGAGTTGTCATAATGCTTCAGCAAATGTACATTACACCAGGGGAGTTGGAAGACACAATATAAGTAACCTAATGTATGTCCCTCTAACTGCCCTGAATGCCTCTCCTGATCCTACAGTTATTGTACGCAGTAATCATATGCCTATGAACCAGATTTATACTGTTAGCACTGAGGCGGTGTGCCCTAGGAGGAAGTCCACTGTGTGCAGCTCACCCTGCACTAACATAAATAATATGAGTATATCTACTTCTGCTAAGGTTCCCAGTAAAGCGATGGAAACAAGTAAGCATCCCAAAAGAAAAGTGCTCAAAATTGCCCACGTTGACATATGTAGCTTAAGAAACAAGGTTCATGAAATCAATCATTCGCTGGTATCTCAGAAACTCACTTAGATAATACCTTTGATGATCCTGTGTTACCAATACAAGGTTATAACATTTACAGAAAATATAGAAATGCAAATGGTGTAGGTGTTGCTGTTTATTTTCAGAACCACATTCCTGTACAGATTAGAGAGGCTCTCATGTTAAATACTGTTGAAGTAATATGGCTACAGGTTCATCTGCCTCACCTTAAGCCCATTCTGGTGGGAAACTGCTATAGACCACCAAGTGCTAACAGTCAGTTTCTGGATAACATGTGTGAAATGCTTGATAATGTATGTGATATCAACAGAGAGATATCACATAGCAAAGTATGAAAGACAAGCATTGTAATTTTGAATTCCGTAAAGTGAGTGTGGAAGAGGTGAAAAAATGATTGTTGTCTATCAACAATGACAAGCCACCAGGGTCTGACAACTCAGCTGGAAAATTACTGAGGAAAATAGCGGATGATATTGCAACTCCTATTTGCCATATTTTCAATTTAAGCCCACTAGAAAGTGTTTGCCCCCAGGCTTGGAGGGAAGCAAAAGTCATTCTGCTACCTAAGAATAGTAAAGCCCCCTTTAATGGCAAAAAATTGTGTTTGACCAGATACAATGCTATTTTGGTAAACAAATTGACAACAAACTTGACAACATGCTTATAGGCAATGAAATTCAACAAGCACAGCACTTACACAAATGACTGATTATTGGCTGATTATTGATGATAAAAAGATTGTGGGGGCTGTTTTGTTAGACTTCAGTGCGGCTTTTGACATTACCAAAAAAGTTTGGACACACCTACTCATTCCAGGATTTAAAAAATAATTGTACTATTTTCTACATTGTAGAGTAATAGTGAAGACATCACAACCTTAGCAGGTGTAGCCGATCATGCAAATGTTTCCTATTAGCAGGACAATAGACTTTTTATTACCTGGCTACTGTTGTGAAAGTCCCTCAACTTGTAATGTATTTGATGCTGAAGTACTCTAAAGTATTACATTTCTAACTCAAAACAGCAGTACAGTATTTCTTCATCAACATCTTTATGCTTTCATTAACAAAATAAAATAACGAGAAAAAGACATTCGGATGTGGATGTTTATATTAACTATGTTTTAGACGCACTTCCACCCAGCTCCATGACCACAGGTAAAACCTTGCTGAGATGATCTATGTATTTGTTGTATCTTCAATTTCTCTAACCAAAACATCTTGATGGCCTTGACCAGTTCATCTTTGCCTGTCGGCTTGGCAGAGTTACGGATGAATGTTTTCAGTTGATGCCAAACAAGTTTGATCGGGTTTAAATCAGGAGACCTACATCTAAAATATTTGTAGATATACTGTAGGCCTACCGTAGGTGTTGTAGGTCTTTTATTTATTTTTATTTAACCTTTATTTTATTACATACTCTGCTGGTTTGCAATGCAAACCCAGGTGGCAATGTGTTTTGGGTCATTATCTGCATTTGGAGAAGAAAAAAAGACATTTAGCCTAACAGCCAACATTAGGTACAATACTAGAAATATACATGTAAATAGGCCTAAACATAACAAAATATTGTATAATCCTACCTTGAAAGAAACGATGTGGTCCCAGAAACACCTCTCCTACATAGGGTCCAGCATATCTCTTGACGATTTCTTCCTCAAAGAAATCTCAAGCCATGATACCTGAAAAAGGAGGCAAGAGTGAATTATTGTGGAACACATAACAGTCCGTGAGGTGTAGGCTGCAATATTTTATTTACCTTTTGGTTTGTAAATAGCCAAACTTAACATCAAAAAACAAATATGGGCCTGGTCCCTAGCGAGAAATGTCCCCCACACATGGAGTTTGAGCGGATGCTTGGGACTTGGCTTGCTTGATCTTCTTCCTTTTTTTCTGTAGCAATTTTGAGCAAATTTCTCAAGGGCCACGGTTGATTAGTCTGTGAAGATGACATTATTGAATGTCTCGCCAGCTTTGATCCATACCTGGGCCTGCAGGACGCTAAATTCTTTGTTTGTCAGATGAATCATTGGGTCGAAACTACAGAACAGTACAAAACAAGCGAACACACACCGTTAATGTTCTGATATTTTTTTAAATAAATAATTTGTATATATATATATATATACACAGTGGGGCAAAAAAGTATTTAGTCAGCCACCAATTGTGCAAGTTCTCCCACTTAAAAAGATGAGAGAGGCCTGTAATTTTCATCATAGGTACACTTCAACTATGACAGACAAAATGAGAAAAAAAATCCAGAAAATCACATTGCAGGATTTTGAATGAATTTATTTGCAAATTATGGTGGAAAATAAGTATTTGATCAATAACAAAAGCTTATCTCAATAATTTGTTATATACCCTTTGTTGGCAATGACAGAGGTCAAACGTTTTCTGTAAGTCTCCACAAGGTTTTCACACACTGTTGCTGGTATTTTGGCCCATTCCTCCATGCAGATCTCCTCTAGAGCAGTGATGTTTTGGGGCTGTTGCTGGGCAACACAGACTTTCAATTCCCTCCAAAGATTTTCTATGGGGTTGAGATCTGGAGACTGGCTAGGCCACTCCAGGACCTTGAAATGCTTCTTACGAAGTGTGTGTTTGGGATCATTGTCATGCTGAAAGACCCAGCCACGTTTCATCTTCAATGCCCTTGCTAATGGAAGGAGGTTTTCACTCAAAATCTCACGATACATGGCCCCCACAGTATCGTGGTACATAATTGTGGTACATAATCTCACGATACATAATTGTGGTACGTAATCTCACGATACATAATTGTGGTACGTAATCTCACAATACATAATTGCTCCCACAGTTGATTTCTTCAAACCAAGCTGCTTACCTATTGCAGATTCAGTCTTCCCAGCCTGGTGCAGGTCTACAATTTTGTTTCTGGTGTCCCTTGACAGCTCTTTAGTCTTGGCCATAGTTGAGTTTGGAGTGTGACTGTTTGAGGTTGTGGACCGGTGTCTTTTATACTGATAACAAGTTCAAACAGGTGCCATTAATACAGGTAACAAGTGGAGGACAGAGGAGCCTCTTAAAGAAGAAGTTACAGGTCTGTGAGAGCCAGAAATCTTGCTTGTTTGTAGGTGACCAAATACTTATTTTCCACCATAATTTGCAAATAAATTAATAAAAAATCCTACAATGTGATTTTATGGATTTTTTTTCTCATTTTGTCTGTCATAGTTGAAGTGTACCTATGATGAAAATTACAGGCCTCTCTCATCTTTTTAAGTGGGAGAACTTGCACAATTGGTGACAATTGCCCCACTGTACATCTACACATGGAATATATACATGTATTTGATGTAATTTATTAAATGGTGATCTGATAACATAACTGATATATGAAAACTTTCCACCAATAGGCTCTATGCTTAAATCTATTTCCTCCACCAACAAAAGCCAATATGAATATGAACTCAAATATGAAGTGGCCATCTGTAATCTGGCCCAGACTCTCCTGAGTCTGATCAGAGGGTTCAGTTGACAGGCCCATAACACACCTCCCTTAGGAGTGGGGAGCTACAGTGTGTGTTACTCAGAAGCCAGTCACCTGTCTCTACAGAAAGCCCTGATAGAGTTAGAGGTTATGGCAGGAGGCTATTGTATTGTGTATCACATTCACATCACACACAGTCTTTGTTCCTGGGCTGGAAACAGTCTGGTGGCTACTGGAGTGGCAAGCTACAGAGAAGAAGGGATGGTAAAATATCTGCTATAGAGGAGAGGTGGGGTATAAGCAGACCTGAGTGCCAGATGAGAGTTGACTTTACAGATTCCAGTGCACCAGGCAAGCTCAATCAAGTGCAGTATTTTAAATAAAACAAATTAAATTTGAACCCAGGTGTGTACCTTCCCTCCCTTGTTCCACAGCACAGTTTCTCTCTCTTCTCCAGTGTGAGTAAAGCTCATTCCACACTGTCATTCACCTCACAGCAGGACAGAGTGAGTGTCTACCTTGGTACCAGGAGGCAACACAGACAGCGGTATCCAAGCATATCTCTGTCTGCTCAGTCTCTCCAGAGCAGTAGTGAGAATCCACTCAACTTTTCATTGTCGCTCTGATGGATTTGGGGAGAAACTGACAAAACTGTTGAGCTTTCAATAGAGTGTGAAAAGACTGTGTTCTTTTTTAACTGACATCCAATCTTTAAGAGGCAGTTTGAGTGTTTCTTCAAAGTTTGTCTCCAGGGGCTAGGCATACGTCTGTCAATAAGAGCCCAATAATATTCTAAACAGCTTCTCTGATGGTATTATGTCTATTTGACAGTGGGGGAGAACTTATACTAGATTGATTTGTCGATCATCGTACAGTTAACATTATGAATTTAGCCTCTACAGCTGGTTATTGGTTGTGTTTCTGCAAAGTCATTTGAGGAGAGTAGGAGCAGGAAGGAGGTGTTGCAGAGGTGGCAGCCATACAGGAAAGTGGACTTCTCACTTCCTCTCCTCTGCAGAAAGAGAGAGAAAAAGAAAGAGAGAGAGAGCCCCAGTGGAATGTGTCACTGACACCACAATGTATTTTTGGGCCAGTGTGTGGGCCTGGGCCGAGGAGGGGAATGCAATTGCAGGAAGCTTCCTGTGACTGTGGGCGGAAAATTTGCAGGCCATATTGGCTGCCGTGCAGAAACCGGGGAGGCATCGTGTCAGCCCCCATCCAGCCAGCCAGCCAATCAGTCAGCCAGCCAGTCAGCCAATCAGTCAGCCAGCCAGTTAGTCCTATTTCTCTCTGTCGTTCACTTTCACAACTCCTCTTTCATTCAGTGATGTTGCACATGCAGCCCCTGCTAGGCATCACTTGTTTCCTGGGCACTTGTCAGAGCAGATTCATTAAAGAGATTTACAGTGAGGTTTATTGTTGTACTGCATCACCCCATTGTCACCATGTCCCCCATGCTTCACCCCTCTCCCCTCACCCCGGGACCCAGCCAGGCCAGATGGTGTCAGTCCATCTGGGACCCTTTCCAGCACTCACGCCTCTCTAAATAAAGACAGGCAGGCAAAGAGAGAGAGTGAAATGAGAGAGAGTAAGCAGAGGAGAAGAATGGGGAGTGGAGCTGCTAGTTCGCTGGGGTTTACAGATAAAATGACAGGGCCTGGACATGGAGGTGAAAATCCTGAGACCTGCTGCCTGAAGAGTTCCCCTTTGATGGAGGAGCGGGGGGAGAGAGGGAGCGGCTGCTTCAGTCTCCCCCAGGAACCGTCTCTGGGGCCTGGCTACTAATGAGAGCCATGGCTGGCTGGATGGATGGCTTGCCGGATGTTTTAAATGACTTCGAACAAGCTCCCCCCTGTTGGGTAGATTACTGAGAAAGAGAGTTCGAGAGAGGGGGGAGTTAGAGAGGAAATAGACCTCCTACTATGTGTAGTGGTGCTGGGCCAGTGGCTAGCAAAGTAACTGAATGACCTGGAGTAGATTAACACCTCTGAGCTGTTGGCCCTTTCTCTACCGAGACCGAGACCACAGCTGGCAAACAGAATTTTATACAGACCAGAATGACTGATGAACTTCTGTGGAGTAGGGATTAGTCTAGAGAGGAAGTATATGAAAAGGGAAAAGGCACGAGATAAGTTAACAAAAGAGAACGGATCTGGTACATTTAATCCTATTGGTGGGACAATTTATGACATTGATCAATGTAGAAGTGTGTGTTTTTCTCTGTGGTTTGTTATGTTCAAAAACGGATTATCTGTTTGGCTCAGAGCAGTCTGTGCTTTTTAGGAAGCGATTTAGCCTGCTGAATCTGCTTGCAGAAGGTGTGCCAGAGTAAATTAAAAGGGTATGCTACCACTTAATTTGAGGTGTGTTCGCATGTGTGTGTTCACGTGTGCATGTTCGTATGTGTGTGTCTGTGCATGTGCGTGCACCCATACATCTATGTGTGTTTGAGCTGACAGCAGCATTAGATCAGGGGGCAGTGCCTCTACACTGTAGATGTTGTACTATAAAGGTGGCTAGGCGGTGCTCAGCTAAATCAATGCGATCTAAATCACACTGATTTACCGGTGGCTAATGTGTGCAGAAATAATCCTCCATTTATGCACTAATCCACACCCTGAATGGATGTGAGTAGAGAGAAATATTTTTGAAGCTTCGTTACAAATCTCTCTGTTTTGTGTAGTTTAGCAATCCTCCAACCAGGATTTTTGGAAAACCAGGGAATTGATTGATAGTTTCCTGAATTTTGCAACCCTACTTTTGTGGGACCCAGGTGGGCGGCTGGACAGGTGGTGGGCGGCAGCAAGTGCTGATAATTTACAACAGGGATGAAGGGGAACTCAGTCAGGGTCTCAATTTAATGTTAAGCGTTAGAATAGTAGAATACACAAGGTGCAATTTCAAAATGTTGTTGTGTATCAGCAGTTTTTTTCTTGTTATGTCAGTCACTGACAGTCACTCAATTAGTCAATGTCAGCAGTTTTTTTTTAGATTGGGGGGGGGGGTCCCCAACAAAATTTTACTTAGGGCCTCCAAAAGGCTGCATATGTGGGTATCAATGTCGGTACGCAGACCAGAGAGCCACTGCGGCCCCTCATGACGAGTTCAGACTTTTTGTGGCCCCCAATCCATTAAAAGTTGCCCATCCCTGATTTACACCATAAATAGAGACGGAGAGCTGGCGATCTGATGTGATGGCTGCCAGTCTGAGGGGGGACGAGGACAACGCAGGCTGCAGAATGGCATGTTTAATGGAGCTGAGTGGGCTGCTGTACTGGCGGTCTAGACACTTCTACACCTCTACACCTCGCCCTGCTGACACAGCCAAAGACAGATCAAGACCTCTGCTCAGAAATTTTGTTCAAAGGCGTTTGTGTGACTATTTTTGACCGACCAGCACGATTCGGTTTTATGAATAAAAATTTGAAATGGTGTTTTTTACATTGGATAAAAGTGGAGACTCAGAGCTAGAAAATGATATATCATACACCTCAGTTGAGGAACAATGGGAAAGTAATTCTGCTTGGAAAGTTTTAACCCCACTTTTGAGAAAATGGCCCTAGAATATTTTGTTAAACCTACAGGAAAGCACTTCCTTGTCTACATCCATTCAGCATCATTCACACCATCTTAAGCCTTAGCCCCCATCTCTGAGGATTCACATTATTTATTTAAATATGTATTTATTTATTTAACCTTTAATTAACTAAGCAAATCAGTCAAGAACAAATTTTTATTTAGAATTCCGGCCTACACCGGCCAAACCCTGACGACACTGGGCCAATTGTGCGCCGCCCTATGGGGCTGTGATACAGCCTGTCTGTAGTGGCACCAGAAGCACTGAGATGCAGTGCCTTAAATTGCTGCACCACTCGAGAGCCCATGCAGTAGCCCACACATCTCTTTGAGGATTCACATGCATGACATCAATAGCCTGGTGGTCCAAAATAGCGTAACTGGTGTATTTTAACACCATCCTTTAAAAGATGTAGTATATGTCAATCTATCAAACCAGGCAACTAAAAGCAACTTTCTAAACAATGGTTAGGTTCGTTTCTATCTTGTTAGCTAGCTAGCTAATGTTTCCTATTTTGTTGCCTTACAACCTGGAATTAAAAGGGATTTTTGGCCGGTTTGGATCATTTGATTTACACAAGATGCCTACCACTTTGAACATGCAAACTATTTTTTATTGTGAAACAAACAAGAAATAAGACAAAAAAACGGAAAACTTGAGCATGAATAACTATTCACTCCCCTAAGTCAATACTTTGTAGAGCCACCTTTTTCAGCAATTACAGCTGCAAGTCTCTTGAGTATGTCTCTATAAGATTGGCACATCTAGCCAATGGGATTTTTGCACATTCTGCAAGGCAAAACTGCTCCAGCTCCTTCAAGTTGGATGGGTTCCGCTGGTGTACAGCAATCTTTAAGTCATACCACAGATTCTCAATTGGATTGAGGTCTGGGCTTTGACTAGGCCATTCCAAGACATTTAAATATTTCCACTTAAACCACTTGAGTGTTGCTGTAGCAGCATTCTCCTGCTGGAAGGTGAATCTTCATCCCAGTCTCAAATCTCTAGAAGACTGAAACAGGTTTCCTTCAGGAATTTCCCTTTATTTAGCGCCATCCATAATTCCTTCAATTCTGACCAGTTTCCCAGTCCCTGCCGATGAAAAGCATCCCCACAGCATGATGCTGCCACCACCATGCTTCACTGTGGGGATGTTGTTCTCGGGGCGATGAGAGGTGTTGGATTTGCGCCAGACATAGAGTTTTCCTTGATGGCAAAAAGCTCAATTTTAGTCTCATCTGACCAGAGTACCTTCTTCCATATGTTTGGGGAGTCTCCCACATGCCTTTTGGCAAACACCAAACATGTTTGCTTTTTTTCCCTTTAAGCAATGGCTTTTTTTCTGGCCACTCTTCTGTAAAGCCCAGCTCTGTGGAGAGCATGGCTTAAAGTGGTCCAATGGACAGATACTCCAATCTCCGCTGTGGAGCTCCTTCAGGGTTATCTTTGGTCTCTTTGTTGCCTCTGATTAATGCCCTCCTTGCCTGGTCTGTGTGTTTTGGTGGGTGGCCCTCTCTTGGCAGGTTTGTTGTGGTGTCATATTCGGTAAAAACATTTTACAATGGATTTAATGGTACCCGTGGGATGTTCAAAGTTTCTGATATTTTTTATAACCCAACCCTGATCTGTACTTCTCCACAACTTGACCTGTTTGGAGAGCTCCTTGGTCTTCATAGTGCCGCTTGCTTGGTGGTGCCCCTTGTTTAGTGGTCGTGCAGACTCTGGGGCCTTTCAGAACAGGTGTATATATACTGAGCTCATGTGACAGATCATGTGACACTTAGATTGCACACAGGTGGACTTTATTTAACTAATTATGTGACTTCTGAAGGTAATTGGTTGCACCAGATCTTATTTAGGGGCTTCATAGCAAAGAGGGTGAATATATACAGTTGAAGTCGGAAGTTTACATACACTTTAGCCAAATACATTTAAACTTAGTTTTTCATAATTCCTGATATTTAATCCTCGTAAAGATTCCCTGTCTTAGGTCAGTTAGGATCACCACTTTATTTTAAGAATGGGAAATGTCAGAATAATAGTTGAGAGAATTATTAGCTTTTATTTCTTTCATCACATTCCCAGTGGGTCAGAAGTTTACATACACTCAATTAGTATTTGGTAGCATGGCCTTTAAACTGTTTAACTTTGGTCAAACGTTTTGGGTAGCCTTCCACAAGCTTCCCACAATAAGTTGGGTGAATTCCTCCTGACAGAGCTGGTAGACCTCCTTGCTCACACATGCTTTTTCAGTTCTGCCCACAAATTGTCTATAGGATTGAAGTCAGGGCTTTGTGATTTTTACTCCAAACATAACAATGGTCATTATGGCCAAACAGTTCTAATTTTGTTTCATCAGACCAGAGGACATTTCTCCAAAAAGTACGATCTTTGTCCCCAAGTGCAGTTGCAAACCGTAGTCTGGATTTTTTATGGCGGTTTTGGAGCAGTGGCTTCTTCCTTGCTGAGGATACTGTGGATATAGATGCTTTTGTACCTGTTTCCTCCAGCATCTTCACAAGGTCCTTTGCTGTTGCTGGGATTGATTTGCACTTTTCGCACTAAAGTACCTTCATCTCTAGGAGACAGAACGTGTCTCCTTCCTGAGCGGTATGATGACTGCGTGGTCCCATGGTGTTACTACTTGTGTACTATTGTTTGTACAGATGAACGTGGTACCTTCAGGCATTTGGAAATTGCTCCCAAGGATGAACCAGACTTGTGGAGGTCTATTTCTTTGTTTTGATTTTGTTTAGATTTTTCCATGATGTCAAGCAAAGAGGCACTGAGTTTGAAGGTAGGCCTTGAAATAAAGGTGCACCTCCAATTGACTCAAATTATTTCAATTAGCCTATCAGAAGATTCTAAAGCCGGACGTCATTTTCTGGAATTTTCCATGCTGTTTAAAGGCACAGTCAATTTAGTGTATGTAAACTTCTGACCCACTTGAATTGTGATACAGTGCATTATTTCATTATTAGTGAAATAATCTGTCTGTAAACAATTATTGGAAAAAAACTTGTGTCATGCACAAAGTAGATGTCCTAACCGACTTGCTAAAACTATAGTTTGTTAAGAACTTCTTAGGGCTGAGATACCGTTAATGGGATTGATATAACAACAGCCAGTGAAAGTTCAGTGTGCCAAATTCAAAACAACAGAAATCTCATAATTAACATTTCTCAAACATATATGTATTTTATACCATTTTAAAGGTATAACACAACAATGTCCGATTTCAAATAGGCTTTACAGCGAAAGCACAACAAACGATTATGTTAGGTCAGAGCCAAGTCACAGAAAAACACAGCCATTTTTCCAGCCAAGAGTGGAGTCACAAAAATCAGAAATGGAGATAGAATTAATCACTAACCTTTGATGATCTTCATCAGATGACACTCATAGGACTTAATGTTACACAATACATGTATGTTTTCTTTAATAAAGTTCATATTTATATAAAAAATTCTCAGTATACTTTGTCGCGTTATGTTCAGTTGTTCCAAAAACATCCGGTGATTTTGCAGAGAGCCACATCAATTTACAGAAATACTCATTATAAATGTTGATGAAAATACAAGTGTTATACATGGAAATATAGATAAACTTCTCCTTAATGCAACCGCTGTGTCAGATTTAAAAAAAGCTTTACGGAAAAAGCAAACCATGCAATAATCTGAGTACGGCGCTCAGAGACCCAACAAGCCAAAAAGATATCCGCCTTATTGTGCAGTCAACAGAAGTCAGAAATAACATTATAAATATTCACTTACCTTTGATGATCTTCATCAAAATCTACTCCCAGGAATTCCAGTTCCACAATAAATGTTTGATTTGTTTGATAATGTCCATAATTTATGTCCAAATAGCTACTTTTGTTAGCGGTTTTGTAACCAAATCCAAAGTCACGAAGTGCGTTCACTAGGAGCAGATGAAATGTCAAAAAGTTCCCTTACAGTCTGTAGAAACATGTCAAACGATGTATAGAATCAATCTTTAGGATGTTTTTAACATAAAACTTCAATAATGTTCCAACCGGAGAATTCCTTTGTCTTCAGAAAAGCAATGGAACGGGAGCTACCTCTCACATGAATGAGCGTCACAAGCCTGTTGCACTCTGCCAGACCAATGACTCAAAGAGCCCTTATGAGCCCCTCCTTTACAGTAGAAGCCTCAAACAATTTTCTAAAGACGGTTGACATCTAGTGGAAGCCTTAGGAAGTGCAACATGACCAATATCCCACTGTATCTTCAATAGGGAATGATTTGAAAATTTACCAACCTCAGATTTCCCACTTCCTGGTTGGATTTTCTCTCAGGTTTTTGCCTGCCATATGAGTTCTGTTATACTCACAGACATCATTCAAACAGTTTTAGAAACATCAGAGTGTTTTCTATCCGAATATACTAATACTATGCATATATTAGCAACTGGGACTGAGGAGCAGGCAGTTTGCTCTGGGCACCTCTGGCACCTTATTCATCCAAGCTACTCAATACTGCCTCCAGCCATAAGAAGTTAACAAGAAATTTGTGGAGTGGTTGAAAAACAAGTTTGAATGACTCCAACCTATGTGTATGTAAACCTCCGACTTCAACTGTATGCACTCACCACGTTTCCTTTTTTTCCTTTGTTCCCCCATTTACTTCACCAATTTGGACTATTTGGTGTGTGTCCATTACATGAAATCCAAATAAAAATGAATTTAAATTACATGTTGTAATGCAACAAAATAGGAAAATGCCAAGGGGTGAATACTTTTGCAAGGCACTAAGTTTATTTGTCGCATGCACAGGATTCCGACGGTGTATGCGGTAGAGTAAAGTAATTACTTGCATAGTGGAGTGTTTTGTTCAGACATGTAGCTAGCTAGCTAAACAATGAACCATAATCCCAACTCATAACTTTATTACCTTGCATGAATCTACAGCTAGCTAACCAACTAGTTCCGATGTTAGATAGCTAGCTAATATTAGGATATAACTAGCAACACAAATGTATCTGTGATACAAATAATATTACTTCACAGATCATACACGTAACACTAGCTAGCGAGCTAGCCAGCTAACAGTTCACTTTAACTTGCAATGAAAACAACTTTCTGACAAGAAGAGTAACATATAATATCTGAAAAAGTAGCTAGCTAGACTCTCTTAGCCATATACATGGATGAACGCTTTTCCTTCTCTGTCACAGATGCCATGGTTGCCCGTAGTTTGAAGATGTTATCTGGAGATTGGTGTTCTATGATATAGCCTTCTGTGTGTTCTCTTTTCGACTCCCTCCACATATTTGCAATCAAATATCAGAATTTTCTCCATCCCCTTAGCTATCATACTCTGCTTCCACTGGCATTCCACTGATTCCTCCAGAAAGTGGAGAGTAACACTTTTGCAGTTATTCGTGATATCTTTAAAAAAAAGCCACCTTAGAAAGGATTATCTACACATACTGAGCAGTCCTTTGTTACAGAAGAAAGGATGCTACGTGGCAGACCAATCCAAACTCATTTCTCGGCATGTTCAGCCCATCCATTATCTGAGCCAATCATGGCTAGCAGGAAGGTTTCTGACTTTTTCCGTGGCTAAACCAACTAGCCTCATAATTTAACAATGTTATTCATATTTACAGATGGCATACAAGTTTGTTTTTAACTCATAAGGATCCAACACTTTTTTTAAATTTTCGCCTAAAATGACACCCAAATCTGACTGCCTGTAGCTCAGGACCTGAAGCAAGGATATGTATATTCTTGATACCATTTGAAAGGAAACACTTTGAGGTTTGTGGAATGTTAAATTAATGTAGGAGAATATAACACATTAGATATGATCAAAGATAATACAAAAAAACATGTTATTTTGTTTTGTTGTACCGTCATCTTTGAAATGCAAGAGAAAGGCCATAATGTATTATTCAATCAATCAAATGTATTTATAAAGCCCTTTTTACATCAGCTGGTGTCACAAAATGCTGTACAGAAACCAAGCCTATAACCCCAAACAGCAAGCAATGCAGGTGTAGAAGCACAGTGTCTAGGAAAAACTCCCTTGAAAGGCCAGAACCTAGGAAGAAACCTAGAGAGGAACCAGGCTATGAGGGGTGGCCAGTCGTCTTCTGGCTGTGCCAGGTGGAGATTATAACAGAACATGGCCAAGATGTTCAAATGTTCATAGATGACCAGCAGGGTCAAATAATAATAATAATCACAGTGGTTGGCGAGGGTGCAAGTGTGGAGGCTGTTATAGCAGCAAAGGGGGGACCAACTCCATATTAATGCCCATGATTTTGGAATGAGATGTTTGACAAGCAGGTGCCCAAATACTTTTGGTAATGTAGTGTATCATATAGTAAGCAATAATCAGTTAAATTAGATTGAACTTTAACCCTGTAAGAATCCTGGATCTAGGTATCGGACAGTTTTTTGTATAGAGATCTCAGAAATGCAGTGTAAGTACGTAACGTTTCGTGTCTCCTTATGTTACGGGGTGAAAACAGTTTTCATGGGCACACAAATCCCAAATGATTTATGCGATTGCAAAATCGAATGCTTCTAACTGAATGAGTCACCTTACCTTGATACTTAAAAACATAAATTGATACTGTAAAACGTTCTTCAATAATTATGCATAATACTTGTTGGATGCGCAGGTAATGTCCAGCTGTTTTGTTACCCTATGATATTTTCACACATCATCATCTCATCCAGGAAGGAATTTTATGAATGATTGTCAAGTGACGAACAGCTGTTGTGATAGCGCATGCAATGCAACAACAGCCCAAGTGCTCGAGAAAAGGTGTCTGCGAGGAATATCAAGAATATTTTACTGTCACCTATGTTACGCTGGTGAAGACACTTTTTGCATGTCTTTTTTTAAGAGCAAGATAAATCCTGCTTAAATGATGTATAGTCCTAGACCTATGTTGTTGTATAGCTGGAGGTATGGGACAATTTTCAAATATTTACTTTTATTCCTCTGAGTACACATGTGGAACTGCATAAAAATAATTTTTGTTGATCCCAATGTCACACATTTGCCCCATTATTTATAGAATAACCCATGTCCATTTCTGTGTGTGGGTGTGTGACAGGAGTTAGTGTGTGTTGGTTTATATTTGTGTGTGGCAGGAGTGTGTGTGGTGTACTTTTGCAGGTGGGGCCCCTGTGGGGGTCTGGGAGCCCCAGTTCCATCAGTGTAGTGAGAAGCAGCTCAGCTGTAGTGGAGAGAAGTTACCCACCCGTATGAATGTGGCACAGAGATGTGGTGCTATCATTGAGTTGTGACAGGGAAAACCATTGGGACCACACAGAAGTAGTCCATAGTTTACTCTCAGTGGGTTATGAGAGAAGGACTCCCTGCCTACACACACACACTCACACGCACACACACACACACACACACACCATTTTGATCAGTGCTATGATGTTTTTTATAGTCTGTTTATAGACATTGCCATTGAGAGAAATTATGGATTTACTTCAATAAACCATCAGAGCTTTGATCATGTATTCAAGCTCACAGACTCCCTCCCAAGGGATTAATTAAAACACAATGAACATATTTAACAATAGATGACTGAAACAGAAACAGCAGAAACAGGTTACATCATTCTACAAATCCATTCAGATGCCATTAGAAACAACTGCAGGATAACTGTTGTCTAAGTAGTGTGGTTATGTAAGTCAGCACACCATGGGTGGCATAGTGTATCTCATTGTTTAAAAATGCCCCTGTAACCTCTGTTGCCTCTAATGTAGAAGAAGTGATCCCCAGCTGAGCTCTTTGTGTCTCCTAAATAATTACTGCGGATGGAGAGAGAAGTGCCAGTGAAATGTGATGATGTGCATTAGACACCACAGGCAGGCGGCCCCCTCTCTTGCGCTCTTGCTACCTATTCATTCTCTCTCTCTCTCTTTTCTCTTTCTCTCTCTTGCTACCTCTCCCTTCACTCTCTTTCTCTCTGACTTTCTATCTCCTACTCAATTCAATTCAAGGAGCTTTATTGGCATGGGAAATGTGTTAACATTGCCAAAGCAAGTGAGGTAGATAATATACAAAGTGAAATAAACAATCAAAATTAACAGTAAACATTACACATACAGAATTTTCAAAAATAAAGATGTTACATATTATATATATATATATACAGTGTTGTAACAATGTACAACCTTCACTGGCTGCCCTTTTCTTGTGGCAACAGGTCACAAATCTTGCTGCTGTGATGGCACACTGTGGAATTTCACCCAGTAGATATGGGAGTTTATCCAAATTGGGTTTGTTTTCAAATTCTTTGTTGATCTGTGTAGTCTGAGGGAAATATGTGTCTCTAATATGGTCATACATTGGGCAGGAGGTTAGGAAGGGCAGCTCAGTTTCCACCTAACTTTGTGGGCAGTGTGCACATAGAATGTCTTCTCTTGAGAGCCATGTCTGCCTACGGCGGCCTTTCTCAATAGCAAGGCTATGCTCACTGTGTCTGTACATAGTCAAAGCTTTCCTTAAGTTTGGATCAGTCACAGGGGTCAGGTATTCTGCTTCTCTCTTGCTCTTTTACTCTCTCTCTATCTCTCTCATTCGCTGTCTCTCAGAGGCTGAGGACTCCGTTTGAGAACTTCCCCGCTCTCGGTCAGGTGCCTCTTGGTTTATGCATGTCCTGTGAAAAGCACCCCAGGAAACAACCAGACCAGGGGTAGAGGATGCTGACTAGCTGTACTACCCTCCTGATGGGGGCCTGTCTGCAGTGTGCTTCCACAACCCAGGGCATGCCCCTGCTCCATGATCAGACGCAGGCTGTTTACCATACTGTAGCTGCCTGCCTGGGACAACTGTGTGGGTTTTATACAGGCCTTTCCCACCCTCCCTTACCCCTCCCCCTCTCCCCCTCCCTTTCTCTCCTTCCTAGTGCAATCTGGAAAGGCAACAAAGCTCGCTCTCCCCACATGCTGTTGCCACGGCAACACGCCAGGGTCAGGAAAGTCTAGCGGTCTCTCCGGTTACTGTGCCTGTATGTGCAGACTAGCAAAGCCATTTCCCATTCCAATCCATTCCCTCTCCCTGTGTGTGTGTGTGTGTGTGTGTGTGTGTGTGTGTGTGTGTGTGTGTGTGTGTGTGTGTGTGTGTGTGTGTGTGTGTGTGTGTGTGTGTGTGTGTGTGTGTGTGTGTGTGTGTGTGTGTGTGTGTGTGTTTGTGTGCACCTGCATGTGTATGTTTCCCAGGTTGGAAGCTGGTTGAGTCTTCCAAGCAGAAATTATTTACAGTAGGCAATCATGGAGGTTACAGTGTGAACGTTAGAATGTTGGACGCACACACACACACACACACACAAATCAGGACCACAAGACAGAATATCAATGAGATTCCACAGTTCTGTGAGTGTAATTCTAATTGATCCCATAGCTCAACCACCAAGTATGTTTACTAGACATGCCTATATTAATAATAACCCCGGAGGTGGGGTCTTGCATGCAAATTGAATGACTTTGAATTGCCAATCTCCTCTTTCAGATGATGAATATTGATGGGTGGCGTGTGAAGGTTCAGACCACTTAAAGAGGGAAAACACCTGGGGCCGGATTCACAAAACTTCTTATGGTATAAAAACAGGAAAATGCAGCGCGGCAAATTCAAAAAATAATATAAAAATCAAACCTTCATTAAATCCCACATGTAAGATACTCAATTAAAGCTACACTCGTTGTGAATCCAGCCAACATGTCAGATTTTTTAAATCCCTTTCGGCGAAGCATAAGAAGCTATTATCTGATGATAGCACAATAGTAAACAAAGAGGGTAGCATATTTCAACCCTGCAGGCGCTACACAAAACGCAGAAATAAAATATAAAACATGCATTACCTTTGACGAGCTTCTTTTGTTGGCACTCCAATATGTCCCATAAACATCACAATTGGTCCTTTTGTTCGATTAATTCCGTCCATATATTTCCAAATGTCCATTTATTTGATGCGTTTGATCCAGAAAAAAACAGCTTCCAAAAAACGCAACGTCACTACAAAATATTTAAAAAGTTGCCTATAAACTTTGCCCAAATATTTCAAACTACTTTTGTAATACAACTTTAGGTATTTTTAAATGTTAATAATCAATCAAATTGTAGACGGTCTATCTGTGTTCAATACAGGAAGACAACAAACCAACGCTACTTTTCACGTCTTGCGCACTCTCAACAGTGTTACCCAGTTCCTAGATGGCCTACTTCTTCATTGCACAAATGAATAACCTCAACCAAATTCCAAAGACTGGTGACATCCAGTGGAAGCGGTAGGAACTGAAAACAGAACTGAACGGTTAGTCCTCTGGGTTTTTCTGTTATACTCACAGACATGATTCAAACAGTTTTAGAAACGTCAGAGTGGTTTCTATCCAAATCTACTAATAATATGCATATCTTATATTCCTGGCATGAGTAGCATGAAGTTGAAATTTGACAAGCTATTTATCCAAAAGGGAAAATGCTGTCCCCTATACCTTAAGAAGTTAACTGCCATTTTTTTCCTTAACTATAGACTTAAATAGAAAGTTAAGTAAAGTTGCTATTACTCAATAAAGTTATTGGCAATGTTCTTACTTTTTCCCCCTATGTTTCTTCCTAAGAAAAAAGTTAAGAAGAAATAGGATTCTTGGAAAATAATGTTTCTTCTTGGAAATGTACTTAACTTTAGGACAGCTAAACCCTGGTCAAATAAAGTTTGTTTTTGTGCATAAAGGGTTCACAAGCCAACAAATAAACCCCATCTTGAGACATAAAGCAGATAAATAAATGTAATCAAATGGAAACACTTTATTATAGTGGGACAAATCCGATCATCCCTGTCACATAGGCTTATTTATTGGTTTCAAGCACATCACTAATGTCAATGCCACATAAGAATATATTTACGAAGTTCTAAGAAAACTATAAACATTTTGAGGAATTGCACTTATGAACTATCTTCTGAACTTCTTATTTTTTCCCTTAAGAAAATTCTTATACATTTTCGTAAGTAATGTTTTATGAATCCGGCCTCTGGGCCTAGATTCCCAAAACCTTCTTAAGAAGAAATTTCTCCTTAACTGCCATTTTTTCCTTAACTATAGACTCAAGAAGAAAGTTAAGGAAAGTTGCTATTCCTCAAAAAGGTTATTGTAAATTTGATTTCTTATGTTTCTCCTTAAGCAAAAAGTTAAGAATAAATTAGATTCTTGAAAATAAAGTCTTGTCTTCACCTTGGGGTAGTGAGAGAAAAAGCTCATGAAAGCAATTGAACATGTTTAATTCACTCACCAACATCATCTGAAAGTTTCAGTATTGATTATTTTAAACCCAAGAAAATGTTTTAATACAGTAATCTCAGTAAGAAATATGCTAACATGATTGCCATTGCTAGCTAGAGAGCTAGCTAAAACAATTGCCTGGAAGATTTGTAAGAAGATATTTGACAAGTTTGTAAGAAAATCATTAAATCTTAAGATATTGTTGAGAAATTGCACATCAGGGCCCAGATTCACAAAACACTTATTAAGTAAAACGAAACTTCATAAGATGAACAATTTTCATGTCCTTTGTTGTCAGTTTGTCTCGCTTTGTCACGGCAAAGCATTTCAAATGTGGCTGTCAGGGTAATGAATGTCATGACAAGTAGCCCGGTTTGGCTGTCTCTCTGGTCTCATGAGACATTAATTTGCTGCCTTAGAGGAGGTGAAGAGCCCCTTTCAGGGCCTGGATGTCAGTATATACGGAAGGCTTTGCTTATGCACCTTTGTAAATGTATCAGTGTTGTTGTGTTAGCGCTAATGTGATAGCCATCTGCTGTGCCCCCAGAGCCAATTATCTGACTATTCAGATGAAGTTGCTCTCTCTCTCTCTCTCTCTCTCTCTCTCTCTCTCTCTCTCTCTCTCTCTCCCCCTGTCTCTCTCTCTCTCTCTCTCTCTCTCTCTCTCTCTCCCCCTCTCTCCCCCCCTCTCCCCCCCCCCCCCCCTCTCTCTCTCTCTCCCCCTCTCTCTCTCTCTCTCTCTCTCTCCCCCTCTCCCCCCCTCTCTCTCTCTTTCCCTCACTTCACTACTCATCACAGTAGGGGTGTCTGTAATGTAGCCAGTAGTGCCATGCAGCGGAGAACAGATGTTGCTCTGTGAACTAACAGCCCTGTGCAGGGCCCTGTGTGTGGCTTCAAGCAGTGGTGTGTCTCCAACGCCAGTCTAAACAGTCTTTCCCCTACCCTCTTCTGTGAATTATTCACTTCACATATCAGCCTCACAGCCTTCGTCATCGCTTTGAAGACTTTGTTTGTTTACTAATAGCTATGCCATGATGTAGCCATAGTTATCAGTTTTCTGGCTGCAACGTTATCCCCTGGTTATTTGCAGGCCGCCCTCGCAGAAGAGGTTGCTAACCTCAAAGCTCTTTCCTGATTAAGTAAAGGTTCAATAAATAATATGGTTATACATTAGCCAGAGTTTAGTCAAGCAGACAACCAGAAGGAGAAAGTAGCCTGGTCATGATGTAACAGTAGCCAGAGCCATATATTTTATATTTTGATCTAAATGTATGGCTCTGACAGTAGCTATCAGACTGTGATTAAGCCAAACAAGGGAACATTTTTACCAGATTGTACAATATGCACCAGACTCTACTATATATTACTGTTGTATTTACTGTATAGTCAAGAACATTTTCCTATCATCATAAGCTTATTAAAGACAAACCCTTAATATGATTAGGGACTTCTGGAAGGTATTGTGCTTCTGTTGACTGGATTAAACATGTCTTGACAGTCTACGACTGACTGTTTTTGTACATAGTCTTTCTGCTTTGAATAATCCAACATGGCTACTGTGCACTTGGCTGTTCCCCAACATCAACCCCCACATCATATTTATCCTGACACTAATATCCTGCTTTTCTCCTCTCTTTTCTCCTCTCTTTTCTCCTTTCTATTTATTTTCTCTTCTCTCGCTTTTTTCTCCTCTTCTAGAAGAAGACTGGGGCCCTGAAGTCTCAGGAGGATAAGAAGAAGGAGAAGGCGAGGTGGAGAGAGGAGAAGAAGAAGGAGAAGGAGAGGTGGAGAGAGGAGAAACAGCAGCAGGAGACTGTGGTGAAGAGACAGAAGGAGGAGGAGGAGGAGAACGTCATGCCCCTGTCCCTAGACCCCCTGGAGAACGGCTTCATCAACCATGCCCAGAGAGAGCAGGAGAGGATGAATGACAGGCTGCTGAAGAAAACCTACTCCAAGAAGAACAAACAGGTCTGTTTTATTTCACCTTTATTTATTCAGGAAGTCCCATTGAGGTCAGAAGGCATCTTTTACAAGGGAGACCTGAGTGCTGTGTGCTGTTGGTCTCTATTGCGGTTGATTCATCAGTTGATTTGATCATTTGAATAAGCCGAAGGCTTATTATTCTATTGTGGTCCTATTAGTGTTGTTTCTCTTTCTGTATGTGCCGGGGCAGCGCTGTGCAATGATTCACTCTCTGTGTTGGAAGTTCCTCCCTGCCCAGACTGAATGATTCCAGTACTGATGGCACGAGGGCAGCTTGTACTGCTAGGCCATTTGAGTCAGAGTTTGGCACAGGGAGATATATTCCTACCACGTCTATGTATTAACAGTTTGCTGCTCTCTCTCACAATGCCTCTCCACCATGTGACCTACTTGTGTGAATGTACTGACATGTATGTCTAACTGATAGATCCACACACACACACACTACATTTTCATGTTTTTAAATGTATGTAAAGTCTTTTGTCTGTTATATGTCAGACTCCAGTAAGACTAGCTGTTGCCATTGACGTCGGCTAATGGGGATTTATTAGCTCATGAAAGCAATTGAACATGTTTAATTCACTAATTCACTTCGAAAGTTTCAGTATTTATTTTAAACCCAATAACATGTTTTAGAACAGCAATCTCAGTTGGAAATTTGCTTACATGTTAGCTAAATCGGTTGCCTAGCAACAAACACATCTTAATCTTAAGAAGAAACGTAAGAAGATATTTGAGGAGTAAGAAAATCATTAAATCTTAAGAAATTGTTGAGGAATTGCGCTTACGAAATATCTTGTGAACTGGGCCCAGGGCTCAGCAATTTGGGATGTGTGCTTAGAGTAAGGCTCTAACTATCATGTCTGTATGTGAGATATTAACTGGGTTTGATGTCAGCATTTGGCCCTTGTGAATTTGGAGGAGCTCCGTGTTCTTTTTATTTCCCCCTCACTGAACCAGCCGAATATTAGAAGGTGTGTACTTAGCTAAGACTGTTACTCGACTGCATCAATTACTGTAGGACCTTGTGTCCTTTCTACTTTCTCCTCCAGTTTTGCCTGACTCGCTCTCACGTCAGTCAGTGAAGAGATGTCCCTTCTGTCCCCACTGTGTTGTTTTGTAGCTCCCTCTAACTAAAGCGAGACAACATCACAGTTGTTTGATAAAATCCTTGACATGACATCGACGTCTTGCTTCCAGACAAATTAAACAACTTCTTTGCTTGCTTTGAGGACAATACAGTGCCACTGACACGGCCCGCTACTAAAGCCTGTGGGCTCTCCTTCTCCGTGGCCAACGTAAGTAAAACATTTAAACATGTTAACCCTCGCAAGGCTGCCGGACCAGACGGCATCCCTAGCTGCATCCTCAGAGCATGCGCATACCAGCTGGCTGGTGTGTTTATGGACATATTTAATCAATCCCTATCCCAGTCTGTTGTCCCCACATGCTTCAAGATGGCTACCATCGTTCCTGTTCCCAAGAAAGCTAAGGTAACTGAACTAAATGACTATCGCCCTGTTGCACTCACTTCTGTCATCATGAAGTGCTTTCAGAGACTAGTTAAGGAACATATCACCTCCACCCTACCTGATACCCAAGACCCACTCTAATTTACTTACCGCCCCAATAGGTCCACTGACGATGCAATCGCCATCACACTGCCCTATCCCATCTGGACAAGAGGAATACCTATGTAAGAATGCTGTTCATTGACTACAGCGCAGCATTTAATACCATAGTACCCTCCAAACTTGTCATTAAGCTCGAGACCCTGGGTTTCAACCCCGCCCTGTGCAACTGGGTCCTGGACTTTCTGATGGGCCGCCCCCAGGTGGTGAAGGTAGGAAACATCTCCACCCCGCTGATCCTCAACACTGGGGCCCCACAAGGGTGTGTTCTCAGCCCTCTCCTGTACTCCCTGTTCACCCATGACTGCGTGGCCATGCACGCTTCCAACTCAATCAAGTTTGCAGACGACACTAGTGGTAGGCTTGATTACCAACAATGACGAGACGGCCTACAGGGAGGAGGTGAGGGCCCTCGGAGTGTGGTGTCAGGAAAATAACAAAACAAAGGAAATGATCGTGGACTTCAGGAAACAGCAGAGGGAGCACCTCCCATCCACATCGATGGGACAGCAGTTTTAGAAAGTGGAAAGTTTTAAGTTCCTCGGCGTACACAACATTGACCAACTGAAATGGTCCACCCACACAGATAGTGTGGTGAAGAAGGCGCAGAAGCGCCTCTTCAACGTCAGGAGGCTGAAGAAATTTGGCTTGTCACCTAAAACACACAAACTTTTGCAGATGCACATTCGAGAGCATCCTGCCGTGTTGTATCACCGCCTGGTACGGCAATTGCACCGCCCTCAACCGCAAGCCACTCCAGAGGGTAGTGAGTTCTGTACAATGCATCACCGGGGGCAAACTACCTGCCCTCTATGACATCTACAGCACCCGATGTCACAGGAAGGCCAAAAAGATCATCAAGGACAACAACCACCGAGCCACTGCCTGTCCACCCCGCTATCATCCAGAAGGCGAGGTCAGAACAGGTGCATCAAAGCAGAGACCAAGAGACTGAAAAAGAGCTTCTATCTCAAGGCCATCAGACTGTTAAACAGCCATCACTAACATAGAGAGGCTGCTGCCAACATACAGACTAAAATCTCTGGCCATTTTAATAAATTGACTTATTAAAGGTATCACTAGTCACATTAAATAATGCCACTTTAATAATGTTTACATCCTACACTACTCATCTCATATGTATAAACTGCTCTATACCATCTACTGCGTCTTGCCTATGCCACACGGCCATCGCTCATTCATATATACATTGTCACGAACCGGCTCGAATCTCGTAACAAAAAGGGAGACAGACAACGTGGAGATAAAGAATAACAAAATATATTTATTAAATGGAGTAAAGTACATGCAATTAACAATGGTGTGTGCTTTGTCAGTAGTGTAAGTGAGTGGTCGCATGTATACATGAGATAATGAGGGGTGTTGAAAGGTGCCAACGCAAACAAACCAAATGGCCACAAAAATGCTACAACCAAAATCTGTTTGTCTGCATGGAGAGAGTCTCCTCAATGAATGGGGAAGAGGTGCATTTATCCTGGGACACACCCGAGCCCAGGTGTGTCCCGTTTCACTGACGACCCTCCCGGCTCCGCCCACCAACATCCTATTAAGGAAAACAAGAGCAAAGAGAAAGAATTCATCAGACAGAGTGGGAGGGTCGTCACAACATATTCTTATTCATCCCTTACGTATGTGTGTATAATGTAGTTGTTGTGAATTTGTTAGATTACTTGTTAGATATTACTGCAATGTCCGAACTAGAAGCACCAGCATTTTGCTAAACTCGCATTAACATCTGCTAACAATGTGTATGTGGCCCTCTGGCCCTCTGAGTGGGTAACACTATCTCACTAATGTGATATGGTAATGTCTAAATCAGGGGTTAAAACCGGTTCAGGGAACAGAACTGAAACTGAAAATAACTACATTTTTCAAGGAACAGAATCAGAACCGGGATCTAAAATGATCTATACTGTTCAGTCCCACAAAAAACATAACAAAGTGCCTATGCAAAGCCCTCCCTCTGTCAATCAGGATCCTCTTGTCTGCCTGCCAGCTGAAAATCTTTGCCAGTGTGTGTGCTGTATGCTACCTGCCCCTCCCAGCCGAAGCATAGCAGTAGCCTCCTGATATTACAAGCAGGATTCAGAAGATAAGGATAGAGATTTTTTTTATTTGATAGCAATGGATTCACTTTTCCATTGCTAGTTAGGGGTACTATAGTTATCACATTTCCCATAGGATTTATAAACTACAAAAAGGTAAGATGTGTTTTTAATTCTGGTTCACACATAAACTTGTTAGCTAGCTAACTAGCTAGTTCAAAGACATTCAAAGTTCCTCCATAGAAGCCACTCCTCTGTAGGTATAATTCTGTGGGGCTAATTTCAGATAATGCATGTCATCACAACATGCCCAGCGTTTCAAGCCACTCTCTCCCCACCCAATACATTTCAGTTGCATCTTGCGCACTACACTTGTCTTTCCATTACGAATGTAAACAACTCACTGAGACCATTTGTTTTCTGAAGACTTGGCTGATTTATTTTGATTTTCCCATGATGTCAAGCAAAGAGGCACTGAGTTTGAAGGTAGGCCTTGAAATCCATCCACAGGTACACCTCCAATGGACTCAAATGTTGTCAATTAGCCTATCAGTAGCTTCTAAAGCCATGACATAATTTCCCAAGATATTTAAAGGCACAGTCAACTTAATATATGTGTCACGACTTCTGCCGAAGTTGGCTCCCCTGCCTGTTCGTGCGGTGCTCGGCGGTCGTCGTCGCCGGCCTACTAGCCGCCACCGATCCCTTTTTTGTTTGTCTGTTTGTTTTGTCTTATTAGTTTCACCTGTGTCTTGTTGTATGTGCTTAATGAGCTTCCTTATTTAAAGTACGTGTACCCGGGATTGTCTTTGTGTTACGTGTGTGCGTTTAAGTAGAGGTGTATATTATTTACTGGACTTGGTACCTGTGTTTTGGGTAGTAATTTACTGTCCGCGCCCTGTGTTGTTGGGCTTGTAATTTTTTGTGCCATATTTAAAGAGCACTTTTTCCCAGTGGAACTCTCTGCGCCTGATTCCTTCCTCACCCACCTAGTCCCGCGTGACAATATGTAAACTTCTGACCCACTGGAATTGTGATACAGTGAATTATAAGTAAAATAATGTGTCTGTAAACAATTGTTGGAAAAATGACTTATGTCATGCACAAAGTAGATGTCCTAAACGACTTTCCAAAACTATGGTTTGTTAACAAGAAATTTGTGGAATGGTTGAAAAACAAGTTTTAATGACTCCAACCTAAGTGTATGTAAACATCCGACTTCAACTGTATACCCTGTACACCCCTGTCTGTCTGTCTGTCTGTCTGTCTGTCTGTCTGTCTGTCTGTCTGTCTGTCTGTCTGTCTGTCTGTCTGTCTGTCTGTCTGTCTGTCTGTCTGTCTGTCTGTCTGTCTGTCTGTCTGTCTGTCTGTCTGTCTGTCTGTCTGTCTGTCTGTCTGTCTGTCTGTCTGTCTGTCTGTCTGTCTGTCTGTCTGTCTGTCTGTGTGAGGAGAGCAGGATTGGGTCCACGTTGCGTAGCCTATCTCTGTACGTTCTGAAGCACTCAGCTGGGAGGGGGATCAGATTATGCTGGGCAAACTGTTCAGTGGAGCATAGTTAACGGTTGTGTTCACTGTCACTCTGCTGCTACTGAGTAGGCAGGTAACTGTTGTGTTCACTGTCACTCTGCTGCTACTGAGTAGGCAAATAACTGTTGTGTTCACTGTCACTATGCTGCTACTGAGTATGCAGGTAACTGTTGTGTTCATTGTCACTCTGCTGCTACTGAGTAGGCAGGTAACTGTTGTGTTCACTGTGTCATGACTGTTCTGATCAGGTCAGGTTACAGGAGACCACAACCCTACAGATTATCTCTCAACCCCAACAGGGGAGGAGAGATCTAGGGGTCTGAAGATGTTGGGGTTTTATGACCCCTCACGCCCTGGTTAATCTCAGGCCACAGACAAATTCCTTTGTCCTGTTACTATGGAGAACCAGCCTCAGAACATTAAACATGAAATAAAGGGACTTTGGAAAACAATGGTTTCCATCAGCCACAATGGTGGTCATGACAATAGATGGAATATGAAAATGTATGTCATTTTTGTTTTGTTATTAAAGGTTAATAGATGACGTTATTACAAAAACATTGTAACATGAAGAGTTTTCCTAGTATATGTTAGATGTTTATACATTGTACGTTGTATGGAAAATGTCCAAATCAAAGAGAATGTTTTGGTAAAGATGAAATGTTAAAGTTAGTTGTCTAAAATTGGGTTTGAGTCAAATCTAGACCTTGCCTCATTAACTTGGTACGCCCAGAGAACTGTCCTAAAGGCGGTTACGCCCACTTCTGACCCAAGGGTATAAAACCTGTGAGTATAGAATTTACAGACAAGACTACGTGACCCAAGCTGCAGCCAAGGTCTAAAAAGTCAACGAACCAAGAACGCAACACAAGTTTGAAGACAAAGAAATCCTTTTCTACCCAAGCTACAGATGAGTAGCTGTGTCTAACCGGGTGAATTCAAGCCGGACCCCCTTAGCATCCAATCCCAGCGAATCGTGGTATCTAAAAGGTTTCATTCCTATGCAGTGAGCTCCGAGCTACAGAGCTGTCTGTCCTCAGAAGACCCCTTCCATAGCAAGGGTGAGGGAACAGACTCCTAAGCCAAAAGGACACTGACATCGGGAGGACGATCATAGAGGTGCGCCGGAGAGGTGCGTCATCGAGCAGCTGAACGGTCCCCTGAACGGTCCACTCAGAGAATCCTCGGAGATCATCCCCACATAATTACATAATTATATTCTGACCCATAAGAGCGGCAGTTTGGGGCAAGGCTAGGGTTAGAATATGCATAGCTGACAAATTCACCCAAATGTATATTTCTCTCGTGTACTTTCTTTTTCCTCTCTCTCTTTGAAATCCCCATTTTGGGTAACACGCGCCATAGTGTGTTGGCCCGTTATACTATGTTCTAATCAATAGCCTATAATGTGTTTTGCCTATATGTATCTTTTATCATCATTTTAGCTTTTTAGTAAATAAATATTCAACTAAGATTGGTGTGGTACGAACTCATTGGTGAGACCCGGGTCCGTGCAGATTCACAGGCTATACGACATTCAGAACGAGATTGGTAGAGGTAACTGCTTAATTAGCGGCTGTTGTAAAATCTATATTCTTTGAGTTAATTTGGGAAATAGAAACTCAATAAAAACGAGTTTTCCCATGGTGCCCCAGGTTAATGAGTTAATAATTGCTTGATTCATTTAATCACGCAATTAGAAACTTGTAATCATTCGATGAGCAACAGTCGTCACATTAACTAATACAATGTAACGGCAACTGTCACTCTGCTGCTACTGAGTAGGCAGGTAACTGTTGTGTTCACTGTCACTCTGCTGCTACTGAGTAGGCAGGTAACTGTTGTGTTCATTGTCACTTTGCTGCTACTGAGTAGGCAGGTAAATGTTGTGTTCACTGTCACTCTGCTGCTACTGAGTAGGCGGGTAACTGTTGTGTTCACTGTCACTCTGCTGCTACTGAGTAGGCGGGTAACTGTTGTGTTCACTGTCACTCTGCTGCTACTGAGTAGGCAGGTAACTGTTGTGTTCACTGTCACTCTGCTGCTACTGAGTAGGCAGGTAACTGTTGTGTTCATTGTCACTTTGCTGCTACTGAGTAGGCAGGTAAATGTTGTGTTCACTGTCACTCTGCTGCTACTGAGTAGGCGGGTAACTGTTGTGTTCACTGTCACTCTGCTGCTACTGAGTAGGCAGGTAACTGTTGTGTTCACTGTCACTCTGCTGCTACTGAGTAGGCAGGTAACTGTTGTGTTCACTGTCACTCTGCTGCTACTGAGTAGGCAGGTAACTGTTGTATTCACTGTCACTCTGCTGCTACTGAGTAGGCAGGTAACTGTTGTGTTCACTGTCACTCTGCTGCTACTGAGTAGGCAGGAAACTGTTGTGTTCACTGTCACTCTGCTGCTACTGAGTAGGCAGGTAACTGTTGTGTTCATTGTCACTTTGCTGCTACTGAGTAGGCAGGTAAATGTTGTGTTCACTGTCACTCTGCTGCTACTGAGTAGGCGGGTAACTGTTGTGTTCACTGTCACTCTGCTGCTACTGAGTAGGCGGGTAACTGTTGTGTTCACTGTCACTCTGCTGCTACTGAGTAGGCAGGTAACTGTTGTGTTCACTGTCACTCTGCTGCTACTGAGTAGGCAGGTAACTGTTGTGTTCACTGTCACTCTGCTGCTACTGAGTAGGCAGGTAACTGTTGTATTCACTGTCACTCTGCTGCTACTGAGTAGGCGGGTAACTGTTGTGTTCACTGTCACTCTGCTGCTACTGAGTAGGCGGGGTAATGGCGGCGGCTTGAGGCTGTAAAGCCTGATGGGGGGAAACTGTACAGGCTGGTATTTTGTCAAGTAATAAAGACCAAGGCCCAGGTTATCTGCTCTGTGTTGAACGTCTTCATCCTCCTCTTCCTCCAGCTCCTCCCCCCTCCGCCTTCTCTTCCTCCCCCTCCTCCTCCTCCTCAGCAGCAGAGCACACAGTCTCTCTTTAAATGGCCCTCATGACCACCCCACCAGTGTGTCAGCCATCAGTGTGTCAGCCATCAGTGTGTCAGCCATAGTGTGTCAGCCACCAGTGTGTCTGCCATCAGTGTGTCAGCCATCAGTGTGTCAGCCATCAGTGTGTCAGCCATCAGTGTGTCAGCCACCAGTGTGTCAGCCATCAGTGTGTCAGCCATCAGTGTGTCAGCCACCAGTGTGTCAGCCATCAATGTGTCAGCCACCAGTGTGTCAGCCATCAGTGTAGTGCACTCCTCGACTAGCCTCTGGGTCTGTAATGTAGCCATTTAGAGCTCTTTGTGATTGTGTGTTATGTAATTGGTTGATGGCTGTACATGGTGCTGTGTTAAGAGGGCCTTGGCCCCAGTAATTCAGGTTAACAATGGGACTCAAACAGGGGCATTATTAACAGAGCTGGGAATGAAAGGCTGCATGGAGCTGGAGCTAGGGTTATGTACAGTAGGTACAAAACGGAATAAACGTTTTTGAAGTGAGTTGAAAGGGGAGGTACTGGTACTACCTGAACTCGTTTTCCATTGCAACACGTTTTGCCCTAATGAACACATTCCAGGTGAGGTGTCAGTACTAAACTCTGCAGGGTAGTCTAGACACACTGAGGAAGAGTAAAGAAACAGTCAGAGAGCGATGAGCAGAGGAGGGCGAGTGCTAATAGAAGTTGACAGACCAATTAGAGGGCTGCTTGTAACACGTACATATGCATAATATGCTAATTGTCTTTTGCAGCTGCATCAAAGAGAAGAGAAGCGAGAAGAGTGCTTAGCTGGCAGGGGTACTCTGCTCTCACTGCCTCCCTCTCTGTGTTGTCAGAGGAGTTGAAGTAGAATAGAAACTGTTAGCTCAGCATAAAGAAACAAGCAATATTTAATAATGGCACTATGTTATATTATCTATTATTCCGTATTTATGTAGCACATACAAGACTGTGCAGATACTTTTATAAGAGGATGTCATTTAACTATTAAAGTCTATTATGGTCTAAACATAATCTAGCAAAAAGTAATATGAGGAACATTCTAGACTTTGTAGACATTTTCTAACTGAAATTTCTTTAGCTACTCTGACTGGTGTCAGTCACTTTCCATTGGCTGAAAGTGTTTCCAGAGTAATCTAAATGATGTTTATTTTCTGCTCTGAGAGGCTTTCTGACCACACTCTGGAGTTTGTCTAAGGGCTCCAGCCTCCCCAGCACGCTCTAGTGTGGCCCGCCGTGTTTACTTTTGGGCGACAGCCTCCCCAGCACGCTCTAGTGTGGCCCGCCGTGTTTACTTTTGGACGACAGCCTCCCCAGCACGCTCTAGTGTGGCCCGCCGTGTTTACTTTTGGACTCCAGCCTCCCCAGCACGCTCTAGTGTGGCCCGCCGTGTTTACTTTTGGACTCCAGCCTCCCCAGCACGCTCTAGATTGGCCCACCGTGTTTACTTTTGGACGACAGCCTCCCCAGCACGCTCTAGTGTGGCCCGCCGTGTTTACTTTTGGACTCCAGCCTCCCCAGCACGCTCTAGTGTGGCCTGCCGTGTTTACTTTTGGACGACAGCCTCCCCAGCACGCTCTAGTGTGGCCCGCCATGTTTACTTTTGGACGACAGCTTCCCCAGCACGCTCTAGTGTGGCCCGCCGTGTTTACTTTTGGACGACAGCCTCCCCAGCACGCTCTAGTGTGGCCCGCTGTGTTTAATTTTGGACGACAGCCTCCCCAGCACGCTCTAGTGTGGCCCGCCGTGTTTACTTTTGGACGACAGCCTCCCCAGCACGCTCTAGTGTGGCCCGCCGTGTTTACTTTTGGACGACAGCCTTCCTAGCACGCCCTAGTGTGGCCCGCCGTGTTTACTTTTGAACGACAGCCTCCCCAGCACGCTCTAGTGTGGCCCGCCGTGTTTACTTTTGGACTCCAGCCTCCCCAGCACGCTCTAGTGTGGCCCGCCGTGTTTACTTTTGGACGACAGCCTCCCCAGCACACTCTAGTGTGGCCCGCCTTGTTTACTTTTGGACTCCAGCCTCCCCAGCACGCTCTAGTGTGGCCCGCCGTGTTTACTTTTGGACGACAGCCTCCCCAGCACGCTCTAGTGTGGCCCGCCGTGTTAATTTTGGACTCCAGCCTGCCCAGCACGCTCTAGTGTGGCCCGCCGTGTTTACTTTTGGACGACAGCCTCCCCAGCACGCTCTAGTGTGGCCCGCCGTGTTTACTTTTGGACGACAGCCTCCCCAGCACGCTCTAGTGTGGCCCGCCGTGTTTACTTTTGGACGACAGCCTCCCCAGCACGCTCTAGTGTGGCCCGCCGTGTTTACTTTTGGACGACAGCCTCCCCAGCACGCTCTAGTGTGGCCCGCCGTGTTTACTTTTGGACTCCAGCCTCCCCAGCACGCTCTAGTGTGGCCCGCCGTGTTTGCTTTTGGACGACAGCCTCCCCAGCATGCTCTAGTGTGGCCCTCCTTGTTTACTTTTGGACTCCAGCCTCCCCAGCACGCTCTAGTGTGGCCCGCCGTGTTTACTTTTGGACTCCAGCCTCCCCAGCACGCTCTAGTGTGGCCCGCCGTGTTTACTTTTGGACTCCAGCCTCCCCAGCACGCTCTAGTGTGGCCCACCGTGTTTACTTTTGGACGACAGCCTCCCCAGCACGCTCTAGTGTGGCCCGCCTTGTTTACTTTTGGACGACAGCCTCCCCAGCACGCTCTAGTGTGGCCCGCCGTGTTTACTTTTGGACGACAGCCTCCCCAGCAAGCTCTAGTGTGGCCCGCCGTGTTTACTTTTGGACGACAGCCTCCCCAGCACGCTCTAGTGTGGCCCGCCGTGTTTACTTTTGGACGACAGCCTTCCCAGCACGCCCTAGTGTGGCCCGCCGTGTTTACTTTTGGACGACAGCCTCCCCAGCACGCTCTAGTGTGGCCCGCCGTGTTTACTTTTGGACTCCAGCCTCCCCAGCACGCTCTAGTGTGGCCCGCCGTGTTTACTTTTGGACGACAGCCTCCCCAGCACACTCTAGTGTGGCCCGCCTTGTTTACTTTTGGACTCCAGCCTCCCCAGCACGCTCTAGTGTGGCCCGCCGTGTTTACTTTTGGACGACAGCCTCCCCAGCACGCTCTAGTGTGGCCCGCCGTGTTAATTTTGGACTCCAGCCTGCCCAGCACGCTCTAGTGTGGCCCGCCGTGTTTACTTTTGGACGACAGCCTCCCCAGCACGCTCTAGTGTGGCCCGCCATGTTTACTTTTGGATGACAGCCTCCCCAGCACGCTCTAGTGTGGCCCGCCGTGTTTACTTTTGGACGACAGCCTCCCCAGCACGCTCTAGTGTGGCCCGCCGTGTTTACTTTTGGACGACAGCCTCCCTAGCACGCTCTAGTGTGGCCCGCCGTGTTTACTTTTGGACTCCAGCCTCCCCAGCACGCTCTAGTGTGGCCCGCCGTGTTTGCTTTTGGACGACAGCCTCCCCAGCATGCTCTAGTGTGGCCCTCCTTGTTTACTTTTGGACTCCAGCCTCCCCAGCACGCTCTAGTGTGGCCCGCCGTGTTTACTTTTGGACTCCAGCCTCCCCAGCACGCTCTAGTGTGGCCCGCCGTGTTTACTTTTGGACTCCAGCCTCCCCAGCACGCTCTAGTGTGGCCCGCCGTGTTTACTTTTGGACGACAGCCTCCCCAGTACGCTCTAGTGTGGCCCGCCGTGTTAATTTTGGACTCCAGCCTGCCCAGCACGCTCTAGTGTGGCCCGCCGTGTTTACTTTTGGACGACAGCCTCCCCAGCACGCTCTAGTGTGGCCCGCCGTGTTTACTTTTGGACGACAGCCTCCCCAGCACGCTCTAGTGTGGCCCGCCGTGTTTACTTTTGGACGACAGCCTCCCCAGCACGCTCTAGTGTGGCCCGCCGTGTTTACTTTTGGACAACAGCCTCCCCAGCACGCTCTAGTGTGGCCCACCGTGTTTACTTTTGGACTCCAGCCTCCCCAGCACGCTCTAGTGTGGCCCGCCGTGTTTGGTTTTGGACGACAGCCTCCCCAGCACGCTCTAGTGTGGCCCGCCGTGTTTACTTTTGGACAACAGCCTCCCCAGCACGCTCTAGTGTGGCCCACCGTGTTTACTTTTGGACTCCAGCCTCCCCAGCACGCTCTAGTGTGGCCCGCCGTGTTTGCTTTTGGACGACAGCCTCCCCAGCATGCTCTAGTGTGGCCCGCCTTGTTTACTTTTGGACTCCAGCCTCCCCAGCACGCTCTAGTGTGGCCCGCCGTGTTTACTTTTGGACGACAGCCTCCCCAGCACGCTCTAGTGTGGCCCGCCGTGTTTACTTTTGGACGACAGCCTCCCCAGCACGCTCTAGTGTGGCCCGCCGTGTTTACTTTTGGACGACAGCCTCCCCAGCACGCTCTAGTGTGGCCCGCCGTGTTTACTTTTGGACGACAGCCTCCCCAGCACGCTCTAGTGTGGCCCGCCGTGTTTACTTTTGGACTCCAGCCTCCCCAGCACGCTCTAGTGTGGCCCGCCGTGTTTACTTTTGGACTCCAGCCTCCCCAGCACGCTCTAGTGTGGCCCGCCGTGTTTACTTTTGGACGACAGCCTCCCCAGCACGCTCTAGTGTGGCCCGCCGTGTTTACTTTTGGACGACAGCCTCCCCAGCACGCTCTAGTGTGGCCCGCCGTGTTTACTTTTGGACTCCAGCCTCCCCAGCACTCTCTAGTGTGGCCCGCCGTGTTTGCTTTTGGACGACAGCCTCCCCAGCACGCTCTAGTGTGGCCCGCCGTGTTTACTTTTGGACGACAGCCTCCCCAGCACGCTCTAGTGTGGCCCGCCGTGTTTACTTTTGGACTCCAGCCTCCCCAGCACGCTCTAGTGTGGCCCGCCGTGTTTACTTTTGGACTCCAGCCTCCCCAGCACGCTCTAGTGTGGCCCACCGTGTTTACTTTTGGACGACAGCCTCCCCAGCACGCTCTAGTGTGGCCCGCCTTGTTTACTTTTGGACGACAGCCTCCCCAGCACGCTCTAGTGTGGCCCGCCGTGTTTACTTTTGGACGACAGCCTCCCCAGCAAGCTCTAGTGTGGCCCGCCGTGTTTACTTTTGGACGACAGCCTCCCCAGCACGCTCTAGTGTGGCCCGCCGTGTTTACTTTTGGACGACAGCCTTCCCAGCACGCCCTAGTGTGGCCCGCCGTGTTTACTTTTGGACGACAGCCTCCCCAGCACGCTCTAGTGTGGCCCGCCGTGTTTACTTTTGGACTCCAGCCTCCCCAGCACGCTCTAGTGTGGCCCGCCGTGTTTACTTTTGGACGACAGCCTCCCCAGCACACTCTAGTGTGGCCCGCCTTGTTTACTTTTGGACTCCAGCCTCCCCAGCACGCTCTAGTGTGGCCCGCCGTGTTTACTTTTGGACGACAGCCTCCCCAGCACGCTCTAGTGTGGCCCGCCGTGTTAATTTTGGACTCCAGCCTGCCCAGCACGCTCTAGTGTGGCCCGCCGTGTTTACTTTTGGACGACAGCCTCCCCAGCACGCTCTAGTGTGGCCCGCCATGTTTACTTTTGGATGACAGCCTCCCCAGCACGCTCTAGTGTGGCCCGCCGTGTTTACTTTTGGACGACAGCCTCCCCAGCACGCTCTAGTGTGGCCCGCCGTGTTTACTTTTGGACGACAGCCTCCCTAGCACGCTCTAGTGTGGCCCGCCGTGTTTACTTTTGGACTCCAGCCTCCCCAGCACGCTCTAGTGTGGCCCGCCGTGTTTGCTTTTGGACGACAGCCTCCCCAGCATGCTCTAGTGTGGCCCTCCTTGTTTACTTTTGGACTCCAGCCTCCCCAGCACGCTCTAGTGTGGCCCGCCGTGTTTACTTTTGGACTCCAGCCTCCCCAGCACGCTCTAGTGTGGCCCGCCGTGTTTACTTTTGGACTCCAGCCTCCCCAGCACGCTCTAGTGTGGCCCGCCGTGTTTACTTTTGGACGACAGCCTCCCCAGTACGCTCTAGTGTGGCCCGCCGTGTTAATTTTGGACTCCAGCCTGCCCAGCACGCTCTAGTGTGGCCCGCCGTGTTTACTTTTGGACGACAGCCTCCCCAGCACGCTCTAGTGTGGCCCGCCATGTTTACTTTTGGACGACAGCCTCCCCAGCACGCTCTAGTGTGGCCCGCCGTGTTTACTTTTGGACGACAGCCTCCCCAGCACGCTCTAGTGTGGCCCGCCGTGTTTACTTTTGGACAACAGCCTCCCCAGCACGCTCTAGTGTGGCCCACCGTGTTTACTTTTGGACTCCAGCCTCCCCAGCACGCTCTAGTGTGGCCCGCCGTGTTTGGTTTTGGACGACAGCCTCCCCAGCATGCTCTAGTGTGGCCCGCCTTGTTTACTTTTGGACTCCAGCCTCCCCAGCACGCTCTAGTGTGGCCCGCCGTGTTTACTTTTGGACGACAGCCTCCCCAGGACGCTCTAGTGTGGCCCGCCGTGTTTACTTTTGGACAACAGCCTCCCCAGCACGCTCTAGTGTGGCCCACCGTGTTTACTTTTGGACTCCAGCCTCCCCAGCACGCTCTAGTGTGGCCAGCCGTGTTTGCTTTTGGACGACAGCCTCCCCAGCATGCTCTAGTGTGGCCCGCCTTGTTTACTTTTGGACTCCAGCCTCCCCAGCACGCTCTAGTGTGGCCCGCCGTGTTTACTTTTGGACGACAGCCTCCCCAGCACGCTCTAGTGTGGCCCGCCGTGTTTACTTTTGGACGACAGCCTCCCCAGCACGCTCTAGTGTGGCCCGCCGTGTTTACTTTTGGACGACAGCCTCCCCAGCACGCTCTAGTGTGGCCCGCCGTGTTTACTTTTGGACGACAGCCTCCCCAGCACGCTCTAGTGTGGCCCGCCGTGTTTACTTTTGGACTCCAGCCTCCCCAGCACGCTCTAGTGTGGCCCGCCGTGTTTACTTTTGGACTCCAGCCTCCCCAGCACGCTCTAGTGTGGCCCGCCGTGTTTACTTTTGGACGACAGCCTCCCCAGCACGCTCTAGTGTGGCCTGCCGTGTTTACTTTTGGACTCCAGCCTCCCCAGCACGCTCTAGTGTGGCCCGCCGTGTTTACTTTTGGACGACAGCCTCCCCAGCACGCTCTAGTGTGGCCCGCCGTGTTTACTTTTGGATGACAGCCTCCCCAGCACGCTCTAGTGTGGCCCGCCGTGTTTACTTTTGGACGACAGCCTCCCCAGCACGCTCTAGTGTGGCCCGCCGTGTTTACTTTTGGACAACAGCCTCCCCAGCATACTCTAGTGTGGCCCGCCGTGTTTACTTTTGGACTCCAGCCTCCCCAGCACTCTCTAGTGTGGCCCGCCGTGTTTGCTTTTGGACGACAGCCTCCCCAGCACGCTCTAGTGTGGCCCGCCGTGTTTACTTTTGGACGACAGCCTCCCCAGCACGCTCTAGTGTGGCCCGCCGTGTTTACTTTTGGACTCCAGCCTCCCCAGCACGCTCTAGTGTGGCCCGCCGTGTTTACTTTTGGACTCCAGCCTCCCCAGCACGCTCTAGTGTGGCCCACCGTGTTTACTTTTGGACGACAGCCTCCCCAGCACGCTCTAGTGTGGCCCGCCTTGTTTACTTTTGGACTCCAGCCTCCCCAGCACGCTCTAGTGTGGCCCGCCGTGTTTACTTTTGGACGACAGCCTCCCCAGCAAGCTCTAGTGTGGCCCGCCGTGTTTACTTTTGGACGACAGCCTCCCCAGCACGCTCTAGTGTGGCCCGCCGTGTTTGCTTTTGGACGACAGCCTTCCCAGCACGCCCTAGTGTGGCCCGCCGTGTTTACTTTTGGACGACAGCCTCCCCAGCACGCTCTAGTGTGGCCCGCCGTGTTTACTTTTGGACTCCAGCCTCCCCAGCACGCTCTAGTGTGGCCCGCCGTGTTTACTTTTGGACGACAGCCTCCCCAGCACGCTCTAGTGTGGCCCGCCGTGTTTACTTTTGGACGACAGCCTCCCCAGCACGCTCTAGTGTGGCCCGCCGTGTTAATTTTGGACTCCAGCCTGCCCAGCACGCTCTAGTGTGGCCCGCCGTGTTTACTTTTGGACGACAGCCTCCCCAGCACGCTCTAGTGTGGCCCGCCGTGTTTACTTTTGGATGACAGCCTCCCCAGCACGCTCTAGTGTGGCCCGCCGTGTTTACTTTTGGACGACAGCCTCCCCAGCACGCTCTAGTGTGGCCCGCCGTGTTTACTTTTGGACGACAGCCTCCCCAGCACGCTCTAGTGTGGCCCGCCGTGTTTACTTTTGGACTCCAGCCTCCCCAGCACGCTCTAGTGTGGCCCGCCGTGTTTGCTTTTGGACGACAGCCTCCCCAGCATGCTCTAGTGTGGCCCTCCTTGTTTACTTTTGGACTCCAGCCTCCCCAGCACGCTCTAGTGTGGCCCGCCGTGTTTACTTTTGGACTCCAGCCTCCCCAGCACGCTCTAGTGTGGCCCGCCGTGTTTACTTTTGGACGACAGCCTCCCCAGCACGCTCTAGTGTGGCCCGCCGTGTTTACTTTTGGACAACAGCCTCCCCAGCACGCTCTAGTGTGGCCCACCGTGTTTACTTTTGGACTCCAGCCTCCCCAGCACGCTCTAGTTTGGCCCGCCGTGTTTGCTTTTGGACGACAGCCTCCCCAGCATGCTCTAGTGTGCCCCGCCTTGTTTACTTTTGGACTCCAGCCTCCCCAGCACGCTCTAGTGTGGCCCGCCGTGTTTACTTTTGGACGACAGCCTCCCCAGCACGCTCTAGTGTGGCCCGCCGTGTTTACTTTTGGACGACAGCCTCCCCAGCACGCTCTAGTGTGGCCCGCCGTGTTTACTTTTGGACGACAGCCTCCCCAGCACGCTCTAGTGTGGCCCGCCGTGTTTACTTTTGGACGACAGCCTCCCCAGCACGCTCTAGTGTGGCCCGCCGTGTTTACTTTTGGACGACAGCCTCCCCAGCACGCTCTAGTGTGGCCCGCCGTGTTTACTTTTGGACGACAGCCTCCCCAGCACGCTCTAGTGTGGCCCGCCGTGTTTACTTTTGGACGACAGCCTCCCCAGCACGCTCTAGTGTGGCCCGCCGTGTTTACTTTTGGACGACAGCCTCCCCAGCACGCTCTAGTGTGGCCCGCCGTGTTTACTTTTGGACGACAGCCTCCCCAGCACGCTCTAGTGTGGCCCGCCGTGTTTACTTTTGGACTCCAGCCTCCCCAGCACGCTCTAGTGTGGCCCGCCGTGTTTACTTTTGGACTCCAGCCTCCCAGCACGCTCTAGTGTGGCCCGCCGTGTTTACTTTTGGACGACAGCCTCCCCAGCACGCTCTAGTGTGGCCCGCCGTGTTTACTTTTGGACGACAGCCTCCCCAGCACGCTCTAGTGTGGCCCGCCGTGTTTACTTTTGGATGACAGCCTCCCCAGCACGCTCTAGTGTGGCCCGCCGTGTTTACTTTTGGACGACAGCCTCCCCAGCACGCTCTAGTGTGGCCCGCCGTGTTTACTTTTGGACAACAGCCTCCCCAGCATACTCTAGTGTGGCCCGCCGTGTTTACTTTTGGACTCCAGCCTCCCCAGCACTCTCTAGTGTGGCCCGCCGTGTTTGCTTTTGGACGACAGCCTCCCCAGCACGCTCTAGTGTGGCCCGCCGTGTTTACTTTTGGACGACAGCCTCCCCAGTACGCTCTAGTGTGGCCCGCCGTGTTTACTTTTGGACTCCAGCCTCCCCAGCACGCTCTAGTGTGGCCCGCCGTGTTTACTTTTGGACTCCAGCCTCCCCAGCATGCTCTAGTGTGGCCCTCCTTGTTTACTTTTGGACTCCAGCCTCCCCAGCACGCTCTAGTGTGGCCCGCCGTGTTTACTTTTGGACTCCAGCCTCCCCAGCACGCTCTAGTGTGGCCCGCCGTGTTTACTTTTGGACTCCAGCCTCCCCAGCACGCTCTAGTGTGGCCCGCCGTGTTTACTTTTGGACGACAGCCTCCCCAGTACGCTCTAGTGTGGCCCGCCGTGTTAATTTTGGACTCCAGCCTGCCCAGCACGCTCTAGTGTGGCCCGCCGTGTTTACTTTTGGACGACAGCCTCCCCAGCACGCTCTAGTGTGGCCCGCCGTGTTTACTTTTGGACTCCAGCCTCCCCAGCACGCTCTAGTGTGGCCCGCCGTGTTTACTTTTGGACGACAGCCTCCCCAGCACGCTCTAGTGTGGCCCGCCGTGTTTACTTTTGGACGACAGCCTCCCCAGCACGCTCTAGTGTGGCCCGCCGTGTTTACTTTTGGACAACAGCCTCCCCAGCACGCTCTAGTGTGGCCCACCGTGTTTACTTTTGGACTCCAGCCTCCCCAGCACGCTCTAGTTTGGCCCGCCGTGTTTGCTTTTGGACGACAGCCTCCCCAGCATGCTCTAGTGTGCCCCGCCTTGTTTACTTTTGGACTCCAGCCTCCCCAGCACGCTCTAGTGTGGCCCGCCGTGTTTACTTTTGGACGACAGCCTCCCCAGCACGCTCTAGTGTGGCCCGCCGTGTTTACTTTTGGACGACAGCCTCCCCAGCACGCTCTAGTGTGGCCCGCCGTGTTTACTTTTGGACGACAGCCTCCCCAGCACGCTCTAGTGTGGCCCGCCGTGTTTACTTTTGGACGACAGCCTCCCCAGCACGCTCTAGTGTGGCCCGCCGTGTTTACTTTTGGACGACAGCCTCCCCAGCACGCTCTAGTGTGGCCCGCCGTGTTTACTTTTGGACTCCAGCCTCCCCAGCACGCTCTAGTGTGGCCCGCCGTGTTTACTTTTGGACTCCAGCCTCCCCAGCACGCTCTAGTGTGGCCCGCCGTGTTTACTTTTGGACGACAGCCTCCGCAGCACGCTCTAGTGTGGCCCGCCGTGTTTACTTTTGGACTCCAGCCTCCCCAGCACGCTCTAGTGTGGCCCGCCGTGTTTACTTTTGGACGACAGCCTCCCCAGCACGCTCTAGTGTGGCCCGCCGTGTTTACTTTTGGATGACAGCCTCCCCAGCACGCTCTAGTGTGGCCCGCCGTGTTTACTTTTGGACGACAGCCTCCCCAGCACGCTCTAGTGTGGCCCGCCGTGTTTACTTTTGGACAACAGCCTCCCCAGCATACTCTAGTGTGGCCCGCCGTGTTTACTTTTGGACTCCAGCCTCCCCAGCACTCTCTAGTGTGGCCCGCCGTGTTTGCTTTTGGACGACAGCCTCCCCAGCACGCTCTAGTGTGGCCCGCCGTGTTTACTTTTGGACGACAGCCTCCCCAGCACGCTCTAGTGTGGCCCGCCGTGTTTACTTTTGGACTCCAGCCTCCCCAGCACGCTCTAGTGTGGCCCGCCGTGTTTACTTTTGGACTCCAGCCTCCCCAGCACGCTCTAGTGTGGCCCACCGTGTTTACTTTTGGACGACAGCCTCCCCAGCACGCTCTAGTGTGGCCCGCCTTGTTTACTTTTGGACTCCAGCCTCCCCAGCACCCTCTAGTGTGGCCCGCCATGTTTACTTTTGGACGACAGCCTCCCCAGCAAGCTCTAGTGTGGCCCGCCGTGTTTACTTTTGGACGACAGCCTCCCCAGCACGCTCTAGTGTGGCCCGCCATGTTTACTTTTGGACGACAGCCTCCCCAGCACGCTCTAGTGTGGCCCGCCGTGTTTACTTTTGGACGACAGACTCCCCAGCACGCTCTAGTGTGGCCCGCCGTGTTTACTTTTGGACTCCAGCCTCCCCAGCACGCTCTAGTGTGGCCCGCCGTGTTTACTTTTGGACTCCAGCCTCCCCAGCACGCTCTAGTGTGGCCCGCCGTGTTTACTTTTGGACGACAGCCTCCCCAGCACGCTCTAGTGTGGCCCGCCGTGTTTACTTTTGGACGACAGCCTTTTGCCCAAGGTGCCAAGGTATGTCTGGGGAGCAGGGGGAAAATGTACTTTAGCCTCAGCTCTAGCCCTAACCCCTAGTCCTAACCCCTAGCCCCATTAGAGTTACATTTCTAAATTATTCTAAGTTTAGTAGTGAGGCTCTGATACCAAACCTACTCCAACTCTTAACACCAGCCCCCAGCCTTATACCCCAACCCCAGTCCCTAGACCCAGGTCTACTGTACTCCAGAACTACTGGACCTATCAGGACTCTCACAGGTACACATCTCAGCAAAAAAGAGAGCGAGGAGTAAACTGCCCAAATCTAATCACTTACACACCCAGCTCCAACAACCTCTGGCCCGCAACACTTAGATCAGGTGAATATTGCATGGGGCGGTATGTCTTGATTAATGCCGGGACATGTTAGGAATCTGGCCTGGGTGTAGCGGGAGCAGTGCAGGACACACACACACACCCTCTCCTCTCCTCTCCTCTAGCAGGATGTTGACGACCCAGCAGTAGCACTCAGGGACAGTTAAGACAGGGAACATTGAATTAGCAAGGTTGAAGAGACTTGGCCTTTATGTAATGTCTGGTGCAGTAATGGTCTGAGTGACTAGACCAGCCTGAAGAGGCAACAGCCTGCTATAGAGGGAGACCGGCTCTTAGATCTTACATTTGACGGACGTTGCTGTTATGTTTTGATTGATCTCTAGTGGTGGTAGGTCGTTTTAATGCTTTTTAGTGGCCTGATGAAAGTGATTATATGCACTCATTTTGGTTTCAGGTATTTTTGTAGCACTGTGATAATAAATGTATACGTACATTGAATGGTATAGTTATTCAATATAAGTATAAATGTGAAGAGAATAGAGCTGGGCTGTAACGGTTCTCTTGTGGTGAAGGAGAGTCGGACCAAAATGCGGCGTGTAGATTGCTATCCATGTTTAATAAACAAACGTAAAAAACACGAATCAATACAAACACTACAAAAACAACAAACGTGGAAACGTAACGAAAACCGAAACAGTCCTATCTGGTGCAAACACAGAGACAGGAACAATCACCCACAAACACACAGTGAAACCCAGGCTACCTAAATATGGTTCCCAATCAGAGACAATGACTAACACCTGCCTCTGATTGAGAACCATATCAGGCCAGACATAGAACTAGACATGAAACATAGAATGCCCACTCAGATCACACCCTGACCAACCAAAACATAGAAATATACAAAGTAAACTATGGTCAGGGTGTGACATGGGCAATATGGACAAAAATCCATATCACGAATATTGACAAAATTCTAACGTTTCTAACATTGTTACGTTTTTATATGACCCTAAAAACGACTACTACTACTACTACTACTACTACTTTGAATGTTGTAGCTACTGTATCAATTGGTCCGTTAGCAATCAGCCATAGTAGCAGACTTATTTAATTTAAAATGTCGCATTTCTGTTGTATAGGCAACTTATCGTGATTATTAACATCAATAAAATGTTCTCGGTTGGTCTGGTTATCACCATCATGTTGTATTTATGGTCCCAGATCTAGAACAGATCCTCAGTTATTGCCACAACATGGTTTCAGTTGGAAAATAAAAATGTCAACAGATGCAGTCTGAGAAGCTGCTAAACTAAAGCTAATAAAATCTTTCAAGATATTATTAGAAAATGTACTCAGTTCAAGAAAAGCTCAGTTCATCTGCATCATTTTCAATAAACTGTGTATGTCATCTTCATATAGTATATGATTAGATGTGTGTCAGTTCATCAGCATTTGAAGTTTTTAAAGCATCATACTTGTACTGTTTGTGATTATGCACAGGAAGTTTGTGGGCTCGCATTTGACCTCAAACCGAGCACACACACACACACACACACACACACACACACACACACACACACACACACACACACACACACACACACACACACACACACACACACACACACACCATGTTCACTATTCTGGGAAACTGGGTTAAAATGTATGTAAATTAGGCCATTTGATTCCATTAAGGATCACGTTTTATAGCCTTTCATGTCGATGAAGAGAACTCTGCACCTCAGTGTTGGGTTTCTGGACACTTCTGTCCTCAGGCAAGTAAAACTGAACCACGCGTGAGAGCACCAGCTGTTCTGGACGACTGTGTGGTCCCGCAGTGCATAGCAAGTTAACATTCAAACAAGTTAACATTCAGATATATTAACAGGACGTGTACTCAGAGCATGCGCTGACCAGCTGGCAAGTGTCTTCACTGACATTTTCAACCTCTCCCTGACCCAGTTTCAAGTAGACCACCATGGTCCCTGTGCCCAAGAACGCCAAGGTAACCTGTCTAAATGACTATCTCATCAACACCATCATCCCAGACACCCTGGACCCACTCCAATTTGCATACTGCCCCACCAGATCCACAGATGACGCTATCTGTATTGTACTTCACACTGCCCTCTCCCACCTGGACAAGAGGAACACCTATGTGAGAATGCTGTTCGTTTACTACAGCTCAGCATTCAACACCATAGTATTTGGTAGCATTGCCTTTAAAATGTTTAACTTGGGTCAAACGTTTCGGGTAGCCTACCACAAGCTTCCCACAATAAGTTGGGTGAATTTTGGCCCATTCCTCCTGACAGAGCTCTTTTCTTGCACATGCTTTTTCAGTTCCACCCCCCCCCCAACAAAAAAATGTTTTCTATAGGATGAGGTCAGTGCTTTGTGATGGCCACTCTAATACCTTGACTTTGTTGTCCTTAAGCCATTTTGCCACAACTTTGGAAGTATGCCTGGGTCATTGTCCATTTGGAAGATCTATTTGACCAAGCTTTATCTTCTTGACTGATGTCTTGAGATGTTGCTTCAATATATTCACATAATTTTCCACCCTCATGAGGCCATCTATCTATCAGTCCCTCCTGCAGCAAAGCACCCTCACAACACGATGCTGCCACCCCCGTGCTTCACGGTTGGGATGGTGTCCTTCGGCTTGCAAGCCTCCCCCTTTTTCCTCCAAATATATCAATGGTCATTATGGCCAAACAGTTCTATTTTTGTTTCATCAGACCAGAGGACATTTCTCTAGAAAGTACGATCTTTGTCCCCATGTGCAGTTGCAAACCGTAGTCTGTCTTTTTTATGGCGGTTTTGGAGAAGTTGCTTCTTCCTTGCTGAGCGGCCTTTAAGGTTATGTCGATATAGGACTCGTTTTACTGTGGATGTATATGCTTTTGTACCTGTTTCCTCCAGAATCTTCACAAGGTCCTGTGCTGTTGTTCTGGGATAGATTTTTTAAATTTTTCGCACCAAAGTACGTTCAACTCTAGGAGACAGAACGCGTCTCCTTCCTGAGCGGTATGACGGCTGCGTGGTCCCATGGTGTTTATACCTGCGTTCTATTGTTTGTACAGATGAACGTGGTACCTTCAGGCATTTGGAAATGCTCCCAAGGATGAAACAGACTTGTGGAGGTCTACCATTTTTTTTCCTGAGGTCTTGGCTGATTTCTTTTGATTTTCCCATGATGTCAAGCAAAGAGGCACTGAGTTTGAAGGTAGGCCTTGAAATCCATCCACAGGCACACTTCCAATTGACTCAAATGGTGTCAATTAGGCTATCAGAAACTTCTAAAGCCATGACATCATTTTCTGGAATTTTCCAAGCTGTTTAAAGGCACAGTCAACTTAGTGTATGTGAACTTCTGACCCACTGGAATTGTGATACAGTGAATTATAAGTGAAATAATCTGTCTGTAAACAATTGTTGGAAAAATTACTTGTGTCAATGACTCCAACCTAAGTGTATGTAAACTTCTGACTTCAACTTTACATATCTACCTAAATGACTTATTAGCCAAGTTATCTCTCTGTATTTATGATTACGTGTTGTTACTTTTCTATTTGTCTGTCTGCGTTGTTGGGAAGGGCCCGTAAATAAGTATTTCATTGTTAGTCTACACCTGTTGTTAACAAAGCATGTGACAAATAACATTTGATTTGATTTGAACTGGAGTAGGCAGGCAGACAGGTAGGCAGGCCAGGTTAGCAGGTAGTCAAATCAAATACATATGTATTTGTCACATGTGCCGAATACAGCGAAATGCGTACTTACAACCCCTTAACCAAAAATGCACTTTTCAGAAAATACCTAAAACATTTAAAAAAAGATTACGGTAACAACAGAGCAGCAATAAAATAACAATATCAAGGCTATATATAGGGGGTACGGATACAGAGTCAATATGCGGGGGCACCGGTGCCGAGGTATTATGTACATGTAGGTAGAGTTATTAAAGTGACTATGAGTAGATAATAACGAAGGGTAGTGTAGAGGGGGGGGGGGGGGACAATGCAAGTAGTCTGGGTAGTCATTTGATGAGATGTTCAGGAGTCTTTTGGCTTAGGGGTAGAAGCTGTTGAGTAGCCTCTTGGACCTAGACTTGGTGCTCCAGGTACCGTAGCAGTGAGAACCATCCATGACTAGGGTGTCTGGAGTCTTTGACAATTTTTAGGGCCTTCCTCTGACATCATCTGGTATAGAGGTCCTGGATGGCAGGAAGCTTGGCCCGGTGATGTATGGGCCGTATGCACTACCCTCTGTAGTGCCTTGCGGTCGGAGGCTTAGCAGTTGCCATACCAGGCAGTGATGCAACCTGTAAGGACCTTGAAGTTCTCAACCTGCTCCACTACAGTCCTGTCGATGAGAATGGGGGTGTGCTCGGTCCTCCTTTTCCTGTAGTCCACAATCATCTCCTTTGTCTTAATCATGTTGAGGGAGAGACAGGCAGGAAGGCAAACAGGCTGGCAGACAGCAGGCATACAGACAGGCATTCAGGTTGGCTAGGTGAGCAGACATGCAAGAAAACAGGGAGAGAGAGAGCTAGGGAGAGAGCTAGGCATTAGTGTTTGTTATAATGGGAGAGGGGGACAACTGTGTGCCTGCTGAAAGGGGAACCCATTATGACTTTAAGAGCTCTTTTGTCAGAACCCTGTCTGTTGTGACAGGCCACTTTTTCACTGGGTGTCCTTACCCAAGGAGGAATTTAAGGAGAGTGATTAAACACCACATTATTCATCTGACTTGCAAGGTTTGCAAGAAAATATGTGATGTTATGTTACACCGTAATATTCCACAGTAAACAGATTTAGATTATGTTTTGAGTGTGGTAATACTACACAAAACAAAGTGAGGTCACAGGATTTTTATAATGTTTGTTTCATTTTACACATCTTTGATGGTGTTTTCCTCACAGAAAATCTCCCCCCAACATATTTGAATTGTATTTTGTCAGTTAAGAACAAATTCTTATTTACAATGATGGCCTACCAAAAGGCCTCCTGCGGGGACGGCGGCTGGGATTAAAAATAAACAATACAATTTAAATATAGGACAAAAACATCACGACCAGAGAGACACCACAACACTACATGAAGAGAGACCTAAGACAACAACATAGCATGGCAGCAACACATGACAACATAGCATGGTAGCAACACAACATGACAACAACATGTTAGCAACACAACATGGCAGCAGCACAACATAGTACAGACATTATTTGGCACAGACAACAGCACAAAGGGCAAGAAGGTAGAGACAACAATACATTACACGAAGCAGCCACAACTGTCAGTAGGAGTGTCCATGATTGAGTCTTTGAATGAAGAGATGGAGATAAAACGGTCCAGTTTGAGTGTTTTTGAAGAGGTGGATTGTCATCAAGTACTACTTAGAGACTTTGAGAGAGAGATCATGAGCAGATGGGCTCCTGCATTTTTCCACAAGAAGAAATATAAATTACAATTATATATTCTACTTAATAAGAACTGAATGCTAAGTTATGGCTACCAAGCTTACTAGGACATAACAGATCCATCCAGTTGCAACAATGAGCACTGAGGTGAGAAGTGTCAAAGCCCTCGAGCCCAACAATGGCAAGAGAGTTTCACAGCCTCCCCCAACCAAATGCAGTGGCCTTTGAAGCCCTCTGGATTCATCTATATTTTGAACTGAGATGCAGCCAGGACACTTACAATAAGATACAATATTGTTGTTTTGATCACATCAGAAGATATCCTCCTCGCAATCTCCAAAATACAACAGCCACAGGACAAGTTGTTTGGCCTTCGTAAAGGACCATTCGCCGAAACTGAAGAGATACAGCTAGCTAATGACCTCCTTTTCCACGTGGAAAAAAAACGGTTAGCTAGCTGGGATTTATTTTTTGCCTCCTGAAAAAAACCTTCTCCTAAGTGGGTGTGACACATACTCCTATTGCCTGCTGCACTGCTGCTTGGATTCCACCTGGCGATCTGTTCACCGTCTGCCAGGGCCTGTCTCCCCCTGTCTGGTACAGGTACCCCCGCCACACTCCCCTCTATCTCCTGAGCTTTCCCTCGTAACCAGCACATACAAACTGTTGGGGCGAGTGACTGTTGGGGCGAGTGGCTTCATGCTATTTGTGTTGTGCTTTGTTGGCTATGAACTTGCTTGTTTACCCGACAGTGGGACAGACGATCAGATTATTACCAATCCCACAAGGTATGACTCCAAACACCATTAAAAGGCTACTCTCCTTGATGCTATCCTCACAAATAATCCTGATAGGTATCAGTCTGGTGTTTTCTGTAATGACCTTAGTGATCACTGTTTTACAGCCTGTGTTCGTAATGGCTGCTCAGTGAAATGACCTGTTCTGATTTGTCATAGACGCTTGCTAAAAAACTTTCTTCATGACCTGGCCTCTGTAAATTGGTATAGAATCAGCTTGATCCCCTCTGTCGAAGACGCTTGGACCTTCATTTTTTATGTTTTCAATGGTATTGTTAACAAACACGCTCCCGTAAAGAAAATTAGAATTAAGAACAGGTTCAGCCCCTGGTTTGACCGTGATCTGGCAGAGTTACTCCACCTCAAGAATTCTATTTGGCGAAAGGCTCGGTACACGCATACTCAGGCTGACTGGCTCTTGTTCAGGCAAATAAGAAATGGGTGCACTCAGGCTATCGGGAAGGCCAAAGTTAGTTACTTTAAGGAACAGTTCTCTCTCTGTGGGTCTAACCCCAAGAAGTTCTGTAAAACATTTAAAGACCTGGAGAATAAACCCTCCTCCTCACAGCTGCCCATGTCCCTTAATGTTGATGATGTGGTTGTTACTGACAAGGATCACATGGCTGAGCTCTTTAATCACCACTTCATTAAGTCAGGATTCCTATTTGACTCAGCCATGCCTCCTTGCCCGTCCAACATTTCCTCATCTCTCACCCCTTGTAATGCGACTAGCCCCAATGCTCCTCCCTCTTTTCTCCCTGACCCGCTACACAGTTTCTCCCTGCATGCGGGGAGTCTGAGGTGCTAAAGGACCAGCAAAAAACATCTGGGTCAGATGGTTTAGACTCTTCTTTAAGGTTGCAGCCCCTATCATTGCCAACCCAATCTCTGACCTTTTTAACCAGTTTCTCCTCTCTGGGGAGGTTCCCTTTACTTAGAAGGCAGCCATCAAGCTGATGCTAACTGTTACAGGCCAATGTCTATTTTGCCCTGTTTATCAAAAGTGTTGGAAAACATGTCAATAATCAACTGACTGGCTTTCTTGATGTCTGTAGTATTCTCTCTGGTAGTATAAAATCAGAACATCTACTGTCTCAGCCACTGCCTGTCACCAAGGGAGTACCCCAAGGCTCGATCCTAGGCCCCACACTCTTCTCAATATACATTGTCAACATAGCTCAAGCAGTAGGAACCTCTCTCATCCATTTATATGCAGATGAAACAGTCTTATTCTCAGCTGGCTCCTCCCCGGATGTTGTGTTAAACGCTCTACAACAAACCTTTTTTAGTGTCCAATAAGCTTTCTCTGCCCTTAACCTTGTTCCCGAACACCTCCAAAACAAAGGTCATGTGGTTTGGTAAGAAGAATGCCCCTCTCCCCACCGGTGTGATTACTACCTCTGAGGATTTAGAGCTTGAGGTAGTCACCTCATAAAAGTACTTGGGAGAATGGCTAGACGGTACACAGTCCTGCTCTCAGCACACATCAAAGATGCAGGCTAAGGTTAAATCTAGACTGGAAGACCTCTATTGTAATCACTCCTCTTTCACCCCAGCTGCCAAACTAACCCTGATTCAGATGACCATCCTACCCATGCTAGATTACAAGATACGTTTTTATAGATCGGCAGGTAAGGGTGCTCTCAAACGGCTAGATGTTCTTTACCATTCGGCCATCAGATTTGCCACCAATGCTCCTTATAGGACGCATCACTGCACTCTATTCTCCTCTGTAAACTAGTCATCTCTGTATAGCTGTCGCAAGACCTACTGGGTAATGCTTATTTATAAAACCCTCTTAGGCCTCACTCCCCTATCTGAGATATCTACTGCCGCCCTCATCCTCCACATACAACACCCGTTCTGCCAGTCGCATTCTGTTAAAGGTCCCCAAAGCGCACACATACCTGGGTCGCTCCTCTTTTCAGTTCGCTACATCTAGCGACTGGAACAAGATGCAAAAAACACTCAAACTGGACCGTTTTATCTCAATCTCTTCATTCAAAGACTCAATCATGGACACTCCTACTGACAGTTGTGGCTGCTTCGCGTGATTTATTGTTGTCTCTACCTTCTTGCCCTTTGTGCTGTTGTCTGTGCCCAATAATGTTTGTACCTGTCACAGATCCCTCCGGAACTTTCATTACGCACACCTGGCCCCTATTCCCAGTTATTAGTAATTGTATAAGTGTGCCCTTGGTTTACCAGTGTCCTGTCGATTATTATTATAATGTCCGTTGGTTTGTGTGAGTACCTGTGCTGTGTGTTTTGGCTTTCGTGCCATAGTGGATTGCGCAGATGATTACGGGTCTCGTCATTGTGTGCGTGTGTTATTTATTCGAGGTACTCCTCACTCTTTTGTTTGGGTTTCAACCCTGTGTTTGTTTGGTTTTTGTCCCCATGCCTTTACACGGCATGCCGTAATTTGGGTGTAATAAAAACCCTATTACGCATTCCTGCGCCTGTCTCCCGACCATTTTTGCCCACATGACAGTATGCTAACTATGCCATGTTGTGTTGCTACCATGTTGTTGTCATGTTGTGTTGCTGTCACGCTATGTTGTTATCTCAGGTCTCTCTTTCTGTTGTGTTGTGGTGTCTCTCTTGTCGTGATGTGTGTTTTGTCCAATATTTTATTTTATTTTTTTAATCCCTAGTTCCCGCAGGATGCCTTTTGGTATGCCGTCATTATAAATAACTGACTTGCCTAGTTAAATAAAGGATAAATAAAGAAATAAAGAAATAAAACAAATAAGAGGAAAGACAACAGACAGTCATTCACTGGGAGAAGAAACACTGAGGTGCATTGATCAGCTGTTATGTACTTGACATGCTGTTGTACTGTAACTGTACAGTGATTTCAGATAATCTTCTTCATACAGTGGTTAGGAACATTATTATGTCTATAATGTATACAATGACACACTACTTCTTCATACAGTGGTTAGGAACATTATTATGTCTATAATGTATACAATGACACACTACTTCTTCATACAGTGGTTAGGAACATTATTATGTCTATAATGTATACAATGACACACTACTTCTTCATACAGTGGTTAGGAACATTATTATGTCTATAATGTATACAATGACACACTACTTCTTCATACAGTGGTTAGGAACATTATTATGTCTATAATGTATACAATGACACACTACTTCTTCATACAGTGGTTAGGAACATTATTATGTCTATAATGTATACAATGACACACTACTTCTTCATACAGTGGTTAGGAACATTATTATGTCTATAATGTATACAATGACACACTACTTCTTCATACAGTGGTTAGGAACATTATTATGTCTATAATGTATACAATGACACACTACTTCTTCATACAGTGGTTAGGAACATTATTATGTCTATAATGTATACAATGACACACTACTTCTTCATACAGTGGTTAGGAACATTATTATGTCTATAATGTATACAATGACACACTACTTCTTCATACAGTGGTTAGGAACATTATTATGTCTATAATGTATACAATGACACACTACTTCTTCATACAGTGGTTAGGAACATTATTATGTCTATAATGTATACAATGACACACTACTTCTTCATACAGTGGTTAGGAACATTATTATGTCTATAATGTATACAATGACACACTACTTCTTCATACAGTGGTTAGGAACATTATTATGTCTATAATGTATACAATGACACACTACTTCTTCATACAGTGGTTAGGAACATTATTATGTCTATAATGTATACAATGACACACTACTTCTTCATACAGTGGTTAGGAACATTATTATGTCTATAATGTATACAATGACACACTACTTCTTCATACAGTGGTTAGGAACATTATTATGTCTATAATGTATACAATGACACACTACTTCTTCATACAGTGGTTAGGAACATTATTATGTCTATAATGTATACAATGACACACTACTTCTTCATACAGTGGTTAGGAACATTATTATGTCTATAATGTATACAATGACACACTACTTCTTCATACAGTGGTTAGGAACATTATTATGTCTATAATGTATACAATGACACACTACTTCTTCATACAGTGGTTAGGAACATTATTATGTCTATAATGTATACAATGACACACTACTTCTTCATACAGTGGTTAGGAACATTATTATGTCTATAATGTATACAATGACACACTACTTCTTCATACAGTGGTTAGGAACATTATTATGTCTATAATGTATACAATGACACACTACTTCTTCATACAGTGGTTAGGAACATTATTATGTCTATAATGTATACAATGACACACTACTTCTTCATACAGTGGTTAGGAACATTATTATGTCTATAATGTATACAATGACACACTACTTCTTCATACAGTGGTTAGGAACATTATTATGTCTATAATGTATACAATGACACACTACTTCTTCATACAGTGGTTAGGAACATTATTATGTCTATAATGTATACAATGACACACTACTTCTTCATACAGTGGTTAGGAACATTATTATGTCTATAATGTATACAATGACACACTACTTCTTCATACAGTGGTTAGGAACATTATTATGTCTATAATGTATACAATGACACACTACTTCTTCATACAGTGGTTAGGAACATTATTATGTCTATAATGTATACAATGACACACTACTTCTTCATACAGTGGTTAGGAACATTATTATGTCTATAATGTATACAATGACACACTACTTCTTCATACAGTGGTTAGGAACATTATTATGTCTATAATGTATACAATGACACACTACTTCTTCATACAGTGGTTAGGAACATTATTATGTCTATAATGTATACAATGACACACTACTTCTTCATACAGTGGTTAGGAACATTATTATGTCTATAATGTATACAATGACACACTACTTCTTCATACAGTGGTTAGGAACATTATTATGTCTATAATGTATACAATGACACACTACTTCTTCATACAGTGGTTAGGAACATTATTATGTCTATAATGTATACAATGACACACTACTTCTTCATACAGTGGTTAGGAACATTATTATGTCTATAATGTATACAATGACACACTACTTCTTCATACAGTGGTTAGGAACATTATTATGTCTATAATGTATACAATGACACACTACTTCTTCATACAGTGGTTAGGAACATTATTATGTCTATAATGTATACAATGACACACTACTTCTTCATACAGTGGTTAGGAACATTATTATGTCTATAATGTATACAATGACACACTACTTCTTCATACAGTGGTTAGGAACATTATTATGTCTATAATGTATACAATGACACACTACTTCTTCATACAGTGGTTAGGAACATTATTATGTCTATAATGTATACAATGACACACTACTTCTTCATACAGTGGTTAGGAACATTATTATGTCTATAATGTATACAATGACACACTACTTCTTCATACAGTGGTTAGGAACATTATTATGTCTATAATGTATACAATGACACACTACTTCTTCATACAGTGGTTAGGAACATTATTATGTCTATAATGTATACAATGACACACTACTTCTTCATACAGTGGTTAGGAACATTATTATGTCTATAATGTATACAATGACACACTACTTCTTCATACAGTGGTTAGGAACATTATTATGTCTATAATGTATACAATGACACACTACTTCTTCATACAGTGGTTAGGAACATTATTATGTCTATAATGTATACAATGACACACTACTTCTTCATACAGTGGTTAGGAACATTATTATGTCTATAATGTATACAATGACACACTACTTCTTCATACAGTGGTTAGGAACATTATTATGTCTATAATGTATACAATGACACACTACTTCTTCATACAGTGGTTAGGAACATTATTATGTCTATAATGTATACAATGACACACTACTTCTTCATACAGTGGTTAGGAACATTATTATGTCTATAATGTATACAATGACACACTACTTCTTCATACAGTGGTTAGGAACATTATTATGTCTATAATGTATACAATGACACACTACTTCTTCATACAGTGGTTAGGAACATTATTATGTCTATAATGTATACAATGACACACTACTTCTTCATACAGTGGTTAGGAACATTATTATGTCTATAATGTATACAATGACACACTACTTCTTCATACAGTGGTTAGGAACATTATTATGTCTATAATGTATACAATGACACACTACTTCTTCATACAGTGGTTAGGAACATTATTATGTCTATAATGTATACAATGACACACTACTTCTTCATACAGTGGTTAGGAACATTATTATGTCTATAATGTATACAATGACACACTACTTCTTCATACAGTGGTTAGGAACATTATTATGTCTATAATGTATACAATGACACACTACTTCTTCATACAGTGGTTAGGAACATTATTATGTCTATAATGTATACAATGACACACTACTTCTTCATACAGTGGTTAGGAACATTATTATGTCTATAATGTATACAATGACACACTACTTCTTCATACAGTGGTTAGGAACATTATTATGTCTATAATGTATACAATGACACACTACTTCTTCATACAGTGGTTAGGAACATTATTATGTCTATAATGTATACAATGACACACTACTTCTTCATACAGTGGTTAGGAACATTATTATGTCTATAATGTATACAATGACACACTACTTCTTCATACAGTGGTTAGGAACATTATTATGTCTATAATGTATACAATGACACACTACTTCTTCATACAGTGGTTAGGAACATTATTATGTCTATAATGTATACAATGACACACTACTTCTTCATACAGTGGTTAGGAACATTATTATGTCTATAATGTATACAATGACACACTACTTCTTCATACAGTGGTTAGGAACATTATTATGTCTATAATGTATACAATGACACACTACTTCTTCATACAGTGGTTAGGAACATTATTATGTCTATAATGTATACAATGACACACTACTTCTTCATACAGTGGTTAGGAACATTATTATGTCTATAATGTATACAATGACACACTACTTCTTCATACAGTGGTTAGGAACATTATTATGTCTATAATGTATACAATGACACACTACTTCTTCATACAGTGGTTAGGAACATTATTATGTCTATAATGTATACAATGACACACTACTTCTTCATACAGTGGTTAGGAACATTATTATGTCTATAATGTATACAATGACACACTACTTCTTCATACAGTGGTTAGGAACATATTATGTCTATAATGTATACAATGACACACTACTTCTTCATACAGTGGTTAGGAACATTATTATGTCTATAATGTATACAATGACACACTACTTCTTCATACAGTGGTTAGGAACATTATTATGTCTATAATGTATACAATGACACACTACTTCTTCATACAGTGGTTAGGAACATTATTATGTCTATAATGTATACAATGACACACTACTTCTTCATACAGTGGTTAGGAACATTATTATGTCTATAATGTATACAATGACACACTACTTCTTCATACAGTGGTTAGGAACATTATTATGTCTATAATGTATACAATGACACACTACTTCTTCATACAGTGGTTAGGAACATTATTATGTCTATAATGTATACAATGACACACTACTTCTTCATACAGTGGTTAGGAACATTATTATGTCTATAATGTATACAATGACACACTACTTCTTCATACAGTGGTTAGGAACATTATTATGTCTATAATGTATACAATGACACACTACTTCTTCATACAGTGGTTAGGAACATTATTATGTCTATAATGTATACAATGACACACTACTTCTTCATACAGTGGTTAGGAACATTATTATGTCTATAATGTATACAATGACACACTACTTCTTCATACAGTGGTTAGGAACATTATTATGTCTATAATGTATACAATGACACACTACTTCTTCATACAGTGGTTAGGAACATTATTATGTCTATAATGTATACAATGACACACTACTTCTTCATACAGTGGTTAGGAACATTATTATGTCTATAATGTATACAATGACACACTACTTCTTCATACAGTGGTTAGGAACATTATTATGTCTATAATGTATACAATGACACACTACTTCTTCATACAGTGGTTAGGAACATTATTATGTCTATAATGTATACAATGACACACTACTTCTTCATACAGTGGTTAGGAACATTATTATGTCTATAATGTATACAATGACACACTACTTCTTCATACAGTGGTTAGGAACATTATTATGTCTATAATGTATACAATGACACACTACTTCTTCATACAGTGGTTAGGAACATTATTATGTCTATAATGTATACAATGACACACTACTTCTTCATACAGTGGTTAGGAACATTATTATGTCTATAATGTATACAATGACACACTACTTCTTCATACAGTGGTTAGGAACATTATTATGTCTATAATGTATACAATGACACACTACTTCTTCATACAGTGGTTAGGAACATTATTATGTCTATAATGTATACAATGACACACTACTTCTTCATACAGTGGTTAGGAACATTATTATGTCTATAATGTATACAATGACACACTACTTCTTCATACAGTGGTTAGGAACATTATTATGTCTATAATGTATACAATGACACACTACTTCTTCATACAGTGGTTAGGAACATTATTATGTCTATAATGTATACAATGACACACTACTTCTTCATACAGTGGTTAGGAACATTATTATGTCTATAATGTATACAATGACACACTACTTCTTCATACAGTGGTTAGGAACATTATTATGTCTATAATGTATACAATGACACACTACTTCTTCATACAGTGGTTAGGAACATTATTATGTCTATAATGTATACAATGACACACTACTTCTTCATACAGTGGTTAGGAACATTATTATGTCTATAATGTATACAATGACACACTACTTCTTCATACAGTGGTTAGGAACATTATTATGTCTATAATGTATACAATGACACACTACTTCTTCATACAGTGGTTAGGAACATTATTATGTCTATAATGTATACAATGACACACTACTTCTTCATACAGTGGTTAGGAACATTATTATGTCTATAATGTATACAATGACACACTACTTCTTCATACAGTGGTTAGGAACATTATTATGTCTATAATGTATACAATGACACACTACTTCTTCATACAGTGGTTAGGAACATTATTATGTCTATAATGTATACAATGACACACTACTTCTTCATACAGTGGTTAGGAACATTATTATGTCTATAATGTATACAATGACACACTACTTCTTCATACAGTGGTTAGGAACATTATTATGTCTATAATGTATACAATGACACACTACTTCTTCATACAGTGGTTAGGAACATTATTATGTCTATAATGTATACAATGACACACTACTTCTTCATACAGTGGTTAGGAACATTATTATGTCTATAATGTATACAATGACACACTACTTCTTCATACAGTGGTTAGGAACATTATTATGTCTATAATGTATACAATGACACACTACTTCTTCATACAGTGGTTAGGAACATTATTATGTCTATAATGTATACAATGACACACTACTTCTTCATACAGTGGTTAGGAACATTATTATGTCTATAATGTATACAATGACACACTACTTCTTCATACAGTGGTTAGGAACATTATTATGTCTATAATGTATACAATGACACACTACTTCTTCATACAGTGGTTAGGAACATTATTATGTCTATAATGTATACAATGACACACTACTTCTTCATACAGTGGTTAGGAACATTATTATGTCTATAATGTATACAATGACACACTACTTCTTCATACAGTGGTTAGGAACATTATTATGTCTATAATGTATACAATGACACACTACTTCTTCATACAGTGGTTAGGAACATTATTATGTCTATAATGTATACAATGACACACTACTTCTTCATACAGTGGTTAGGAACATTATTATGTCTATAATGTATACAATGACACACTACTTCTTCATACAGTGGTTAGGAACATTATTATGTCTATAATGTATACAATGACACACTACTTCTTCATACAGTGGTTAGGAACATTATTATGTCTATAATGTATACAATGACACACTACTTCTTCATACAGTGGTTAGGAACATTATTATGTCTATAATGTATACAATGACACACTACTTCTTCATACAGTGGTTAGGAACATTATTATGTCTATAATGTATACAATGACACACTACTTCTTCATACAGTGGTTAGGAACATTATTATGTCTATAATGTATACAATGACACACTACTTCTTCATACAGTGGTTAGGAACATTATTATGTCTATAATGTATACAATGACACACTACTTCTTCATACAGTGGTTAGGAACATTATTATGTCTATAATGTATACAATGACACACTACTTCTTCATACAGTGGTTAGGAACATTATTATGTCTATAATGTATACAATGACACACTACTTCTTCATACAGTGGTTAGGAACATTATTATGTCTATAATGTATACAATGACACACTACTTCTTCATACAGTGGTTAGGAACATTATTATGTCTATAATGTATACAATGACACACTACTTCTTCATACAGTGGTTAGGAACATTATTATGTCTATAATGTATACAATGACACACTACTTCTTCATACAGTGGTTAGGAACATTATTATGTCTATAATGTATACAATGACACACTACTTCTTCATACAGTGGTTAGGAACATTATTATGTCTATAATGTATACAATGACACACTACTTCTTCATACAGTGGTTAGGAACATTATTATGTCTATAATGTATACAATGACACACTACTTCTTCATACAGTGGTTAGGAACATTATTATGTCTATAATGTATACAATGACACACTACTTCTTCATACAGTGGTTAGGAACATTATTATGTCTATAATGTATACAATGACACACTACTTCTTCATACAGTGGTTAGGAACATTATTATGTCTATAATGTATACAATGACACACTACTTCTTCATACAGTGGTTAGGAACATTATTATGTCTATAATGTATACAATGACACACTACTTCTTCATACAGTGGTTAGGAACATTATTATGTCTATAATGTATACAATGACACACTACTTCTTCATACAGTGGTTAGGAACATTATTATGTCTATAATGTATACAATGACACACTACTTCTTCATACAGTGGTTAGGAACATTATTATGTCTATAATGTATACAATGACACACTACTTCTTCATACAGTGGTTAGGAACATTATTATGTCTATAATGTATACAATGACACACTACTTCTTCATACAGTGGTTAGGAACATTATTATGTCTATAATGTATACAATGACACACTACTTCTTCATACAGTGGTTAGGAACATTATTATGTCTATAATGTATACAATGACACACTACTTCTTCATACAGTGGTTAGGAACATTATTATGTCTATAATGTATACAATGACACACTACTTCTTCATACAGTGGTTAGGAACATTATTATGTCTATAATGTATACAATGACACACTACTTCTTCATACAGTGGTTAGGAACATTATTATGTCTATAATGTATACAATGACACACTACTTCTTCATACAGTGGTTAGGAACATTATTATGTCTATAATGTATACAATGACACACTACTTCTTCATACAGTGGTTAGGAACATTATTATGTCTATAATGTATACAATGACACACTACTTCTTCATACAGTGGTTAGGAACATTATTATGTCTATAATGTATACAATGACACACTACTTCTTCATACAGTGGTTAGGAACATTATTATGTCTATAATGTATACAATGACACACTACTTCTTCATACAGTGGTTAGGAACATTATTATGTCTATAATGTATACAATGACACACTACTTCTTCATACAGTGGTTAGGAACATTATTATGTCTATAATGTATACAATGACACACTACTTCTTCATACAGTGGTTAGGAACATTATTATGTCTATAATGTATACAATGACACACTACTTCTTCATACAGTGGTTAGGAACATTATTATGTCTATAATGTATACAATGACACACTACTTCTTCATACAGTGGTTAGGAACATTATTATGTCTATAATGTATACAATGACACACTACTTCTTCATACAGTGGTTAGGAACATTATTATGTCTATAATGTATACAATGACACACTACTTCTTCATACAGTGGTTAGGAACATTATTATGTCTATAATGTATACAATGACACACTACTTCTTCATACAGTGGTTAGGAACATTATTATGTCTATAATGTATACAATGACACACTACTTCTTCATACAGTGGTTAGGAACATTATTATGTCTATAATGTATACAATGACACACTACTTCTTCATACAGTGGTTAGGAACATTATTATGTCTATAATGTATACAATGACACACTACTTCTTCATACAGTGGTTAGGAACATTATTATGTCTATAATGTATACAATGACACACTACTTCTTCATACAGTGGTTAGGAACATTATTATGTCTATAATGTATACAATGACACACTACTTCTTCATACAGTGGTTAGGAACATTATTATGTCTATAATGTATACAATGACACACTACTTCTTCATACAGTGGTTAGGAACATTATTATGTCTATAATGTATACAATGACACACTACTTCTTCATACAGTGGTTAGGAACATTATTATGTCTATAATGTATACAATGACACACTACTTCTTCATACAGTGGTTAGGAACATTATTATGTCTATAATGTATACAATGACACACTACTTCTTCATACAGTGGTTAGGAACATTATTATGTCTATAATGTATACAATGACACACTACTTCTTCATACAGTGGTTAGGAACATTATTATGTCTATAATGTATACAATGACACACTACTTCTTCATACAGTGGTTAGGAACATTATTATGTCTATAATGTATACAATGACACACTACTTCTTCATACAGTGGTTAGGAACATTATTATGTCTATAATGTATACAATGACACACTACTTCTTCATACAGTGGTTAGGAACATTATTATGTCTATAATGTATACAATGACACACTACTTCTTCATACAGTGGTTAGGAACATTATTATGTCTATAATGTATACAATGACACACTACTTCTTCATACAGTGGTTAGGAACATTATTATGTCTATAATGTATACAATGACACACTACTTCTTCATACAGTGGTTAGGAACATTATTATGTCTATAATGTATACAATGACACACTACTTCTTCATACAGTGGTTAGGAACATTATTATGTCTATAATGTATACAATGACACACTACTTCTTCATACAGTGGTTAGGAACATTATTATGTCTATAATGTATACAATGACACACTACTTCTTCATACAGTGGTTAGGAACATTATTATGTCTATAATGTATACAATGACACACTACTTCTTCATACAGTGGTTAGGAACATTATTATGTCTATAATGTATACAATGACACACTACTTCTTCATACAGTGGTTAGGAACATTATTATGTCTATAATGTATACAATGACACACTACTTCTTCATACAGTGGTTAGGAACATTATTATGTCTATAATGTATACAATGACACACTACTTCTTCATACAGTGGTTAGGAACATTATTATGTCTATAATGTATACAATGACACACTACTTCTTCATACAGTGGTTAGGAACATTATTATGTCTATAATGTATACAATGACACACTACTTCTTCATACAGTGGTTAGGAACATTATTATGTCTATAATGTATACAATGACACACTACTTCTTCATACAGTGGTTAGGAACATTATTATGTCTATAATGTATACAATGACACACTACTTCTTCATACAGTGGTTAGGAACATTATTATGTCTATAATGTATACAATGACACACTACTTCTTCATACAGTGGTTAGGAACATTATTATGTCTATAATGTATACAATGACACACTACTTCTTCATACAGTGGTTAGGAACATTATTATGTCTATAATGTATACAATGACACACTACTTCTTCATACAGTGGTTAGGAACATTATTATGTCTATAATGTATACAATGACACACTACTTCTTCATACAGTGGTTAGGAACATTATTATGTCTATAATGTATACAATGACACACTACTTCTTCATACAGTGGTTAGGAACATTATTATGTCTATAATGTATACAATGACACACTACTTCTTCATACAGTGGTTAGGAACATTATTATGTCTATAATGTATACAATGACACACTACTTCTTCATACAGTGGTTAGGAACATTATTATGTCTATAATGTATACAATGACACACTACTTCTTCATACAGTGGTTAGGAACATTATTATGTCTATAATGTATACAATGACACACTACTTCTTCATACAGTGGTTAGGAACATTATTATGTCTATAATGTATACAATGACACACTACTTCTTCATACAGTGGTTAGGAACATTATTATGTCTATAATGTATACAATGACACACTACTTCTTCATACAGTGGTTAGGAACATTATTATGTCTATAATGTATACAATGACACACTACTTCTTCATACAGTGGTTAGGAACATTATTATGTCTATAATGTATACAATGACACACTACTTCTTCATACAGTGGTTAGGAACATTATTATGTCTATAATGTATACAATGACACACTACTTCTTCATACAGTGGTTAGGAACATTATTATGTCTATAATGTATACAATGACACACTACTTCTTCATACAGTGGTTAGGAACATTATTATGTCTATAATGTATACAATGACACACTACTTCTTCATACAGTGGTTAGGAACATTATTATGTCTATAATGTATACAATGACACACTACTTCTTCATACAGTGGTTAGGAACATTATTATGTCTATAATGTATACAATGACACACTACTTCTTCATACAGTGGTTAGGAACATTATTATGTCTATAATGTATACAATGACACACTACTTCTTCATACAGTGGTTAGGAACATTATTATGTCTATAATGTATACAATGACACACTACTTCTTCATACAGTGGTTAGGAACATTATTATGTCTATAATGTATACAATGACACACTACTTCTTCATACAGTGGTTAGGAACATTATTATGTCTATAATGTATACAATGACACACTACTTCTTCATACAGTGGTTAGGAACATTATTATGTCTATAATGTATACAATGACACACTACTTCTTCATACAGTGGTTAGGAACATTATTATGTCTATAATGTATACAATGACACACTACTTCTTCATACAGTGGTTAGGAACATTATTATGTCTATAATGTATACAATGACACACTACTTCTTCATACAGTGGTTAGGAACATTATTATGTCTATAATGTATACAATGACACACTACTTCTTCATACAGTGGTTAGGAACATTATTATGTCTATAATGTATACAATGACACACTACTTCTTCATACAGTGGTTAGGAACATTATTATGTCTATAATGTATACAATGACACACTACTTCTTCATACAGTGGTTAGGAACATTATTATGTCTATAATGTATACAATGACACACTACTTCTTCATACAGTGGTTAGGAACATTATTATGTCTATAATGTATACAATGACACACTACTTCTTCATACAGTGGTTAGGAACATTATTATGTCTATAATGTATACAATGACACACTACTTCTTCATACAGTGGTTAGGAACATTATTATGTCTATAATGTATACAATGACACACTACTTCTTCATACAGTGGTTAGGAACATTATTATGTCTATAATGTATACAATGACACACTACTTCTTCATACAGTGGTTAGGAACATTATTATGTCTATAATGTATACAATGACACACTACTTCTTCATACAGTGGTTAGGAACATTATTATGTCTATAATGTATACAATGACACACTACTTCTTCATACAGTGGTTAGGAACATTATTATGTCTATAATGTATACAATGACACACTACTTCTTCATACAGTGGTTAGGAACATTATTATGTCTATAATGTATACAATGACACACTACTTCTTCATACAGTGGTTAGGAACATTATTATGTCTATAATGTATACAATGACACACTACTTCTTCATACAGTGGTTAGGAACATTATTATGTCTATAATGTATACAATGACACACTACTTCTTCATACAGTGGTTAGGAACATTATTATGTCTATAATGTATACAATGACACACTACTTCTTCATACAGTGGTTAGGAACATTATTATGTCTATAATGTATACAATGACACACTACTTCTTCATACAGTGGTTAGGAACATTATTATGTCTATAATGTATACAATGACACACTACTTCTTCATACAGTGGTTAGGAACATTATTATGTCTATAATGTATACAATGACACACTACTTCTTCATACAGTGGTTAGGAACATTATTATGTCTATAATGTATACAATGACACACTACTTCTTCATACAGTGGTTAGGAACATTATTATGTCTATAATGTATACAATGACACACTACTTCTTCATACAGTGGTTAGGAACATTATTATGTCTATAATGTATACAATGACACACTACTTCTTCATACAGTGGTTAGGAACATTATTATGTCTATAATGTATACAATGACACACTACTTCTTCATACAGTGGTTAGGAACATTATTATGTCTATAATGTATACAATGACACACTACTTCTTCATACAGTGGTTAGGAACATTATTATGTCTATAATGTATACAATGACACACTACTTCTTCATACAGTGGTTAGGAACATTATTATGTCTATAATGTATACAATGACACACTACTTCTTCATACAGTGGTTAGGAACATTATTATGTCTATAATGTATACAATGACACACTACTTCTTCATACAGTGGTTAGGAACATTATTATGTCTATAATGTATACAATGACACACTACTTCTTCATACAGTGGTTAGGAACATTATTATGTCTATAATGTATACAATGACACACTACTTCTTCATACAGTGGTTAGGAACATTATTATGTCTATAATGTATACAATGACACACTACTTCTTCATACAGTGGTTAGGAACATTATTATGTCTATAATGTATACAATGACACACTACTTCTTCATACAGTGGTTAGGAACATTATTATGTCTATAATGTATACAATGACACACTACTTCTTCATACAGTGGTTAGGAACATTATTATGTCTATAATGTATACAATGACACACTACTTCTTCATACAGTGGTTAGGAACATTATTATGTCTATAATGTATACAATGACACACTACTTCTTCATACAGTGGTTAGGAACATTATTATGTCTATAATGTATACAATGACACACTACTTCTTCATACAGTGGTTAGGAACATTATTATGTCTATAATGTATACAATGACACACTACTTCTTCATACAGTGGTTAGGAACATTATTATGTCTATAATGTATACAATGACACACTACTTCTTCATACAGTGGTTAGGAACATTATTATGTCTATAATGTATACAATGACACACTACTTCTTCATACAGTGGTTAGGAACATTATTATGTCTATAATGTATACAATGACACACTACTTCTTCATACAGTGGTTAGGAACATTATTATGTCTATAATGTATACAATGACACACTACTTCTTCATACAGTGGTTAGGAACATTATTATGTCTATAATGTATACAATGACACACTACTTCTTCATACAGTGGTTAGGAACATTATTATGTCTATAATGTATACAATGACACACTACTTCTTCATACAGTGGTTAGGAACATTATTATGTCTATAATGTATACAATGACACACTACTTCTTCATACAGTGGTTAGGAACATTATTATGTCTATAATGTATACAATGACACACTACTTCTTCATACAGTGGTTAGGAACATTATTATGTCTATAATGTATACAATGACACACTACTTCTTCATACAGTGGTTAGGAACATTATTATGTCTATAATGTATACAATGACACACTACTTCTTCATACAGTGGTTAGGAACATTATTATGTCTATAATGTATACAATGACACACTACTTCTTCATACAGTGGTTAGGAACATTATTATGTCTATAATGTATACAATGACACACTACTTCTTCATACAGTGGTTAGGAACATTATTATGTCTATAATGTATACAATGACACACTACTTCTTCATACAGTGGTTAGGAACATTATTATGTCTATAATGTATACAATGACACACTACTTCTTCATACAGTGGTTAGGAACATTATTATGTCTATAATGTATACAATGACACACTACTTCTTCATACAGTGGTTAGGAACATTATTATGTCTATAATGTATACAATGACACACTACTTCTTCATACAGTGGTTAGGAACATTATTATGTCTATAATGTATACAATGACACACTACTTCTTCATACAGTGGTTAGGAACATTATTATGTCTATAATGTATACAATGACACACTACTTCTTCATACAGTGGTTAGGAACATTATTATGTCTATAATGTATACAATGACACACTACTTCTTCATACAGTGGTTAGGAACATTATTATGTCTATAATGTATACAATGACACACTACTTCTTCATACAGTGGTTAGGAACATTATTATGTCTATAATGTATACAATGACACACTACTTCTTCATACAGTGGTTAGGAACATTATTATGTCTATAATGTATACAATGACACACTACTTCTTCATACAGTGGTTAGGAACATTATTATGTCTATAATGTATACAATGACACACTACTTCTTCATACAGTGGTTAGGAACATTATTATGTCTATAATGTATACAATGACACACTACTTCTTCATACAGTGGTTAGGAACATTATTATGTCTATAATGTATACAATGACACACTACTTCTTCATACAGTGGTTAGGAACATTATTATGTCTATAATGTATACAATGACACACTACTTCTTCAATACAGTGGTTAGGAACATTATTATGTCTATAATGTATACAATGACACACTACTTCTTCATACAGTGGTTAGGAACATTATTATGTCTATAATGTATACAATGACACACTACTTCTTCATACAGTGGTTAGGAACATTATTATGTCTATAATGTATACAATGACACACTACTTCTTCATACAGTGGTTAGGAACATTATTATGTCTATAATGTATACAATGACACACTACTTCTTCATACAGTGGTTAGGAACATTATTATGTCTATAATGTATACAATGACACACTACTTCTTCATACAGTGGTTAGGAACATTATTATGTCTATAATGTATACAATGACACACTACTTCTTCATACAGTGGTTAGGAACATTATTATGTCTATAATGTATACAATGACACACTACTTCTTCATACAGTGGTTAGGAACATTATTATGTCTATAATGTATACAATGACACACTACTTCTTCATACAGTGGTTAGGAACATTATTATGTCTATAATGTATACAATGACACACTACTTCTTCATACAGTGGTTAGGAACATTATTATGTCTATAATGTATACAATGACACACTACTTCTTCATACAGTGGTTAGGAACATTATTATGTCTATAATGTATACAATGACACACTACTTCTTCATACAGTGGTTAGGAACATTATTATGTCTATAATGTATACAATGACACACTACTTCTTCATACAGTGGTTAGGAACATTATTATGTCTATAATGTATACAATGACACACTACTTCTTCATACAGTGGTTAGGAACATTATTATGTCTATAATGTATACAATGACACACTACTTCTTCATACAGTGGTTAGGAACATTATTATGTCTATAATGTATACAATGACACACTACTTCTTCATACAGTGGTTAGGAACATTATTATGTCTATAATGTATACAATGACACACTACTTCTTCATACAGTGGTTAGGAACATTATTATGTCTATAATGTATACAATGACACACTACTTCTTCATACAGTGGTTAGGAACATTATTATGTCTATAATGTATACAATGACACACTACTTCTTCATACAGTGGTTAGGAACATTATTATGTCTATAATGTATACAATGACACACTACTTCTTCATACAGTGGTTAGGAACATTATTATGTCTATAATGTATACAATGACACACTACTTCTTCATACAGTGGTTAGGAACATTATTATGTCTATAATGTATACAATGACACACTACTTCTTCATACAGTGGTTAGGAACATTATTATGTCTATAATGTATACAATGACACACTACTTCTTCATACAGTGGTTAGGAACATTATTATGTCTATAATGTATACAATGACACACTACTTCTTCATACAGTGGTTAGGAACATTATTATGTCTATAATGTATACAATGACACACTACTTCTTCATACAGTGGTTAGGAACATTATTATGTCTATAATGTATACAATGACACACTACTTCTTCATACAGTGGTTAGGAACATTATTATGTCTATAATGTATACAATGACACACTACTTCTTCATACAGTGGTTAGGAACATTATTATGTCTATAATGTATACAATGACACACTACTTCTTCATACAGTGGTTAGGAACATTATTATGTCTATAATGTATACAATGACACACTACTTCTTCATACAGTGGTTAGGAACATTATTATGTCTATAATGTATACAATGACACACTACTTCTTCATACAGTGGTTAGGAACATTATTATGTCTATAATGTATACAATGACACACTACTTCTTCATACAGTGGTTAGGAACATTATTATGTCTATAATGTATACAATGACACACTACTTCTTCATACAGTGGTTAGGAACATTATTATGTCTATAATGTATACAATGACACACTACTTCTTCATACAGTGGTTAGGAACATTATTATGTCTATAATGTATACAATGACACACTACTTCTTCATACAGTGGTTAGGAACATTATTATGTCTATAATGTATACAATGACACACTACTTCTTCATACAGTGGTTAGGAACATTATTATGTCTATAATGTATACAATGACACACTACTTCTTCATACAGTGGTTAGGAACATTATTATGTCTATAATGTATACAATGACACACTACTTCTTCATACAGTGGTTAGGAACATTATTATGTCTATAATGTATACAATGACACACTACTTCTTCATACAGTGGTTAGGAACATTATTATGTCTATAATGTATACAATGACACACTACTTCTTCATACAGTGGTTAGGAACATTATTATGTCTATAATGTATACAATGACACACTACTTCTTCATACAGTGGTTAGGAACATTATTATGTCTATAATGTATACAATGACACACTACTTCTTCATACAGTGGTTAGGAACATTATTATGTCTATAATGTATACAATGACACACTACTTCTTCATACAGTGGTTAGGAACATTATTATGTCTATAATGTATACAATGACACACTACTTCTTCATACAGTGGTTAGGAACATTATTATGTCTATAATGTATACAATGACACACTACTTCTTCATACAGTGGTTAGGAACATTATTATGTCTATAATGTATACAATGACACACTACTTCTTCATACAGTGGTTAGGAACATTATTATGTCTATAATGTATACAATGACACACTACTTCTTCATACAGTGGTTAGGAACATTATTATGTCTATAATGTATACAATGACACACTACTTCTTCATACAGTGGTTAGGAACATTATTATGTCTATAATGTATACAATGACACACTACTTCTTCATACAGTGGTTAGGAACATTATTATGTCTATAATGTATACAATGACACACTACTTCTTCATACAGTGGTTAGGAACATTATTATGTCTATAATGTATACAATGACACACTACTTCTTCATACAGTGGTTAGGAACATTATTATGTCTATAATGTATACAATGACACACTACTTCTTCATACAGTGGTTAGGAACATTATTATGTCTATAATGTATACAATGACACACTACTTCTTCATAGGATTCCATTAATCATTATTTGGCTTAAAGAGTAATGTGCTTGCTTTTGCATGTCTGTGTGTGTGCGTAAGGGTGGGTGTGTGATTGTCCGTGAGTGCATGTTTGTGACGGTTTGTCTATGTGATTGGGTGGATGTGTGGGTGTGTGAGTGAATGTGCATGCGTGCCTGTATGTTTGCATTTGTGCATATGTGTGTGTATGTGTGTGTGTGCCTGTGTGTGTGTTTAAGCACCATTGTGGTCCAAATTAGACCATTAGGGTCAATACATTCATGGGATTTGTGAGGCCCCTGACCTGTTTTCATAGCCTGTGTTTGGGGGCCAGCAAAGATGGATATGAACTCAGATGGATTAAATGGGATTAATGGTGTCACTGAAACAGATGTGATTTTATCAACTGAGCTGAGCTGCACAGCACCGTTAGTGCCCCTTTTAGGCCCACTGCAGAGGCCTAGTTATACTGTGGGACAACACTGACCCCTGCTGTATATGGGAGGCACTGCAGGTACCAGTTGGGGGGAGGGTAAACCAAAGCTGGAGATATTAAAACCCTTTCATGGTGATTTTCAAAATCTAGCCGTCCATTGGGGGTCACTGTTCCCATTTGAAAGACAGAGAAGTAGAAGAAGCTCTGCTTCCATCTTGTAAAGCCACATGCAATGCAAGGCGTCTTGAGTTGTTTTATTTGGTAAAGCAGGTGCAGCATGTCCAGTGCCGTGATGCGGGTGTCGTGGTGATCGTCGTAGTGTGTTGTAATGGATGCCTAATTTGGCCATGAAATGTTGCCTTGAAACCATTGTCAGAGACAATAAAATGGCAATGTAAAACAGTGGTTCATATGAGGATGCTGTGTATTATAGTAGAGTCCAGCGCTGCAGCTCAGGTTACCTAGTTAACAACACCATGGGGTACTTACTGTACCTTTGTTGTCATCCAAGGTCAAATTCTTCCATCTATTGTATGTTGTTCAGACCTTTTCTATAAACAAGTATAATTAAGGATTAGTAAAAGAGAAAATACTACGGGAATAGTATGAAATATGTCATCTAATATGTTTTGTTTGGCTATGTTTTACTATTCAATTTCAAGTATATATTCAAAGTATAATATGACACGTATCAAAATCAGTCTGTCATCATCTGTATAGGCTTGCATTTGAATAGAAAATCATATGCCTGTGAGCTAGTACTCTCGTTCCATGTATTTTACAGTTTAACAACAATCCTCATCTCACATTTGTACTTATTATGGATCCTACTGCCAAGGCAACAGCTACTCTTCCTGGGGTCTGGCAAAATTAAGGCAGTTATACCGTTTTAAAAACATTACAATACATTCGTTACAGAATTCACAACACACTAAGTGTGTGCCCTCTGGCCCAAACTCCACTACTACATATCTTCAACACAAATCTATGTGTATGTGTGTGTGTATAGTGCGTATGTTATGTGTGTGTATGCATGTGTCTGTGCCTATGTTTTTGTTGCTTCACTGTCCCTGCTGTTCCATAAGGTGTATTATTGTCCATAAAATAATAAGACCCGATGTGGAATACAGTTCAGTGTAGTCATGGCTCTATGTAATACTGTGCGCCTCCCATAGTTTGTTCGAGACTTGGGATCTGTGAAGAGACCTCTGGTGGCATGTCTTGTAGGGATTGCATGGGAGTCAGCGCAGTGTGCTAGTCATTTAAACAGACAGCTCAGTGCTTTCAACATGTCAATACTTCTCACAAATACAAGAAGTGATGAAGTCAAACTCTCCTCTACTTTGAGCCAGGAGAGATTGAATTGCATATTATTAATGTTAGCTCACTGTGTACATCCAAGGGCCAGTCGTGCTACCCTGTTCTGAGCCAATTGCAATTTAGCTAAGTCCCTCTTTGTGGCACCTGACCACACGACTGAACAGTAGTCCAGGTGTGACAAGTGCGACAGAGCCTGTTGGACCTGCCTTGTTGATAGCACTGTTAAGAAGGTAGAGCAGCGCTTTATTATGGACAGACTTCTCCCCATCTTAGCTAATGTTGTATCATTATGTTTTGACCATGACAGTTTACAATCCAGGGTCACTCCAAGCAGTTTAGTCACCTCAACATGCTCAATTTCCACATTATTTATTACAAGATTTAGTTGAGGTTTAGGGTTTAGTGAAAGATTTGTCCCAAATACAATGCTTTTAGTTTTTAAAATATTTAGGACTAACCTATTGCTTGCCACCCATTCTGAAACTAACTGCAGCTCTTTAAGTGTTGCAGTCATTCAGTTGCTGTAGTAGCAGACATGTATAGTGTTGAGTCATCTGCATACATAGACACATGCCACTGGCTTTACTCAAAGCCACATTGACAGGCTGTAATTGTATTTTTATGTGCTGTACATCATTCCATTTACGTACAAATGCCCCAGTAGTTCCTGTCCTGTTGGTTTCTAGTGCTCAGAGCAACACACAGTAGTTCCTGTCCGGTTGATCCCTAGTGCTCAGAGCAACACACAGTAGTTCCTGTCCGGTTGATCCCTAGTGCTCAGAGCAACACACAGTAGTTCCTGTCCGGTTGATCCCTGGTGCTCAGAGCAACACACAGTAGTTCCTGTCTGGTTGATCCCTGGTGCTCAGAGCAACACACAGTAGTTCCTGTCCGGTTGATCCCTGGTGCTCAGAGCAACACACAGTAGTTCCTGTCCGGTTGATCCCTGGTGCTCAGAGCAACACACAGTAGTTCCTGTCTGGTTGATCCCTAGTACTCAGAGCCAGGAGTGTGTATGCAAAATGATGTGGGAAACCCTATTTGCAAAACAAAGAGGGAAGGAATAATTGCCTGCAAACAATGGCTGGAGTGCCGTGTGGGATGGAGGGGTTAGAGGGGTGTGAGAGGCAGACAAGAGTGGACACGCCCTCCTTCTCCCAGTAGAATTGGCCCCCAGATGGGGCAGGGTTTCTCTCATTGACCCACAGGAGGGGGGCGGGTCCGGGTGGGTCCCCAGGGCACAGGGGGTGGACCCGGCCCTGAGAGGGGGTGCCCCTCTGTTCCTCTGAGGGGTTGAGGAGCTGCTGAGGAGCTGGCCAGTCTGTCCAATATGAGCAGCCAGCCAAACCACCAGGCCAGCAATGCTAAGCTGATTAGCCCTTGAACAGTAGGCGCTGTGTGTGTGTGTGTGTGTGTGTGTGTGTGTGTGTGTGTGTGTGTGTGTGTGTGTGTGTGTGTGTGTGTGTGTGTGTGTGTGTGTGTGTGTGTGTGTGTGTGTGTGTGTCTGTGTGTCTGTGTGTCTGTGTGTCTGTGCGTGTGCATCTGCGTCTGCCAGGTCTGGCAAACAGTTCCGAGTGGACATAACTGTTAATTTGTCAGTAGTTTTGTTTTAACTCCGAGGGTGTGGAATATGATATGTTCATTTATGAAAACTCTCAAAAGCTGCTTATGGTACGATTTTTTTTGCTGTGTAGGTAAACTGTACTGTTCTTCCACTCAATTTCATGTGGATTGTGTTTCATTTTTGCGAAGTGGGTGTCGTGGAACTTCTCACACGGGGACACTTGAAGTCATTCTTAAATTAATCATCCTTTATTCGTCAGCGCACTACAGAGGTTCCAAACAACTCAATGCACCAGCTCTGCTGGGGCAGTCCCAGCAGTTGTCTTATATAGGGCTATACACAGACAAGTTCTATTTGCATGATTTAGCATAATTAATTCATCATTACCATTTTGTTTCATTCATGTGACAGACCAATATCTCACGAGGTTTCTTCTCTCTAAGCTGAGATCTTGAAACTGAGATATCTTTTGTTCGTTCTAAAAACAAAGTCTGGGCGTACTGCCAAATTGCAGCTACTGATAGTGAGGATTTGTACAGTCAGCCACTTGCATGAACACAGAAATTGGTTTATAGAACAGCACATGAATAGAACACAGTTATAAGAAAAACACAAACATTAAAATTCCATTACATGGGTTTCAGTGGGCTCTTGTTATGCACTTTCCTATGTCTACCCCATCTGCATTGGACAGTATTTCGTACACAAAGTTAGGCTTTCCAGCACGCTTCATAATACTGAGCAGTGAGCAGTGAGAAAGTTAATTCTCTCTCTCAGTTGAATGAATGGCCGGGTAGCTGTAACATAGCTGGTCCTCAGAGTGTAGACTGGTACTCTAACACCAGTAGAGATCCTCATATCACAGCACCGCTAATCTCTCTCTATTTAACCACCACTGTCGTCTCCCCCTCATCCTCTCTGAGATCTTACCCCTCACCTCACCTTGGACTCCACAGCGCTCCACAGAGCTCCCTCCTGTCTGCTGCGGAGTCATACCAAATGCATGAAATATTCAGCAGCAATTTCCCCTTTTGAAATAATACCTTGAAATGTTAATGTGCTCCCACTGCTTGTTGTAAGTGGAAAGCATCCCCGGGTGCTGGTGTTTGCACAGTGTGGGTGTGGGCCGCACTTAAACTACTGTCAGAGTGAAAGTAATACAGAGCCGGCTGCTCTGGAGGATTATGGTGAGAGAGAGAGGAAGAGAGAGACACCGAGGTCAGGAGGAGAATGGTGAGAGAGAGAGGAAGAGAGAGACGCCGAGGTCAGGAGGAGAATGGTGAGAGAGAGAGGAAGAGAGAGACGCCGAGGTCAGGAGGAGAATGGTGAGAGAGAGAGGAAGAGAGAGACGCCGAGGTCAGGAGGAGAATGGTGAGAGAGAGAGGAAGAGAGAGACGCCGAGGTCAGGAGGAGAATGCTATTCTTAGAGCCCACCGGCGTACTGTGTGTGCGGAGTCACAAAATGGCTGTTGCTGTAATATAATATCACTGATACAGTAGAAGGAGCCAGATGTCTCACCGGATGTATAAATCTGAAGCATCCATGTAGAACTTCTTCCCAGTGGCGGGAAGTGGGAGAAGATGGAGCTAGATGAAACTTGACTGACATTCAGCTCATTTTCTCATCTATGAAACATTTGGGGCTCTGTTTTAACAAACCGAACTCAAGGGTAAATCTATGTGCTGGTGGAAGCACTATAGGTCCGGGGTGTGTCAAAAATATTTTGGATATTTGCACAGCCAGAATTATGAGCGTAATAGCTGGCAGTTGCACAAAAGGGATGGATTTGGATGAGTAAACAAGTTGTAGGCGTGACGAGGGCTTGGCCACTCACTGGCCAATCAAAGTCTCAAGTTCTCTAGGTTATTGACGGTCTTTGCGTGTCATCAACTCGAATTCCACTGGGGGCACGGAATATGTTTGGAGTGTTGATAGTCAACATTGTTGTAATTGGCTTCAACGAATGTAGGCCTTTAAGCATCATACTTCTCCTTAAATAAGAAATACTAGGCTCCTGTAAATTGTGTTGTATGTGTGAGGCACATTCTCAGTAAGCAATATATAGCCTAGGCCTACTGTTGATATGGCGTTATGAGACTGAAAAATGTGAGAATGTTTGGAGGAGCGCGTCTTTGGTAACTTAATCAGGCAAGAGGCACTCTTTGGAAATGGGGATAGATACAAGCCAAATGGAGTAAGCACTGCAGGTAGGCCTCTGTGAATTGTGAATAATGCAAAAGCATGACAGCAAAAGCTTCATGAGTAGATAATTTAGAGACCTTTTAATGGATAGGCTACTTGGCTAATGAATGGCCAGGATAAAGGACACCAAATGCATTGCTGTTGAACTAGTTTGGTTATATAGTAGTAGGGTAAGGGTAGCCGACTAAGGGCTTGTTTTTTTTAACCAACGAAACAGAAAACAAGCAATTGTTACAGGAAAATAACTTCAATGTTTCTAAATACGAGGGTCACTAGATTATCTTGTCTCTTTATGATGGGTATAGCCTACATGGAGGGTTTTTTACACACAAATAATAACAGAAGCTGGCTAAAATACGAGTAGATTAAAAGGGGATGTCCGCTTACTGTTTTGATGATCCCAAACTTGATATTTGTGTAAAGCTTTGGTGATTATTTAAAAGCGGTCTCACAAGCAAAACCCTTCAAACCCTTCATCGATAGTCTTGGCCTTCATTGCTTGGTTTTTAATCAAATGAAACCAAATGCTCTTGTTCCATGTGCATATGGGCACTGTGCATCACGACTGGAGAGGCTACGTTTCCATTGTAAAGATTCATACCATAACCAACAGCTAAGACCAGCTTTCGGTTGGTCTTCAATATCCCTGACAGTGAATACTGAAATTGGCACATTGGCGCATGTTTTTAAGGACTTGCCACCCCTCCCCTCCCACCTCAGCGCAAGCGATCTCATATAAGGCATGTAAATGAGGATTAGGATTAGAAAATAGAAGAGTGCAGGCTTTAAAAGATCATAATGGCAGACAAGTGTGCGTTTGACAATAGCGATGGCTCAATGCCAGATGAAAATGGAGTACTCAATCTCAGTACAGTTTTCTTTTCCCAGAACTGTTATGATCAGAGTGCACACATTTTTGTAGACTTGACTCTTTCTAAAAATGTCCAAAAATGACATTGTTTAGAATTAGTGCAAGGTCGAATTCAGTTATTGCACATGCACACTTCACAGAGTAGGCATTCCTCAGCGGAAATATGCAAATATAGGATCTTGCTAGCTGTGCTTGACTCTGCCCACCTCCTCTGCCCACTATGCTTAATTTGCTCCTAATTGGAAACAATGCCAATAGCGGATTGGTGGATCTTGGGTTATTTACTAGTATCTTTGATAGTGTTGTTTCATACTCTATGTTCCCCACATTGACTTTTCATTAGATCCAAACTGGCCGCCGTCACCGATTTCTAGTTCCTTCATTTCCCCGTTTCATCACTGGAGCCTTTTCCGGAACTCATATTTCCTTACCCTTTTATAAGCCATCGGAAGCTTATACAGTGGCAGCACATAAGGATGTAGTGTATCTGTCATCATCCACCCACAGAGTGCTGCTATCATGAGTCTGGTCTCAACACAGCAGGCACCATTCCAGCTGATCCAGCTAGAACCAGTCTGATGTTATCTGAGATGAAGCTCTCTTTCAATTAAATTAAATTCAAAGGGCTTTATTGGTACGGGAAACATATGTTTACATTGCCAAAGCAAGTGGAATAGATAATAAACAAAAGTGAAATAAACTATAAAAAATGAACAGTAAACATTCCATAAAGGTTTCAAAGGAATAGAGACATTTCAAATCTCTCTCTCTCTCTCTCTCTCTCTCTCTCTCTCTCTCTCTCTCTCTCTCTCTCTCTCTCTCTCTCTCTCTCTCTCTGTCTCTCTCTCTCTCTCTCTCTCTCTCTCTCTCTCTCTGTCTCTCTCTCTCTCTCTCTCTCTCTCTCTCTCTCTCTCTCTCTCTCTCTCTCTCTCTCTCTCTCTCTCTCTCTCTCTCTCTCTCTCTCTCTCTCTCCTGATGTGGATGGATTAGCTTGTGGCTTGCAATGAGTCTGTGTCAGAGAATAGCAGCATTGCAGGGTGAATGAGAAAGGAAGGAAGTTGATTTCACAAGGCTCAGCAGTATTGTTGTTATGAATCTTAAAAGGGTCAGGTAATAAGGTCCGCTACAGTTGAACAGATTCAGGAGTATAGGAATCAGGTTTGCTATTGGTCAGCTGGATAGTGAAGTCAGAGGCACACACACACACACACACACACACACACACACACACACACACACACACACACAGACACACACAGTCACTCTGATTTTCCACTCACAGTCAAATGCACAGCCCCTTGCACACAAGCACAGTTGAGTGCACAGTTCCACTGTCTGCATGGGCCCCTCGGTCTTGACAGCAAGGCATTAAATATTAATGGCGTTTATGGCGGGTTTGTAACATGGTTATTCCGGTGAGTGGGCTTGCCTTTACAGCATCACTGACCATGGTGCTGCTTTTATCTGACAGACAGAGTGGTGGTAGAGATATACCCTGGGGGACTGTAACCTGCCTGGGAGGGCCCGAGCAACACACATACACACACATGCACTCTCACACACACATGCTCTCTCACACACACACACACACACACACACACACACACACACACACACACACACACACACACACACACACACACACATAATAATTTGAAATACACAGAATAATGAATAACAATAAAGAGTAAAAAATAACATGGCTATATAGAGGGAGTACCAGTACCGAGTCAATGTGCAGGAGTTCGAACTAATTGAGGTAGCTATGTACAGTTGAAGTCGGAAGTTTACATACACTTAGGTTGGAGTCATTAAAACTCGTTTTTCAACCACTCCACACATTTCTTGTTAACAAACTATAGTTTTGGCAAGTCGGTTAGGACATCTACTTTGTGAATGACACAAGTAATTTTTCCAACAATTTACAGACAGATTATTTCACTTATAATTCACTGTATCACAATTCCAGTGTGTCAGAAGTTTATATACACTAAATTGACTGTGCCTTTAAACAGCTTGGAAAATTCCAGAAAAATGATGTCATGGCTTTAGAAGCTTCTGATAGGCTAATTGACATAATTTGTGTCAATTGGAGGTGTACCTGTGGATGTATTTCAAGGTCTACCTTCAAAGTCAGTGCCTCATTGCTTGACATCATGGGAAAATCAAAACAAATCTGCCAAGACCTCAGAAAATTAATTGTAGACCTCCACAAGTCTGGTTCATCCTTGGGAGCAATTTCCAAATGCCTGAAGATACCACGTTCATCTGTACAAACAATAGCACGCAAGTATAAACACCATGGGACCACGCGGCCTTCATACCGCTCAGGAAGGAGACGCATTCCGTCTCCTAGAGATGAACGTACTTTGGTGCGAAAAGTGCAAATCAATCCCAGCAACAGCAAAGGACCCTGTGAAGATGCTGGAGGAAACAGGTACAGAAGCATCTATATCCACTGTAAAACGAGTCCTATTTTGACATAACCTGACAGGCTGCTCAGCAAGGAAGAAGCCACTGCTCCAAAACCGCCATAAAAAAGCCAGACTAAGATTTGCAACTGCACATGGGGACAAAGATGATACTTTTAGTCCTCTGGTCTGTTGAAACAAAAATAAAACTGTTTGGCCATAATGACCATCATTATGTTTGGAGGAAAAAGAGGGAGGCTTGCAAGCTCATGTTGTAGAGGTGCTTTGCTGCAGGAGGGACTGGTGCACTTCAAAAAATAGATGGCATCATGAGGATGGAAAATGATGTGCATATGTTGAAGCAACATCTCAAGACATCAGTCTGGAAGTACACCAGCTCTGTCAGGAGGAATCGGCCAAAATTCACCCAACTTATTGTGGGAAGCTTGTGGAAGGTCTACCCGAAACGTTAAAAAAAAGTTAAACAAAGGCAATGCTACCAAATACTAATTAAGTGTATGTAAACTTCTGACCCACTGGGAATGTAATGAAATAACATTTTCTCCAATATTATTCTGACATTTCACATTCTTAAAATAAAGTGGTGACTTAAGATAGGGAATTTGACTAGGATTTGTGCAAAACTGAGTTTAAATGTATTTTAGGTAGAGGTAAAGTGACTAGGCAACAGGAGGGATAGCAGACATTAGCAGCAGCTTATGTGATGAGTATGAAAATGTGTGTGTGTGGCATCAGTATACATGTTTGCACATGCTATGCGTGTGTGTGTATATGTGTGTTGGGGTGTCAGTGTAAGTATGTATGTGTGGGGGTGGGGTGGGGTAGAGTCAGTGTATGTGCATAGAGTTCGTGCAAAATAGGGTCAATGTCTTATGGCTTTGGGGTAGAAGCTGTTCAGGGTGGTGTTGGTTCCAGACTTGGTGCACTGGTACCGCTTGCCGTGCAGTAGCAGAGAGAACAGTCTATGGCTTTGGTGCCTGGAGTCTCACGACCCTCACTTGAGCCTTGCGGTTGGGTGCCTTGCTGTTGCAGCTTGTCAAGATGCTCTCAATGGTGCAGCTGTAAAGCTTTCTGAGGATCTGAGGGCCTATGTCCACATACATACACACACACACACACACACACACACACAAACAAACAAACATACACACATGTTCATGCACGCATACAGACACGCCCACACACACACACACATAAACAATACTGCAGTAGATGCATTGCTCAATCTGTGTGTGTTTTAGTTGGTGGAACATTGTGGAGATTCATAGTGACAGGCATCCAGGTCAAGTGTCTTTTCTCTCATTGTTTGAGCACCAGCCATTTGAGAGGCTTACCATCAATCAGGGCTGAGGTCCAATCACCCTGAGAAGGTACGTTGTGATCTCACATGGTCTAGATTTGTTTGGTCAACACTTGGTGAGAGAAGCTATGTTTTCATACTTCAAGTGTCAAGGTATGGCCTCTTGAGTGGCAAAGCTGTCTAAGGCACTGCATCGCAGTACTACAGGCGTCACTACAGATCCGGGTTCGATCCCGGGCTGTGTCACAACCGGCCGAAACCGGGACACCCATGAGGTGGTGCACATTAGCCCAGCGCCGTCCAGGTTAGGGGAGGGTTTGGATGGCCGAGATATCCTTGTCACATCGTGCTCTAGCGACTGCTGTGGTGGGCCGGGCTGACACGGTCACCAGTTGGATGGTGTTTCCTCCGACACATTGGTGCAGCTGGCTTCCGGGTTAAGTGAGCAGTGTGTCAAGAAGCACTGTGGCTTGGCAGGGTTGTGTTTTGGAGGACGCATGGCTCTCGACTTTCGCCACTCCTGAGTCCATACTGGAGTTGCAGCGATGGGACAAGGCCGCAGTAAAAATGACTATAAAAATGTAACAAATAGGTGTCAAGGTATTGCTACTTTGGTTTCTATCGATCACGTCGGTTGACCACTGTGTTTTTTTTTGTTGCTCCCACTTTGAACGGCTCATGATGATTTTTGGTTTCTGTAAGGTCTTGGATGGTTTATCTGGAAATGCATAGGGTGCTTTCTTTTTTGGGCTAGTAGGAATACTAACTAACTAACTTGTAAACTACTTTGCTGTAAATATGCCTACTATAACCTCTCAACAACCCAGCTTTTCTCTTATTCAAGGAAATGTTTCATTGACTAGCCGTATTTCCTTTAAAACGTTATGATTCACTGTTCTTTCCTTACCCACTGCTAAAATATCATTCTCCAGCGAACTCTACTCAACTGTACCACAGAGCTTCATCATTCAGCTCCAGTGTCAGCAGAGTCTTTAAACACTGGATGTACGGTAATCCTATGGGCACTTAATAGTCATTACCAGCCAGGAGATGAGGTGACCAATCAGGCTAGGCCTGGTCATGTCCAGGGGAGAGAAGGGAGCGTAGTGACAGCTGAGGTGCTGGTGTGTGTGGGGCCTGGTTCGCTGCAGACGTTTTTTCAATTAACACCGACTCTGGAGAGAGAAGGGTTGTTCCGAGCAGTGGCTGCTGGGAGGCCAGGCCTCGTTTCTATTCATCAGGGTCAGTCCCTCTGCTCTTCGCAGGCAGTCTGACAGTGGTGACACGTCTGGCCTTTCTGTGGGGGCTCGCAGGGGTTTGCTGACGCTCCCTCTACAAATGGCAGTGACACTGCCTGCACTCCCTGGGCTCTCGCTGAAATTGATTAGCAATAATTGGAGGGAGTCAGAAGCTGAGAAGTGTCACTAAATAAATTTGGCTCCGGTTAATTGCGGATTCCTCTGAATGTGGGGAGAGAAACACTTAGCCGCCGGCTGACAATAGCGGATTAATTGGACCCTTTCAAATAACGTAATTAGGCTGATTGTTGCGAGATAAAGAAAAGGTTTTACAAGTGCTGCTGCTGGCACGCTGTCAGAGCCAAGAACATCATCCCTCCTTCCCCTCCTCCCCACTCTCCTCCCCCCTGTCCTCCCCCTCCTCTCCCCTCATTCTCTTTGATTTGAGCTGGAACAGATGGACCATGGCCTTTCATAATTGAGGTGTATTCTCTTACACTCAGTTGATCCTCCCTGCCTGGCTGCCACAGTGTGGGAGATGTTTTAACCTCTGTCCTGTAGACGGTAGTGGACCAAGAGATCATCACTCCTACAGGGTCCCCCACGGAAAACATCAGGGGCAACATTTCAATCAATCAGCTACTGATCTATAGTTCACTATCTTTTCCTTAAGCAGACAGACAGTGCCTTTGATAACATTGCATTGCAGGCATACCTGACGGGGAAGCTACTGTGCCTGGATGAAGACCAAAGGGATTCTTGTCAGCCTTCCAGAGCATATGAATCCAATTTAAGCCGGGTTCCTTCCTGGTCCAAGTGGAAATGGTTTCAGAGCCCCAGAGCATTAGTCAAGCTTGACCCTTACTGGGGGCCGGGGCCGTGGAGTCCTGCCTCCTCTCCGCTCTGCACCAAGGGCCCCTCGCTGTGTGTAGGCTGGTGCTTCAGCAGGCTGGACTCTTCTTGGATGATGCCCAGGTCTCAAACAGAGAGGAGGCCTCCACAGACCAGGCTTCAAAGGAGAAGGCTGTAAGAGAAGAACAATGCACTTGACAGATACATCAGTAGAGGTTAACTATTACCGGCTGGTGGTATAAAAAAATATGAAATGAAAATATAAAATGAAGAACATCAAAAGGCTGAATCAACTGACATCTCCGAAGTCTTTCACTCAGAGGGATCTAAGTCTGAAAAGGCTGGAGTTGAGGTTCTGCTGAAAGACGGCATAAAATACTTCTGATTCATTGGCTAATATTCAAACCGTATGGTCTCAAAGTATGTACACGACTTCCTCAAAGTGAAATTTAACTCGACAAGATGGTGCTGTCATGGTATTCATTTTCACACCATTTTCCAAAAGAGAGCGAACGTGATTTAGGCTTTTCAACAAAATGTTTGACTTGAGCCATCGTTAATATAAAATATTGCATCTCTAGAAACGATCATGTTGATAACCATTCAAATGAATTAGGCATAAAAATCCCATTGTACTGGACAGTTTGTCTGTTTTGGTTTGATAAGACATGCTGCTGGTCCACTGTGTAGGAATTGTACACTATGTCCTTCTCTATATACACAATGTTGCTCTCTGCTGTTCTAAAGTCATGTTAAAGGGACCAAACTGCCCTTACAGGTAAATAAACCCCCATCACGTATCTCAGTGCTCTCCCTGCAGGCAAAGCAGGTCAGGGTAATGCTGTGTTACTCCAGTCATCATCATGTGTTGGAACATCTCAAAATAGTGGAAACATCTGTGACAGAACAATTGTTTACTGATATTGCCCCAGTGTTTCCATGAACACCTGTTTTCTACCTCCCTTACTTTGACTCTGAAAACAGTGTGCATACAGTACAGTTCCTGACCTGAGCGGAGAGAGTAAAAGCCTGAGCTTTCTATTCTGACAGCCAGGGAGGCTGGGGGAGAACAGAGCAGAGCAGGGTGAGGAGACCAGTGTTGTGGGTTTGAAGGCCTTGACTCCTGCCTCCTCCTGCCTCCTGCACCGACAGACCGATGAGTTGATGGAGAGACTTGGCCTTCCAGCAGAAATGAGATGGAAGTCTCTGTTCGGAGCAGAGGTACCTCTGGGAGACGTTTTTGATGCATGATGGGCGGAATAACATCGACCCCTGCCTTGCCTTGCCGCTGTTAGGCAGTTATGGGTGGAGGGGAGGTACTGCCCTCTGACTGTGTATTCTGAACCCAGGACCAGGGCTCCTTCCTGGTGTGGTGGACGTGAAACTCCCACTGGCACCATGAGAAAAACAACGGTCTGCTTTAATACACACTATACACACTCTTGTGTGTGTGTGTTTTGTGGGGAAGTACACACAGACCTTGGCAGAATAATAAAGAGTACAGCTGGATCCTGTATTTCCTATATGGTCTTGTTTCTTTTGGGATACCACAGGGTAATGCAAATAACAACATGATAAAAATATAATGCTTGGCCTTAACTAATATGAGTAATATTAAACATGCATGCCCATGTTTATTCTGTAGCACCATGCAGAACAATGCATGTAACACGTAAAACGATAGATGAAAGTGAAAGACCTCTGAGGGCCTACTGACTGATTCCAGTGCTCTCCCTCCAGGCCTAGCAGGTTTAGCAGGCCAGGGTAGTGGGGTTGAGGCACGTCCTTCCTCTGCTGTGTTGTGTTACTCCAGTCATCATCAGAGCTAGAAGGCCATTTAATCTCTGGCACTGCTGTTACCTTGGCCGTGGGTCCCACCTGCCCCGCTGGAGATCTGACGGCTGGGGGGGGGGGGGGGGGGACGGCTGGCAGGTGAGGGGCTGGGGGTGTGCCGGAGTCACAGCCACAGATTAACTCTAGTATTTATGACCCGACCCGTCTAATGGGAGCGGGAGAGATTGGAAATATTGCTCACTTAGCAGGATTACTGGGTGCCGTAACGCCCCAAAGGCCTGCTTTATGGAGGGTCATAAATGTTCCCAGGGAGAGACTGCTAGCTGGGGATTGATTAGCGCTCAGAGCAAAGTCGATCCGTTACCCACGCCCCACCGGGGCCCTCCATGATGGATGCTTCCGGGAGGCGGGGATACGGGGGCTGGTGGAGGGGGGTGGACGCACTTTTCTCTTCTCTCAGTGCCGTGCCACTCCCAGACATCCTGTGTGACACAAGATGGAGGACCCCCATCGCTCAGGGGCCACGGGAGGTTGTCAGGAGGAGGCTGAGCTATGGCCTGCTGCCTCCCGACCCCTCGTCTCCGCTCGCCTCCAGCCAGCAGACAGATGGAGGGCCAACCTTGCCACGTGCTGCCATTTAACAAAGTCCCCGAACCACCTGACGTTCCTTGACATCATTCATTTCTAATGGTACAACTCTCCCCTCCCAAACCCCAGGCCCTAGGGCAATCATTCTGTACCAGTCTGGGTAAAGCCACAGGAGCCATTTTACCATCATCTACTGTCATCACTATCCTTGTCCAGATTTAAAGCATTGTGGATCAGCTTCATAGTTGAGGGATGGAGGTCTACCTGTATTATCACACGATGATAGTAATGTTTCAGTTGAGTGTTTTTCTGTTTCTTGAGCGGTTTGTTGATAATATTACTGAGACCAAGGGCCAAATATAATATTTTTGGCATACAGAAGGATAACACATTCTCTGTAGCTTGCCGGTTCAATAACCACAGGGAACCAGTATGTGAAAATGTATTCACGCACTACTGTAAGTCTCTGGATTAGAGTGTCTGCTAAATGACGAAAATGTGTGTAAATGCTGGTGATGAGAATTTTGAGCAGATTCAGATTACAGTTAGCCAACATGTCTCTGTTCTAGCTCCATGCTGCGATATCCAGTACTGACTGTGTCATTTCTTTATGTAAAATGTGTGTCTGAAGTGAACGGTATCATGGCCTGCTGAAGTGTGTGGTTCAGATAAAGCTCCCAGTCTGTGATTGCAATCAACTGATACTGCTGTCCTGTCTGCCTCTGCAGCAACGTGGCTGCCTGGCTAGAGCGGAGGCCAGTAGGAGGGAAAGTAAGAGAGTTGTTCAGGGGCCTTGTCCAATACTGTAATGTCATTCACTGGCCTTTTGTCCTCATGTTGTATTGATTTCACCCAACATGGAGTGTTGTGGTGGGTTGCTGTGAGAACTCGAGCCCTCATCCCCGTCCTCTCGCTCCATGCAGTTATGGAAATGCCTGCTTGGTGTTGGACTGTGGCTGCCGTCATGCAGGGCTTTTAGTAGTGGAGATCTTTTCCAGATGCTTGGCTCGGGACACTGAGTGCCTGTGTGTGTGTGTGTGTGTGTGTGTGTGTGTGTGTGTGTGTGTGTGTGTGTGTGTGTGTGTGTGTGTGTGTGTGTGTGTGTGTGTGTGTGTGTGTGTGTGTGTGTGTGTGTGTGTACGTGCGAGCTAGTGTGTGTACGTGCCTGTGCGTATGTAATATCTGCGAGCCACCATCTCCAGTTTTATTGTCCGTCGCGGGGAGAGTGATGAAAGCGCTCCTAAAAATGGCCTACCTGCCGCTCCCAGGATTTATTGGCGTGTTTATCTCAGGTTTCAACAAAAGCAAAACTGTTTTCTGTTATTTAGGAGTTCAGCTGCTCGGGGAAGGAGCTCACCTTTCAGTTTGACGCAGCCTTTACTTACATTTGCTATTGGATTACCACCCCAACCACATCAACAGGGGTTTTTGTTTTAGTTACAGAACTGTTGCTCTCTGGGCCAGGTGTCCATCCACTCAGGTTTTGTGAATTCATATCTTATCCTTCTGACTCTCCCTCACTCTGTGGCATGTTTAAATAAGGTAACTATCACCACAGGACAGTGTCTATTGTCCTTGTAATTAGCCAAGTGGAGACAGCAGAATGCTGTTCTAGTTCCCCTTGTTGAACGAGGAGAGGAGGCAGTCGTCAGATAAGACTGATTACAAAGCTTATCAGATACATGGAGATAATGATGGTAGCAATGTAAATGGAAAAGCAGTCTAGGCCGAGATAACAGAGTTCTCCACTGGTTAATGCACTGCACTGCGGGCGATGGTGCGATAACAATGCACCGCAAACCAGACAGACAGTAGAACAATCCCAGCTCAACAGTACATTAAATCCGTTGGGTTGAGATGTTCAACTGAATGTCTTATCTGTAGCACAGATCTAGTCAGCTTCATAATAATATGTCTTTATCAAAGCCTCATGTTTAGACACTGTAAGGCAAACTACTGCGATAGTGTCTTTAAACACGGCAGCCATGAAATGTGTGCTTTATCTTATCTGCCGTGTTGACTTATCAGCGGTGGGGAAAGAAAGGGCATCCCTTTTGGAATGTATAAGAGAGAATGAGCTGTTTTTTTTTACTTGACCATACATTTTTAAAGGGATTGAGTACACACACACACACACACACACACACACACTGAGATGTAGGGCTGACTCCATTTGTTCAACTGGTCGAATGTTTGGTTGATATGCTGTTGGTCGACCGAGATTTCTGTAGTCGAGCAGTCGCCTTTTAAAAATGTTATGGTGCACAAAACACCTGTCTGATTCACGCTAGTCTCAGTGGACTATTCCAAGCCCCAATTCTGGGGCTTCACGATGTTTCATTGAAATGTACAGCTGTGTGTCATCCGCAGAGCAGTGAAAGTTAACATTATGTTTTCTAATGATATCCCCAAGAGGTAAAATATATAGTGAAAACAAGTGGTCCTAAAACGGAGCCTTGAGGAACACAGAAATGTACAGTTGATTTGTCAGAGGACAAACCATTCACAGAGACAAACTGATATCATTCCGACAGATAAGATCTAAACCAGGCCAGAACTTGTCTGTGTTGACCTATTTGGGTTTCAAAAGCAGCACTAAGGTCTAGGAGCACGAGGACAGATGCAGAGCCTCGGTCTGACGCCATTAAAAGGTAATTTACCATCTTCACAAGTGCAGTCTCAGTGCTGTAATGGGGTCTAAAACCAGACTGAAGTATTTCGTATACATTGTTTGTCTTCAGGAAGGCAGTGGGTTGCTGCGCAACAGCTTTTTCAAAAAAAATTGAGAGGAATGGAAGATTCGATATAGGCCGATAGTTTTTTATATTTTCTGGGTCAAGGTTTGGCTTTTTCAAGAGAGGCTTTATTACTGCCACTTTTAGTGAGTTTGGTACACATCCGGTGGATAGAGAGCCGTTTATTATGTTCAACATAGGAGGGCCAAGCACAGGAAGCAGCTCTTTCAGTAGTTTAGTTGGAATAGGGTCCAGTATGCAGTTTGAAGTTTTAGAGGCCATGATTATTTTCATCATTGTGTCAAGAGATATAGTACCAGAACACTTCTGTCTCACTTGATCCTAGATCCTGGCAGAGTTGTGCAGACTCAGGACAACTGAGCTTTGAATGTATTACTGCTGACGTGAAAGCCATCCTCTCTTGGGGAATGCTGCTTTTTAGTTAGCTTTGCGACAGTATCAAAAATATATTTCAGATGGTTCTTATCTTTCTCAATTATGTTGGAAAAATAGGATGATCGAGCAGCAGTGAGGGCTCTTCGATACTGCACGGTACTGTCTTTCCAAGCTAGTCGGAAGACTTCCAGTTTGGTGTGGCGCCATTTCCGTTCCAATTCTCTGGAAGCTTGCTTCAGAGCTCTGTTTTTTTAATGTATACCAGGGAGGTAGTTTCTTATGACAAATGTTTTTAGTTTTTAGGGGTGCAACTGCATCTAGGGTATTGCACAAGGTTAAATTGAGTTCCTCCGTTAGGTGGTTAACTGATTTTGTCCTCTGACTTCCTTGGGTAGGCAGAGGGAGTCTGGAAGGGCATCAAGGAATCTTTGGGTTGTCTGTGAATTTATAGCATGACTTTTGATGCTCCTTGGTTGGGGTCTGAGCAGATTATTTGTTGCGCTTGCAAACGTAATAAAATGGTGGTCCGATAGTCCAGGATTATGAGGAAAAACATCCACAACATTTATTCCACGAGACAAAACTAGGTCCAGAGTATGACTGTGACAGTGAGTAGGTCCAGAGACATGTTGGACAAAACCCACTGAGTCGATGATGGCTCTGAAAGCCTTTTGGAGTGGGTCTGTGGACTTTTCCATGTTTATATTAAAATCACAAAAAATTTGAATATTATCTGCTATGACTATAAGCTCCGATAGGAATTCAGGGAACTCAGTGTGGAACGTTGTATATTTCCCAGGAGGCCTGTAAACAGTAGCTCTAAAAAGTGATTGAGTAGGCTGCATAGATTTCATGACTAGAAGCTCAAAAGACGAAAACATATTTTTTTTGTGTAAATTTAAATTTGCTATCGTAAATGTTAGCAACACCTCCGCCTTTGCGGGGTGCACGGGGAATATGGTCACTTGTGTAACCAGGAGGTGAGGCCTCATTTAACACGCTAAATTAATCAGGCTTAAGCCATGTTTCAGTCAGGCCAATCACATCAAGATTATGATCATTGATTAGTTCATTGACTATAACTGCCTTTGAAGTGAGGGATCTAACATTAAGTAGCCCTATTTTGAGATGTGAGGTATCACGATCTCTTTCAATAATGGCAGGAATGGAGGAGGTCTTTATTCAGGTGAGATTGCTAAGGCGCACACCGCCATGTTTAGTAGGGGCCCAACCTAGGTCGATGCACAGACACGGTCTCAATGGGGATAGCTGAGCTGACTACACTGACTGTGCTAGTGGCAGACTCCACTAAGCTGGCAGGCTGGCTAACAGCCTGCTGCCTGGCCTACACCCTATTTCATTGTGGATCTAGAGGAGTTAGAGCCCTGTCTATGTTGGTAGATAAGATGAGAGCACCCCTCCATCTAGGATGGAGTCCGTCACTCCTCAGCAGGCCAGGCTTGGTTCTGTTTGTGGGTGAGTCCCAGAAAGAGGGCCAATTATCTACAAATTCTATCTTTTGGGAGGGACAGAAAACAGATTGAGTTGTGAGACTCTGCTGTAGAGCTCATCACTCCCCCTAACTGGGAGGGGGCCAGAGACTATTACTCGATGCCGACACATCTTTCTAGCTGATTTACACGCTGAAGCTATGTTGTGCTTGTTGACCTCTGACTGTTACATCCTAACATCGTTGGTGCCGACGTGGATAACAATATCTATATACTCTCTACACTCGCCAGTTTTAGCTTTAACCAGCACCATCTTCAGATTAGCCTTAACATCTGTAGCCCTGCCCCCTGGTAAACAGTGTCTGATTGCTGGATGATTCGTTTTAAGTCTAATACTGCGGGTAATGGAGTTGCCAATGACTATGGTTTTAATTTGTCAGAGCTAATGGTGGGAAGCTTCGTAACTGGAGGAGTAGAGACCAGAGAAGGCTCGGCCTCAGACTCCGACTCGCTGCTTAATGGGGTAAACCGGTTGAAAGTTTCTGTCGGCTGAATGAGTGACACCGGTTGAGCATTCCTACAGCATTTCCCTCCAGAAGCCATGAGAAGGTTGTCCGGCTGCGGGGACCGTGCGAGGAGATTTGTACCAACGTTACTATCTGTAGTTACTGGTGGCACAGACGCTGTTTCATCCTTTCCTACACTGAAATGACCCTTGCCTAACGATTGCATCTGAAGCTGGGCTTGCAGCACAGCTATCCTCGCCGGAAGGCGATTGTTCTCCTGTATATTATGAGAACAGCGACTGAAATTAGAAGGCGTCATGTTAATGTTACTACTTAGCTTCGGCTGTTGGAAGTCCTGACGAACCATGTCCAGATAAAGCGTCCGGAGTGAAAAAGTTGAATGGGGAAAAAAAGTTGAATGGGGGAAAAAAGTTGAGTGAGGAAAAAACGAAAATTATAAACGGTAATTAAAAAGTAAAAACCGTAAAGTTGTCAGGTAGCAAAGTAAGGTTGGCAACAGAACGCACAGCAACACGTAAACAAGTCTGCAAGTTGTAACCGGAAAACACTGTTTCACGACGCATCAGTGACATGGCAGGAGATATTTTGAAACAATTACTGCTTTGCATAAAAGCCAGTGAATTCTACGCGTTACAGCTGGATGAGTCAACAGACGTGGAGGGCCTGGCACAGCTCCTGGTATATGTGCATTACGTTTATGGGGGGTCAATTAAGGAAGACATGCTCTTCTGCAAACCACTGGAAACCAGGACAACAGGAGAGGATATTTCTAAAGTCTTGGACAGCTTTGTGACATCAAATGGACTTTGGTGGTCAAGATGTGTATCTGTACTGATGGCGTAACAGGGAGAGATAGTGGAGTGGTAACGCATGTGCAAGCAGTTGCTCCCGACGCCACTTGGGTACACTGCAGCATCCATCAAGCGGCTCTGGCTGCCAAGGGAATAAGTTTTGGACATTTCAGTGAAAATGGTTAACTTTGTTAAAAGGGAGAGCCCCCTTTTTTTCAGTTTTCGCCTAAATGACATACCCAAATGTAACTGCCTGTAGCTCAGGCCCTGAAGCGAGGATATGCATATCCTTGGTACCATTTCAAAGGAAACACGTTGAGGTTTGCGGAAATGTGATTTGAATGTAGCAGAATATAACACAATAGATATGTTAGAAGAAAATACAAACATAAAAAAACAACTGTTTTTTTTTCTACCACCATCTTTGAAATGCAAGAGAAAGGTCCCAGTTCCAGCCAACACTCTGGTTGTAATTCCGATGGTGTCCACAAGATGACAGTAGTGTATGTGAAACGTTTCAGACGGATAACTTGAAGTATGGGTGAACTACATGACAATTTAGTGTGAAGTCACCCAGGTACATTTGGGCAAATAGTGAAGGAGACATTTGCATTCCTATTACAATTTTCTGCAAGAATATCATCAAATCTGTATACTTTGATTTAGCTTTTCCAGTATTAGTAGCCATATTATAAGTTCAAAATTTGCAAAACAACCAGTTTTGATAACTTCATAACTCTGAATATTCTTATAATTTTGGTTCAAAAGGAAAAGGCATGCTGTCGTACAAGGTTAGTATCACAACCGGTCGTGATTGGGAGTTCCATAGGGCGCCGCACAATTGGCCCAGTGTCATCTGGGTTAGGGTTTGGCCGGGGTAGGCCGTCATTGTAAATAAGAATTTTTTTCTTAACTGTCTTGCTGAGATAAATAAAGGTTAAGTTAAAGAAAACATGTACCAACTTTCACAGTGAATGCTTTTGTTCGTATGTCTTGTGCATATTAATGGGTTATTTCCAAATGCATCAGTAAAAACTATTGCGCCTGTAGATATATAGATTGCAAAGCAGCATACAACTGACGTTTGGAAATGAGTTCGCTTCCTCATTCATATTGGGCGGCAGGTTAGCCTAGTGGTTAGAGTGTTGGACTAGTAACCGAAAGGTTGCAAGTTCAAATCCCCGAGCTGACAAGGTACAAATCTGTCGTCCTGCCCCTGAACAGGCAGTTAACCCACTGTTCCTAGGCCGTCATTGAAAATAAGAATTTGTTCTTAACTGACTTGCCTAGTTAAATAAAGGTAAAAAAAATATACATTCTTAAAACGCATCTCAAGTACACTGTTCAGCTCACATCTGAAGGCTGGTGGGCATTTAGAACATTACTGCGGATCGCTAAAATATCCTAATGATTATGATCACACTTCCTCAAATCAAATATTATGGCAACAATATACCAAAGATGGTTTGGTATGGATTAGAAATTTAGGAACCAAGCCTGAGTTTTTCAGTCTATCCCTGTTATCGCCTGGACTTCACGCCTAAAAAAACTCTCAATTTATTTAAAGAAAATCTGAATTACAGGGGGCAGTTTGGAAAAAATGTATCCTGTCCGAATCGTCCTCTGGAATGACGGACATTCTGGGGTAATAATGATGTTGCCAACATTCTCTAGTAATACTAGTCCCGTGTGAATAGAGCTAGAGAGCCCGTGTGAATAGGGCTCTCTAAGGTCAGGGCATGACAGTACCTCCCCCCAAAGGTGCGGATTCCGGCTGCAAACCTGAACCTATAGGGGAGGGTCCGGGTGGGCATCTCATCTCGGTGGAGGCTCCGGTGTGGGACGCAGACCCTGCTCCGCTTGAGGTTCCCCCCCTCCGGACTGGGAACCGTCTCTGGAAGCTCCGGACTGGGAAGCGTCGCTGGAGGCTCCGGACTGGGAACCGTCTCTGGAAGCTCCAGACTGGAAACCGTCACTGGAGGCTCCGGACTGGGAACCGTCGCTGGAGGCCGAGTGCGTGGAACTGGCACAGGACGCACCGGGCTGGAGAGACGCACTGAAGGCCGGGTGCGTGGAGCTAGCACAACGGGTCCTGGCTGGATACCCACTTTAGCTCGGTAAGTGTGGAGAGCTGGCCCAGGATGCACTGGGCCGTGAAGACGCACTGGAGGCATAGTGCGTAGAGCCGGCGCAGGATATACTGGGCCGTGGAGGCACACTGGAGGTCTGGAGCGTAGAGGTGGCACAACGCGTTGTGGCTGAATACCACCTGTAGCACAGCAAGTGCGGGAAGCTGGCACAGGCCCCACTGGGTTGTGCTGGCGAACTGGGGATACCGTACGTAGAGCTGGCGCAGGATATCCTGGGCCGAGGAGACGCACTGGAGACCAGGACCGCTGAGCCGGCACAATCCGTCCTGGACAGATGCTCACCTTAGCACGGCAAGTACGGAAAGCAGGCACAGAACGCACCGGGCTAAGGGTGAGCACTGGAGGCACGGTGCGCAGAACCGGAAAACATGGTATCTAGTAATACTAGCTGCCTCCGCCTGCTTCCATGCCAGGGTCTTGTCTCCTGCCATGATCTCCTCCCATGTCCATGATGTCCTCCACTCCTCCCGGGCCCAGGATCCCTGCTCCTCCTGGCCACGCTGCTTGGTTCGTGGGTGGTGGGATCTTCTGTCACGGTCGTTGAAATTAGTGGACCAAGGCGCAGCGTGCATAGAGTTCCACATGTTTATTTAAATGAAACTCACCAATAAAACAATAAACAGCAACCGAGACGTAACAACTGGAGTGCTCACAGGTACTACACAAAAACAAGATCCCACAATCTAAGGTGGGAATAAGGGCTGCCTAAGTATGATCCCCAATCGAGGACAACGATAAACAGCTGCCTCTGATTGGGAACCATACTAGGCCAACAAAGAAATAGAAACAGATTTGCCCACCGAAGTCACACCCTGACCTAACCAAATAGAGAATAAAAAAAGTCTCTCTAAGGTCAGGGCGTGTCAGTCAACCCCAACTTAATTAGGTCTATCATCAATAGCCTAACTGTTAAATGTACCTGGCTTTATAAATCATCCATATAAAGTATATCTACAGAAATAAGACAGGTCTTGCTTCTGTTGCCTGTTTGAGTGTTTGTTTAATAGCCTACTGAGCACCATGAGCACCAAGTCTGATGCAACAGCAAAATGTTGGATAAAGTAATTTCACAGATTTGGCTGTTTTTAATCTTTGCTATGCTGTAATAAAGGCTTCACAATTTATGTATTGTTTAGGCTAATTATTCAAAGCTCCCGTTGTTATTTAATGCTCCTATACCCTCCTTTTTCTAAGTCAAATGTCTTCCACAGATCTGACTTCCTCTTTCCCTCCTGAGCAACCTGTAAACATTCACTTGTTTTTTTCATGTCCTCCGCATCCATTTTGCTGTCAACATTACTGTGTTCGAATAGGCAATGCTTTTCTTAAACAAATTAGGGATTTCGGTAACAGAATTTTTCAATCAGAAGTCACAAGTAAGAAACTAAATGGTTGAAATGATGTGGCAGCTTCAGCACGGCGGCGTAATAAACACTTGATGTGCTATGATGCCTTTTCACTGCAGTAGGGAGGAGAGCAAGACAACATTCGCCAGTCACACAGGCACTCGCTGCCATTTTTTTTAACACAGTGTGACCATCGGGCTCTTTCTTGAGTCATTTGTGTGTCTTAATTAGTTAATCAAACAGTGTGCTTATAGCATCAGACAAGCTCAGTGCATATGTAGTTGGTTTTATTCAAACACAGGGTGTGTCTATCTATAAATGGAAAAATACAGTTAAACATTTCGAACAATCGATTGTTCGAAAGAACAGGACGACTCTGTCGACCAAGGTTTATTTTTGTCGGGGACAGGCCTACTAAGGTATAACCTAAGTAGGCTGCCACCCACCCACCACACGGCAGACCAGAACAGGGCAGGCCAGTGGAGGATGTTATCAGAAAGGCTGGATACCAGCTCCTGTCTGTGGGGAGAGCAGGAAGGATCGTCCCCGGGTCCTGGGGGTACTGGGTCATTAGAGACTTTTATCCTCCCCTAGGCATCATTACAGGGCACTCTGGTGCTCTCCCCTCCCCCTGGATCTGCAGTCTAGCCTCATCAGTCATCAGTGGGCTCTGGAGAACAACTACTCCCCACTGGAGAGAGTGGAGAGGGAGCTCCTGACACTGTACTGTACCTCCCAGCTTAGTGCTAGGCTAGTGGGCCTCATACAGCCCTCACTGAGATGTTGACCCGTGCGTCCGGGTGTTCATACTCCTGTAAAAACATGCTGGAATGGAGCTATAGCACAACATGCCATGTAGTGTTTGCTTTGAGAGACTTCCAGCTCGCCAAGTCTGGCCTGCTTGCTCCATTTATCAGGAGTGTTTGCACAAGGGTGTAATTTGTAACATTCGCTGAGCTGAGGGGGAGAGCGGGCGCAAGGTCTGGGACGGTGATATACTGTAGCGTAGCACTGATTGACTGGGAGTGTGTGTGCATTTTCAAACTCTACAGTATAGCCTACTGTTGAATATGTCATTAGACATACAATGGCATTTATGGTTTTGAATACACACCTGCTAGTCCAGTGTATAATGGGACTCATGCCTTTTGTTTACTGTCCATAACTGACATTCTACACAGATGTGACAATAACTGACATTCTACACAGATGTGACTATAACTGACATTCTACTCAGATGTGACTATAACTGACATTCTACTCAGATGTGACAATAACTGACATTCTACACAGATGTGACTATAACTGACATTCTACTCAGATGTGACTATAACTGACATTCTACACAGATGTGACTATAACTGACATTCTACTCAGATGTGACTATAACTAACATTCTACTCAGATGTGACTATAACTGACATTCTACTCAGATGTGACTATAACTGACATTCTACTCAGATGTGACTATAACTGACATTCTACTCAGATGTGACTATAACTGACATTCTACTCAGATGTGACAATAACTGACATTCTACACAGATGTGACTATAACTAACATTCTACTCAGATGTGACTATAACTGACATTCTACTCAGATGTGACTATAACTGACATTCTACACAGATGTGACTATAACTGACATTCTACACAGATGTGACTATAACTGACATTCTACACAGATGTGACTATAACTGACATTCTACACAGATGTGACTATAACTAACATTCTACTCAGATGTGACTATAACTGACATTCTACACAGATGTGACTATAACTGACATTCTACTCAGATGTGACTATAACTGACATTCTACTCAGATGTGACTATAACTGACATTCTACTCAGATGTGACTATAACTGACATTCTACACAGATGTGACTATAACTGACATTCTACTCAGATGTGACTATAACTAACATTCTACTCAGATGTGACTATAACTGACATTCTACTCAGATGTGACTATAACTGACATTCTACTCAGATGTGACTATAACTGACATTCTACTCAGATGTGACTATAACTGACATTCTACACAGATGTGACTATAACTGACATTCTACTCAGATGTGACTATAGCTGACATTCTACACAGATGTGACTATAACTGACATTCTACACAGATGTGACTATAGCTGACATTCTACTCAGATGTGACTATAGCTGACATTCTACACAGATGTGACTATAGCTGACATTCTACACAGATGTGACTATAACTGACATTCTACACAGATGTGACTATAACTGACATTCTACACAGATGTGACTATAACTAACATTCTACACAGATGTGACTATAGCTGACATTCTACACAGATGTGACAATAACTGACATTCTACATAGATGTGACTATAACTGACATTCTACACAGATGTGACTATAACTGACATTCTACACAGATGTGACTATAGCTGACATTCTACACAGATGTGACTATAACTGACATTCTACACAGATGTGACTATAGCTGACATTCTACTCAGATGTGACTATAGCTGACATTCTACACAGATGTGACTATAACTGACATTCTACACAGATGTGACTATAACTGACATTCTACACAGATGTGACTATAACTGACATTCTACACAGATGTGACTATAACTAACATTCTACACAGATGTGACTATAGCTGACATTCTACACAGATGTGACTATAACTGACATTCTACTCAGATGTGACTATAACTGACATTCTACTCAGATGTGACTATAACTGACATTCTACACAGATGTGACTATAACTGACATTCTACACAGATGTGACTATAACTGACATTCTACTCAGATGTGACTATAACTGACATTCTACTCAGATGTGACTATAACTGACATTCTACACAGATGTGACTATAACTGACATTCTACTCAGATGTGACTATAACTGACATTCTACTCAGATGTGACTATAGCTGACATTCTACACAGATGTGACTATAGCTGACATTCTACTCAGATGTGACTATAGCTGACATTCTACACAGATGTGACTATAACTGACATTCTACACAGATGTGACTATAACTGACATTCTACACAGATGTGACTATAACTGACATTCTACTCAGATGTGACTATAACTGACATTCTACTCAGATGTGACTATAACTGACATTCTACACAGATGTGACTATAACTGACATTCTACTCAGATGTGACTATAACTGACATTCTACTCAGATGTGACTATAACTGACATTCTACACAGATGTGACTATAGCTGACATTATACTCAGATGCGACTATAGCTGACATTCTACACAGATGTGACTATAACTGACATTCTACACAGATGTGACTATAGCTGACATTCTACTCAGATGTGACTATAGCTGACATTCTACACAGATGTGACTATAACTGACATTCTACACAGATGTGACTATAACTGACATTCTACACAGATGTGACTATAACTGACATTCTACACAGATGTGACTATAACTGACATTCTACACAGATGTGACTATAACTGACATTCTACACAGATGTGACAATAACTGACATTTTACACAGATGTGACTATAGCTGACATTCTACACAGATGTGACTATAGCTGACATTCTACACAGATGTGACTATAGCTGACATTCTACACAGATGTGACTATAACTGACATTCTACACAGATGTCACTATAACTGACATTCTACTCAGATGTGACTATAGCTGACATTCTACACAGATGTGACTATAAATGACATTCTACACAGATGTGACTATAACTGACATTCTACACAGATGTGACTATAACTGACATTCTACTCAGATGTGACTATAGCTGACATTCTACACAGATGTGACTAAAATGACATTCTACTCAGATGTGACTACAACTGACATTCTACTCAGATGTGACTATAACTGACATTCTACACAGATGTGACAATAACTGACATCCTACACAGATGTGACTATAACTGACATTCTACACAGATGTGACTATAACTGACATTCTACACAGATGTGACTATAACTGACATTCTACACAGATGTGACTATAACTGACATTCTACACAGATGTGACTATAACTGACATTCTACTCAGATGTGACTATAACTGACATTCTACTCAGATGTGACTATAACTGACATTCTACACAGATGTGACTATAGCTGACATTATACTCAGATGCGACTATAGCTGACATTCTACACAGATGTGACTATAACTGACATTCTACACAGATGTGACTATAGCTGACATTCTACTCAGATGTGACTATAGCTGACATTCTACACAGATGTGACTATAACTGACATTCTACACAGATGTGACTATAACTGACATTCTACACAGATGTGACTATAACTGACATTCTACACAGATGTGACTATAACTGACATTCTACACAGATGTGACTATAACTGACATTCTACACAGATGTGACAATAACTGACATTTTACACAGATGTGACTATAGCTGACATTCTACACAGATGTGACTATAGCTGACATTCTACACAGATGTGACTATAGCTGACATTCTACACAGATGTGACTATAACTGACATTCTACACAGATGTCACTATAACTGACATTCTACTCAGATGTGACTATAGCTGACATTCTACACAGATGTGACTATAAATGACATTCTACACAGATGTGACTATAACTGACATTCTACTCAGATGTGACTATAGCTGACATTCTACACAGATGTGACTAAAATGACATTCTACTCAGATGTGACTACAACTGACATTCTACTCAGATGTGACTATAACTGACATTCTACACAGATGTGACAATAACTGACATCCTACACAGATGTGACTATAACTGACATTCTACACAGATGTGACTATAACTGACATTCTACACAGATGTGACTATAACTGACATTCTACACAGATGTGACTATAACTGACATTCTACACAGATGTGACTATAACTGACATTCTACTCAGATGTGACTATAACTGACATTCTACTCAGATGTGACTATAACTGACATTCTACACAGATGTGACTATAACTGACATTCTACTCAGATGTGACTATAACTGACATTCTACTCAGATGTGACTATAACTGACATTCTACACAGATGTGACTATAGCTGACATTATACTCAGATGCGACTATAGCTGACATTCTACACAGATGTGACTATAACTGACATTCTACACAGATGTGACTATAGCTGACATTCTACTCAGATGTGACTATAGCTGACATTCTACACAGATGTGACTATAACTGACATTCTACACAGATGTGACTATAACTGACATTCTACACAGATGTGACTATAACTAACATTCTACACAGATGTGACTATAGTTGACATTCTACACAGATGTGACTATAACTGACATTCTACACAGATGTGACTATAACTGACATTCTACACAGATGTGACTATAACTGACATTCTACACAGATGTGACTATAACTGACATTCTACACAGATGTGACTATAGCTGACATTCTACACAGATGTGACTATAACTGACATTCTACACAGATGTGACTATAACTGACATTCTACACAGATGTGACTATAACTGACATTCTACACAGATGTGACTATAGCTGACATTCTACACAGATGTGACTATAACTGACATTCTACACAGATGTGACTATAGCTGACATTCTACACAGATGTGACTATAACTGACATTCTACACAGATGTGACTATAACTGACATTCTACACAGATGTGACTATAACTGACATTCTACACAGATGTGACTATAACTGACATTCTACACAGATGTGACAATAACTGACATTTTACACAGATGTGACTATAGCTGACATTCTACACAGATGTGACTATAGCTGACATTCTACACAGATGTGACTATAGCTGACATTCTACACAGATGTGACTATAACTGACATTCTACACAGATGTCACTATAACTGACATTCTACTCAGATGTGACTATAGCTGACATTCTACACAGATGTGACTATAAATGACATTCTACACAGATGTGACTATAACTGACATTCTACTCAGATGTGACTATAGCTGACATTCTACACAGATGTGACTATAAATGACATTCTACACAGATGTGACTATAACTGACATTCTACACAGATGTGACTATAACTGACATTCTACTCAGATGTGACTATAGCTGACATTCTACACAGATGTGACTAAAATGACATTCTACTCAGATGTGACTACAACTGACATTCTACTCAGATGTGACTATAACTGACATTCTACACAGATGTGACAATAACTGACATCCTACACAGATGTGACTATAACTGACATTCTACACAGATGTGACTATAACTGACATTCTACACAGATGTGACAATAACTGACATTCTACACAGATGTGACTATAACTGACATTCTACTCAGATGTGACAATAACTGACATTCTACACAGATGTGACTATAACTGACATTCTACACAGATGTGACTATAGCTGACATTTTACACAGATGTGACTATAGCTGACATTCTACACAAATGTGACTATAGCTGACATTCTACACAGATGTGACTATAACTGACATTCTACACAGATGTGACTATAACTGACATTCTACTCAGATGTGACTATAGCTGACATTTTACACAGATGTGACTATAGCTGACATTCTACACAGATGTGACTATAGCTGACATTCTACACAGATGTGACTATAACTGACATTCTACTCAGATGTGACTATAGCTGACATTCTACACAGATGTGACTATAACTGACATTCTACACAGATGTGACTATAGCTGACATTCTACACAGATGTGACTATAGCTGACATTCTACACAGATGTGACTATAACTGACATTCTACACAGATGTGACTATAACTGACATTCTACACAGATGTGACTATAGCTGACATTCTACACAGATGTGACTATAGCTGACATTCTACACAGATGTGACTATAGCTGACATCACACTGTAGTGATAATGAATCACCATCCACAACCACGCAACACAAGAATTCCAGTGAAGAAATGATCAGTGGAAAATAAATCTAGTGTTGTTGTCCCCAAACATGACAAAACACGGTCGTTTATGTCCCCATACGGAGGCCTGAACAGTTCTGTCTGCCGATCGACATCCTTGATCGCAGCAGGACGTCGTGTTCAAAGTAACTCTGCTCACAACAAAGCGCCAGGCTGACAGCCTCCCTGGCCTTGCTGCTGCAGCTGACACACATAAAAGAAGCAGCCAAAGATAGAAGGTAAAATAGGGGTAAATCTTTCCATTTCTGGAAGGTCAACCAAACAGGCTCTTTTTGCTGTCTTCCATCTCAGTGTGATGGTTCTAGCAGATAGAGTGACCCTCAATGCCAACAGAGTGAATTGTGAGGGAGGTAATGGTGGAGAGGGGGTTCTTATGGTATTGTTTGTTCCCTCCTCTTTCTCTCCACTACTGTAGTGTGCACATCCATGGAACAATATTATTTGGCTCTCTCCTTCTGATGAAATTCAATAGACCAACATAAAGTGTCCTAAACTGGAGTGAATTGCATGATGCCCCAAAGTGGATTATTGTGAAATGGCAGGGAAAACCAAGGGACACACTTGATGTCACATTTACAGGGTATATGTCCCTATGTGTTGTACACCATAATTGTTCTGTTTGGAAGACATGTTACTGTATAACCATTACATCTAGCACAGAAAACCATTTGGCTACAGTGATTGTCAGCAATATTCTACATTTGAAAAAAATTGAATAACATTTCCAAAACGTGCTTGTTTGTGTGCACGTCCGTCTGTGTGTGTATGTGTGTGGGCATGTCTGTATGTGTGTGTGTGTGCACGTCCGTCTCTGTGTGTGTGTATGTGTGTGGGCATGTCTGTATGTGTGTGTGTATGTGTGTGTGCATGTCCGTCTCTGTGTGTGTATGTGTGTGTGTATGTCTGTATTTGTGTGTGTATGTGTGTGTGCATGTGTGTGTGCATGTCCGTCTCTGTGTGTGTATGTGTGTGTGTATGTCTGTATGTGTGTGTGTATGTGTGTGTGCATGTCTGTATGTGTGTGTGTATGTGTGTGTGCACGTCCGTCTCTGTGTGTGTATGTGTGTGGGCATGTCTGTATGTGTGTGTGTGTGCACGTCCGTCTCTGTGTGTGTATGTGTGTGGGCACGTCTGTATGTGTGTGTGTGTGTGCACGTCCGTCTCTGTGTGTGTATGTGTGTGTGTGTGTGTGCATGTCCGTCTCTGTGTGTGTATGTGTGCACGTCCGTCTCTGTGTGTGTATGTGTGTGGGCATGTCTGTATGTGTGTGTGTGTGCACGTCCGTCTCTGTGTGTGTATGTGTGTGTGCATGTCTGTATGTGTGTGTGTGTGTGCACGTCCGTCTCTGTGTGTGTATGTGTGTGGGCATGTCTGTATGTGTGTGTGTGTGCACGTCCGTCTCTGTGTGTGTATGTGTGTGGGCATGTCTGTATGTGTGTGTGTGTGTGCACATCCGTCTCTGTGTGTGTATGTGTGTGGGCATGTCTGTATGTGTGTGTGTGTGTGCACATCCGTCTCTGTGTGTGTATGTGTGTGGGCATGTCTGTATGTGTGTGTGTGTGCACGTCCGTCTGTGTGTGTGTCCTGTAGCAGCAGGAGTGTTGGTTGATGAGTGTCTGGGGTTTACAGAGGCCTAATCCTGGGTAGATTTGATTGTTGACACGGCAGCGAGTGGAGCGCTGCTTGACGGATGTAAATGTCACCTCGAGACGGGGTCCCTTCTCTCTCTCTCTCTCTCTCTCTCTCTCTCACCCACGGGCTGCCTCTGCTGCTCTGGAATTGATTGAGGTTCCTGTGTGATCCCTGTTGGTAGAGAGCTGGCTGGCTACTAATCAAATTAAATCAAATTGTATTTGTCACATAGACATGGTTAGCAGATGTTAATGTGAGTGTAGCGAAATGCTTGTGCTTCTAGTTCCGACTATGCAGTAATATCTATAAGTAATCTAACCTAACAATTTCACAACAACTATCTTATACACACAAGTGTAAAGGAATGAACAAGAATATGTACATAAAAATATATGAATGAGCGATGGCCAAACGGCATATGCAAGATGCAGTAGATGGTATTGAGTACAGTATATACATATGAGATGAGTAATGTAGGGTATGTAAACATTATATAAAGTGGCATTGTTTAAAGTGACTAGTGAAACATTTATTACATCCAATTTTTCATTATTAAAGTGGCTAGAGATGAGTCAGTATGTTGTCAGAAGCCACTCAATGTTAGTGATGGCTGTTTAACAGTCTGATGGCCTTGAGATAGAAGCAGTTTTTCAGTCTCTCGGTCCCTGCTTTGATGCACCTGTACTGACCTCGCCTTCTGTATGATAGCGGGGTGAACAGGCAGTGGCTCGGGTGGTTGTTGTCCTTGATGATCTTTTTGGCCTTCCTGTGACATCGGGTGGTGTAGGTGTCCTCGAGTGCAGGTAGTTTGCCCCCGGTGATGCATTGTGCAGACCTCACTACCCTCTGGAGAGCCTTACGGTTGTGGGCAGAGCAGTTGCCATACCAGGCAGTGATACAGCCCGACAGGATGCTCTCGATTGTGCATCTGTAAAAGTTTGTGAGTGTTTTTGGTGACAAGCCAAATTTCTTCAGCCTCCTGAGGTTGAAGAGGCGCTGTTGCGCCTTCTTCACCACACTGTCTGTGTGGGTGGACCATTTCAGTTTGTCCGTGATGTGTACGCCGAGGAACATAAAACTTTCCACCTTCTCTACTACTGTCCCGTCTGTGGATAGGGGGGTACTCCCTCTGCTGTTTCCTGAAGTCCACGATCATCTCCTTTGTTTTGTTGACATTGAGTGTGAGGTTATTTTTTTTACACTCCGAGGGCCCTCACCTCCTCCCTGTAGGCCGTCTCGTCGTTGTTGGTAATCAAGCCTACCACTGTAGTGTCATCTGCAAACTTGATGATTGAGTTGGAGGCGTGCATGGCCACGCAGTCATGACTGCGAGACCCCAGTGTTGAGGATTAGCGGGGTGGAGATGTTGTTACCTACTCTCACCACCTGGGGACGGCCCGTCAGGAAGTCCATGACCCAGTTGCACAGGGTCTGGAGCTTAATGACGGGTTTGGAGGGTACTATGGTGTTAAATGCTGAGCTGTAGTCGATGAACAGCATTCTTACATAGGTATTCCTCTTGTCCAGATGGGTTAGGGCAGTGTGATTGCGATTGCGTTGTCTGTGGACCTATTGGGGCGGTAAGCAAATTGGAGTAGGTCTTGGGTGTCAGGTAGGGTGGAGGTGATATGATCCTTGACTAGTCTCTCAAAGCACTTCCTGATGACTGAAGTGAGTGCTACGGAGCGGTAGTCGTTTAGCTCAGTTACCTAAGCTTTCTTGGGAAAAGGAACAATGGTGGCCCTCTTGAAGCATGTGGGTACAGCAGCCTGGGATAAGGATTGATTGAATATATCCGTAAACACACCAGCCAGCTGGTCTGTGCATGCTCTGAGGATGCAGCTGGGGATGCCATCTGGGCCGGCAGCCTTGCAAGGGTTTGACACGTTTAGCCGTGTCAGTGGCACTGTATTGTCCTCAAAGCGAGCAAAGAAGTTTTTTAGTTAGTCTGGGAGACAAGACATCGTGGTCCGCAACGGCGCTGGTTTTTCTTTTGTAGTCCGTGATTGCCTGTAGACCCTACCACATATCTCTCGTGTCTGAGCCGTTGAATTGCGTCTCTGCTTTGTCTCTATCTCTTGTTTGATTGCCTTGCGGAGGGAATAGCTACACTGTTTGTATTCGGTCATGTTTCCGGTCACCTTGCCCTGATTAAAAGCAGTGGTTCGCGCTTTCAGTTTTGCGCGAATGCTGCCATCAATCCACGGTTTCTGGTTGGGGAATGGTTTAATAGACGCTGTGGGTACAACATCACCGATGCACTTGCTAATAAACTCGCTCACTGAGTCAGCGTATTCATCAATGTTATTGTCCGACGCTATGCGGAACATATCCCAGTCCACGTGATTGAAGCAATCTTGAAGCGTGGAATCCGATTGTTCGGACCAGCGTGACCAACAAGAGGAGAGAGAGAGACAGAAAGAAGCAGGGATAGGTATTCAGACACGGCATCCCATGCAGGTGGAAGAGTAGCAGGTGTGAGGAGGACGACAGTCACATTCAACATACTAGCTGCTACTCTGGAATAGATTGAGGTTCCTGTGTGATCCCTGTAGGTAGAGAGCTGGCTGGCTACTAGCTGCTACTCTGGAATAGATTGAGGTTTCTGTGTGATCCCTGTAGGTAGAGAGCTGGCTGGCTACTAACTGCTACTCTGGAATTGATTGAGGTTCCTGTGTGATCCCTGTAGGTAGAGAGCTGTCTGGCTACTAGCTGCTACTCTGCTGGGAGCTCAACCACAGCACACAGCTGACTGCTGACGAGATGCCCCTTTTATCAATCCCAGACTCACCTGGTTTCAATGGCTCTGTCAGACAGCCTGGTGCTAGGCTATATCTGAGGACAAAGACTTTTCTTTTTATATCAAAGAAAGAGGAAGGACAAAGGGTTTGTTGTCACATTTTGTCATAGAAAGGACCCCTGCTGAATGTGACTGTCGTCCTCCTCACTCTCCTGCTACTCTTCTACCTGCATGGGATGCCGTGTCTGAATACCTATCCCTGCTTCTTTCTGTCTCTCTCTCTCCTCTTGTTCATTCCTAACAGGCTTTGTTTAAATGGGTCCCCTGTTCCTCCACTCCCATGCAGTGTTTAGCTTCCCTGAGACCTCCATTAGAGGTGAACTAGTCCTTCCGGTTACTAGTTCAACGCTCTAACCACTAGGCTACCCTGCCGCCCCAAATGTTGAGATTCCACAGACACTCCTGACATCTTTAGTCATCCAGCCACTTTCTGTTTCCACTGGAGAGCGGCGGCGTGACTCAGAGTCAAAATCACGGAACAATTACCCCTGACTCCTGTGCCGTTACCATACTCCTCCATTGCCCGCCACCCCGCCTGGCCTCATGCCCGCCACCCCGCCTGGCCTCATGCCCGCCACCCCGCCTGGCCTCATGCCCGCCACCCCCGCCTGGCCTCATGCCCGCCACCCCGCCTGGCCTCATGCCCGCCACCCCGCCTGGCCTCATACCCGCCACTCCGCCTGGCCTCATGCCCGCCACCCCGCCTGGCCTCATGCCCGCCACCCCCGCCTGGCCTCATGCCCACCACCCTGCCTGGCCTCATGCCCGCCACCCCGCCTGGCCTCATACCCGCCACTCCGCCTGGCCTCATGCCCGCCACCCTGCCTGGCCTCATGCCCGCCAAGGTCGACCCCTCACTGCTCCTGGAGAAAATGAGCCCCCAGAACATCCTGCTGTCATTTTCACTGTTCTGTTAAGTCCTCCTTCTCCTCCCCCTCCTCCTTCTCCTCCCCCTTCTCCTCCCCCTCCTCCTTCTCCTCCCCCTCCTCCTCCGCTTCCTCCTTCTCCTCCCCCTCCTCCTCCGCTTCCTCCTTCTCCTCCCCCCCCTCCTCCTTCTCCTCCCCCTCCTCCTCCGCTTCCTCCTTCTCCTCCCCCTCCTCCTCCGCTTCCTCCTTCTCCTCCCCCTCCTCCTCCGCTTCCTCCTTCTCCTCCCCCTCCTCCTCCGCTTCCTCCTTCTCCTCCTCCTTCTCCTCCCCCTCCTCCTCCGCTTCCTCCTTCTCCTCCCCCTCCTCCTCCGCTTCCTCCTTCTCCTCCCCCTCCTCCTCCGCTTCCTCCTTCTCCTCCCCCTCCTCCTCCGCTTCCTCCTTCTCCCTCTGTATCTCACACACAGCTCTGTGGGTCCTGACCCCCACTGTACGTGCTGCATTCAGACTCCCTCTGTGTACCCTCTCTCTCTCTCTCTCTCTCTCTCTCTCTGTCTGTGTGTCTCTTTCAATTCAATTCAAGGGGCTTTATTGGCATGGGAAACATGTGTTAACATTGCCAAAGCAAGTGAGGTAGATAATATACAAAAGTTAATAAACAATAAAAATGAACAGTAAACATTACACATACAGAAGTTTCAAAACAATAAAGACATTACAAATGTCATATTACGTATATATACAGTGTTGCAACGATGTACAAATGGTTAAAGAACATAAGGGAAATAAATAAGCATAAATATGGGCTGTATTTACACTGGTGTTTGTTCTTCACTGGCTGCCCTTTTCTTACGGCAACAGGTAACAAATCTTGCTGCTGTGATGTCACACTGTGGAATTTCACCCAGTAGATATGGGAGTTTATCAAAATCGGGTTTGTTTTCAAATTCTTTGTTGATCTGTGTAGTCTGAGGGAAATATGTATCTCTAATATGGTCATACATTGGACAGGAGGTTAGGAAGTGCAGCTCAGTTTCCACCTCATTTTGTGGGCAGTGTGCACATAGCCTGTCTTCTCTTGAGAGCCATGTCTTACCCAGGAAATTGTCTAAAAGGGATTGAATTTATTGTTGCCTAATTGTATTTTGGTAGTTTTCCAAACTGCATTCCTTCCATCTATAGCATTTCTTAATGTTACTCAGTTCCTTTGGCTTTGATGCCTCATGATTGAGTATTGCTCTGTTCAAGTAGACTGTGATTTTGCTGTGGTCTGACAGGGGTGTCAGTGGGCTGACTGTGAACACTCTGAG